>NC_069392.1:45234740-45834740 GCF_027475565.1 Acinonyx jubatus
GCACTTTTCTTCTGCCTAAAACATCCTCCTCCCTTTTGACCTGGTTCCTATTCTGTCTTGAGTTCTTCCTAGATCGTGTTCTCCAAGGACTCTTGCCTGAGCCCTGAAGCCCTGTTGAGTAGGTTTCCTACTTGTGCCCATGGTACCCTGTACTTTATCCTTCAGAGCACTTGCTACATTACATGGTAACGAAGGCAGTGTTCCCTCATTAGACTATAAGCTTATTTACATGTCTGTCCTCTGTATCTAATGCCATGCCTAACACCTATGTTAGTAATTAACATTTGTAAAGGATTTTTGCAATTTAAAAAGCATTTTCACGTGTAGTGCCTCATTAGCCCTTCTAACAACCCTACACAGTCGAAGTTATTACAAAGAAACAGAAGCGTCAATAGACTGACATTTGCCTAGGCAAAGTAATGAGTTCTGGGACTACATTTGCAACTATAGTGACCATAATAGATTATGCTAATCTAGAAAAAAGGGAAACAGTTCATTCTGTTTTGTCTACTAGTTATGCTATTGTCGTATTTGCGAAGATCCCATCATTTCTTTTATCACTGATACAGCCTACGAAAGCCAATTTAGCTTATCTCGTTCAAGTTCATTTTGTATTAAGAATGCATTATTCTATTTCAGGGTGATTTTTCTTCACTTAAAAACATTCTTCACAATAAGGACCAACATTTTATAACAAGTGGGGTTTTTGGTTTTACTTTTTGCTTCTTTTATTGGGGTAGTCACCTTAGAGGTATGGCTTGCATTTTGAGTTCAGTTTGTGGTTCATTCAAAGCCATTTTCTCCTTAACTAAAATGTAATCCATAAGGAATGAATCCTAATGTTACTCCTACATAATGAAGGTAGATGGCTGTATAGTGGCTTTTGGGGTTAGCTATTTTGGGGAACGTTTTCTACCTTTGGTGGTTTTTATTTTGGATATGTAAGAACTTCAGTTGTTTAAAAAAAAAAAGGTCAAACTCAACTTCTGTGTTTTCTTCATGGTTTCCCAGGAGCTTCATTGTTAATCCCTTAGGATGTTTGTCTTTGAGTTATAATGTTCTTTTAAATGGTTTTTTTCTTAATTTTTAATGTTTATTTATTTTTGAGAGACAGAAAGGCAGAGTGTAAGCACGGGAGGGACAGATAGAGACGGAGACACAGAATCCAAAGCAGGCTCCAGGCTCCAAGCTGTCAGCACAGAGCCTGACGCGGGGCTCGAACTCACAGACTGAGATCATGACCTGAGCTGAAGTGGGATGTTTAACTGACTGAGCCACCCAGGTGCCCCTTTGAGTTATGAGTTATAATGTTCTTTATCATCGTATTGTTAACAGAGCTAGATTTCATGGGAATATAGTATAAATCTGGTCTTGGCTTTCAGCTCCGTGTTTCATCGTTCCTGTGTGAAATTATTTTGCACAGTCAAGTAAAGCTGTTTGGAGTCTTTTTGTGTGTGTGCGATTTATCAGTGTGTCCTTTCTTTCCACCAAACAGGTCGATGTCCGAAAATCCGCCCCCTCCATGGTTGATCGGCTTCAGAGGCAGATAATCATAGCTGACTGTCAGGTTTACCTGGCTGTGCTCTCATTTGTAAAACAAGAATTGTCAGGTATGCTGAAGCATTATTTTTAATGGCTTTCAAAATTCAATGGACACAATCAGTAATGCCTCGCCCTTTATTTATTATTATTTTTTACAGTGCCTCATATTTCAGGCCTTGAAAATCCGTGGCGCTTCTTTGGGGCTTGATACTGATTTTTACTTAGGAAATTGAAACCACAAGTACTTAATGTGTGTTTAGAGGTGTAGTTTTAGACTTGAAGTCAATGTTTCATCCTCTTGTCTCAAGATCATTCTGTCATAGAGAAATTACCAGTGCCAGTTTGATTGATAGATCATACTTTGTGAGAATCAAATTGTAATAACCTTTAAAGTGAAATATACCTGGTTTAAATTACATTTGTCCAAAACAGTTTTCCAACATTCTGTAGCTTTGATATCTTGAGTGCTATAGACTCAAAATGAGTCTTTAACAGCTTCTGTAAGACTGTGTCTAATACAGATACCAATTCTTTTGTTTATGTGGTTATTGGTGTAATACTTCCAGGAGAAATTTGCTTCTTTGGTAGATAGGATTTACTTGGAAAAAAATGAAAATTCAAAAAGGAAATTAACTAAAACTCACAATCAGAAAAGTATTTCCTTCCAAACCTTAAATGAAGAAGGGTCTGTTGCTGATAAGTTATAACATACACTGTTCTTTCTAGACTGCCAGAATCAGTCTTTCTCTCCCTTCTCTCCCTTCTTTCTCTCCCTTCTTTCTCTCCCTTCTTTCTCTCCCTTCTTTCTCTCCCTTCTTTCTCTCCCTTCTTTCTCTCCCTTCTTTCTCTCCCTTCTTTCTCTCCCTTCTTTCTCTCCCTTCTTTCTCTCCCTTCTTTCTCTCCCTTCTTTCTCTCCCTTCTTTCTCTCCCTTCTTTCTCTCCCTTCTTTCTCTCCCTTCTTTCTCTCCCTTCTTTCTCTCCCTTCTTTCTCTCCCTTCTTTCTCTCCCCTCTTTCTCTCCCTTCTTTCTCTCCCTTCTTTCTCTCCCTTCTTTCTCTCCCTTCTTTCTCTCCCTTCTTTCTCTCCCTTCTTTCTCTCCCTTCTCTTCCTTCTCTCTCCCTCTCCCTCCCTCCCTCCCTCCCTCCCTCCCTCCCTCCCTCCCTCCCTCCCTCCATCTCATCCTTGAGGATGCTTTGTTTCCATTTGGCTCAAGTCAGAAGTGGAATTTAACTTTTATTTCAATCTCCAAAATTTGGACTTACTAGAATTTATCCTTCTTTTAAAATATGTTCTATGCTTGTACTTTGGCCTTTTGCTTTGGCTCAACTATCCTCTGTTTTTCTCTCTAATCTTCCTCTCAGGACTTGCGTAATACTTGTATGTTTGAGGGCTCAAAGCTCATGTGAAATACCTCTGAGACATCAATATACACTCCCCTCTCTGAAGCTCTACATTAATGTATATATTAAGAGCAGCAGAATGGTCCAACTTCTTGGGTCAAGATAGGAGCTCTGGCATTTTCTGTGATCTTGTACTCTTTTTTTCTGACACTCAAGGACTTCTTAAGGGAGCTTATTTTAGCCATTAGCCATTGAGAAAATATCTTTTGAGAGAGAAAGAGAAATCAAATGTAGTACAGTGTTTGAGGAGTCAGGGTAGGGGGCATCTGGGAATTCTTTATGTTCTTACAACTCTTTGTCTGAAAGTATATATAAATATATATATAATATATATAAGTAATATATATGTAATATATATAAATAATAAATATAAATATATATATAATTTTAAAAGTAAGTGTATCTATCCTTATTTGCTCATTCATTGGTCTAGTCAGTAAGTAATTACTGAGCATGTATGATGTGCTGAGCACTGTTACGTGAGTAGCACAAGCTATGCTTCCTGCCCTCTTGAAACTTAGAATCACCAAGTAGTGCTGTTTGCTTCTACAATTATCATTCTGGTTAAAAATTACTAGGGGTGCCTGGGTGGCTCAGTCGGTTAAGTGTCCCAACTCTTGATCTCAGCTCAGGTCTTGATCTCACAGTTTGTGGGTTTGAGCCCCATGTCAGGCTCTGTGCTGGCAGTTCAGAGCCTGTTTGGGATTCTCCCTCTCCCTCTCTCTGCCCCTCCCCATTCATGCGTGCATGCTGTCTCTTTCTCTCTCCCAAGAATGAATAAACAAAATAATTACTAAACATGTTATAGAAAATTCAGAGAGTGCAGAAGGGGAAAGAAGAAAGCAAGTCACTACATACCTTACCACTGGGAGAAATCACACTTTACTGCTAATGTTCTATGTTTTATATCTCTTTTACAAAATGAAATCTATAGTGCTTTATATCCTACTTTTCCTTATTAGATTGTATTTTACGTATTTTCCCTGTAACTCAGTTCAAAATATTATATTAAATAATAACAGTCTTTCATATGAATGCGCCATGATTTATTTAACCCATTCCTTTTGGACATTCAGGTGTTCTCTGCTTTGCCTTTTTTATTAGGTCAAACCTATTCTTATATTTTATTTTTTTATTAAAAAAATTTCTTTTTACATTTATTTTTGAGAGAGTGAGATAGAGTGTGAGTGGGGGAGAGGCAGAGATAGAAGGAGACACAGCATCTGAAGCAGCCTCCAGGCTCTGAGCAAGCGGTCAGCACAGAGCCTGATGTGGGGCTTGAACCCATGAACCGTGAGCTCACGACTTGAGCTGGAGTCAGACGCGCAACTGACTGAACCACCCAGGCGCCCCTATATTTTATTAATAAACTATTTCTTTCACAAATTACCTTCTTAGCCTTTACCCATTCTCCTGATAAGTTGGTTTTAATCAATGAATATTTAATCCTATTTATCATAGATTTTTAACAGTGCTCTTGGTTTTTCCATATAATTTATTGAACAGATGCTGATATTGAAATAAAATTGATAGACATAAATGTGTATAGTGGTCTTTTGCTTTATGAATATCTTAGTATTTGTCAAGCAAACAACCAAAAATGCTCTTCCTTAGCCTTTCCTGAAACACACTGGGTTATTAAACTACGAAAAACCTACTTTGTTGGAATACGTTTCTTAGAAAACATTTTTAATTTTTTTTTTTTAATGTTTATTTATTTTTGAGACAGAGACAGAGCATGAACAGGGGAGGGTCAGAGCGAGGGAGACACAGAATCTGAAGCAGACTCCAGGCTCTGAGCTGTCAGCACAGAGCCCGATGCGGGGCTTGAACCCACGGACTGTGAAATCATGACCTGAGCTGAAGTTGGACGCTTAACCGACTGAGCCACCCAGGTGCCCCTTAGAAAACATTTTTGATGGATTTTCTTGGGGAAAAGCCGTCTTTTTGGAGATGATAAGTGCTCCTCCCCCACCCCGAGTGGGTGGCGCAGAACTGGGTGGGGGGGGGGTGCACTCACTCACCTGAGCTCCAGGTAGGGATGAGTCTGTGAATGTTTTGAGTTTGTGAATTTTTTTTTAATTTTTTTTTTTTAAAGTTTATTTATTTTTGAGACAGAGAGAGACAGAGCATGAACGGGGGAGGGGCAGAGAGAGAGGGAGACACAGAATCGGAAGCAGGCCCCAGGCTCTGGGCCATCAGCCCAGAGCCCGACGCGGGGCTCGAACTCAACGACCGCGAGATCGTGACCTGAGCCGAAGTCAGACTCTTAACCGACTGAGCCACCCAGGTGCCCCTATTCTTTTTCTTTTTTAAATTTTTTTTGAGTTTGTGAATTTTTAAATGCTTCATACTTTTAAAAGAACTCTTGGAGTGCCTGGGTGGCTTAGTTAAGCGTCTGACTCTTGTTTTCCCCTCAGGTCAAGACCTTGTGGGTTCTTTCTTCTCTCTCTGCCCCTCCCCTCCTCGCACCATCTCTGTCTCTCTCAAAATAAATTAAAAAAAAAAACTTTAAAAAAAAATTTTAAAAAAGAGCTCTTGTGCCTTCTCTCATTTGAACTTCTTTATAATGAACTGCCCCATCATCTCTCTTCATTTTATATACTATTTTTTAAATATCTTTTTCATTAACTCTTATCCAGGGCTGCTTGCTTGCTAGCTTCCCCTCACCCCATATGCATATGTTAACTACTTTCATAACAAAAAGAAGCTATATTTAAAATATGGTATTTGCCATCTTGTTTCGTTTACTTCCTTTTGGACTTGAGGGTAGGTCCTATGTCATACTCATTGTTGTGTTCTTGGCATATCATATGCCCAATAAATTTTCCTCAAATGAGGGTTCTGCCTTTACTTCACAGGTGAGGTGGTGGAGGCTGATGATTTGGAGAAGGTTGAACAGTTGACACAGCTTTTTAGTGACAACAGGGCCAGGGCCTGAGCCAGTTGTTGCTTGTTTCATACCTGAATTCCTAGTCTTCTCACCATTTTGCCATCACCTTAGTTTGGTGACTTGTGCCTCGAGAGGCACAGAAATTTGGGTTTCTCATGGCCTTCTCCACTATGCCCATGCTCCCTCACTCTTACACCCTGAGGTGCTAGCTCCTGGAGTCATATGACAGTCTGCTGTTAACTGACATGCTTCTCCAGGCCACGTTCTCTGTGCTGCCATTGTAGCCATCCGTCTAAAATTTGTTACACCTGTGCTTTGAACACTCAGCCATTCTGTATCACCTATGAAGTAAAATCCAAATTGCTTCTTAAGGAGGCACTTATAAACCTACGTCCTTCCCAGCCTCCTTGCCTTCCCAGCCTCCTTGCCTTCCCAGCCTCCTTGCCTTCCCAGCCTCCTTGCCTTCCCAGCCTCCTTGCCTTCCCAGCCTCCTTGCCTTCCCAGCCTCCTTGCCTTCCCAGCCTCCTTGCCTTCCCAGCACCGCGTGCCACTAAGCAGGGCTTCGTGCGCTTCCCTCAATGCCTTTTGCTGCCTCTTGCCTTCCTGTATACCACCCTCAGTTCAGATGCTCGCAGCCCCTTTCTTTTTCTCTTGCCTATCCAGGTACGTTCCAGGTCAACCTCCTTCATGTTCTCCTTCCTCACGGACTCCATCATCTGCCCTTTGTTGTTCCACATGTATCCCGTGCATAGTCAGAGTGTTCATCATATGGCAGTACAAATTTTTATTTACATGCCTGCCCACGTATTTGACTGTAATCTCCTTGAGGGCAACAACTATGTCTACCTGCTCTTCCCCCTCCCCCTTACCAACTATGAGTACCTACTATGCATTCCACACTGTGGGGTGGTAAGTGCTAGGGCTCTAGAGATGAGTAGGAAGTAGCTCTTGTCCTGAGGGAGCTGGATGGCTTAGTAGGGGAGAAAGAGGAGGTTATAATTCATTCAGGATGATACTTTACTTTCTAGACATGTAAGTTAGTCACGAATTGGGTGAACAGGGTGTGAACAGCTCAGAAACTCTTCCTTGGAAGATCAGTGGAAGTTTGTTTTCTTCTCTCTGTCCCTGGCACCTGACGTGGCACTGTTGCCTAGCAAATGGTGGGTGTATAATAATGTGAATTAAAGGAAGGGATGGAGGAGGGGTGATGCCATTCAGGAAAGAGGTGCAGGATATGGAGTCCCAAGAAGAGTTGAGATTGGAAAAGTGTGTCCTTTAGAAGTGAAAACAAAACCATTGTTCTTCCAAAGTGTGTTATGTGGGTCACAAAAAAGGGTCAGCCTGAAGTGACCTTTCATTATAGGGTTGACCAGCCTCATCTGGGGCAAGTGAACAAACAGAATGCTATGGTAGGAGATCCCATCGGATACAGTCTCCTGCTGAAAAATCTGTAAAACTTGTCCCAACATCAATTAGTATAACTTTGTATTTTCACTCTCCAGAAGACTCTAGCCCTTTCCTGGGAAGGACTCCCATTTCTCGCACCCCCCCCCCCCCCCACACACACCTGGATAGAGTTAAGGCTTTCCATTAACGGGAACAGAGTTTCCTCTCTCCCCTGCATCTCCCAGCTGATTGAGGCTGGCCTTCAAGGGGGAGGGCAAACGGTCTGTGGTTTTCTTGCTCTCTTTGCCTTCTGTCAAAAGCATAGATAGCGATGGCTGAATGATTTATATTTGACCTTTCAAGGAGCCATATGGAAGGCTGTGTAGGGTGTGGGGCTCGTGAATACTGTTTCTCTGCCTGCTGGGAAAACGTGTGCTCATGAGCTGCCTTGCTACACCATCAAGGCAACTGAGGGTGCTTCCTGCAGGAGCTGCATGGAACACAGGGCCGGCTCTGCCTGATCCTCACTCAGCCTTTGTCCTGTGGTTGACGGCATCAGGCTGTGCTCAGACGTTTTGGTCACAGCACTTGGGACAGGGAAGTAGGCTGAGAGTCCTGGGGAACCTGTTTCCCTACCACATTGAGCTTAGAAAGTAGCAAAAACCGTATCTTTCTGTGTGCATATGAACTTTGTTTTGCACAAATTATAGCCTTTGACTTAGTAAAAACTTTGGGTTCTATTTACTTGGCTCAAATTAGAAGCTTTAAAGCTTGTTACTACAGATTTTAACATGTGCTTTTAAACATTGGCACCTAAACTCCTCCCTTAGGTAAGAGATTAAAGACCTGTGGAATTACATTATTATTTTATAAAAATAGGGTTTTTACCCTTGTCAGTTTTTAACTGAGTCTGTGCAGTTGGCATTGATGGGTTTTGCCATTTGTTTCCATTGCTACCCCTCCTTTGCTATGATTCTTCACCTGAGATCTGGATTGCTACAATGTGTTTCCTAACACTGGTAGTCCCCTCAACCCCAATCTTAGAAATTGCCTGCTTCTCCTGGTGCAGGTGACCATTCCTCAGCTGGACGTCAGGGGACCCTGCCCCGCCAAGCTGAGCACACCCTCCGTGTGTCCCCCGTTTCACTCTGCCTCTGAACAGCCTGTCCACCTGCTCTGTCATATTCACACTCCTGTAGCTGTTTCCTGGAATGCTGGCGTTCCCTGGATGGAAGCTGTACTTCCTGAATGGAAGCTGTACTTCCTGAATGAAGCTCCAGCAGCCTGGAAATACAGGATAAAATGGAATGAAACTTGGTCCATAAAATTTCCAGTTAGGCCCAGAGGTAGGAAGCAGTAAAGTTTTCTACTGGAATCCCGCAATACTTATTCCGCACTAACTCGTTTATATATTTGCTGCATAGAAAACTTTAGTGACAAAAAGGAAATAAAAAAGAATAATTCACCCATCAACTCAACATTATTTGTTGAGTGTATATACAAGTGGAGTGTATATACAAACATATATGTAGAGAGATAGTCTTAATGTTACACACTTTTTTTTTTTTCATTTATTTTTCAGTTTTATAATGGACAGTTGGAGAGCTGAGATTATGGCTTATGGTTCTTTTGTATCCTTCCGTTGCCAAGCACAGTCTTAGGCATGTAATGGGAACTTAATAGCTAGTTAGTATTTTTAGGGTTTTGCAAGTTTTCTTTTTTTCATTTTTTAAAATGTTTATATTTTGAGAGAGCACAAGTAGAGAAGGGGCAGAGAGAGGGAACTAGAGGATCCCAAGCGGGCTCTGGGCTGACATCAGCGAGCCTGATACAGGGCTCAGTCTCACAAACCGTGAGATCATGAACTGAGAGCCAAAGCCGTATCAACTGACTGAGTCCCTCAGGTGCCCCTCTTTTTTCATTTTTTAAATCTGTAGCCAATATTTATTCTATCCCAATTGGCTTTTGTGTTCTTAAGAATATATGTTTCCTTCTTTTCCCATTTTTCTGTTCAACCTTTGGCATTTTGGATCATAACTGAGTGTCATATTGTTTGTGGGTGTGTTACCCTAGAAGTTTAAGGGTTTTCTCAGACCTTTTGTTTTCCTGCAGTACTTCCATTCACAGAAAAGTCAGTGTGCCTCCTCTTAAAGGTGCCATCTGTATCTTCTTTCTCTTTGGTTGTCCTAGAACTGTGCCTGAAATGTAATATTTGCTCAGTAAATGTTTTTGTTCATTTGAACTAAATGCAAGTTGTTTCAAACATGTATTACTTTTATAAAGTTATAAAAATCGTTCTCTTTTAAAAAAAAAAAAAACCTTTTGTTTTGCTTGTTCATCCTATCTTAACGATATTCTTTTCAGTGGACTTAGTCTACAAGACATTAACAAATCCAGAACTTGGAACTTGCCCTATGGTTGTGTTTTCAATTGTGATCCCTTAGGAGATATGGTCATCATTTATCAGAAACTTGATACATTTAAGTAAAATACTAGTTGATTAATTATCAGCTTGATTACATGAATTGGGGGTCCTTAAGACCATCAGGTGCAGTGGTTTGCCAGGACTCAGTATGTGATCATGCTCATGGCTGTGATTTGTTACAGCAAAGGATACAAAGCAAAAGAGCAAAGGGAAAAGATGGATGGGATGGAATCCAGGAAAAATTGGGCTAAAGTGACCAAAATTTTCTCCCAATGGAGTTGCATGCTTAAATCTCTGGGCAGTGAGTTTTGTTATCAGCTGGGAAGCTTGTTGGAGACACAGCACCCAGAGTTTTTGTTGGGGGCTGACCATGTATAGATACAATCTGCCTTGCACATAGCCAAATTCCAGACTCCCAGGGGAAAGCAGGTGTTCAGCATGAAACATACTCTTTGTATAAGCAGGGTAGGCACAGTGAGCCACTCTTACCAGTTCTAGGAATGCTGGGAACTCTCCCAAGTCAATTTCATAGACCCTAGCCAAAGGCCAGTCTTGTAAACAGGCCTCTCAAAGGATAGCAGTAGGCCTGCTCCCGTAACTCTTTTCTGTATGTACCATATGTTCTTCGATCACTTTCAATGCAGGGATTAGACTTTGTAAATCAGCTTTTATGTTCTGTATTTTTTGTAATTTAAAAATAATGTTGACAAACTTCTTTTTCTGCTATTCTAAAGGGCCTGAAAGCCTGGGGAAGTTCATGTTGTCTTCCATTTGTGCATTGGGGTCAGATTATCAGTGCCATATTGGTAACAGTGCTGAGTGATTAAACTCTTTTCTGGAGAAAATTCCTTACAGAAGACCTTTCCCCCCAAATATGGTGATGATACACTCAGATAAGCACTGAGAAGTCGACTGCTCCTTCCTTTCCTCATCAGAAGTTGTAAATGTTCACAGAAAGAGAGGGTGAGGCAGGACCTCTGGGCTTGTCTGAGAGGGGTCAGCTGGGCATGGAACTGGGTAGCGACTGTGAGAAGTATGTTAAAAATTGGCCCAACAAGAAATAATGAAAATGCCTTTAAAAATAACATCTTTTCACCTCCTCTATGAAGTAGCTTCTTTTTTGCCACCTTCCTTCACTGGATTGGTCTAGATCTAGGCTGGGCAGTGGGTGGAGCGTCTTAGTCCTAGACCAAATAATGCCCTCCTAGTGAGGAGTGAGTGGTTAAGGCCCACACAGCAGGCATTAGGTAGAGATGAATGGGGGATTCTTTGCATTTCTGCATTGAACACTGATGACTTACACGTTAATGAACTGGCCGTTTGTTCACCCAGTAAGTATAAATTAATCCTTTTTGTTTGCTTGTTTTAGTTTTGGCGAGTTGCCATGCTTGGTGTACTTTTAGCAGTGAATTCAACTTAAAACTTGCTCTTTAGGAGGAAAGAAGCACAGGGTAGACAAACGTAGGCGTTATAAGAGAGGTTTATCAGCAAAGTGCATGGTAGTTCAGAAACACGTGGAGATTCATGTTTCACAGAACATACAGAACAGAAGTCAGATTCAAGTGATGCTTGCATGCTGGCATTAATGCATTTATTCTTTCATTCAGTGTGCATAATATACCACGTCCCAGCTCGTGTGTGAGAGAGGGGCCTGATAGGACGATGAACAAAAAAAATACATGGTTCTTGCTAAGTGGTCATCCAGTGTAGTAAGGGAAATCAGACAAATAAGGAATTGAAGCCCTGTGAAGAGAACAAGGTGCAATGAGAGATGATCATTTTTATTGTTTTTTAAATTTTTGCTTGAATTTCAGGTCCTTCTTCAATCTCCTTTATTAATAAAGGAAAATTATTTTGAATGCTTATTTACTTCTTTTAATGCTTTTCTCCCCTTCTCTATAGCCTATATAAAAGGTGGGTGGATCCTTAGGAAAGCCTGGAAGATTTACAATAAATGCTATCTGGACATCAATGCCCTCCAGGAGCTGTATCAGAAGAAGCTAACTGAAGAGCCCTTGACTTCTGATGCTGCAAATGATAATCACATTGTGGCTGAAGGGGTGTCTGAGGAGTCTCTAAACAGACTGAAAGGTGCTGTTAGCTTTGGATATGGCCTTTTTCACCTTTGCATATCCATGGTGCCCCCCAACCTGCTCAAAATCATCAACCTGCTGGGTTTTCCTGGAGACCGCCTGCAAGGGCTTTCTTCACTGATGTATGCAAGCGAAAGTAAGGACATGAAGGCCCCTTTAGCTACGTGAGTAGCTGTATTGCAATGCTTTGGTAGATAATATAGTGTTGAAAGTAAGTAAACGACAATCAAAGCCTTTAAAGGAAACTTCAGGTAAATTGGTTGGTTGACACAATGCCACGCCTTATGCCTTTTAACGCAATGCCGAGAACTGTGTCTTTCGTGGTGTTTATAAGCTGACTTTCTAGAGAGAGGACACTGTTCTTGACTCTCATGAATCCTGTATTTTAAACAGGTAAAGCAACCACATTTTTCAACCACAGATGATTTTATAAGCAGTTTCTGTGACCTTGACCAGAGTCACTGAGATTCATGACCCTGATTTTTGAATTTTTAAGGAATACGAATTTGATAACTTTCCTGTGATTCTGAAATTTTTATTATTACCTAGAGAATCCTGATATTGGGTCATTTTCTTTGATGATTCTGGTTGGTCCAGTGGTCTCTCTCATGAGGCTTGGACATTTTGTGCTAGTCAACTAAATCGAGTCCTGTTAATCTGAGTCCTGTTAGTCGAAACTGAAATGACAGTTACTGAAACAGGAGAGTGTGGAGAGAAGCTGATAAAACTATCCAGAGCGAGGATTCACCCATTCCTCCATCAGTTAAAAAACAATGTTTTTTTTTTTTTTTTCAGTCTGGTAAATATTCACCATTTGCAATTTGAGTAATTTTACCAGACACTAGATGCCCTTTGACATTTTTCAAAAAATGTTAATATCACAGAGACCGAGCTCTGTTTCTACTATCAATATTGAGGAATTTGGATATTCAGTCTTAATCAGTTGGTAGCTATTAAAAATATCATTAAATTTTCATTTCAAAAATATATTTGTTCCTCCCCAAAGTCATTAAATTACATAAACTGTGGTATTTTATTAATTTGATGTAATAGTTTTGTAACTTGTGATAATTTGTCTATATCTTAATATTTTCTGGAAAGAAATGAATTAGTAATGTAAATTCGTCTGATCTCCAGAAGAGAACTGATTTTATAAACATGCTAGAAGCACACATTTACATAAAAATATTTGATGTGTTAGTGAAACATTTTTGTCTGTTCACTAAAGATCCTAACGAATCTGTTTTATTTACCTAGTTTATTTAACGTGTTATTTTTCTTGAAAGGAGTATGAAATAAGGGAATTTTAAATGATTATTTATTCTTCAAATTGAGCCTTCTCAAAGGCCAGAGAAAGAGCCCTTTTTCTGGTTCTCTCACTTATTTTAATACATTTTAGTAAAATTTGTGTCTGTGGTTCCCATATTTAAATTTGGATTCTGAGGCTTACACTCTAACTTTGTGAACACAGGAGAAAACTACATTCTTCTTTTGCAAAAAAGTAATGCCTTTATTATGAGGGGACAGTAAATTCATGGTAACCAGTTCGTCTTTCTAATTTGTGTGCTGATGAGTGAAGTGTAGAAATCAGAGCTTTATCTCAGTCCATACCTTCAGAGAGCCATCTGGAAGCCTCAGCAGAACTAAATGCTTTTATCCTATTATTCTCCTCTCACCTGATGGCCATATGCTGATGTATAAGCTGCGCCAAAGTTTCAGTTTTCCAAATATTGGTAAGATTAAAATGGGGGAAAATACTCTGATTTACTTATTCAAAGACTTTTGGAAGGAGTGTGTATTAGAAGAGCACATACTGAGTTTTGACAAAGTAGAGACGCTGTAAGAAAAGCCTTGCTCAATCTCTCTCTCCCTCTTCCTTTAGATTAGCTCTGCTCTGGTATCATACTGTGGTCCGCCCATTTTTTGCCTTGGATGGCAGTGATAACAAAGCAGGCCTGGATGAAGCGAAGGAAATTCTTCTCAAAAAAGAAGCTGCTTATCCAAATTCTTCCCTCTTCATGTTTTTCAAGGGACGTATACAACGATTAGAGGTACTGTGCCTTCCTCATATTTTTAAATAAAGCCTTCTGTGGATCAAATCTGTAATTCTCACTCTGTGCTAGTATCAAAGGGAGGCAAATGCCATTGGGCGAAGGAACGTTTTGTTCTTGTGCTTTTCAGTTGCATCGTTGCTACAAAAGCCTCTTCCAGGAACCCAGGATGTTAGTCAGTAACCTTCTGTTTCAGGAGGTGGGAGAGGCAGGGGTGACGAGATTGGTGTACTCTAAGCCAGAGGCATAGGAACATTAGCAAATGTCTCAGTTGAAGAACACAATATACGATTATTTTTTTTCCTTTTCTGGAGTTACTAATAATCTGTTTCTAAATTTTCTTCTTGGTTAACAATTGATTTATACACATTATTGCCTGAAATGTCAAGGACACCATCAGCTTTGAAACGGTAGTAGCTTTTATTACTTTTTCATGGGCTTCATTTGGCCAAGCCCTGTGCCAGGCACTTTATACAGGATACCCATTTAATCCTGAGTAACCCTATGACATAGACACAAAGTCACCTCTTTTTTTTTTATTTATTTTTGAGAGAGAGAGAGAGCACGAGTGAGCGCATCAGTGGGGAGTGGGGCAGAGAGAGAATCCCTAGCTGTCAGCACGGAGCCTGCTGTGGGGCTTAAACTCACTAACCGTGAGATCATAACCTGAGCCAAAACCAAGAGTCAGATGCTTAACCAACTGAGCCACCCAGGTGCCTCTGCACCTCTCCCCCCTTCCCCCTCCCCAATCTGCTTGCTTGCGGACATGAAGATTTGAAGAAAAAGAAAAGTATAAGAAAAGAATCATATGAAAGAAGGTGGCTGTTATGCCAGGTGCACCAACAGCTAGTAGAGAATATTGCGAGATTCTAACAACCTCCATCTTCCAGTTAACCGGGTGCCCGGCAGCAACACAGTTAATTCTAGTCATCAGCCTCCTGCAAACCCGCTGTGAGTGCTTTTGAAGATTTTTGCTCACGAAGAAGGCTTTTGTGAGCGCAGGGATGATTTGTTTACTGATATTTTTTGTTGGCAACTGAGTGTATATTGTTTCCTTTCCCTCGTGAGGTGCCTCCTTAAATCTGAGGACTCCTCATCTTTACATATGGAAGTTGTATTTTAGAGATAGTACTGATAATTTATAATTGGAACCTAGTACATACAGAAAGCACAGCAGGATCTGAATTATTTAAACCTGTGTCTGAATTGTTTTTTTCTCATTATCTTGCAACTGTTTTTCTTTGCATTCAGGCTCATAAGCGTTCAGTTATGTTTCTCCTTTGTCTTGCCGTCTTAGCAACATAGTTGTGATCAGTTTCTTATGCAGTCTGCTCTTTTGGTTAGCGTTCTTTTAAGCTCAGCGTTATGGTCTTACGTGTAGGGAAGGATGTTCAGTTTATTAAAGTTTCTGTGCTCCCTTGGGTTTGTGCAAGAGGAAATAACCTATATAAGGAAATTTTAAATCGACGAAGCCTTCTCACCGCAGTGACCATTTCTGAAATGAGAGTTGCGTTACAAGGTCAGTGCTTCCTTAAATGTCCAGTTCTTAAAGGGCAGGCATTACTCATTTTGAATAACTGAACATGTTGATACTAGGTTCAGTGTTGAACAGATTTGCTGCCTGGGACGAGAGCCTGAATTTATAATTATGTGCAACACAGCATAAGGCACCTTAGCATTGGGCATTTATTAGAATTCTCTCTTTACTCCCCACGTTAAATGAATGCTCTAAATTGGGTCTTAAAGGTGTCAAATAGAAATGTAAAACAAGGGTTTGTATCTTAAGCTTGCCATTTTAGTCAATTTTTTATTTCAAACAAAAATGCCTAACTTTTAGCTAAACTGGTAACTCCCCCCGTACTTAATTTGGCATGGTTTTAGTTTGTGCCACAATTCATTCCTATTAGGGACTGAGTGGATGCTAAAAGCAAGTGGTTATTCACTACTGTTGGGATGATTCTAGCAATGAGGAGGCCATAGCGTCGTCAGAGGACCCTTCTGAACACAGTATGGGGAGGTACACAGTTGACATTATGGTTCTTAGCAGGCATTCAGGCTCTTTCGGGGGCGGGGCGGGTGGAGAATTGTCATCTGGTGTGGGTGGTGGATATTAGGACTACTTCACCGTGAGGCAGCTTGCTTACCGGACTGATCCTTGGTTTTCAGAAAAAAGACTAAAAGATATATTTCTGCCTCTGATTAGTGAGCTGTAGCATCAGGGCCAAGGGGATGTGCCGGTTTTTCTGTTCGGCCCTTCCCAAGGGCCCAGAAGGAAGGATTTGGGGGATTTGGGGGATTCTGAGGTAACTTGGACTATTAATGGTATTCTCCCAGTGCCCAGACACAAGCATTTCATTTACCTTCCCAAGTGACCGTGAGGAAGCTGGTTAGGGTAGGGTTGGGGGCACGGACTCCTTTGTTTGCAGATGTGGGACTGCCCAGAGGGGCTGTTACAGCTCCTGTCAGAGGCTTTTGTAAGGCCTCTAAGGCCTCAAACCGGTTTATGGAAACATGGGGCCCTGCTGACAAATGTGCTTGCAAAGAACATGTTGGGGTTTTGTGTTTTTTTTGTTTTTTTTGTTTTTTTTAATTTTTAGTAAGAATTTAGGTTAGAGATAGGACCCCTGAGATCTTTTTGTCAACAAACACTCAGAGAACATGGTGTGCGAGCTTTACCCTTGCAGATGCAGCATATGACACTCAGTTTCTTCAGTGAGTCAGTCTACATAATTGGAACAGCTGCTTTTGTGTCAGCTTGCTGTCCTACAGGGTGACTAGCTCAGTATGTGCTGGTTAGTTTATTTTCTGTACGCATTCTTTTCAAATCCTGTGCCCTTGCCCACTTTCTGTTTAATTTCATGAACAACTTTTTACATCCTCTGGGACAATTTGGAATCCGTCTGGGAGGATGTTTTTTGACAAAGCCACCCCATCCTGTCACTTGATAACCCTTTCCATGGTGGTTTTGTTATTTCCTGTTGTTAGGGCCCAACTTGACCTAGCAGGTGGTCAAGTGAGGTGGTTATGTGAGGTGCATTTGCACCCCAGGATGGAGCATACCCTGTGCTAAAGGTACTGCTGCTAAAGCACAAATCTCTGCAGAGAGAATTTTGTCTCTTTACTGCCTTGGCTTCTCCCCACTGTATGTCTGTATACCCCCACCTCCTACCTTTCCACCCTCTTGTGTTCTCATTACCTGTCCAGTTCCTGTTGACCTCTCCCGTGTGACTTGTCATGTTGCTGGGAGGCATAACTGGGTTCCTGTGGTACTTAGCATGGGATAAACGATATATAACTCGCGTGTGATGGGTTTTATTCTTACTGAGGCTTAAGCCTGGGAAGTAGGGTTATCAAATTTCTTACTTTTTTTTCTTTTTAGGAGAAAAAAAATGTTTTGGTGTCGGTAAAAGCCAACCCATGATTGGCAAAGTGGGTGGCATGTAGCTAGAGGGGCGACAGGTCCTATATTTACCTATATTTCCCCGATTCTCCATACTGCAAGCAGCTATTAGGGAAATGGTCCCAGATGTTGTATAGGAATCTCAATTTTAAAATGTGAATTTATATAGTTTTGAATTTTTGTACTTCCATGAGTTTTTACCCAGGTAAACCAGGTATGGTACTGATAAGTCCATTAAGCATACAAGTGATTAATGAGTATTTTTTTTTTTTTTTTGGTTGTTTAAAAAGTTATCAGGGACAAGTCTACATTTTAATCACTTATTTTTATTTCTCTCTGGTCCTCTTTTTTTCCCCGTAAATAATACAGATTTCCTCCCCTTCAGTTTTAACTATCTACTTAGTATGTAATATATACATGTATTTGGTTTTACATGCATACTCTTTCATTACACACTTTATATCATGTGACTGTTTAGTGATCAAACTAAGTTGTAATACCTAAACTAATGAAAGTTGATAAACATTCTAATGAGGTTGTTATTCACGCATTTTGAGAACTCTTATTTTGAAACTGTTTTCTAAGCTGAGACTCCTACTTTTTGAATAGATGAGTCCATTGATCAATGAGACGGATGTCTTGTCTTTGTTAAGAAAAAGCTCGTTATCAAAGACTGCCTGCTTCTCTTGTGTGGCACGTAAGCCTATTTCTGAAACCATTTCTGAAAAAGAAGATGCAAAATGTCTTCACGATTAGAGTAAGAGGTTATTCTCCTAAGGAGGGTGCAGAATCAGATATTTAAATTCTGATGTGCTGGTTGGATAAGTACAGCTCTAAAGAAATGAATTGAATAAATGAGGTAAAATGCAGCTGGATTGAAATGATGTCTCTGTGGGGCACCTGGGTGGCTCAGTTGGTTAAGCGTCCGACTTCAGCTCAGGTCATGATATCGCGGTTTGTGGATTTGGACCCCGTGTCAGGCTCTGTGCTGACAGTTCAGAGCCTGGAGCCTGCTTCATAATCTGTCTCCCTCTCTCTCTGCCCCTCCCGGCTCATTCTCTTCCTCTCTCTCTCAAAAATAAATAAGAACATTAAATTTTTAAAAAAAGAAATGAAGTCCCTGCAAACCATAAAAGACTTTTAAATAAAGAGAACAAACTGAGGGTTGAGGCAAGGGTGTTGGGTGGGTGAGATGGGCTAAATAGGTGATGGGCATTAAGGAGGGCACTTGTTGGGATGAGCACTGGGTGTTCTGTGTAAGTGATGAATCACTAAATTCTATTCCTGAAATCATTATTATGCTATATGTTAACCAACTTGGATTTAAATTAAAAAAAAAAAATATTGTAGCCATGGAGAAAAAAAAAAGAAATTAAGTCTCTGCTTATGGCAGGGGGTACCCAGATCAACAGGCATGAGCCCCTGTGCTCCTCAGGCTCAACCTGGGCCCCACTTGACTGTAGTTGCCACTCAGACAATTAGCCATTACAGCACTGCTTCATGAGGACAAAGGGAAGGAAGTTTGTGCAAGGCCTGGAGACCACACTGAAAAAGTTACAATGAACTTTACCTTTCTTATGTGTGCGAATGTCCCCTGATCATCTCCTCTTTCTCTGACTTGAAGCTGCCTTGTTTGCTCTGGCAAACGCCGCCCCCTCATTACAGTCTGCTCCCCTGTTTCGTACTTCCCCTCCCGCCCCTCCTCTCCCTTCTGAGAATAATAGGATGTGGTTTCTTTACCCTGAACAGTGTCTGTAGGGACTTGCTTTGACGGTTGACCTTCGCTTCACCATGTTCATGTCATCCCCTGTCCCATCTCCTTCTCAGGCAGTCAGGGTTTTCTTATCCTTATTTTCTACTAGCTGTGAAGTTCTGGGTGAAAGGCTTGGACACATCTACACCAGCGTGTGTTCTGTCTGGGGACTTGCTTTCTGCTCATTATTTTAGGTGACTTAAGTTGTCTGAGGTACCTTTTAAAAATTGTAGTGTTTCTGTCTGTATTTTTATTAAGATGAAAGGACATTTTTCACTGGTGCTCCCCGGAATAAGTGGGAGGGCTGTGTTGCTTTTTAGCCCACCAGTTCATGATTGGGACAGGGACAGAAAAGTGGAGGTCGGTTCCTTTGGTGGTGAATTTATCAGCTAGAGAAAAGAGACGGGAGGCCTGCAGGGATCACGGAGAGCAGAGGCCAGGTGGAAGTGGCAAACACCACAGAGGGTCTTTGCCTGAGCTCTCTTCTCTCGGGCATGTTGACATTAGTGGAGCTGTTTGGTAGCAGTGTTCTTTGCATCTGTCAAAGAGCAAGCCTGCCTCTTGTATTTGAACAGCATGCCTTGCCGGCATGATGTAATGTTGTTATTTATAGCATCAGGAAAAAGGCAATGCAGGAAGAGAAATAATTCCCTGAAGTTCTGTTCATTGTAGTCTTCTCTTCACCATCCTACAAGGTTCTCTTTATCACTTCAGGTGCCAAAAAAATAGGGTTGCCATTTATTCTTAGAAGAACACAAAATGAGAGATTGGTTCAAGCTGGTGTGGGAGAGAGGGGGGATATATTTGTCTCCAGTTTCCAGTGAGATAAACATGTATCATGTGGTTTAATAGCTCTGTGCACTTTAAAATAAGAGGGTAGTAACCCAAATTGCTAATAGGTTAAATACATTTGCTCTTCTTTCAGCTCCATCATTACAGGCTGTTGGGCTGACAAGCAAGTAGAAGGTTAATGATTTTTATCCCTAAGCTCACTAAGTGTGCATAAGAGGATGAGCTTTCTCTTGCCTGCATTAGCCCTGGTCCTAGGGGTAGGGGTTCAGTGCACAGTCTGTTGTTAGGTGTCCTTGATAACAGAATTGCTAAACCGATTCGGCTACTCAGCAGTATTAATGCTGAATCACAGATAATAAGTGGGTTGTCACTTGTGTCCTCTTGTGTGCTAAAGGTGACAAGACCTCTCCTTTTAAAACATATACATAATAGTTTAAGATGTTAGGGCACTTGGGTGTCTCAGTCGGGTAAGGCTCAAGTCATGATCTCCTGGCCCATGGGTTGGATCCCTGCATCAGCCTCTGTGCTGACAGCTTGGAGCCTGGAGCCCGCTTTGGATTCTCTGCTCCTACCCCGCTCCTGTTCTGTCTCTAAAAATAAATAAAGGTTAAAAACAAAAAAAGATGTTAGGCAACTCTGTAAAAATAACCCAGTGATACTTACATTTTAAGCTGTTTTGCTTCCAGTTATTTTGTGATCTTTAGTACACACATGAGACTTGATGCAGTTTTGTTTACAAATCTTCCATATTTTAACATGTTTTTATAAGTAATTGGCATGCAGAATATTTAGATTTCCATTTGGTTAATAATTTGACATTTCCTTTCATTGGGAAACTGCTGGGATATTTGATTATTGTTGTTTCTCTATTTACCAGTATCTCACTCTGATAGTGCTGCAGTAACTAGCATATTTTTCCTTTTTTTTTTTTTTTTTGAGTTATTTCTTTGGATTATAGCTCCAGTGGTGTCATTATTAGAATCAGAGTATGAATGGTTCCGTAGCTCCTGCTAGATGAGAGATTATACTCAAATAGTGGGCCAGAGTATGTTCACTCATTATTTTGTGCATGGTATCAGCAGCATGTTCCATTGCATAGTTTTCTTTTTATTTCCATAATGATGCAGTTTAAAGATCGTAAAATATTACTGATAAGACTTCTCATGTTCATGTATCAGAAGACAATAGTGTTAAGGGGGCAGTACTGCCTTAATTGAGCTACCAGATTTCAGTATAATCCCTCAAAAATCACAGCCTGCTTTTTTGTAGAAATCGACAAAGTGATACTAAACTTAAGGAACCCAGAGGCAGTCTTGAAAAGGAAAACAAAATTGGAAGATAACATACTTCCTAATCTCAAAATCTACAAAGTAATCAAGTGAGTGGTACTGGCATAAGAATAGACCTGTAGAGATCAATGAAAGTCAAGAAATCTGTAATTTATGGATCCATTGACTTTTGACAAGGGTAAATCAGTAGGCAAAGAATAGTCTTTTCAGCAAATGGAGTGACGACAACTGAATATCCACATGCAAGTAAATGAAGTTGGACTCCTACTGTATACTGTATGGGAAGAATGAATGCAAATGGATCGTAGACCTAAATGTAAGAGCTAAAACCATAAAACCCTTGGGTTAGACAGGACATCAAAAGCACAACAACAAAAGGAAAACAGCTAAATTGAACTACATCAAAATTAAAGCCTTTTGTGCTGCAAAGAGTATTGTCAAAGTAAACAGGGGTGCCTGGGTGGCTAAATCAGTTGAGTGTCCCCACTCTTGATTTCAGCTCAGGTCATAATCCCGGGGTCATGGGACTGAGCCCCATATTGGGCTTTGTGCTGAACACGGAGCCTACTTAAGATTTTTTCCCTCTCCCTCTCCCTCTCTCTCCTGCTTGCACTCTCTCTCTCTCAAAACAAAAAATAAGTTAAGAAAAAAAAGGTGGGGTGGGGGGGCACTTAACTGACTAAGCCAACCAGGGTTAGGGTTAGGGTGCATCCAACTTTTGATCTCAAATCTCAGTCTCAGGGTTGTGAGTTCAAGCCCCCTGTGTTGGACTCCATGCTGGACATGGAGCCTACTTAAGAAAAAAAGCTGCAGAATGGGAGAAAATATTCGCAGCTTCTAGATAGGACAAGGGACTTATATCCAGGATATGTAAAGAACTCTAACAACTCAATTAAGAGACAAATAAGCCACGTTTTAAAATAGGCATAGGATCTGAAGAGACCTTTCTCCCAAGGAAATCTGCAAATGACCAATAAGCACGTGAAAAGATGCACAACATCATAAGTAATTATGAAGAAATGCAAATTAAAACCAAGTGAGATGCTATTTCACACCTACCAGGCTACCTGTAATAAAGACAGCCAATCACAAGTGCTGGCCAACATATGGAGAAACCAGAAACCTAATTCATTGTTGATGGGGATGTAAAATAGTGCGGCCACTTTGGAAAAGTTTGGCACTTCCTCAGAATGTTAAACACAGATTTACCATATGACCCGGAAGTCCCTTTCCTGGCAGTATACCCAAGAGAAATGAAAACATATATGTCCACATTGTTATTTATAGAGCAAAGAGTGGAAACAACTCAGATGTCCATCAGTTGATGAACAAAATGTGCATCCATACAATGGAATAATTATATTCAACAACAAAAAGGAATGAAGTACTGATACGTGCTACAGTGTGGGTGAACCTAGAAAGTATGTTAAGTGAAGAGAGTCAATCACCAAAGAGCATATATTGTAGGATTCCATTTCTGTGCAATCTCCAGAACAGGCAAATCTATCAGAATTAATTTATTTGTCAGAATTAAACGATATCTATATCTCACACATGCAAATAGGTATGAGAATGCAATAGTTCTTAGAACATCAGTGTACAATCTAGAAGAAAACAGGATTATCTATGTGTCCCAGTTGGGGCAGAAGATAAATATGTGAAGAAATGAAGTCTGTCATAACAAAAATGTATATGTGTTCAAATTTTCACAATAAAATGTAATAATTTTCAAATGAAAATATTAGAAGATATACGTGATAAGGATTCCTTATGATTACATTATACATTATAATATGGGCAGATAAATAAGGAGAATATTTTATTTATTTTGAGAGACAGATTATTGCTTACTTGGGGGTGGGGATAAACGAGGGAGAGTGGAATAACTCTTAGCGGGTACAGGGTTTCTTGTTGGGGTGATGAAAATATTCTAAACTTAGATTCTCCTAATGTTTGTGCAGCTCAGTGAATGTACTAAAAATCATAGAATTGTATACTTCAAGTGGGCAAACCTTTTGATATTTGAGTTATATCTCAAAGATGTTTCAAGAACGTTATGGAGGATATTTTCCGTATGAACATATACAGTCTCTTTTTCTTTGGATGTAAATTATTGATACAACAGAATGACTCCTGAGTAAAAAGTAATTTCCTGGGGCATCTGGGGCTCAATCAGTTAAGTGATTAGGTCATGATCCCACAATTCCTGAGATTGAGCCCTGTGTCAGGCTCTGCGCTAACAGTGCAGAGCCTGCTTGGAATTCTCCCTTTCCTCTCTACCTCTCTCTGTTTCTGTCTCTAACTAAATAAATAACCCTCTCCTACTCTCTGTGGGTCGGTCTCTCTCTCTCTCTCTTACTCTCAAATAAACTTAAAATATTTTTCTTACATATTTTCCCAAATTCTAATGTATAATGTAATCATAAGGAATCTTCATCATGTATACCTTCTAATACTTTCATTTGAAAGCTATTACGTTTTGTTGTGAAAATTTGAACATTCAAACATGTACACATTTTTGTTATAACAGACTTCATTTCTTCACATATTTATCTTCTGCCCCAACTGGGACACATAGATAATCCTGTTTTCTTCTAGATTGTACGCTGATGTTCTAAAAAGTATTACATTCTCATACCTATTTGCATGTGTGAGATACAGATATCGTTTCTTTTTTTTTTCAATGAAAACCATTTTATTTTATTTTTTTAATTTAATTTTTTTAAATTTACATCCAAATTAGTGTATAGTGCAACAATGATTTCAGGAATAGATTCCTTGTGCCCCTTACCCATTTAGCCCACCCCCCCCAAAACCCCTCCAGTAACCCTCTGTTTATTCTCCATATTAATGAGTCTCTTATGTTTTGTCCCCCTCCCTGTTTTTATATTTTTTGTTTCTCTTCCCTTATGTTCATCTGTTTTGTCTCTTAAAGTCCTCATATGAGTGAAGTCATGATATTTGTCTTTCTCTAACTAATTTCACTTAGCGTAATACCCTCCAGTTCTGTCCACGTAGTTGCAAATGGCAAGATTGCATTCTTTTTGATTGCCGAGTAATACTCCATTGTATATATATACCGCATCTTCTTTATCCATTCATCCATCGACGGACATTTGGGCTCTTTCCGTACTTTGGCTATTGTTGATAGTGCTGCTATAAACATTGGGGTGCATGTACCCCTTCGAAACAGCATCCCTTGGATAAATACCTAGTAGTGCAATTGCTGGGTCGTAGGGTAGTTCTATTTTTAGTTTTTTGAGGAAGCTGCATACTGTTTTCCAGAGTGGCTGCACCAGCTTGCATTCCCAAGATATCGTTTAATTCTGATACCCCCGGTATCAGGAATATTGACACTTTTGTTTTTCCTCCTGTTATTGAGTTAAACCCTTTTAAGATAGATGGAATCTGTTTTTTTTCTTGTTAAATTGTTTGTTGTTAAACTTTGCTATCTCCAGGGGCGCCTGGGTGGCTCAGTTGGTTAAGCATGTGACTTCGGCTCAGGTCATGATCTCGTGGTTTGTGGGTTCGAGCCCCGTGTCGGACTCTGTGCTGACAGCTCAGAGCCTGGAGCCTGCTTCTGATTCTGTCTCCTTCTCTCTCTGCCCCTCCCCCACTTGTGCTCTGTCTCTCAAAAATAAATAAATGTAAAAATTTTTTTTTAAATTTTGCTTTCTCCATCAATTTCTTTTCATCATGATAAGTGCACTCTTTAATCCCCATCCCCTATTTCACCCATCCCCCCCCCCCCCCACATCCCCACTGGTAACCATCACTTTGTTCTCTATAGTCAAGAGTCTGTTTCTTGGTTTGTCTCTTTCTTTGGTGTTCATTTGTTTCTTTAATCCCACATATGCATGAAATCATATGGGTTTGTCTTTGACTTCAGTTAGCATAATACTCTCTAGCTCTATCATGTCATTGCAAATAGCAAAATTTCATTCTTTTTTACAATGGGATATTCCATTGCATATATATACCACATCTTCTTTATCCATTCCTCAGTTGATGAACATTTGGGCTGCTTCCGTAATTTGGCTATTGTAAATAATGCTGCATGTATCCCTTTAAATTAGTGTTTTGTATTTTGGAGGGGGGAGGTAAGTACTGAGTAGTGCTTTTCCTGGATGGTAGAGTAGTTCTGTTTTACTTTTTTTGAGGGACCTCCATACTGTTCCACAGTGGTTGCACCCATTTGCATTTCCACCAACAGTGCACATGCACTCTCTCCACATCCTCGCCAACACTTGGCTCATGTCTTGACTTTAGCCATTCTGATAGGTGTGAGGTGATATCTCCTTGTACTTCTGATTTGCATTTCCCTGATGATGAGTGATGTTGAGCATTCTTTCATATGTCTGTTGGCCACCTGGATGTCGTCTTTGGAGAAATGTCTGTTCGTGTCTTCTGCCCATTTTAATTGGATTATGTGTGTGTGTATGTATGTGTGTGTGTGTGTGTGTGAGTTGTATCACTTCTTTATATATTTTGGATACGAACCCTTTATCTGATAGGTCATTTGCAAATATCTTCTCTCATTCCGTAGGTTGTCTTTTAGTTTTGTTAATTATTCCCTTTGCTGTGCAGAAACTACTGATGTTTCAGTAGTTTTATTTCCCTGGTCTCAGGAGACATATCTAGAAAAATGGTGCTTATGCTAGTGTCCAAGAAATTACTGACTGTGCTTTCTTCAAGGATTTTTGTGGTTTCAGGTCTCAAATTTAGGTCTCTAATTCATTTTGAGTTTATTTTTGTGTATGGTGAAGGAAAATGGTCTCGTTCTATTCTTTTGGATATGGCTGTCCAGTTCTCCTGACATCATTCATTGAATAACCTTTTTCCATTGTATATTCATTTCTCCTTTGTCAAAGATTGGCCATGTAATTGTGGGTCTATTTCTGGATTTTCTGTTTTATGCCATTCGTCTGTATATCTGTTTCTATGATGGTACTATACTGTTTTAGTTAGTACTGCTTTATAATATGACCTGAGATCTGGAATTGTGATATCTCCAGTTTTCTTTTTCAAGATTGCTTTGGCTGTTTGAGGACTTTTGTGGTTCCATACAAATTTTAGGATTGTTGGTTCTGGTGCTGTGAAAAATGCTGTTGGTATTTTGATAGGGATTGCATTAAATGTGCAGAATGCTTTGGATATTTTAACAATATTTATTCTTACAACCTGCAAGCATGGAATGTCTTTCCACTTCTTTGTGTTGTCTTGAATTTCTTTCATCAGTGTTTTAAACTTTCAGAGTACAGGTCTTTCACCTCTTTGGCTGAGTTTATTCCTATTTTATTGTTTTTGGTGCAATTGTAAATGGGATTGTTTTCTTAAATTCACCTTGTGCTGCTCCATTATTATATAGGAATGGAACAGATTTCTGTACATTGATTTTTGTATCCTGTGGCTTTACCAGATTCATATATTAGTTCTAGTAGTTTTTTGCTAGAGTCTTTAGGGCTTTCTATGTATAGTATCATGACATCTGCAGATAGTGAAAATTTTACTTCTTCCTGACCAATTTGGATGTCTTTTGTTTATTTTTGTTGTCTGATTGCTGTGGCTACGACTTCAGTACTGTGTTGAATGAAAGTGGTAAGAGTGGACATCCTTGTCTTGTTCCTGACCTTAGGAAAAGTGCTCCCAGTTTTCCACCATGGAGTCTGAAGTTGGCTGTGTGTTTTTCATATATGGACTTTATTATGTTGAGATATGTTCCCTCTAGACCTACTTTGCAGCAGGTTTTTATCACGAATGGATATTGTACTTTGTCCAATGCCTTTCCTGCATTTGTAGAAATGGTCCTATGGTTGTTCTCCTTTCTGTTATTGATGTGATGTGTCATGTTGATTGTTTTTGCAAATAGTGAACCACACTTGCATCCTGTGAATAAATCCCACTTGGTCATGGTGTATTTTTTTAATGTATTGTTGGATTCGGTTTGCTAATATTTTGTTGAGGGTTTTGGCATCTATATTCATGAGAGATATTGGCCTGTAGTTCTCTTTTTTTGTAGTGTCTTCATCTGGTTTTGGTATTAGGGTAATATTGGCCCCATAGAATGAATTGAAAAGTTTTCCTTCCTCTTGTATTTTTTGGAATAGTTGGAGAAAAATCGGTTAACTCTTCTTTTGGGGCATCTGGGTGGCTCAGTCTGTTAAGCATCTGACTCTTGATTTCGGCTCAGGTCATGATCTCATGGTTTGTGGGATCAAGCCCCATGTCAGGCTCCATGCTGTCAGCATGGGATTCTCTCTCTCCCTCTCCCCCTCACTCGCTCTTGTGCACATGCGCCCTCTGTTTCTTGCTCTCAAAATAAATAACACTCCCTCCCCCCAGAAACGTCTTCTTTAAATGTTTGGTAGAATTCACTTGTGAAGCCATCTGGTCCTGGACTTTAGGGTTTGGGGTGTTTCTTGATTATTAATTCAGTTCCATTGCTGGTAATTGGTCTGTTCAATTTTCTGTTTCTTCCTGCTTTCATTTTGGTAGGTTATATGTTTCTAGGAACTTACCCATTTTTTTTCCAAGTTGTCCAGTTTGTTGGCATATAATTTTTCATAATAACCTCTTGCTGTTGTTTGTATTTCTGTGGTGTAGGTTGTTATTTCTCTTCTTTCATTAGTGATTTTGTTTATTTGGGTCCTCTCTCTACTTTGTTTGGTAGTCTGACTAGAAGTTTATCCATATTATTGATCTTAAAAAAATCAGCTCCTGGTTTCATTGATCTGTTGTGTTTTTTGAAGTTTCTATCCTTTATTTCTGCTCTAATCTTTATTTCCTTTTGTTGGGCTTGGGTTCTTTTTTTCTAGTTCCTTTTGGTGCAAGGTTGGGTTGTTGGAGGTTTTTCTTGCTTCTTGAGTTGGGCCTGTATTACTATAAACTACCCTCTTAAGAACCACTTTTGTGCATCTAAGATTTTGGATCGTTGTGTTTTCATTTGCATTTGTTTCCATGTAACTTTTTATTCTTTGATTTCTTGGTTGACATATTCATTGTTTAGTAGCATGTTATTTAACCTCCATGTATTTGTGCACTTTCCAAACTTTTTCTTGTGGTTAATTTCTCATTTCATAGTGCTATGGTCAGAAAAGGTGTAGATGGAGTCTATTTTTGAGACGTTTTTATATTTTTAAATGACTGTTACTTAGCCTTGATAATTGTGATTTTATAATGTTTTGAATATAACATAGATCAACTATTGCCATGAAAAGTACCTATTTAGTGGGGCGCCTTGGTGGCTTAGTCAGTTAAGTGTCTGACTTCAGCTCAGGTCATAATCTCACGGTTTGTGGATTCAAGCCCTGTGTCAGTCTCTGTACTGACAGCTCAGAGTCTGGAGCCTGCTTCATATTCTGTTTCTCAATCCTTCTCTCTTTCTCCCTTCTCTCTCTCTCTCTCTCTCTCTCTCTCTCAAAACTAAATAAACATGAAAAAAGTATTTAGTATTTTATCTACTTGTTTTCTCATATATATGCTTAACTATTAGTTTGTCAGTTTCTGTATATTACAGGGAGATTTTAATTGAGATTTAGAATATTTCATTAATTCCTGAGGATGTCTGTTAATTTAGGGATGCCCCTTTATTTCTTCCATTACACTTTATAATGTTTGTGTGTGTACATTTGTCCTGTTCTGAGTAAACAGGGGTCCAAATAACATAAGTATGTGTAAGTGTACCTAGTTATTTTGGGATTAAGGAGGCACTAGAAGTCAGGCCTTCTTTCTCAATCCAGTGTTACTTTGCTTTTATTTGTTAATAAATTATACGCACACACACATATTATGTATATAATATTTTATATGTTGGCAAATGTTTTATATGTAACTTCTAAGTAAATCACATATATTTCAATGTGAAAATATTCAAGGAGGCTTATTCTTAGCTTTAAATCTGATATTTTATAAAAATGAGTTGGTTAGTAGACTATCTTTTTTACAGTTTGAAGAAGCAGGTGACTTAAAGTAATGAAACCATTATTAAACATTTGAATATTTTTCTGTTATTCGGGTACCCATTTGAAATCAATTCCTTAGTAACATTTTTTAATAATGTTTTAAAACCTCTTACTGTTCTATGCATTTTAGTTTTATATTGTAGTTTTTCTATTTCCACTTACTATTTAAAAATATGCCAGGACTATTAATAGATATGTAAAAACGTGGTGTCACTTTCTATTTGTGGTATTTTTGTGCTGTTTGCGGTATTTTATAAATTTGTGTCTATGATTGGGCTTTTGGATACATTGGCTTTAAATGTGATTTTTTACCAATTTATTTTTTATTTCCATTTTCTGTCTAGTTTTCCTTAATTTAGCTTGTCTTCTAATCCATTTTTTTAAAACTTTGTATTTCTCTTAATAGGTATCTGTGCTCTCATTTAGGGATTGTACTGTGTGCTTTGAAGTTCTGCTTGCATTTTGTTTGCTTGAGAGGGTTTGGGAGCTGTAGTATTGCTACAGTGAGAGATGCATTTGGTCTTTGTCCCTAGTTCCTGGCATAGAACTCTAAAACCCGGGAATTTCCTCATTGAGAGGTGATAGAAGAGTATGTTGCTACTCATACCAAGCCCCTTTCAGCCTTACCCTGAGTTACGGTAATGGGTTGACTGTGACTCCTAGGTAGCTGCAGGAGGAGGGCTGGTTGGTAGGATGGGAGGGTTGGAACTTTGAGTAGCACTTCCTACTGCCAACCTCCTGGAATGAATTGGGGCTGGAGATTGAGTTAGTCATCCAGATCAATGATTTATTCAATCAAGCCTAACTAATGGATCCTCCATTAAAATCCTAAATGATGGGGTTCAGAGAGCTTCCGGGTAGGTGAATGCATCCATGTGCTGGGAGTGTGGCACACCCCGAACTCTAAGGGACAGAAGTTTCTGTGCTCAGGACCCTGTTGGACCTTGTGCTATGGGCCTCTTCCTCTGGCTGTTCGTTTTTATTCTTTATGATGTCAGAAGTGTTGTGAGTAGAAGAGACTGGTTTCCTTCAAGCTTCCTAAAGGTTTAGTGCTATTAAATGTTCTTGCCAAGTGTTTTGTGTTGTTATGATTGATTACATTTATTATATAAATTGTGTGATGAGGCCTGCTCTGTCTGGTAGGTTTGTTTGGGTCTCTGTGTGGCCCTCATCCTCTGCCTGGCAGTAGCCCGGGGCTGAGGGAACCTAGGGCATAGTTTTGCTGTTAAGATTCAGCGAGGTGGTGATCTGGGAGACCTGTGCCACTCTTGGAGCTGTGAGTGAGTGCTAGTCCTCGTTGGCTGTAATGATGACAGAGCCCGTGTCAAGGCTGCAGCAGCATGGGGACAGCGAGGGAGCACATGCCCTGGAGAGAGCAGGACTGTATGACAGGCAGGCAGTAAGCAGCTGGAGGTGTGGCCAGGCTTCAAGCAGCATAAACACAGGCCTACTGGAAGGTAAAGCTTGGTGTGGCTCACCATTGTGCTGCCCTCACAGCTGGGGAAGGCAACACAGAAGTGGGGGGATTGGGGCAGGCTGTTTCGAGTGTGGGAGTTTGAAGGTAGAGGTAAGAGTGTAGGGGATTAGCCTGCATTCAAGCCCAGAGCCAAGAAGCCACCAGATAGTGGGAGATCCAATCTCAGTGGGGCTGGAACATTTGGTGGGAGAGAGGCAGGTGGAATGAGGGTGACTAGGGAAACAACATATCATTTGATTTTTGTCTCTCAGTCCAAATCTCCTTTCTCATAGAAGAGTTCCTTGTTCATATTTAATTGTATGTTACATGCGCATTGTTTTCCTTTGCCCTTCAGGGTTGTGTTTGTTTATTCACATTTCTTTTAATGCTTACCTGTTCTTGAGTAGATTTTTCTTTAGTATTAGATTGAAAAAAAATGATTTTGATGTTTGACTTGTCTGTCTTCTATTTGAAACATGGGTTCACATATCCATACAGTGTTCCAGTCCTTTGTTCCTCACTCTTCTGATGCGAATGAGCATACTGTAAACTCCTTGAGAGGTGACAGAGTCAGGTTTCAGGAAATAGCATTTCTCACTTTTACCCTACCCCTTGTCTAAAGCTCTTGGAGGAAATTTTATATTTTCTCACAGCATCGTGTTCAGCTTTCCTGATTTTCTTTATGACTGTGGACTCTTAACATTTGGGCAGCTGAGTTCTTGAAGCTGTGTGTTGCTTTGTTTGGGGTAATAGTTTTCATTTCTCTGCGCTGTCTGACAGAGGGCTTGTTAGCTCTGGCAGTCTTGTCCCATTGCTTCAGGTTTTGATCTATGTAGCTTTGGAGAAAGAGCTCTGGGCTAAGTCTAAGGATCTGGTTTGGCTCTGTCCTAAACCATACAGGCACTGTCTCCTTCCCAGTGGTTGCTCACAGACCATACAACTTGAAAGAGCTGTAAGACCTCAGTCAAGCCAGTCAACCTTCTCTGGCGCTCTTTCTTCACCTGGAAAATTAGGGTTTTTCTGAAGCGTCTGCCCTGGAGCCCTGATTTAATTGACTAGTTGGGATATGTTCCATGAAAAGAGGTTCTGTGTCAGGCAAATCAGGATATGCTGGGACTGCTCAGAGACTTTAGTTTTGCACTGTGAGGGAGCCTAGAGTATACAGGTATGCCGTCTGTGTTTACCCAACTTATTTGACCAGGAAAATTCTTTTTTATACAGTAGCCTGTGAGAACCGAAAGGTTCAGTAGAATACACTTTAAGAAACACTAGGCTACATCATTTTTAAGGGCTTTTTGCCCCCAGCTTTAAATTTTATAGTTCTGTGGATATACTGAAGCCACTTAATTGCATATTTTAAAAGGGTAAGTTTTCTGGTGTGTGAAATATATCTCAACAAAGCTGTCATAAAAATGTTTTGTGGTTCTTTAATCTTCAGAATTAACTACATGGGATTGCTTCTGATTTTTTCAACTTGCCTTTAATTCTCTTTGAGGAAAAAAAACATAGGAACTTGCCCATTTGACATCCTTTGTAGAGAATGCCATTCAGTTGTAGGAAAACTTCTTAAAGTTGCTTTCCTGATTATGGCTTCTATTTCTCTCGTGTAAATCTCCATGCATATTGGATCTTCTCCATCTGTTTTCTTCTAGGTGTGTTTGTTTATCTTGAATTGCTGCCTTTTGTGTAGTGTGATTTTCTGTAGATTATTGTATCTGTTTTTCAGAGTTAATTCTTTGCATTATCTTCTTCACTGTTAGTTTTTTGGTAGTGTCTTAAAAAATTTTTTTTAACATTTATTCATTTTTGAGAGACAGAGTGTGAGTGGGGAAGGGGCAGAGAGAGAGGGAGAATCTGAAGCAGGCTCCAGGCTCTGAGCTGTCAGCACAGAGCCCAGCGTGGGACTTGAACTTGCAGACTGCAAGATCGTGACCTGAGCTGAAGTCGGACGCTTAACCAACTGAGCCACCCAGGTGCCTCAATAGTATCTTTAATATATGTACATTTCTTTTAAATTCATTGCTGTTTTTCATATAAATTCCATGTCATTTTAAAAGGCAGCGTGGTACAGCTGAAAAAGCATCTGACTCAGCTCAAAACAGGCTCTTTTACTTCCTGACTGGCTGAGCATTCTGAGTCTGTGTCCTTATGCATAGAAAGAGGACAGTGCCTCTCCCATGCTAGCCCTAAATAATGTAATGTGGATATGGTAAAGCACTCAGCACACGGTACTTGGACAGGGCTTTTCCTATTTAGACAGAATTGCATCTGGATTGTAAATCCAATATAAAGCACTTTCTGTGACACGTTTTGTCAACATCCTATGTGTAACCGTTGAGAGACCAAGGAAATGTAACTGGTACGTTAATCACTTTGACCACTCATTAGTGCTGGATTTGGTCACACAACGCTTTTTCAAGGGGGTTGCTATCCATGTGAAGGTGCTGAAAATAAAACTACCGTATTCCATTATTTGTACGTAATCAAATTTGTTGCCTGTGATATAAAAGGCCTTTGGGGGGGATGCCAAGAGAAATAGGGAAAAAGTCCCGCCCCAGAAGTCATTCATAATCTAACTATGAATAGCAATGTTGAATGCATGAAAAGGTAATGGCTCAAGGCAATGAAAGTGCCAAATGAATGGGTGGTCACTATTGGTGGGGATGACTGGGGAAGAGGGGGTGGAGGAGGTGGAACTTGAGGGATGGGAGAGCCACTTTCGGTCACCTTCTCAGGGAAACCTTCCATGACTGTGGTATTGGATGTGTTGGCCTCACTCCTGCCACTGGTCTCCCTGTCTCCTTTACCAACCCTCCTCATTTTTGCCCAGAGACTCCTGTTCACTGCACACTCAGGGTGAAGTCTCTTCTTTGCTCATGGTCTGGCTCTCCCCCTTAGAATGAGAAAGCAATCTCCACGAAGCAGGGACTCTTTCTGTCACTGGGTATCTCAAATGCCTTGACCAGTGCCCAGCTCCAGACACCAGGGCTTCAAGAGTGAGTGAGTGTGAGAGGGCACACGTGTTTGTGCACCTTGAATGAATACTCCGGCTCCTTGCCTTTTGCCTTTCTTCATTGTGCTGTGATGGTAGTTCTATTTTTATAGCTCCTGGGTTTTTCTCAGAATGGGAGCAGCCATATTTATGGCATTTTGAAAAGTTCCCTCAATTACACATAATTTGTAGATTCCGTGTGTATAGTGGTATTAAAGGCTCCATCCTCCCCAATCAAGGACTGTGTAAAACCAAAACATTAAGTGTGCCTGGATGGCTCAGTTGGTTGAGCTTCTGGCTCTTAGTTGAGGCTCAGGTCATGATCTCACAGTTCATGGGATCAAGCCCCACGTCGGTGTGTGAGTTGACAGTGCAAAGCCTGCTTGGGATTCTCTCTCTGTCCCTCTCTCTCTGCCTCTCCCCCTTTCATTTTCCCTCTTTCTCAAAAATAAATCATTCTTTGGTTAAAAAAAAATTTTTTTTACACTTATTTACTTTTTTGAGAGACAGAGACAGAGCACAAGTCAGGGAGGAGCAGAGAGAGAGGGAGACACAGAATCCGAAGCAGGCTCCAGGCTCTGAGCTGTCAGCACAAAGCCCGATGTGAGGGTCGAACCCACAAACCGTGAGATCGTGACCTCAGCTGAAGTCGGACACTCAACCAGTTGAGCCACCCAGGTTCCCCAATAATGCTTTGGTTTTAAAGTTTGTTTAAGAAAAAGAGTGATAGAATTGGTAGTACATGGATCAAAATACTGGTAGAACTGACCTATAAATGAACTCCTATATTATAATGTAAACAAAGTTTTTTTAAAAAAGGAGGAATAAAGCTAAAATTAGTGTCCTTAACATAGAAAGAACTCTTAGAAACACAGAACGTAGTAGAAGGATAAACAGACAAAAAGAAAAATAGACAAAATACCTGAACAGACAATCCATAAAATAAGATGCACAAATGGTAACCTTTTACCTTTTACCCCCATGATAGAATCAATGAGCCGCAAATTAAAACAAGGGAAAACATAATTGGCAAATGCTGAAAAACATTCTCTGTTGGGAAAGGTTCAGGGAAATGGTCTCTTATAAACTGTTGGTACATATGTAAATTCATAAAACCTTTGGGACATGTAGTCTTGTATTTATACAAATTAATCCACAATCCGTATAGGGAATAACTTAGATGTACCATATATGCACTCTCACACGTAAGAGACCTACACATACACATACATGCACACAGAGACCGAACCTGCCCCCGTTCATCACCTGTAAGAAAAATTCCAGGAGTGGATTCTGAGGGGGAGGGAGGAGCAGGTGGTGTGATCTGCTATCTTAGGTCAGGTAGTCACACCCTTCCTAAGACCAGAAAGCTTTTCCAGACAAGCAGAACCCTTCTGATTCCCATCATGTACGGGAATGGCTCCCCAGAGAAAGGAGACCACTGACAGTTGATGTATTCGTTTCCTCAGGCTGCCATGACAAGGAACCACAGAAAGGGGACAGAAATTAGTTGTCTTGTAGTCCTGAGGTTGGAAGTCTGCAGGGTTGATTTTCTTCAGAGCCTCCTCTCCTTGGCTTGTAGAGAGCAGTCTCCTCCCTGTGTCTTCATGTGTTCTTTCCTGTGTGTGTGCACACGTGCCTGGGTCCTCATTTCCTTCCTTCTTATGAGGCTTCCAGTTATATTGGATTAAGGCCTGCCCTAAAGACCTCATTCTAATGTAGTTACCTCTTTGGAGACCTTATCTCCAAATACAGTCACATTCTGAGATGGTAAGGATTAGGATTTCAACATATGAATTTTGGGGGGATGCAGTTCCACACATCACAGCTATCAGTGCCAATTAGTGTCTCCTCACAGGCGCTTAGGGTTTTCCTTTCTTTTCACGGGCACCTCAGATACCCTGGTAGCCTCTGAGTACAGTGCCCTGCACATTCTCTCAATGTGCCAAAATTCTCTCAGGGGTCAAAATGGAAAGAGTCACACGCCAATTTAAAGTAGACATGAACCACATGGTTTATCAAATCAGTGTCAAACAGCAAGAAGCAAGTGAAAAGGATAGCCTCGGTTAATGCTCTGAGGATGGAGTGCAGGCGCGGGGGGAAAGGCCGTGCTACCTGAGGCCCAGCATACACGCATATAACGTCTTGCATCGCTCTGTACATCACTGGCCACAGTAAAGCAGTGGACCCTCGGGTTTTAGTAGTGTTTCTTGGGTAGAGGACACACGGTGCCAGCATGGGTGTCACCAATGGATGGTCAGATTAAGGCCACCTGAATATTAATGTCTTAGGAATATTTAGTATTCTGAATATTTGGTGCTTTTTATATATTTATTTATATATATTTCATGTATATTTAGTACCCAGGTGCCTCATGAATTTAGATACTTTGTGACCCTTTTTGTTCTCTTTTTTCAAATATATTTTTTAAAGTTTATTTATTTTGAGGGGGTGGGGAGAGGCAGAGAGAGAATCCCAAACAGGCTCCAGGCTGTCAGTGCAGAGCCTGACATGGGACTTGAACTCACCAACTGTGAAATCATGACCCAAGGTGAAATCAGGAGTCAGACACTTAATCGCCACCCAGGCGCCCTAAACCCTTTCATCGTCTAACACACACACAGGCTCTTACTTGCGGAGTACATACTGTGTTCTTGACATTCTGGACACATCTCAGGAATTCTGCCTGTGCCTGACAAACTCTGCTTCCTGGTTACTTAAAACCTCTTGAAAGAATGTGCCTGTATCTTACAAACTTCCATATCTAGCAGCTGAAAATGCTCAACTGCGTGTTAAGAGTGGTCCACATGGGAACACCCTCTCCTAGCGGCTGGGTCCACAGGAACTAGCGTGTTTTTGGATTTGCCACCACAAACAGCGATCTCCTCTCTAGTGTTTAACACCACAGAATTAAGTGGTACCAACATTATTTGAATGCCAGTGGACTGGCTCTGAGCTGAGACCTTTTTGTTGGCAATTGAATGCTATCATTTGATGTTAAACACAATTTGGTGGTGGCACAAAAGGAAACTGTTCGCTGGGGAAGTGGAATCTTGCCTTACAGATTCAGGGAAGTCTGGAACTTGATGTCCTTTTGGCACCAGAGTCTGGGTCAGGTCTCCAAAAGGACTTGGCCTTGTTTCCATTAACACCTCCCCCCCACCCCCACGACTCTACAAAGGAAACCTTTTGCTTGCTATCTGAATTTAATGTATCTTCTCAGCTTGGTATTGCTAGTGGGAATCTTTGAGTAGAATAGAATGTAACATTAGTAACTGCAAGCTTACTGTGCTGACTCTGAAAATTATTCGGACTCTTTTTGTGTTTTCATATTTGTACTTTGAGATTTTTTTTTAAAAAGTTGATTTATTTTGAAAGAGAGCAAGAGTGCATATGAGCGGGCAGGCGTGGGGGGGGGGGGCGGTGTGCAAAGAGAGAGAGAGAGGGAGAGAGCATCCCAAGCAGGCTCCATGCTGTCAGCGTGGAGCCTGATGAGGGGTCCAGTCTTAGGAACCATGAGATAACCTGAAGAGTTATCAAGAGTTGGCTGCTTAACTGACTGAGCCACCCAGGTGCCCTGAAATCTTTACTTTCTAAAGGGCTTTAAATATATATTGATGTGGAAATAGCTTACATTTTTAAACTTGGAAAATGGGATTTGTGGCCACTTACATGTTTCCTTTTTCCTTTGTCCCTTGTCTCTCCAGATATGTCTGTGTTTGGGTTAGGCAAGGATACAGATTTATATGTTTGTGGTAGAATCTTAAATGGCTCTTAATTATGTCTACAGGAAAGAATCTAGAATTTCTCCCAGTAGTCTAAAACAAATTGTGAGAAGCTTAATTACCATTTATTGCAAATCCTCTTTCTAAATGTTGGAAAACAATATTGTGATTTCCCGGCACTACTAACAGGTAACACATACCTATTTTTATTTTTTTTAATTTTTATTTTTTAAAGTTTATTATTTTTGAGAGAGAGTGCGTGAGCAGGGGAAGGGCAGAGAGCGAGGGAGACACAGAATCCAAAGCAGGCTCCAGGCTCTGAGCTGTTAGCACAGAGCCCTATGTGGGGCTCAAACTCACGAACCGTGAGATCATGACCTGAGCTGAAGTCGGCTGCTAAACCGACTGAGCCATCCAGGTGCCCCATGACATACACCTGTTTTTAAAGGCAATGTACCCTTCCCCAAGAGCATTGTGTGTGCGTTAATTCATTTATTTCAAGATCTCCTGAAAATTATAATTTTTTTCTCAAGGCCCAAAACTGTGTTGTTTGTGAAGTTGGCGCTGAAATCTGGTACTATTGACTAAATTTTAATATTCTCTGTTATGTCGTGTCTCCATTAAAGGAAAACAATTCAAGTTATGGTATTTTAAACATTTTAAATGAATTATTCAATTGAAAGGCGTGGCTTTGTAGTGAACTAGTTATTTATAGTTCCAGAGCATAGAAAATATGAAAATATTTTCTACAAGTCTGCTAGTTCTGGTATGATCCTGATACCAAAACTCCTAGAGGAGAGCACTGAACAAAAACCTATAGATCAACTTCATTCTGAACATAGAAGCTCTAAATAAATATTAGTAAGTTAGATCCAACAATGTATTTTTGATATGCTGTATTATGACCTTAGTAGGGCTTATTTCAGAAAGGCCAGCGTCGTTTAGCCTCAGGAAATGTGTTCCTGTTATGACCTGCATTAAGGAGGTAATTGATAAAACCGCACAGTCCCATCAGTAGAGGCCCAAATAGCATTTAATGAAATCCACTTAAAAAAAAAACAAAAACAAAAACCAAGAAACTATTAGCAAATTAGAAATAGAAAGGGCTTTTCTTTATTTGGTAAAGATGGCATCTACTAAAAACGTGCCTCAAGCTATATTTAATGTTGCAACGTTAGAACATCCTCATTAAAGACGGGAATAAAGCGATGCATGCTGTGCTTGCTAATAGCATCTTAACTGGTGGTTCTCTCCAATTAAGTCTCTTGTAGAGGAAGAGACAACACTGTCATTATTTGCAAATGATTTGAATATCTCCCCAGATCCAAGAGAAAAAGCTAAAACAATCATGAGGATCCATGAGTATAATAATGTGACATATGCAAAATCATCCTGCAAACATCCAGAGTTTTCCTCCATACCAGCAGCATTCACTCGCAGAATATGATGGAGGAACAAAGCCCTTTGACAGTCGCCGCAAGTATCATAAACTGCCTAGGAGTACAGCCATCCAGAAAGAAGTCCTGAATGGCTGGAAGAACGCGCTGTGTCTCTGTAGTAACAAAGCAGTACTTACACATTGTGCTGAATTTAGTTTGGCAGCAAGTATGCTCCATTTAATTTGGCAAAGACTCATGCTTTTGCAGATAATGCTTGCCAACATTATTTCCTCATTTTACCAGTGAAGAAATGGAGACTTTCAGGCAGTTTTTGTGATACAGTGTCCGTGTGTAATTCACCAGACAAAAGCCTAGGTGGTACTTGACCTCCAATTCTGGGCTTCACGGCTATTTCACGCTAGCCCGTTTTCTGTATTCTCTTGAGCCCAGCGTATGTGTATTTCCTCAAAAAATTAGGCTGTGAATCAAGTATCAAATTGAGGATAATTCTCCTTTCTCTGCTCTGTTGTGAATATTAGAATTTATAATCCTGAAAACCCCTATTGGATTATTTTTATTTTAAATTATTTTGGTGAAAAAGGGGAAATCTGTTTTCACCATTTTAATGTCTGTTCATTGCAATTCCTTAATGAGTACTCAGGCCGGAACTAGAATTAATTTTGTAGTTATGCTTATTCTTGGAATAGTATCGCTAAGCTCCATAGTGGTCTCGTGTTCTGTCAGAGCGCTTCTAACAAACGGAAGGATCAGTGGTACTTTCTTCACAGTTTAATTTTGAAAGCAAGACCCTGTACTCACTTTCTAAGGCCATGTAACAAGCTTGGTGGCTTAAAACAGCAGACATTATTCTCACACAGCTTTGGAGGTCCAAAGTCCAGACTCTGTTTCACTGGCTGAAATCAAAGTGATCGGGGCTGCCCTCCCCCTGGAGGCCCAGAAGACCGTCCATTTCTTGCCTTTTGTGGGCTCTGATGGTTCTTGGGCTTGTGGCTGTGCCTCCAGTCTGTGCCTTTGTGATGATGTGATTACGTCGCCTCCTCCCCTCTGCTTCCCTCACTTGTGATTGCATTTAGGCCCACCCCGATACTCCAGGATAATCTCCCCATCTCAAGGCCTTTAATGTAACGGGGCCTGGATGTGCCCTGCCTGAGGAAAGCTCGCTCTGGAGGCAGGCACAGCAGAGTGAATACTAGTCTGCTGCTAGCTTGTTGACCTTGAGCGAACTACTCCACCTCTTGGAACCTTCGTTTCTCCATCTGAAAATGGAACCGAATACATGGCGATCTCAGATTTTTGAAAGGGTTAAGAGAAACAATGTTCATTCAGATGGTTTTTTTTTTTCTTTTTGTCTCCCCTACACTTGCATTTAAAGCTTTGCTGTGATTTGTACCTCAAGCCAGTACCATCCTAGGCACTTAGTAGTTGCCCGGTAATTAGTGTTCACAAGTAGTTTTTGGTCTTCTGAAGGGCAGTGTGGCATTGCATTGTCATGCAGCCGGAGACGGCTTGGTGGCAGTGGCTCATCCAGAAGTATTTTGTGTGGGACCATTGAGGGTCAGGAATTTAGCAAACTGAGGAGATGCCTGCAAAGCAGAATTGCTAGCACTGCGGTTTTGTGCAAACGGGCTAAATTGAGTGTGTGTGTGATGCGTGGAAAGAAGTGTTGATCCAGAAAGGGGAAAGGGGCGGTGTGATGAGTGTCCTGTGCACGAACACACATGCACACTGCATACAAGATTTTAAAAATTTTTGGAAATAATTATTATTATTTTGCCTCTTTGGGACCTTGGTGGCTATGTGCTTACATCCAGTGTGAATGTCTGACAGGGTTGGGCCTGTCTCACATTCCTAAGAGGTTACCTCCAACTAGATGTTAACCTCCTCGAGAACAGGAGTCACTGGCACGGGGATGTGTGTCCTCTCTTCGCCTTCGTAGATGGTGCTAAGGGATTGAACACCACAGTCCGAACAGTCCTGGCCCAGTGAAGTGTTACTATGGGATGCGAATAGTTATTGATTCAGCCGAGGCCTTGGTTCATGAGTCATTTGGCTTACGATGTTCCTGAGTCACTGGCTGTCCTGAGGATCTCCCTGACTCATCTGTGTGGCATGCGGGTGTCCAAGAGTCCTCCCGCAGTGACCGTGCATCACTAAAGGAGCCGAGATATGCGAAATGCTGCAGCCTCTCATTTGTGATCCTCCCTGCCCCTGCCTGGCTGTCTGTGGGGAGAAGAGGCAGTAGGGACCCCAAAAAGTTGGTGGCCAGGGATCAGCAGAACGGGCACAAAGGGGACCCCAGGGAGGGCTGAGTGTGGGGCAGCGGGCATGGAATGACACCTGCAGGGGCAGGGAAGGCCGCTGAGAGCAGGGCTGTGCCAAATTTGTAGGGCATTTAGGATTTGTATTTGTTAACACCTGTCTTTGCTGTATTTAGGATTGACTTGAACTCTTTTATGCTGTTGATGCTTTTTAGGTGCTTTTATCAGGTGCTCTGGTATGAGGTTGGCAGACTTTGAAAGGGCTCTTTAGTGGAAAGAAACACTAAATGTATTTAATCAGGAGTGAGAACAGTCCTGGGAGAGTCTGCTGGACTCTGGACAGTACTAGATGAATGCAAAAGTCAGAAGTGAGTGTTGGTAGAGGAGAGATGATGACCGGGAGCAATCAGACAGCATTTTAGGTACAGAATTGACCTAGGACTGTATGGCAGGCGGAGTGGGTCACAGAAGGGAGAGCGAGCTGAGGGCAGGATTAAAGGAGGCTTCACACAGTCACTCAATACCGATGGGGGTCTTTCTGGCCTGGGGCGGGGCCAGACACACTCCCTTTTGTTGTCCTTTATTGCGCTTTGCAGATCTGGGGTTTTTTACGAATTGAAGGTTTGTGGCAACCCTCCGTGAAGTCTGTTGGCGCCATTTTTCCAGCAACATCTGCTCACTTCATGTCTCTGTCACATTTGGGTAATCCTGGCAATATTTTGAAGTTTTTTGTTATTGTTAACGGTGATCTGTGATTACAACTTGCCGAAAGCTCAGGTGATAGCCAGCGTTTTTTAGCAATAAAGTATTTTTTAATTAACATATGTGCGCTGTTTTTTGGGCATCATGCTATTGCACACTTAAACAACAGTATAGTAGGAGCGTGACTTTTGTATGCACTGGGAAACCAGAAAATTCCTCTGACCCGCATTGTTGCAGTATTTGCAGTACTGGGGGCGTGAAACCAAACCTGTAGTTATCTCTAACATATGCCTGTTGTATACATAGGAGGGTGAAATCTAGACCCTGTCCTTGCAGAACCCCTCTGGTAACCAGGGGTTGGATTAGCAGTTACAGTAGAGCAAGTCCTTTGTATGGTCTGAAAAGTATGCTGTAGGAGAAGGCGTGAGCAAGCCCTCAGTGGGGGCATCTCCCGCCAGAGCAAAAGAAGTGTTCTGTGCCTAGCCAGGTTCATCTCACAACTGAGACAAATTGGAATGTTCCAGAAATCTTAAATTTTTTTTTTTTAATGTTTGTTTTTGAGGGCGGGGGGAAAAGGAGAGAATGAGTAGGGAGAGGCAGAGAGAGAGGGAGACAGAATCTGAAGCAGGCTCCAGGCTCCAAGCTGTCAGCACAGAGACGCCAATGCGGGACTCGAGCCCTCCAACTGTGAGATCAGGACCAGAGCCGAAGTTGGATGCTTAACCGACGGAGTCACCCAGCTAGCCCCCAGAAATCTCTAAATTGTTGTTTAATCTGTTTAAAATGACTGTTAAGGAAGAAGACGTATTGAAATGAAAAGGATTGTAATGTTCATAGCAGATCTTAGCCAGTAACTCTGTTTTCATTCTTTCCTCAGTGTCAAATCAACAGTGCCTTGACTTCTTTCCATACTGCTTTGGAACTTGCGATAGATCAGAGAGAGATCCAGCATGTCTGTCTGTATGAAATCGGTAAATATGAAATGTCTGTCCAGCTTCTTGTCACGACCTGGCATTCATGCATTCCACTTGTGTCCGGCTGGATGTCTAGCTTCCTGTCACAAGTCTTCATTCTTGTGCACGTTTGCATTATTAATGCTGTTCAGTTTGTATCTTCTGTAAAATGCTTGCTGCCATTTATGGTAAGATTTTGTCATCAGAGCACAAGGGGTGATAACTTATCTCCGTGATTGTCATTACTGCATTAGTTTACTCTTTAGAACGTTTGATTTTAGGATAATAGGTCCTGTGAAAAGAATTGACTAAAACTCATTTGTAAATAACCTTACCGGACTGTACATTGGAATCCAAAACTAAGTTTTCCTCCCTCACAGCGGTGTTTACCTGAAAAGAAAAATACAGCGTGGGAGAGAGTTGGGCACATTGACCCCAATCCCAGCCCTTCTGCCGACTAGCTCAAAGACCTGGGACAAACGGTTTAAGCCTCATGATTGTCATGAGTGTTCAGGTGCCTTCCCTCAGCGGTTGTGAGATTTAGATGCAGTAGGAACGAGTGTCAGGTGGGGCCCCTGGTCCTCAGAACACCCTCCACACGTGTTAGCTTCCTTCCTTCTGCTCGCCTCCCTCCTGCAGACACATTTATAAACAGACATGGAAATACTTACTTGCTTACAGCTTTCTCCCTCTTCCCCAAAGCTGTTACTCAGTTTTTTGCTGACTGTACTAAATTCTGTCCTGTTTACCCTAGTAATTCCACAGTCCTTTTTTGTAGCAGGTGCTCTGTCATGTGGAGGAGAATCCATACAAGTTTGGGTTTGAAACAATGACAAGTTGTAATAAGGGCTTCATATTTGTTAGGGTTTCAGCCCAGTAGGGCAAGGTCACATCATACAGCACCTAGAAAGGGAATGAGGGGGCCAGGGTGAGGAGAAATTATGAGGTAGTGATGGAATCAACAGGAAGACTGGAACTCTGAGGCCCCCTGCAGAGAGGAAAGGACAAATGGGGGGTGCACAGGAGGCATTTGACACCTGTCAGGTTGGGACCCTGGGATGCTTGCCACTTGCTGATACGCTGTGGACATAGTTGTCTTCCTGAATAACTTTAAATCTTTAAAAAAAATTTTTTTAATGTTTATTTATTTTTGAGAGAGAGAGACAGAGACAGAACACAAGTGGGGGAGGGGCAGAGAGAGGGGGAGACACAGAATCTGAAGCAGGCTCCAGGCTCTGGGCTGTCAGCACAGAGCCTGACATGGGGCTCGAACCCATGAGCTGTGAGATCATGACATGAGCTGAAGTCAGACGCTCAACTGTCTGAGCCACCCAGGCGCCTCTAAATCTTTTTAAAGAGAAGTACAAACTAAAAGACTGGGCACTTCCTAGTAAAATAATATTGTGTTTTAAATACCTGTTATGGGTTAGGGAAAAGAGATGAGGTATAATCCAGTGGAAAAAATATTTGTATATGATATAAACCCTGCTGGAGCGCTGGATAGTAGCCATAATGTAGGATGGAATGTATTTCAAAGAACTTGAATTAAGGCCTAGATTTGGTGGCCTTTTTTTCGTTCTTAAGATACTGCTGTCTTTTTTTTCTTCCACTGTTACTGAGCTATAATCGACATATACTGTATTAGTTCAAGTTGTATGGCCTAACGATTTGATATGTGCATGTATTGCACAATGATTATGATGGCCTCTTTTTTTGGTGCAGCATTTTCAGGTCTGTGGCAGTGTGGAGGGTTAGAGCTGAAGGAAGCTTGGAAATCATCACAGCCTAACCCTGAGGCCTATTAGCAAGGTTAACCCAAGAAAAAGAAGCCCAGTTGTAACTCAGCTTCTGATTCAGATTCATTGGCACCTCTACATATTTTGCACTTAATTCCCATCTTACAGGATGGACATTGTCAGCCCCGGTTTTTACTGTCCTGTGTCTACTTCTCCTATCCCATAGAATTGACACTGGATTTTCTGGAAGTGTGGATCTCTCTCATCCCTGTACTAAAAAGGCAGGTCCAAGATGGCACAAGTACTTCACGAGGAAGCAGATATAGCAGGAGGTAGATAGCAGAGAGCAGTGGCCTTGAGTCCTCGGCAGTTCCCTCTAATAAGCTCTGTGGCCTTGACCTCTCTGTGCCTTAGATTTTCTCCTTGGTAAAATGAGAACACCGTCCGCCACCTTAGCAAGCCCCTAGTAGAATCAGAAGTACGCCAGGTGCCCAGGCACACAGGGGGACGTGGCAATGGCAGGTACTGTTGTAAAAATGAGGGTAGAATTCCCTGCATTTTTGTGGCTGCCACTTCTTCCCGGAATGCCTGTCTCCTGGTGCTTTGATCTCGGAAAGAGGGGGTTCTTTCTCAGCTCTGCTGCCAACCTGCAGAGGGAGGGGGGGTAAGTACTTAATCTCTAACTGGCTTGTTGTCTCTACTTCTCACAAGGGTTCGAGAATTAATAATCATTAAGGAGCACCCGGGTGCTTGAAGACTTTTTGAGATCCTCATTATGTATATAATCTAACAGTATTCCTTCTTTTTCTGTGTCTGTGCCTGCTCTTGGAGAAGTACTCCTGTGCTTAGATTAATCTCACCACCCAAATTGGAGGGTAGGATACAAATTAGAGTGTTTTCATGGAAATCTTTATGTCATTCTGTGTACTGCTTCCATACTGCTTAATGGGTTGTGAAACCAGAAGTGCTGTCTTGCCTTATGCAAAATGTCACATTGAAAATACTTAAGAGAAAAAAAAGTCTTCAGGTTTTCAGGTAGCGTGCATGTGGCACTGAGACAAAGATGGTCAGCTGTATCAGATTCCTAGCTTAAAGACAGGATATGAATCATGACTTTAGGGTCCCATACTAAAAATATTTCTTTCATAGGTTGGTGCAGCATGATAGAGCTGAATTTCAAGGATGCATTTGATTCCTTTGAGAGGCTGAAAAATGAGTCCAGGTGGTCCCAGTGCTATTACGCCTATTTAACTGCAGGTGAGTAGCTTATTTCTGTGGTGAGTTCACCACACACATTGGTGGATGGGAGGGAGACGTCAAGAAGATGTGGGGTTCTCCTTCCTCTCCTTCCTTTTCCGTAGCATGTTAATGTTCTGTGCTACCTAGTCACCCAGCGGTGACTGACTCAGTCCTGCACACCAGCTCCCCCTCTCGGCTGGTTTGGTCATAGGCTCTGTTTTGAAAACGCTTATTGTGAGGGTTTCTGTGTATTTTGCCCTAAGCAGCCTCAGCCTACCCTTAACTCTTATCCTTTACTTTCTACAATATGGTTTTTAGTTTTTAAGAATTTAAATATTTTTTAAGGAATTTAACATGTCTTTTAAATTGTGTTAATATTTTTGTTTGGATCATTAGTGCCCTGGTTACAAAGTTGCATTTGAGTAGTCTGCTCCAACCTTGTTTTACTTATTAAAACCTTCTTAAATTTACAGTGTGATTTTGTAGAACATGAGGTATTTGAACACTGCATATCATTTAGCAGAGACCCCTTGTCATTGCTGATATGAGTAAGAGTGCATGTTTTGGCCTCCTCTCAGGAGATAAAGATATGCTGCCACCTGGTGGAGAAAGGGATGTCTGTGCCCTGAGATGCATAAAGTGCCGTCATGCCATCATGATGTACCTTTGCAGAGGTGGAAATTAAAGAAAAGTACCAAGTAGCTGTACATTTTCTGCTTCTGATAAACTCTCCTTACACGGCCATATAAGTGATTCTTTAAAATTCAAACATAATTTTAAATCTCTCCTTATTTCCCTAAATATTTGCGTTTAATGAAGCATTTCCTGTCATTCCAGTCCCCTAACTGATCTATTTAAGAGAATTAACAGTGGCAAGTGTGCATATCCCGGATGTTCTAAAACTGCGGTTCATTATGAGTCAACATGAAAGCTCTTTATACCTACACTCTTGACTACAGTCCCCCTAGGGCATCCATTTTTGTATGGCTCTGTAGCTTATGTTTGAATAGGATTATTTTCAGTATAGTGGTGAATATACTTTGTCTCACGCCTTAAGAGTTGTTTTACAGGGGCGCCTCGGTGGCTCAGTCAGTTGAGCATCCGACTTCAGCTCAGGTCATGATCTCACGGTGTGTGGGTTCAAGCCCCGTGTCAGGCTCTGTGCTGACAGTTCAGAGCCTGGAGCCTGCTTCCGATTCTGTGTCTCCCTCTCTCTCTCTCTCTCTCTCTCTGCCCGTCCCCTGCTCATGCTCTGTCTTTCTCTCTGTCAAAACTAAAATAAACATTAAAAAAAAAAGTTGTTTTATAGAACCCACAGGCATCTCCGATGAAAGTGCCAGCTATTTCCTGAGTAGCCTCCGTGTGTCCAGCGTGTTGAATGCATGAACTGAAAAGCAGAGGTCTTCACGACAGCACAGCCATCAGTCATTAACATGTTATTGAGTCACATAGTCACTCGTGGGCAGCTGTTTCTTTTTTAATCTTTGTTGATCATGGAACACAAATAAATGTGCAACACAACTATATAGAGGAGTATTTTTTCTCCAAATACTGGAAATCCCAGGACTATACCAGTTTGTGGGAGCTGATAAAACATGAAAGACTAGTCTCTGCCTTTGCAAGGGGATTTTGTGCAGATGGTAAGAGGTGTCACTCGTGGGCAGCTGTTTCTTTTTTAATCTTTGTTGATCATGGAACACAAATAAATGTGCAACGCAACTATATAGAGGAGTATTCTTTCTCCAAATACTGGAAATCCCAGGACTATACCAGTTTGTGGGAGCTGATAAAACATGAAAGACTAGTCTCTGCCTTTGCAAGGGGATTTTGTGCAGATGGTAAGAGGTGTCAGGAGCTCCACTACAAAGCATACACAGGAAGGGGACGATCACTTCTGTCAAGCTATCTGCCATCTCGCAGGAGCTGCCATTTGAATTGGCCCTGAAGGACAGGTACATGTCGACAAGCAGAGCTAGAGAGGATGGGTGTTCAGGGACCAGAAACACTGCCACCAGGGACTGAGTTTTCTGTACTGTCCAATTGTCATAAAATCCACATGATGTAAAATCTACCATTTTCACCATTTTTGAGTTCAGTGGCATGGTGTGCATGTACACTGTTATGCAGGCATCACCACCATCTGTCCCTTTTTTAAACTATGTGACTAAGAAAGTTACAGATTGTCGGAGAAGGATGTCAGACTAGATGTCAGACTAGATGCAGCAGACATTACTCTTTTTCATTTGCTTACTGGGTGACCTTAGGCAAGTCTTTTAACTTTCTTGGACCTTTACATTCTCTGATCTATAGCCTGATGGGGTTGGTATACAAAACAATCACTGCATTTCCTTCTGTTTTTGAGATGCCAAAGCTGCAGGAGATGAGGTCATTTTGGATGAATTCAGACCCTGTCCTTTTGACCAGGGCCGCTTTCCTAACGGAATGTGGTTGTCCCTCCCTTGAACATTCAGCTTAATCCCTCATTCTCCCAGCAGAAAATCTTCTGCTTCTCCCATCACCTTGACATCCACAGCCTTCTCTGAGTCTTGGTGCCTTTGCTTCTTCGGCCCTGCTGACAGGTGTCATCCTGTGACATGCCATGGCCCGGTGCTCTGCTTGACCACGCCCCAAAATGTGAATAGAGGACCACCTAGTTTTAGGAGCGCTTGAATAAAGGAGGAATTAGGAAATCAATGGACATTCCAGCTGGGGATTGAAAAACATGTGCCAAAGACAACATCTAAGAAAAAAAATTGATATAAATGAATTCAGTGCCGTTGTAGTTGAGAAGAGTGGTTGGTAAACTTGGTAAAGTTTCACCTTCAGAGATACAAAGCGAAGCAAGTATGATTAAGTCTTTGCCTGGGGCTTGGGGTAGGATGAAGATTGTGTGCAGGCTACCAAAATCTTACCATCCTCCAAGGCTCTCAGACTGATTCCTAGCTCCTGATCACTCCAGAAAGAAATGTTTCCTTTCTCTTCCTGAGGCTTTCCAAAAGCACTTTGGTTTTCCTACCCTCAAGGCTCTTATCAACATATACATTATAGCTATGGGACCATGTGTGTATCTTCTTTCTCCAACTGAAATTTACATTTCTTTAGGGTTAAAGCATGTGTTTTCTTCCATGTTCTTGCTGGTGGCTTGTAGGTGGTAGGTGGCCCACGAACACGTGTAAGATTAATTTCATGACTTTCTTTCCAGGCACAGAGAGGTACTCTCCATCCACCATGAAGCTTCATGATCTTGGCTCCTTATCATTCTTTCCTAGATTCCTTTTTATTCCACTTTCTGAATATGTGGGCCTCAGCTAGACCACACTGTGCCAATAGCTGGGAATTTTGTCACGTCCAAGACTAGCGCCCAACGAGAGGACCAGGACCACGGTTTTCCTGTATGTCGCCACAAAACTCTGGGAACCCAAGGAAGTAGTTGTTGAGTCAGTGGTGTGACAATCAACAGGATGTTGTAGGCCTCTATGTAACACTTGCTCCCTCCTGTGTTTTTCTTTGGTAACGTTTTCCAAGTACCATCAGCCTGAGTGTCTTTCCGTGGCATTTTCCCCCTGATACTTGGGGAGTACAACAATGGTTTCTTGCAGTTTGTCAGGGAGCCACCGGTGATGTGGATGGGGCGCAGATAGTGTTTAAAGAAGTTCAGAAGCTCTTCAAAAGGAAAAACAATCAGATTGAACAATTCTCAGTGAAAAAGGTACGTTGGAGCCTATTGATCTGGTGTGTGTTTGTGACAGGCATTTGTAACTGACACCATCTTGGACAAGTTTTAGGAAATCCTAATCCAAGCCAGCGACTTACTTGCCAGTGCACTTTACCACCGTGGAGAAAATTTACCCCCATGGGCATACTTCTCTTTTGAATGGAAAGTGCTGGCTTTGCTGCACGTGATTAAAACAGCTGTTATTTCTTTGGGTAGACACATTACAGACCCTGTAGAGCTAATGAGCACATCTGGAAAGGGAAAGCACCTAAGGACTTGGGTGGTTTCAGAAGCATCGAAATTGGCAGAATCTAGGCAAGAGATACAGACTATTGAGTCTCCATAATTTACTGAACACATCACATTTGGACCTTCTAAAAAATAAAAACATGCATCAAATGTACCAGTAGAAAGGCCCAGTACTGCAGGGACAAAGACCCTAATTTATTCTACACTTTTTAGGGAAAAAAGTTAGTGGAATCACTGTGGGTTACACGACAACTTGTCATATCCTGAATTTTCCATGATTTTAGTTTGTTACTAATGAATGAGCACTGAGTGACTTAGCTTGAGTATAAACTGGATTATAATGTGGAATACCACTGAGGCCACTAGGACTAAGTAAAAAATTAAAAAGTCCATAAAGCCGTAACTAAAATGCATCTAGTATTAATTACATCTTTCACGTAAACCCATTCATTATTACTGGTCACCCAGCTTTTATAAATTCCTTGGATTTAAACTGAAATGAATCCACTTTCATCCTGTTTTCTGAATGCACCCTGGATCTTAACAGTAGATGGAGTTGAATAATGAATGAAAGGCATATCTATCATACGTTAAAGATTAGAAAGCCAAAAATTTTTACATAGAGAGAAGTTCTCATTGTTAGCTTTGTTGGAGGGGGTTGTTGATGTCAGAGATGAACTGTGCATTTTTTAATGTCTCGAGTATATGTTTTTATTTGAATTCGTTTTCCCAAACCCAGTGTGATCATTCTCACACTTGCAGGCAGAGAGGTTTCGGAAAGTAGCTCCCACCAGAGCGTTGTGTGTACTGGCCTCCATCGAAGTGTTATACCTGTGGAAAGCCCTCCCCAACTGCTCCTTCCCCAACCTGCAGAGGATGAGTCAAGGTAATAAAAAAACTCTGCTCATCGGCCGGTTTCTTCGGTTTCCCGTTAGCGTTATCTGATTCAGAGAGTACAGATCTGCCATTCTTGGATTAGATGGTGGAGTGGTGAAGAACGCTCTGTTGCATATAGGTGACAGGTGTAGGCAGCACAGGAATGTGCAGATGTGCTCGCATCGTTAGCGGTGTGTGCTGAGGCGCACTGACTGCAAAGTGTTGCCGACTCTTATAGCCCTGGGGATTGCTGGATGCGTACATTTTTCCCCCCAGCAAAAGCCCTTTGTTTTATATAAGTTTGATTCACGTCTATTAAAATGAACAGGTAGTATCTGCTTCATTGAGTTTTGACAAATATATGCATGCTGGCATTCACCACCACAATGAAGATCTAGAACATTTCTAACCACCCCTGTAATTTCCCTTGGGCACCTTCTCGGTCAGTCCCCACCCCAAGGCAACCGCTGTTCTGATTTCTCTCTCCACAGATTACTTTCGCCTGTTCTTGAACTTCATAGAAGTTCAGACTGTGTGTACTTTTCATTGCTTGGCTTGGCTTCCTGTGTTCAGCATAGCACCTGTGGGAGTGATCCATGTTGTAGCCCGTATCGGTAGTTCGTTCCTTACACCTGCTGAGCGACACTCCACTGTGGGGCTAAATCTGTACCATGGTGTGTTTATCCTTTCTCCTGTTAATGGACGTTTGATTTGTTCCTGGTTTTTTTTAGCCATCATGAGTAAAGCTGCTACAAACATAAGTATACATCATAAGTGTACTTGTCTTTTGTGTGGACATCATATACTCATTTCTCTTGAGTAAATACCTAGGAGTGTAATTAGAAGGCTAGATTTTTAATTCATGTATTTTTAAAAAAAACATAGGGGGGGCACGTGTGTGGCTCAGTTGGTTGAGCGTCCCACTACGGTTCAGGTCATGATCTCACAGTCCATGAGTTCGAGCCCTGCACCGGGCTCTGTATTCACAGCTCAGAGCCTGGAACCTGCTTCAGATTCTGTGTCTCCCTCTCTCTCTGCCCCTCCCCTGCTTGCTTGCTTGCTCTCGCTCTCTCTCTCTCTCAAAAATAAATAAATACTAAAAAAAACAAAAAAAAACCCAGGACCATAGGTTATGGTAATATAGCCTTCATAAAGTCATTTTTATTATAGCTATGGGAAAAGTTCATGGAGAATAAACAATCCCTGGTTGTTGATACAAGTCTAGAATGTCTAGCAATGTCTAACTCTAAGGAACAATACAGAATTTTATTCTTTGTAATGCACAAATGTGAGACTGTGTAGAGAGAATTCAGACACAAATGCACATATAAAATAGGCTGTAATTGACAGGCATAGAAATGATTATCACTTAATGTGACTAAATATTCTCTGAATCCCTTTCCAGGTATCAAAATAAATAGCAATGATGTGGTCATGGAGAAAGGGAGGCTCTTGAGTAAACATGATATAATTCTTTAATATCTTTGTTAAATATTAGTGCAGTTTTGAGATCGATTAATTAGTTTCTATCATTCCCCAGTGTTAAGCAGTAATGATCCAAATCTATTCAGCCATGTAGAGTACAGAGAAGATCTCTGTAGAGTAATAGTTCCAGAAAAAAACTGGTAGTGGATGAAAGCAATCAAATGCATTAATTAAATGCTGACCCAGCTTTGTGTATTCAGCTTCTCAGACCCCCCATCTGTAACTTCCTTCATCAGCAGATGTACTTGGATTCTTACAATGCTCATCTTGTGGTTTCATTTGTAGCCCTTCCCCCACCCTGTGCACTGCATTCTTCCTCAGCATTTTATTTATTTATCCATTTATTTTTAAACATTTAAATGTTTATTTTTGAAGGGGAGCAAGGGGGAGCAAGAGAGAGGGAATGAGCACACAAGCAGGGGAGGAGCAGAGAGAGAAAGAGAGCACAGGCAGGAGAGGGAGACAGAGTCTGAGGCAGGCTTCTAGGCTGTGAGCTGTAAACACAGAGCCCAGTGCAGGGCTCGAACACAAGCTGTGAGATCATGACCTGAGCCAAAGTTGGGCACTTAACCAACCTAGCCGCCCAGGTGCCTCTCTTCCTCTGCATTTTAAAAATATTTCTGTATATCCTCAACATAGTGCCCAGAGTGATCCGGTTAAATGAAGTCATGTTTTTTTGGGCCTCAGAACCCTCTGTGGTTTCATATCATTTAAAGTAAATGCCCAAGTCCATTCAGTGGCCTACAGGGCTCTGTGATCTGTCCACCACTCTCCCCCCTCGTCCACCCCATTGCCTCTCACTGCTCCTCCTGCTTGCTCACCAGGCTCCAGCCACACTCACTTCACTGTTCTTGAACACACCAGGCACACGCCGGCTTCAGTGCCTTTGCACTTTCTCTTCTTTCTGTCTGCAAATGTGCTTCTGAACATCCATGTGGCTCCTTCACTCATTTCCTTCAGGTCTTTACTCAAATATCACCTTTTTATTGAGGCTTAAACCAGCCACAAACAAAGGTGTGTGTGTATATGTGTGTACATATGTATGTGTGTCTATTTATAAAATCTTACCAAATCTCAGTATCTCTGTTGGTCCATAGAAACCGTTAACTTCCTTTCCTCCTCTGTTAGCTCCACTGTGTTTCCAGTTTTCCACCCTTTTCATTTTCTTGGAAAAACTCCTGTAACATCCTCCAACATGTGTGCCCATCCTGCGTGGTAGATGGCACGCTTCTTGAAGTGGAGGGGTCACGGCGGATGCCCCCTCAGTGATGAGTGCAGTGCATCAGTACAAACGTGGAAAGGTGCCCGCCATATGGCTTATGAAGTTAATATGATATAACTTTTTAGAAGTATTTTTATAGAGTAGTTTTAGGTTCTTAGCAAAATTAAACAAAGTACTAGAGTTTCCACATACCACACCCCTCACTTCCCCATACACACAGCCTCCCCATCAACATTGCCACCCCTCCTCCCCCCCCCCCACCCAGATGGATACATTTGTTACAGCCAGTGAACCAATGCTGACACATCATTAGGGTTTAGTCATACATTAGAGTTCATTCTTTGTTTCATACATTCTGTGTGATTTGACAAGTACTACTGACATGTAGCCATACTTAGAGGTAGTATCCTGCAGAATATTTCACTGCCCTAAAAATCCCCTGTCTTCCAGCTGTTCCTCCCTTTGTCTCCCTCCCCCAGACTTCTGAGAACTACCGCCTCCAGAGTTTTGCCTTTTCCAGAATGTCATATAGTTAGAATCCTGCACGCAGTATGTAGCCTTTGCAGATTGGTTTCTTGTTCCTACTAACAATATGATATAATTCCGAGTCCTCTGGATGCCCAGATGTTTGATATTTTTGCCTTTCTTTGAATAAGGGTATTCACTAATGGATGAGGAAAAGGAGCCTTCTGAGTTTCAGGGGGCAGGATTGTGAACTGAATATTCAGGTCAATGAACAATGAAATTCTTAACTCATGATGATGATTAAGGAATTAAGTGAATTATTATCCTTGCTGCTGTTTTCACTTCTCTTTAAGCTTGCCATGAAGTGGATGATTCATCTGTTGTTGGATTAAAGTATTTGCTTCTTGGTGCCATACACAAATGTCTGGGAAACTCAGAAGATGCTGTTCAGGTAAACCGTTAATGCTGTGGCCAAGGAACATAGACTGTGAAAGCCTGTATGTGTGCTTAGGAATAAGGACAATGGAAAAACATTCAACAAAACCAGACCTTTCGCCGCAGGGTGAGCTTAACCCTCTACCGATCCGTGTCCTCTCCTCTCAGATGCTGGAAGGTGCTGGTGGAGAATACTAGTTAGTAACGTGTAACTTCAGATTCTTACATTGCTTCTTTATACACAGGCTTTTCTTCTGGCAGGAGTTACTTATCAGAGATGACAGTCTCAGTTGGAGAAGGAGGAAGTAAGGATGCAGACAGTTTTAAAGGAGCAAAACGAAGCCTCATAGTTAGATAAATCCCCAAGATGATCAGATATGTTAGTGTGCGTTCACTTTTCCTGTCTGTAACTGCAGATTACCAAAGCAACCCTGGAGGTAAAGTCTAGAAAAGTGTTAGCTTAAGATATTCTGTGTACATACTATATGGAAGAGAACCATTCACTATTTTCAAATATAGTTGGGGGAATTTTTCTAAAGTTTTTGTGTCGTTGGATGTTTTGAAGTATAGCCCAGTGTAATTTTGATTACTCTTTAAAAGAGTTCATTCATGTACAGTAGTAGGGGACTTTGACTTTTAAATCCTAGAGTGTTGACATACTTTTATTTTATAATTTTAAATTTTTCAGCACAGGGTCATGATAGTTATTACACAGCTCTGAGTAGCCTGCTTTAGATCACATACTTAAGTATCCGCAAGATACAGTCAAGATACATGTCAGGAGCTGATTCTTGGCTTGTGTGCTTCCTGTTTTAAATATTGGTATGTTACTTTGAGATGCAGATCATGATGTTTTCCGCATTAAGATCAGTAGAGGCTACGTTGTCAACTGGAAATAGAAGAAGCACAAATTGAACTGACCGATGGGTAGCATAGCCTGGAGGCAAGCATGCAGCGGGCTTGTAGATATGGATGAGGATGGGAAGAAATAAGGGTGCCAAAACAAACATCTAGAATACAGAGATAAGTCCCCCCTTCTGCCTCCTGAAGATGCGATGAACCTTAGGTGGGAAAATGAGTTAATTGTAGTAACTTTTGTGTTACTTTCAGTTCTTTCAGCGCGCTGTTAAAGATGAGTTGTGTCGTCAGAATAACTTATACGTCCAGCCATATGCTTGCTATGAACTTGGCTGTCTTCTGTTAGACAAACCGGAGGTAAGGCCTCATATAGTTTAAGTAACGTTCATCAGCAAAAATGCACAGGTGAGCAGGCACAAAGCATCCTTCGTTTAAAGTCAGTGAATTGAACATGGTGGGTTTTTGGTTTTGTTTTCCTTGATTTCATGCAGGAAAAATCCAAGAAGTGAGTCATCCTCTTTTACTATGTTTACTGAGGCAGTTTCTTCTCTGGAATGAGCAGTATAAATGTACCTTTTTGGACAAAAACTCACTCGAGGGGAAAATCATTGCCTTTTTTAGAATGGTAGGATATGAAGTAGTACGGCTTATTCAGAAGAACACGGATTTGCATTCGGATTCTAACTCTGCCTTCACCTTAGTGTAGGAGGCTGGTTATGTTCCTGAACCATGTATCTTCCTCCTAATATGTAAAACAGGATAAAAAATACCTGCCTTGCCAAGTGAATGGAGATTATGGTGAGAATAAATGAGGATGATGTGGTGATTGCTTTAAAAATTTCAGAATGCCATATAAATTTGACAGTTACGTATTTAAGTATACTGGGGAAGTTTTGTTTTTAAACGAGTGGATTTGCTTTTACCTTCTTTTAGAAACTCAGTTACATAATACTAGCTTTATGAGATTCTAATTTTTAGTAAGTTCATTATACTTTCAAATAAATAGGCCTTCTAAAATTAGAGCCAAATCAACAGAAATATGATTCAAGACTGACCCTTAAATATGTAGCCCATCTCGCCAAATATAGGCTTGTAATTGGTAAGTCATTTGAAATTCTAATTTTACCAAAGTAGAAAAGGCAAGTTTTGTCATTTTTTGTAGAAAACCCTAACACCATATTCTTTAGGAAAAGTTTTACTCTTAATATGGCCTTAAAATGTGTACTTAAAATATAACAAGCCTGGTCCATTTCTGGAAACGTGAAGCTGATGTTCTCAACCAGTAATGCATTCCAAAGGTCTAACTTACTGATGTCAAGTAAACTTTGTAATGATCATCAGTTTTAGGTTGCTCCCTAAGATCTTAAGCTATAATAACTCTTCCAAGTTGTTAATCTCTTGTTGTATAATGAGGGTTATGCACAATTATTTAGTAATGCCTTAGTGTGAACTTAACAAGCATCATTAAAGAAAAATTGAGTGACTAAACTAGAAAGAGCAGTTGACTCACCTCTGTGTCTACTGTGAATTGTTTTAATTAATCTATCCTGTTATAACATTTTCTGCTTGAGTGTGTCCAAATATAGATATTAAAAGATATTATGTTTTTCTTACATTCATAGACTGTAGCAAGAGGCAGAACTCTACTTCTTCAAGCAAAGGTAAAAATACTGTATCTACCTTTTTCCAGGGCCCTTCTTACCCTCTGTTGTGTCCACTCCAGTCTGAATTCAAGAAGTTTTGTGAGAGGATTGTTCTGATTGATATTTCTGGAAAGGAAAAGTAGTAACTAATTGATTTGGTGAGCCCTTGATGTTTAAGTGAAATTACTAATATAAGAAACTCAATGAAATCGCCCATCCTGCTTTAAAAACACACTTCAGGGGAGGGACACAGGGAGAGGGAGACATAGAATCTGAAGCAGGCTCCAGGCTCTGAGCTGTCAGCACAGAGCCTGACGCGGGGCTCAAACTCACGAACTGTGAGATCATGACCTGAGCCAAAGTCGACTTAACCGACTGAGCCACCCAGGCGCCTTCGTAACTATAGTCTTGAATGAAGAATTTCTAATAGGTTAGATTGAGCACAGTTCAAGACTACTACTATTTCAGGAATAACATGAAGACAATTTTCCAAAGACAGCATTGACATCCTCCTGGACATTTTAGAAATGAACCCGAAGTTTGAGCTTTGGGAAATAAAATTGAGTGGATGGGAAGCAGTGTGAGAGATTTTGCTTCAGGAAGCACAAAATCGTGTGGCTTATGTTGCAGTGTTTCAGAAGGCTCAGTTCATAGAGTTCATAAATCTCCTTCTTTGGTCTTACAGGAGGATTTCTCTGGCTACGACTTTGAAAACAGATTGCATGTCCGCATCCATGCTGCTCTGGCCTCCCTGAGGGAACTGGTTCCTCAGTGATAGACTCGGACTTCCTGTTCTGTCCCTCCCTACCAGGTTCTGCACTTTAAAATGAAAGCAGAGGACACAGCTCTTCTGGAAGCCCGAAGACCGGCTTTTCTTCTGAAAACCACCTGTGCCAGGGACACATTTTCCCAGTTAGGCTGACATATTAAAGATCTCCTCTTTTAAACGTATAGCTAAAAAGTAATAATAATGAGGATACTAGTAATTATAACTAACCACCTGGGGAGAGGGTTAAGTGACCTTGTTCAAACATTTTAGTTTTGTGATTTATTATTTTTAAAATAAAAGCAAACTAAATATTCCACCTGTGATCTTCTAGGAACGCCTACCTTAAGCACACATCCGACTGCATATAACACTAGGAGGCACCTGTAAAATTATCAACAGTATTATGACATAGCATTTATATTGTGTTTTGAAAAAAAATAAAAGTGCTTTCTAGTGTTTTATTTTATCCTCTAACTTGTGAATAACATAGCACAGATATTCTTATTCCCATTGTCTAGACAAACTCAGGCACAAAAAGGCTAACTGATCCCAATCAATTATTCCTGTTATCAGTGGAGCAGTGAATAGAACACAGATCTCTTGACCACAGACAGAATATTCTTGTAAAACAAAATGTGTTAATAACCCAGAATTTCATGTTTTCCTTATTAAAACACAAATGCGCTTCAGCTGAAGTTGTGTCATCAAAAATACTTATCTCCAGATCGTCTACAGAATGTTTCAAAGTAATGAACACTTTTTTCCTTTGAAAGCCAACCAAGTAGAAGCAAATAGATAGTTTTAAAATCAAAAGTAGAACTGTTTTGCTAATTTATTAGAAAGCCTGGTCTATTGGCTAGATAAATAATACCTATATTTTAGGAGTTTCCTTATCTTTGTGATAAATTATCTCGTTACCAACTTTTGGAGGTCTTTTAACAAATTATTTGACAAGGTTATTCTTAAATGAACATAGGTGATTGTATTTTTTTCCTCAGAATATTTGCTGGTGAAGGATTTGCTGGGCTATCTGTTGCCAGGATTTAATCATTGTCTCCTTAGCTCAGGTTATTCTATAAAAGGAGTTCAAAGTTAATTTTTAATCCTTCATTGCTAATTTTTGTTGTCATCTAATTCACCTCTTAGCCCAGTGCTGCACACCTTTGTTTTTGAAGAGTCTAAATACCTCAGTCACTTGAGAATGTCTGCCATAATTGTGTGCCTAACTTGGCTCAGGCTTAAGGTTAGATTTTTTAAAATTTATACTGTGCTAAAGAGAGTATCCTCTTGGGGTGTCATTTATTTACATATCCTTGTAGCTGAAGCATGATCTCATATGATATTAATACTTTAATATTTCTTTTCAAAATAAAACCTAGGAGGAGCAGCTAGGATGTTGACAGCTTTAACCTACTTCATCTGATTCTGAGGGAATGATAATTTCTCTGAAAGAAATAATTATTCCTCACTGACTTTGACTAAATTATATTCATGATTCCTCACTTCCAAAGTGTTTTATTCACATGGACTCTTTCTGGTGTGAATCCTGCCTGGATTTTTGACACTAGCCAGAGAGAAAAGATTGCTATCTTACATTCAGTGAATGAGCAGATGCAGAAGCCAAGTAGATGCTTTCTGAAGAAAACATTTGGTGTTTAAAAATATTGGAAGCCTAATTTCATTGAGGCTTAAGGGAAGAATATTATGAATTTGTGAAATCTGGCCCTAGCCATTTTGTCCTTGGCTATAGCATATGAGCCAGACTTCCCAGTTAGGGTTGTGGAGCATTCTGAACCCAAAGTTCTTGGTTCAGGTCATACTCACTTGAATTTTCAGTTCAAATATTGTTTGAACTATTATTCAGTATTCAAAGGTTACATGAAGCCCTGTACTTTAGGATTAAACAAAAACTATTCCTGCACTCACTGCTTTAAAAATTTATTTGTATCTCTCCAGAGAAGATTTCAGGATTCAAATAAGTTTGTATTCAGTTCACTGACCACTTTAATAGTCCAAGAGTAGGTCTGTTTATAACTCTTCCTATGTTTGGTGCCGGATAGCCCCTGTGGTTTGTGTGTGTTAACAGGGCCGTAGAGTATGGAGAGTACCTACCTACCTACCTAATGGGGTAGGTAATGATTGTAAAGTCTCTAACAAAAACCACAGTGCAGGTATAGTACTGTTAGACTGAAATCTGAGAACATTTTTGAGTTGAGTAATTCATAACATTTTCTGGTCTACGTGCCATGACTTAACCAGCCTGTGAACTGTGATCTGCCTAGAAACTTAGCTTGGTGTGACTTGCTCTTTACCCCCTCGTGGATGAAGAAAATAATCCTATAACCAGAACAACTTGGATCTACGTGTGCTTTTTTATGTTGGCATCACCCCTTCCTCGTTCCTATTTTGGAGGCTCTTAAATGGATCTTCTAATTTATGAGCGTCAAATGTATTTTTGTATTAGATTTGGCCTATGATGAGAGAAATCTCTAATGTATATGTACTCTGAACACATTTATAATTTGTCACAGCTTGGAGGTATGGTCTAATGTGACATGTACCTTTGTGGTGTTAAAATATTTAAGATTTTTTTATTAGGTTAGGGTCTGATTTTAGCACATGATAGCTAAGTATATGAGCAAGTGAAGTATTTCAAACGTCACAGATAACAAGGAATTGTTGAATATTGTGCAAGTCAATGATTATAGAGTTTGCACTGTTAGGCTTCTGCCAACTAAAAGGACAGTGCATATTTGATTTTTAAAATAGACACACATGTGCGTGTGTGTGGTTATTCCTTTGCTGTATAACTTTCCTAGTTGATTGCTTCCTTAAGCAAATTGTGGTGGCAAGTATACACCTACGGATCTGAATCGATGCAGATACACATTGACAGTCATGATGTACTGTTTGGTGTTTCTTACATATTTTTGAATTCTGTTGGTGGTATATCTTGTAGAAAAAAAAATGGTTAAGCTCATATCCTCCCCAAGAGATACATAGTAGAGGGAGGAGACTTGGAAGCTAGGAAAGAGAAAAGGACAGCAAGGGTTCGGGAGTAGGAGACGGGAAAGTTGATCGATAAAAGATGTGTCTCTTCTTCACTAGAGTATAATTTGCCCAGTGCACATTATAATTGGCTTTCTTGTGAAAACCAGAAAGACTGAGCTCTAGCTCCCAGTTGACCTGGGTGAGCTCTGGGTTACGCTTTGTCCAGCCACAGGCCAGTGGCTTGCAAATTTTAGTTCTACAAATTAGCCCTCCTTTGAGAATCTGACTCAGTAGCTATGAGGTAGGGTTTAGGAAGGCATTTTTAACAAGCTCCTAAAAATGATTCCAGTGCAGGTGGTCTAAATTAGAGCAACACTACCCTAGGCTATCATCTTTTGGTAAGTATTTAGTAAATCTGAGAGGAGCCAAACACAAACATATAGCAAGGTTATGCTCAGAGTGTATTATCATGGGGCCACTGAGGAAATGCTTCTAACCCATTGGCTTCCTAAAGTAGGAGATCCCTGAGTTTTAAAGGATGTAGTCAGGTGAAAATCATGGCTAGAAGAACATCTCAGGCCTTGGTCTTGATGAGCAAAGGCACAGAGGTGACCAACAGTATGTGTGTTCAGGCCAGTTTTGAGTCAGGTGGGAACGAAATAACATTTGAATTTTGCAGAGGTCATGCCAAAAACCTTGAACTTCCATGAAGTAAGGATGGGGAGCAAGGAGAAATGCAAAGCAAAGCAGAGTATCATTTTGCATTTAGATCCCTAGTGACTGAAAGGACAAGCATATAAAACCACCTGAAATCATTAAGAGTTCTAGAAATCAAAGCAGTGAATAGTGGTTTGAAAATTTTTGGTTAAATGTTTTCACTGTAACAATTTGCCTCTCAGGGACTTGGACAAAAGAGTCATTGATGAAATGTGGAAAGAGGACATGCATTGCAGATATTCTGCACAGTACCTAAGACCTGTGTGTCCAAGGTGGCCTGCCAAGGTTAGGCTACAGAAGCATAAATAATTCCCAAAGATGCCATAAATGGGGTTTGTATTTGGGGGTCTTAGAAGGTTTCATTCTATCTTTGATAGTTAAATATATTGTGAACGAAACTACCAAAAATGACAGCTTCATTTCACTTTTATCCACCAAAATGGGGCTTGGGGCAGTGGCCAAGGACAAGTACCATCTGCAGACCTATCATCACATCTAAAATTAGCATTTCTGCTTTCAAAATGCAATCTTCAGGAGAAGAGGGAGCCTGTGACATAATGAGCACTCAGTAACTATTATTTGGAAGATTTAGTATGTGTGGAAAGTGCTCTGTGCAGCATAGATGGAGACTGGTGCCCTAAGCATTGCCTCTTAAGAGCTCTGGAAGCCTTAACTGTTTTCTGAATTTTTTTTTAAGTGTTTTTTTTTTTTTAATCCTATCTATGCCTTGAAGATACTGTTTGGTTGATTTACAATGATTCTTGTTTAAATATTTGAAAACGAATTACGTTGAAGCCCGTTTGGAGTTTGGTCATCATGATTATGGCGGCAGTTAATGCCCAGCTCAAGTATGTGAGTTTGGATGAAAGAGCAGGGAGCAGGTATTTGAAACGAGTCGATGTGCCTTTACTTTGGTCTGAATTGCAACCGGTTTCTGGTAGTAGGATTTGGGGAGGGTGGGTTGTGTCTGTATTGCCAGATCCGAGTTACAGAAAGTGGAAGCCTCAAGATTATTGCCAAATTCTCTTCCCACAGGTGATTTTCTCAAAAGGGAAAGTACTGTGTTGCATAAAATTATTCGTTCTCTTCAACATTTTAGCATTATGTATACCGTGACAGACTATTCTTCTAAAAGCTGGCTGAAAAGAGTAACATTGTGGAGGAAGGGGTAGTGCGAAGAGGCGAGGCGGCGACTGCAAGAAATGCCATAAATCTATGTTTCCTTCTACACCAGCTCTTATTTTATGATGAGCGATGAGAAGTGGAAAGGCCGTAGCCTTGAGCGACTTCTGGCGGTTTGGAAACGGCAGTTTGTATTCTAGAAAAGGCAACGCCCACCTGCGTGTCTGACCCGCGGAGTTGGAGCCTTTGTCCTTTGCGGCTCCCCATTGGCTGAGGACGCTGAGGCTCCGCCTCCTTTCCTGACCGCGAGCTCTCAGCAGGAGGGAGGAGCTTTGTGACGCACGCCCTGTCGTCCACAGGGCTATAAATACCCAGCTCAGCGCTCCTACTCCTTCAGGAGCCGCCGGCAAGGGGGCAACGAGGAAGCTTTTTATAGCGTAGGCGGAAAGGAAAAGGTGGGGGAGTCTGGAGAAAAGGCCCTCCCCGCCCTGCGGCCCAGGAGGTGGTCACGCCCTCGGGGCGCCTCTCGCGGTGGGCTCGGTGGATGGTTCTTCCAGTGCTGGGGAAGACGGAGGGCCCTCGGAGTGGGAGGCCCGTGGGGAAGGGCAGGCTCACAACCGTGGGTGTGGCGGAGCTCCGGGAGTCCCGGCGGTGGGTCTGCCACCTGCGCCTCCTGAACTAGAGGCGGAACCGGGACGCCCGCTCTCCGTTTCGCTGCCCTTCCCACCAAACCAACGGCAAACCAAGCACAGACCCCAACGTAGGTCTTGAGGGAGCGGTGTGTATGGTTGACGTTTCCTGTGGCTCTGAAGCCCGCACCCCCGCATTCTCAGCCTACAGCACCGTTGTCCCGCTCAGGCGTTAGCCCTGGGGGAGTGGGTAAAAACGCAAGCTCACAGTTCAGCACAGGGGTCGGGGTAGTAAAAGAAGTTTTGGACAAGTAACCTCTAAAGGAGAGATTTGGGTAGAATTAAGCGGTCGGTTTTAAGCTCTCAGTGTGTGTGTGTGTGTGTGTGTGTGTGTGTGTGTGTGTGTGTGTGTCTCTCTGACTACCCGTCGATGTAGTCCTGCTTGGTGTCGCAGTTATTTCTCAACTTGCTCAGGACAATTTTTCTCATGGGACTGTGTTGTAGGACGTACAGCATCCCAGGTCTTGGGGCACTGAAAGGCCTCGCACACTTCCAGAGTGTGGAGTGGTTGGGGGCGCGGCATACCGCCTGCGCGGAGAACCAATAGGATCACTGTACGGCCGTTCTGTCCACGGTTGGTGGCAGCAACTGCCAACTGCCTACAGAAAGGGTGTTTGGGTAGCTCCATCATGGCTGCCGGTAAGCCGCTTTTCCAAATGTGACTTATCCACTCACACTGGGGTGCAAAATTCGTACTTGAAAAAAAATTATATACACATGCACACAAAAATAGCGTATCTGTGGATCATACATACAATTACTGCCTACATCCCTTAACGTTTAGCTTGTAGCCTGCCAAAGCTGCACTAGTGGTGTGGGGTTGTTTTGGTTGTTTTTTTGTTTTTGTTTGTTTTTTGCGCACTAGTGGTTTTTTTAAAGATAGTTTAATTCAGTAAAGGTCAAGTTGACTTAAACTTTGAGAGTAGATTTTCATTAAAGGATTCAATACACTTAATTATATCCTCAAAAGATTTGCTTTGACCAACAGAGATTCATTTTTTTTTCCTGACCTTTGGGAAGATGAAACGTGCTTTTAAATATTCAGCATTTTGTTATGACACACAACTTTTTATTAGAGGTTGGCTCTTTATATAATTGCTGTAACTAAACCCTGCAACTTAGCTCTATGAAACTCGTTACTCGACTGTAGGGATGTTGTTGACATGATTCATTATATCACACTATTCCCCTCTTTATGAGGACCTGGGGGAGAAATTTCTCCTGGGACTCGGTGTTCAGAATGCCTCTGAGTCTCCCAGGCAACTGATTTTTTATCTCAGAAACATGAACCATTTAACCAACTTTTTCCTCTTTTGTGATGGCTGCCTGGTAGCTCAGGGGCTGATTTGACACGCCATCTCCATCAAAGTGTAGGATGTATGGCTTGCATAGGGATACTAACCTTACCTGTGGCTTCATATTTATCCTACCATGATTTTTCCCTTACCATTGAACTCCTTTCCTTAAATAGTTACTTCTGTTCTTTACAGGTATTTATAAACTTCCCGAAATCATCTTGTACAGTGAAACAGAACACACACACACACTGAAACACAGTTTAGGATGGCAATCTTTGCAACTCTTGAGCATTACAGGTTGGACCTGTACCACTTAAAATCAGAAAGGCGGCAGAAAGGGGAGAGAGGGGAAGACTAGGGCAGAGGTTAAAGGAGGATAGGAGAAAAGAGAGACGTGCATAGGGTAGTGGGTGGTGTGATACCACAAGTAAATTATACCTATTCTGATTGTTAAAGCAAAGGCTAAAAATTGTATACTGAAAGACGATCAACGTGTCCAGGGATACATTTAGAAAAATGAGGAAAAAGATGTTTTCTTGTAGAAACTCTATTCTACAATTCTATCTGATGAAGGTACAGAGAAAAAGCCAGTGCCCATGTAATTTCAAAGGATGTTTAGACACCGATACACGAGCTTAATTTATCTTTCTTGAAATTCTGCACAAAATATTTACTAAATTTTACAGAAACAAGTTTTGTTTGGTTGGTTCTTTTTTACCATTATCCTAGAGTTCTCACCAGGGCTTTCCCCTGGGGGTTTAATAGTACTACTATATTGCTCATCTGCACATAATGAGCTATTGTGTGTGTGTGTGTGTGTGTGTGTGTGTGTTAACTACCATTAAGAATTAGCCCACTTTGCTAGAATAAATGCCTAGAAATTAGAACTAAAGGTAATAATTTCTATAGGAGACAGATTTGTTGTCAAAGCTATCATATACTATTTATAAGACCTTGTTTTTCTTCATTATAGTTGATATTACAGACATCCTGCCCAAATGATTTCTTCAAAGCCCAGACTTGTCGTACCTTATGGCCTCAAGACTCTGCTCGAGGGACTTAGCAGAGCCGTTCTCAAAACCAACCCACCAAACATCACCCAGTTTGCAGCAGTTTATTTTAAAGAACTCATTGTGTTTAGAGAAGGTTTGTTATTCCTTGAGATTATATATTTGTTGCTTTGAAAAGGAAGGCATTTTAAGTTGGGAATTTGATGTATCTAATTTCCTGCATTTATTCCTTCAGGGAATACTTCTCTGGATATAAAAGATCTTGTTAAACAATTTCATCTGATTGAAGGTAAGTACCACAAATAGTAACAGTTTAATAATACTAGTTATAAATCATTGCATCATTACTAGCATACATTCAAGCTTCAGAATCATGCCCATAAATATTTTGTTTAATTATACTGATGTTTGTTTAATCACAGTTTAATTTTTATTATTGGATCATTTTTTTTTTGAAGATTGGAAACTGACATTTTGGAGGATTTTAAATCTTTAAAAGACAAACATAGGAAACACTCATCTTCAAACCATTTGGTAAAATGAGACCTAGAACAGTATGTATAAACTATGACTCAGACCCTTCCTAATGTCCTCTATCTTTAAGGAAGTACAGTGAACTTTGAAGAAAACTGGATGTTGTAGTAATAGATGCACTACTTAGGAAAGTTGTATAAACACTCTTCTTGGAAGATATTTTTATTAAGAAAAAAAACATCTTTTTTTCTTTTTTCCTCCTATGGTAGGTTAACTGCAGTTCTGTTGGAGGGCAAGAGATCAATTGTCACTGACCATCTTTTCTATCCCAAGTTTTTCATAGAAAGTGGTCTTCTCCAGCCCATGTCTCTGACATAGGGCTGTACAGGGCTTTGAAAAGTTGTGTTTTATGTATATGTGTAAATGTCTAGGTGGACGTGACCGCATGAAACTGCATTGACAGAGGAGCACCGAGAAAAGTCAGATGGGGAGTAAGAGAAAAGCATAGTTACATGGTGACAATTTGGGTGGCTCACCAAAAGCAAAAGGGTGATCCCAAGGACAGGCATGCATATCTAAAAGAATGGTAAGAAGAAGCTTTTGGCAAAATTTTGTGGAGAAAATGGGAGACTCCCGGGCAGGGAGAGAAATCACGAAGTATTTTTGCTGCTTTAGCTGGCCACCATTTTGGAATGACTGTGGAGAAAGAAAAGGTAGGATCAGTGAGTTTAAGCCACTTTTATACTCTACCAGTTTGGTGATGCCAATAGATAACATAGTCAAGATAGGGAGAAGTCAGGAGTAGCATCTAGGAAAATGTAAAAATCATGAGGGATTTGGGTCTACGGCAAAAGACCCAAAACAGAAAATGAGATTAAGGCTAGCAAGAGTCAGCATCTGAAGGGGCAGGAGAGTCCATTGCTGTGGTTCAGGAATATTTTACTATCTAGCCTGGCTTCTTCCCTGCAGGGTCCTGAGGACATTCCCAGCTTACCATGAGACACAGGTCTGGGATTTGCTTACCACCAGCAGGACATACAGACAAGTGCAAGAACCCCGACAACTCTCCCCTTCCCTGTGAAGCTTTCTCTTTGTACTCGTGCTGTCTATACCAGGAGCTATGTTTGAGAGGATTGGGACTGTGCAGGCTTACTATGTTTGAGAGTGGTGATAAAGTCTGTGAATCTTTATGGTGGGAGGTAACTAACTGGTAGCTTTAAAAAAATTTTTTTTTAATATTTATTATTTTTGAGAGAGAGAGTGCAAGCAGAAAGGGGCAGAGAGAGAGAGAGGGGGGGACACAGAATCTGAAGTGGGCTCTAGGCTCTGAGTTGTCTGCACAGATCCCGACGTGGGGCTCGAACTCATGAACCATGAGATCATAACCTGAGCTGAGGTCAGATGCCCAATTGTCTGAGCCACCCAGGCTCTTCTAACTGGTAGCTTTTGAGACTAATTTGTTTACTGAAGAACTTACCCACCATTCAGCTTAACAAGTGGACTAAATTAATGTGCATTACTTTAATTAACAGACTGAATGGCTGTAGACCTAGACTGCTCTTTGGCAGTAGAGTAGAAATGAACATTGCTTATTCTAGTTTACTGGGGAGATGGGAAGGTAACATGAAGATATGACCGGAAAATATATTGATTTCATTGTTAACTAATACCAGTTTGGCTCATTAGTCTGCCTTTTATTGTTGTATCCACTGGTTTATTAATGGAAAACAGTGTCCATTAACTTAGGTCCTATCGTAGAGACTGCATGAGTCTGTGTGTATCCAGGAAAGCATCACTCTGGGCTAAAGAGGGACTATCTAGGGATATAGAGGCAGTTTCCATTTGGTAGGGCATTTCCTACCCTGAATGACATCCTCCTATCTTCTAACTGGCTTAATTCCCCAAACGCAATTCCCGTGGGAGTGCCAAGTACATTTGGCTGCATGGTTGTTGGGTTCTCTACAATAAAAATGTAGTTAGAACAAGTGGCACCTTCTCCTTTAGACAGACTTCCCTTCTGTGGATCCCGCTGTTGTATATGGTGGCACCTATAGTACCCTACATGCTCTCTTGGTCCCAAGGATTGTGGCTCTCCCAAGATTTCAGCGATGTGCAATATGGAAAAGTGGACCATTCTTTGAGGACCATGTGAACTGACCCTTACTTTGGTCTTTCAGTCTCCAGCATGAGGCTAGGTCAACCTAAAGGCAGTAGCAGGTATTAGCGCTTGCTGATGTGGGGCAAAGGCTAACTCCCATCCCTAATGCATTGGTCCCCACTCACCTCCCAACTATCAGATGTGACTGTGAAAGACATTGGTTTTTGTCTACAGTACATCCTTGTGCATACCCTTTTATTTGAACACTTCATCCTGGATTTTTCTTGGAAGGAGGCCCATTTTTGGTAGCTTCTTTATAGGACAAACAGGGTTCACCCATCTCCCAGTGCCTTTAAAAATTCATACAAACTCAGGTGATGGAAGAGGTGGGGAGGAAAAGTACCAGATACGAAGCAAACTTTCCTCACTTCTCTGTTGTCTCTCATCATTTCCTCATTTTCCAGAGCCTAGGACCGATGGGATAGTCCCTGACTGTCCAGGCCTCCACTGTGGCATTTCACCCATATATGCCTATTTCCAAAGCAGTTCATGCTGTGAAACTTTCTTGGACTCCCTTCTTGTGTTGTTTTTTTTTTTTTTTTTTTTTTGCAATTTGATTAAATAGATCTCACTACCACATGAATCCATGAAAAGTGCCGCAATTTTTCAGTCTTCTCAGGAGTTTGTTAATAGAGATGAATCACTAATTGGGGGGATTTTAGAAACTCAGCTGTATTTTAAAGCAAAAGAGTTGTCTCTTAAGTTCTACCACTTAGTATATGGTAGGAAAAGAAAGGAAAAAGGAATGGAATCATTGAGTACAGGCTTACCTTGGAGATATTGTGGGTTTAGTTCCAGACCACCACAATAAAGCAAATACTGCAATAAAGCCAGTCAAATGAACTTTTTTCATTTCCCAGTGCATATAAAAATTACGTTTTATACTATACTGTAGTCTATTAAGTGTGCAATAGTATTATGTCTAAAAAAAGTGTACATACCTTAATTTAAAAAACTTTACTGCTAAAAAAAAAAATAAATAAAATGAATTAAAAGGTAACTACCATCTGAGCTTCCAGAGAGCTTGATGGTTGCTCTTGATGTTGATGGCTGCTGACTGATCAGGGTGGCGGTCCCTGAAAGTTGGGGTATCTGTAGCAATTTCTTAAAATAAGACAACAATAAAGTTTGCCACATCGATTGACTCTTCACGAATGATTTCTCTATGGCATGTGATGCTATTTGATAGCATTTTACCCACAGTAGAACTTCTTTCGAACCCCAGTCAGTCTTCTCAAACCCTGCTGCTACTTGAGCAACTAAGTTTATGGAATATTCTAAATTCTTTCAACAGTCTTCACCAGGATTGTAGACCATCTCAAGAAACCACTTTCTTTGCTCATCCATAAGGAGCAACTCTTCCTCTGTTCAAGTTTTATCCTGAGACTGCAGCAATTCAGTCACTTCTTCTGGCTCCTCTCCTAATTCTGGCTGTCTTGCTGTTTTCACCCCATCTGCAGTGACTTCCCCCACTGAAGTCATGAACCCCTCAAAATCATCCATGACTTTGGAATTAACTTCTTCTAGATGCCTATTAATGTTGATATTTTGACCTCTTCCCATGAGTCACAAATGTTCTTAATGGCATCTAGAATGGTGACTCCTTTCCAAAGGTTTTCAACGGACTTTGCCCAGATCCATCAGAGGAATCATTATCTTTTGCAACTATAGCCTTACAAAATGTATTTCTTAAATAATGAGATTTGAAAGTTGAAATTACTTCTTGATTCATGGACTACAGTATCGATGTATTAGCAGGTATGAAAACCACATTCACCTCATTGTACGTCTCCATCAGAGCTCTTGGATAACCAAGTACATTGTCCCTGAGCAGTAATATTTTGAAAGGAATATTTTTCTCTAAGTGGCAGGTCTCAACCCAGAGTTTAGGGGGTTTAAACTCTAAACCCTCAGTTTATTCAGTTAACCGGGGTGCCCGGGTGGCTCAGTTAAGCGTCTGACTTTGGCTCAGATCATGATTTCGCAGTCCATGAGTTCGGGCTTCGTGTTGGGCTCTGTGCTGACAGCTCAGAATCTGGAGCCTGTTTCAGATTCTGTGTCTCCCTCTCTCTCTCTGCCCCTCCCCTGCTCATGTTGTCTGTCTGTCTCTCTCAAAAATAAACATTAAAAAAATTAATAAAAGTAAGTAAATAAAATATTCAGTAAACCATAGTGTAAATGGACATGCTGTTACCAGGCTTTGTTGTCCCATTTATAGAGCCCATGCAGAGTAGATTTAGCATAATTCTTAAGACCCCCAGGATTTTCAGAATGGGAAAAGAGCATTGGCTTCAACTCAAAGTCACCAGCTGCAGTAGCCCCTAACAAGACAGTCAGATTGTCCTTTGGAGCTTTGAAGGCAGGCATTGACTTCTCTCTAGCTATGAAAGTCCTAGACAGCATCTTCTAATATAAGAATGTCTCACCTACATTGAAAATCTGTTGTTTAGTGTAGCCACCCTCAGTAATGGTCTAGCTAGATCTCCTGGATAATTGCGGCGGCTTCTACATCAGCACTTGCTGCTTCCCCTTGCACGTTGATGTTATGGAGACGGTGTTTTTCCTTAAACCTCATGAACCACCTCTGCTCGCTTCAGACGTTTCTTCTGCAGCTTCCTCCTCTCTCAGACTTGACAGAATTGACGAGAGTTAGGACTTTGCTCTGGATTAGGCTTTTGGTCTAAGGGAATGTTGTGGCTGGTTGGAGCTTCTATCCAGAACACTAAAACGTTCTCCCTATCAGCAATAAGGCTGTTTTGCTTTCTTATCATTCATGTGTTCACTGGTTTAGCACTTTCAATTTCCTTTAAGAACTTTTCTTTGCATTCACAACTTGGCTAACTGGTTGGCATAAGAGTTCAGCCTATCTCAGCTTTCACCATGCCTTCCTCGCGAAGCTTAATCATTTTCTAGCTTTTGATTTAAAGTAAGAGACATGAGACTCTTTCTTTCACTTGAGCATTTAGAGGCCATTGTAGGGTTATCGATCAGCCTAATTTCAATATTGTTGTGTCTCAGGGAATGGGGAGGTCCCGGCAGAGGGAGAAAGATGGGGGGAACAGCCAGTCAGTGGCCTTGTTTAACAGGGTTGCCACAAACCTTCAGTTTGTAAAAAAATGCAATACTTGCAAAGTAAAATAAAGTGCGATAAAATGAGGTATACCTGTACCTGTTTTGTCCTAGGTACTTACAATATATTTTGTCAATTAAGACACCTTTATAAGTAGGTAACATCATTGCAATTTTACGTGAGAAATCTGATGCTTGGGTGTGATTACATAACTTGTAAGCTTCTAAATATTAAGTAATTGGTAGAGTTGGGATCTAAACTGAGATCTTCCTAGAAGCATAACTCATGCTCTTTCTACAGTAAATAGCATTCTAGGATCCCTCTGGAAAAACTTGAAATTCTTCAACTAAAAGAGTGAAGGGAGAGGAATTTCAGCTCCCTTTCCCCACAGTATCTCCTCCTCTTTCACTTCTTCCTCCATCATGTTGTGTAGACCCTGAAGCCAGATTGTGCTAGTTGTCATTTTTTCAGCACTCAGTGAGGAGGGTGGGAAGCACTTTCCCGTCCAGAGCGGTAAATGTAATCTCAACACCACTATCACCTTATATCCCCCTAAGCTTAATTCAGTCCGGTTTCTAGTATCAGCCTTGTCCTGCTTCCAACAAAGGCAGGAAATAACAAACTCTTCTGAAGAACCAAGGAGGCCTAGCCCACCCTGAGTTAACCTGTTAGCTTTTCGTAGTCATCTTGGACATTCTTGGCTTGGCCATAGAACAGTAATTACCATCATGCACTGTTGTTGATCTTTGGGTCCAGTTTCAATTTCTATGCAGCACCATAGCAGTTATGTGTATCATTAGGTGTTGTCTTGAGCTACTTACTCATATCAAACATTTATGAAGTTTTTAGTTTAATTCTTAGTTTTAAAACCTTCTTTAAGTTTGTTTTTGACAGAGACAGAGCTTGAGCAGGGGAGGAGGGGCAGAGAGAGAGGGAGAGAGAATCCCAAAGAGGCTCCACGCTGTCAGCACAGAGCCCGATGTGGGGCTCGAACTCACGAAACGGTGAGATCATGACCTGAGCTGAAGTCAAGCGTTGGAAGCTTAACCAAGTGTGCCACCTGGGTGCCCCAATTTTTAGTTTAATTCTTGTACCAAATTCTATTCTCATGCATTATTTTCATGGTTGGTTACATATACTTGTAGCTATTCTCTCTTATTAAGTAAATGAGAAATGTATCAATTTCAGGACAGCCTATACTAAATTTTGTGAAGCCCCGGTGCTTACTCTGCACTTTCTGGGCATTTTTTTTTTTCAAGTAAGGAAATCAAGCTACACTGATGCCCTAAACAGGGATGGGTGATGTGCCAAAATGATCTTTTTATCTCTCCAAGTCTTGTATTTGTCTAGACAGGGTGGTAAAATTTGTACCAAGGTAAGAATTACATTAAGTTGAAAAGGGTTCAAATGATTCTGTGGTGGTGATGTTGGGAAGGGGGCTTGGGTCTTTTATGCTTTTCCACTGTGTTAAGATTAATCAGTTGGGGGAATAGTCCATACTAAAGACGGCAAACAAATCATTGAGCCAATGATATAGTCAAGAGTTGGGGTCAGGCTAGGGGCAGAAACAGAGCTAATTAGGATTGAGAGAGGAAGCAGATATGGCAAACCAGAAAATTAGGACAAGGAGGTCAGGGACAGCAGGACCCAAGAGTCAGTACATGAAGGGAGAACATCTTTGAGAAATGTATCGCTCTGCTAGTCAGGAGCCTTGATAGCTCCCTATTGTTCACAAAATCCAAACTCTTTGGTGTTGTAGGGATACTTTTGCAAAAATATTAAACTCTAATATACATGATTTCAGATAGCCTCTGATTGTTCCTGTTCACTCCGTTCATGTCTACCCATTGACGTATTCATTTGCTTTAGGAGAAAAGGCGAAAATAGCTAGAGCAAGGAAGTCGTTACTCCGTACTGAGTCTCCCAAGTTCATAGCAAGAAAGCTAACACTTTGGAGTTTTGCAGGAACCTGTTTTTGTTGAGAGAAGATCTTGGACTTTCCAGAGTGGAATTTTAATTTACAAGCCAAAGATTCTGGTAGTCAAGTTTATATTTAAAATTTAAAAAAAAATTTTTTTTTGAGAGAGAGAGAAAGAGAGAGAGAGGGCGGGAGAGGCAGAGAGAGAAGAAGACACAGAAATGGAAGGGGGCGCCAGGCTCTGAGCTGTCAGCACAGAGAGGATGCAGGGATTGAACCCATGGACTGTGAGAGCTTGACCCGAGTCGAAATTGGTTGCTTAACCCACTGAGCCACCCAGGCACCTTACAAGGTTTTATTTCATATATGCCAGGGAGGAGGGGGGTGGGTGGGTAAAGTTAGGATATAAGCTCATCTCCTGCTGCAAAGGGAGGGGAAATGAGAAGTCCTTCCTGGCAACGGGGCTGTGGTACTAGGGCGTGCATAACAATTGCCAGCTGAGATCCAGAGCAGTTATAAGGAAGGTAAAATCTGTGATTGGAATTCCCTAAAATGTGAACAAAACGCTTGCTCTTTGCTTTCCTGGGTGCCTCTCAGAGAAGCAGTGTGATTAGCATCGTTCAACATAACCTATGCTACATTCAGCACCTCCACCATAATTGTAATTGTGATCAGACATTCAGTAAGTATTTGTTGAATAAAAAATTCTATTTGAAGCAGTAGATTAGAAATAATGGAGAGTCTTTCTCAGATGGGCCTGAGGTAAGATTTCTGATGCCCCAGGATCTGCATGTGGCTTTTAGTTGGTGCAGATGTGTTTCGATTGTCCCAGAGTGCTGAAATCGCAGGGCGTCGGGCTGAGAAAAGTGCAGTTACTCAACCTGCCAGCTGAGAGCTACAGCACAAAATGTCCAAGCTGGGACTGAATCAAAATTGGCAGCTAGGCCTCAGAGGCTAAAGAGGAACAAATTAGGAAGGGCTCTCCCAGTCCTTGAGTGAAGTAACAGGCCACATTTTTCACAGGGTGGAAATACTTCAGGAAATACAGCAAAGTCAGAGACAACGCCCAGAGCACAGGCAGTAGGTGCTGTGCCTCCACCAGAGGTCACAGACAGGTGGCAGGAAAGGGCTACATGGGTCAGAACCAGAGCTAACTCTCACATTCACATTCCCTCTTTAGAAGCGGGAGAACCTTCGATAAAAGAGCGATACCCCAAAAGGGTGAATAATTAACCGATTAACCAAAGGAGACTTTTAAACTAGAAGGGATAAATACTTTAAACCTAGATCAACTAAATTTTGCCATGTAGAAATGAGCATTTTAATGCAGACAGAGAAAGTAATGCTTTGTGACAAGTCTGTCATAGTGTGTAAATTTTCATCCCTTTACAGGCCCCTGAATGCAAACGCAGCTTCCTGCAATCTGCATCTATCCTGCTTTTGCAATCCTCGCTCCCATTAAGTACAAGACAGTTTGTTGTCTTCTGAGTTTTGCTTTATGCTGCTCCCCTCTCCAGGAGTTCCTTTCCACCTTTCAAGTGCTACATATCCTTAAAGCCCAATTCATTATTTCATTTAACAAATATGTACATTCCTACCCACTGCCAGGTGTTGTGCTAGGTGAGATTCAGTGGGGAAGGAGAGAGTTCACTTTCAGCTCTGATGGAGGGGCTGGTATCACACCTAGCCTCCTATCAACAGCCATAATGCTGAAGAAATTGTACAAAACAAAGTCCAGTGCCTGGATACTTGGAAGAAGAGATTCACAGAAAGCCCCTCATTCACCCTCGCAGCATTTTTCAAACTCTTGCACAGGGAAAGCGAGGCCAAGCAGGGAGAGTGGAAGTGTCCCTGGGAAGAGGAAATGCAGAAGCAGAGTTAGGGGCTACTAATATGGCTAGGATTCAAGCAACAAAGTATCTGAGGGAGTGTTTGCAGAGAAGAATCCTACCCCCCCACCCCCATAAAAAAACGCAAAGCCCTTTTCATTGGGGTTGCTGGCCAACCCCGAGCCGCTTGTCTGTGGAGGACGGCTTGGGGCTTAGCCGGGAAGAGCTGGGGGAGACAGGCAACTGAGTGGGGGGGTTTGAGAAGTAGTGTGCTATTGGTGTGGGGGAGGTTGGGCCCAGCCGAGGTGAAGAGACTTGTGAAACTCTGGCCATGCAGTTGAGACTCCAGGAAGGTCAAAGCCAAGGAATAATAAATCTTGTGAGAGGAGTAAGAACAAAACTGAAACACACTTTGTGCTTTTCCTGCAGATAGCATTCTGGTATTAGGGAAACATTTCCCCAAGAGACAATCCTCAGTGCGGCAAGCAGATGTGACCGCGTGCAACAAGGAGGGGCCGGGGGGGGAGGGGGGGCAGGCAGATGCGGAGCTGAGAAAAGGGGCTCACAGCAGTTTTCCAGTCCTAGGAGTTTCTGCACGTCGCCAGCCCTCTCGCCATCCCCAGCCATGGGAACTTCTTCCTGCCCGAGGACTCACCGAGTCCACACGTACACATGGGTCCAGAGTTCTCTCTCGGCCCCTCTTGTCTGGGTCAGTACGGCTTGGCCTGCATTATCACATCTTGCCAGCAAGATCACTACCATTTTTAGGCTAGACTAGACGGGGCTTCCTAGAAGTGTCCTGTAGTCAAGTTTTCCGATTCATCGTTAAATTTTATATATGCATTTTCTTAAATTGAGGAATGCCTTTATTAACATGACAGCATTTGTTTCATTAATAAGCTATTCCATCAGCTGAAGATGAGGTCACTTACTGCTCGGGTTGAAGTCTTGCCCTCTGCCCTCTGGTTTTGTGTAGGAGTTTAGATCAGAAGCTTTTTCCATGGAGGTTTTCAACTCAATTCTAGGCAGTTATGGTCTTTTCCCTGACGCTGACTAGCTGAAGTGGTATCTGATTATGCGTTTGTCACCGTGTTACTCAGGGTCACTTAGTTCTGAGGAGATGAACTGACTGAGGGATCTTTTGAGTGGATCAGGACAGGGAAGTTTCATTACCCACACGAAATCACTGATGTTGGGAAATAAAGCAAACTCTTTTGTATTCGTGTATGTACTGCCATCTGAATGTTCTACCTGTTACTGCTTTAAAATTTGGTGGCAGGTGGAGGGGGACACACGCTTATTAACCCATCCGGCTGTTTGTTAGTAGAGAGATGGTCAGAAGGAACGACACGAGAGAAGAAACCAGAATGTGTAAAAGAACCGGTAGGAACATCCATAGTTTCCCACGAACCTACACGGATGGAAAAATCTACAGACACAGAGGAGGACAATATAGCTGGACCACTGTTCATCAGCAAAACCACTCAGTTCCCATCAGTTCATGCTGAGCTGCTCCCAGAGCCCGAGGAGACGTCCGAAGCCGCTCGAGGCTCCAGTTCAAAGCCAACTACCTCTAAGGCTATGAGCCCACCGTCATCACCGTCTCCGGCAGCTGGCTCCCCGGAGTTTGCTTATGTCCCAGCCGACCCAGCTCAGTTTGCTGCTCAGACGTTAGGTAACGTTGCATCTATTCATTCTGATCAGTCTGACGTGTTAATGGTGGATGTGGCAACAAGTTTGCCTGTGTTTTCCAAGGAGGTGCTCAGCTCAGAGGCTGCCGAAGATGCCGCGGCAGCCACTCCTGCTGTGTATTCTGCAGAGGTGGTGGCCCTGCAGGTTCTGAGCCAAACATCTGTCCGTGTAGATTTGGGTTCTGAATCTAAAGACGATGACGCTGAGCCATCAACGGCTTCCTCATTCCCCTTGCAGGATGAACAAGACCCTCCTGCTTACGATCAAGCTCCTGAGGTCCCTTTGCAGGCTGATATTGAGGTCACATCATTCGTTCATATATCCTCTATCTATAACGATGAGCCTGTGACTGAAGGAGTCACTTACGTTGAGCAAATACCAGAGCACATAGTTATCCCTTTCACTGATGACGTTGCTACTCTTAAAGAAAATGATCAGTCATCACCCTCTGGTCCCATTCCTGTAGTACTCATGAGGGGCTCAGGCAAAGCCGTAGGTTCTGGAAAACGCGCACAGTCGGAGGAGGACGCAGAATATTCCTCGGTGCAAATGGAGGCAGAAGCAGTTCTGTACTCCAACACCTCCCTGCAAGGTCCGCCTGCACAACTCCAGGATGCAGAGGGCTCTACCAATGCAGTAGGCTCTGAAAAATCTTTGCACCTTGAAATGGAGTTTACTGCTCTAGTCCCTGGCAATCCTGGGCAGGAGGAATCCGGGAAACACTCTGCCACCCAGGAGATGGAGGCCACACTTGCGCTCTCTGGGGAAGCTGCCAAAGCAGGGAGCTTGGGTGCACCTGTAAGGTCATCTGGTGGTCCCCCCATTCCTGTTCCAGAAGGTCTTACTGAGCCAGAAATCGAACCAGAGTGGGAAGCAGCACCCGAACAAGGTTTGATGGAGCCAGGTAAGAAAATTAGATGCTGACAAAATTAAAGATTACATTTCAGGTGCCATCTAGATTTCAGGTAACCCCTAGGTAGGCTCTCTACAGATGGGTCGAAAGACTTTTAAATAGTTCTTCAAACGGCAAACCTACGTAAAGGCTTTGTTGAATTTGAGATTTTACTCTTACAAGATGAGTGATTTTTAAAGTGACATCACCAAAGCTTGGCCTCAGAGTTTGCTCCACCTGGCACTTTTGGACACGGCACAGGTAGTGAAGAACCCTAAGAGCCAACTGTCAGGCCCAAGATACGTGAGGTGGCCGCGGTGGTGTTGGTTTGCAATTCCTCACTTGTTGAACGTAAACTCCAACCGCACGACGCCTTCCGGAGGCTGCGGCCTGTGGCGCGTCAGGGAAATGGTGGTGTGTCGCCCTTGCTTTCGCGCTGCGGCAGGAGAGCTCTGCGAACGGGTGTGGGGAGCTGGCCTGACTCCGGCCTCCTGGCTGGGGGCTTCACGCCTGGATGGCGAGGACGGGTCAGGCCCAAGTTCTGTCACACGGGAGAGCACGGAGGACCACCGGGCACTGGCACTGCCGAAACGACTGGTCTCCTGCCAGCTCCCTTGACGGGTGCTAACACCCCGCTGCTTTCGGGGCTGCTGGATCTTTCGGGGGCTTTCCCGTGATACAGACACGATTTGACCTCTCTCTCCATCTAACTGTGGCATTTGGTCCACCCTGCCCCCGGCCTCCTGTCTTCTCCCTTTTAGGGACGGATGGGTCATACAGGAGCCAACCTCCCCCATTCCTTTTGCAGAAACACTCTCAACTGCGGCTCTTCCCAGAGCCAGAATGGTCAAGTGTTACCAAAGCAGGTGTTCGGGGATCAAATTCTGTCTGGCAGTGTGACGGGGTCCTGCACAGCTGAGAAGGCAGAGGGCAGCGTTGGGAGCTGGCACGCAGGATGGGCACTACACTCGTGGTTTATGCAGCACTGGCATCCCAAGTGACTGTTTTCAGGGCCTCGCCCTTTCTAAAGCACTACGAGGATATTTCAAATGGAAGACTGGGCTTGTCCATATTTTTAATTGGCTTTGCAGAAGGATCAATTGACAGTATCTGAAGCTACTGAAAACTTACCAGTTTAATCATGTGCATAGTGTTATTTTCTGGGGAAGAAGAAAAGCTACACCGGGGATACAAGGCCCAGGGCTCACAAGGTGAACTTAGCACACTCTGGGCAAACTCTATTAGGAAGGAGTTTCGCCTCCGTCCCATCTTCTGCGACTCAGCTCTCCACGACAGTACGGTCTTCACTAGGCAAGTCAAACTTGACATCATAGATTCCTGGGGGTTAGATGGATGGCACTCCCTAGACCTTTTTTTTTTTTTTTTTTAATGTTTATTTATGTTTGAGACAGAGAGAGACAGAGTGCAAGTGAGGGAGGGGCAGAGAGAGGGGGAGACAGAGAATCTGAAATAGGCTCTAGGCTCCAGAACCCGACGTGGGGCTCGAACTCACCAACCGTGAGATCATGACCTGAGCCCAAGTTGGATGCTTAACCGACTGAGCCACCCAGGTGCCCCTAGACCTCTTTTTTCTTAATCCCTCTGAGACCAACAGGCCTCATACTGCCACCTAGGACCTTTGACCTCAAGCCTCGCCTAAAAGGGGTGCTCTCTGGGGTTCTGAGTCCTAGATCATGAGATGATTGTATGTGGGGACAAATTAATGGGAGATGATGGTGCCTGTGAAGGGCCCGAGATAACTGATAATGTAATCAAAAGATGATGCCCCATGCAGACTTTAGTAAAGAAAAAGTCACTCTGCAGCTGCATTAACACTTTTTCAGTGGCTTCACACGCCCTTCAGTTGATTGTTTTGGTAAAGCCACTAGTTTGGTAAAGTCCTCTCTGAGGATGCTGTGACAGCCACATCTAATGGGGGTGTCCCTCGAAGCGGCACTTATCATGAGATTGCTTCTTTAGCCACGACTCTAGTGCCCCTGCCGCTTGCTGTCCCAACACTGTTCTCGTTTTCCAACTGGACAGAACTGCTCTTCTTTCACATTACCAAACACTATTTAGCCCTCTCTCTAGCATGCTTTATGGCACATATTTACTGCTCCAGCTGTTTATATGTAAACTTATAAAGACATTTCTGTGCATAGCGCCTGATACAGAGACCAAACCTTTAATGCCTGCAAATTTTTTTTTTTATAGCCATAGCAGCAAGCGAAGCAGGACAACCACCACCATATTCTAACATGTGGACCCTTTATTGTCTAACTGATATGAATCAACAAAGTCGCCCATCACCGCCACCTGCACCTGTGCCTTTCCCCCAAGCAACCCTCTATTTATCTAATCCTAAGGATCCACAGTTTCTGCAGCAGCCACCGAAAGTTACTTCTCCAACTTACGTGATGCTGGACGACAGCAAGAAGACCAGTGCCCCACCTTTTATTTTAGTAGGCTCAAATGTTCAGGAAGCTCAGGATTGGAAACCTCTTCCTGGACATGCTGTTGTTTCTCAGTCAGATGCCTTGAAGAGATACACTGCAGTCCAAGTACCCATCGCTGTTCCTGCAGATCAGAAATTCCAGAAACATACCCCAAACCCCCAGAATGGTAGTCCTCCGCCAAGTGGACAAGATGTCCCCAGGCCACAAAGCCCAGTTTTTCTCTCTGTCGCATTCCCAGTAGAAGATGTAGCCAAAAAAGGTTCAGGATCTGGTGACAAACGTACCCCCTGTGGAAGTTATGGTATTGCTGGAGAGATAACCGTGACCACCGCCCATGTCCGCAGAGCAGAAACTGGGAACTGGTAGGTGCGTTTTCCTACCATAATGTGTGGGCCTTGGCTTGCTCCTAGTGTTTGATTTGCTGATCTGGAGGTTGAGGTGTTTATGAAAATTGCATTGAGATATGCAAGGAGTTGGTGTATACTCAAATTTGATGAGGTTACTATCTCCAAGTTCATTGCCCCCAGTTGCTAATAAATGCACAGTGTGTGTACTGCACCGTGAGGACTCGGACTTGGTGCCTAATACATGAACTGATCCACTCGATCACCTTAGGAATATGGGTTCTTCATCTAGCCCCTGGAAGATACTAGAAAAGGGGTAGATTTATAAGAGGACATTCTGTAGGAACTGTATAATCCAATTGGTGTGTTAAAGGGTGGGTCGGAGCAGAGACAAGACATGAGCACTGGGGACAACTGGAGAGAGATAAGAGATTGTGTGTAGAGCAGTATGTTTGTTCCCTCTTAGAGTGAAGATTTATAGATTTACACAGTAGGAGTCTGGAAACGCCCTGAAGAGCCCAAACTGGAATGAACTGTGGATAAGACAGTTTTATCACTCACAGATCATCTTTAAATTCTTTATCTACCTAGTACTTAATGCCACGTCCTGTGCTCGTCCCTCCTTCCTGAGGTGTGTAGGCAGGGCACACCAGGGACCTTCCCACTTGGGGAAAGCACCAGAGGTAATTACACCATGTGAAGTAGGGTGAACCAAACAAGATGCTGACAGGTGTTCAGGCCCAGATGCAAACTGACCACTGAGTGAGTGCAAGGAGCCAGCCTTGTAGAGACCCCACAGACCAGGCCTAGGGCTTAAAAGAGCAGGAGTCTGAGACACCCCAAGGAGGCCAAAATGAGAGCGGCTGGGAAGAGCCAGGACAGCACCTAAGAGGACGCTGGAGCTGTGAAGAGAGGACCCTATGAGTCAGGGCCTCTGTGTCCCTAGGAGAGAGACTGGGGTTAAAAGCTCAGTAGGAAGCCAGAGCTGGAGGTCACTAGAGGGAGCAGAGACACGAGTTAAGGAGGTATAATGCAACTGTTAAACCCACACCCCCACGAGTTCTGCTCCTTAAAACAATTTGTGGGAATTTCAAGCTGAACATCTGATGGGCAAAAGCTCCATTTCCTTCACAGGCAGGTTCGAATACTACATCGCATTTAAGGAGACAACTCAGTTATCAAATCTTAGGCCTATGTGCCCTTATTCATCACCCCCTTTGTAGACTTTTAGCAGAATTGTCAAAATGGCTTTCTCAGCATGAAATGCTGGGATATTTCGCTGCAAATACAGGTAAATGAGTAGATAAGAATTTAATGACAGGAGTGCAGACCTCGTATTTCTGATCTGCCGTTCTTTTTACTTGTTCATTTTCATGATTAAACAATTCATTGTTTGCATTCCTAACAGATGCCAGTAGTGACGCCATTTGAGTCAACGTTCAAGGTGGAGTCTGCCACCCCATGTAATTTGTCAATAAACTTCATGCAAGCATAAAGCCTTGTGTTCTCATTTTGTAATTCAGGACAACTGATTACAGAAGGCCATAAATCTTTGCAGACTTGCAGAGCCTTTTCCAACTCTGTATATACACCGTAGAAGAAAAAACTCTCACTCTATTAACACATCTCCTCACACATTTCCTAGGTGGGCATTCCCACTTGGGAAGTCCATGTTTGGTGTGCACACCAGGGGAATACAGGGGGCACCTCAGTGTAATACTGTATTTACCCAGATAACACTCCCCAGTGCTGACTGCCTCCTGAGCCTGTGCTGGTTAGCTCTGTGGCCCCGCGGACGGCAGGACCACGAGGGCTCTGTGCACGGGCACTCGATAATTTAGGATCCTACCAATTGCCAACATCAGTATATTTGAAAGTTTAAGAAACCACACTTTTGGGGAACATTCTAAAGCCTTTATTTAGCATCAGGTAGATTATTTCATTGTAACACTTGTTAACTTCAAGACAGCAATTAAAATAATTTACTGGCAGCTACCTAAAGCCCCTTGGAGCAAGATCCCAGTCCGGGGTTGGGTGGATAAATACCATTAGATTAATGTACCCCAATGAAAGGGGCAAAGCTACTGTATAGTAGGTCTCCATACAGATTTTAAGTACACGGGGGCCTTACGTACTTGCAGTGCACAAGACCCCCTATTGTATAGTTTGGTACTTATAATACATGAGTGCAACTTCACGTCTCAGGTGGCCTTTGCCACAAAAGTTGAAGCATTTATAAAGGTTTGTCATTATGTAATGATGGTGATTAGAATCTATTTCTAGGGCATTTTTGTGAACTAGATTTTATACAAATTTTCAATTCAAACACCTTTTAATTCTAAGGACCATGATTACAGAAAATTGTAAAAGTAAATTCAGAGCACTAAAATACCTTTTCCAGTTTAATTTTTTAGAATTTTCAAATCAGGAACAAGTTTTTCTTTTTGGAAGTGGGAAGAGGTAAAATTGAGAGGATTAGTACGAAGAAAAGCCATCTTTTTAACGTAGTCTTTACACAATGACATAACCTTCTCTACATTTGAGCACATTAACATTGTATAGAAGAGTTCTAAACATTTCAAAGTCACATCTAAAACATTCAAGCATGACAGCATAAAAATATTGAAAATAACTTGATTTGGGACTACTATATAATTCCATGAAGCTAAAGTTACAGTTGGGTATAAACTTTCAGTAGATATGGCAACAGCAACCATAAAAAGCATTTTCTCCACACAGTTTCTCTTACCTCTCTAAAACAGTGTTCCAAAGAAGTAAGTTTGGATAGCAAAATTACCCATTTTTCCTGACTTTCCTCACCAATATCACCTCATGCCCTACTTTTGTTGAGTGAAATGCAAGTTATCTCAGAGCAGGTTTTTTCTTTTTTTAAAAGATGAGTAGAAACCAAGGAAAAAATTTAAAAACATAGGTTTAAGACTTATTTATAGATTAGCCAAACACCCTGACTTGTGTGCATTTTAATAAATGTCAGGCAAATTGAAGTAGTTTCTGTCCCAGTAGCTGCCCGAGTAAAGCCAGTCCTGTGCTCCATTGTAGGGATTAGGACCTTGATGGAACCACCTGTTTAAAAAGAAAGCACAAGATTGATGGGGGAAGCTGAAATCACAGGGTACCTGCCACTTCGCCCTGAGTTACGGATTTCCAAAGAGACTTTTAAAGAAGTCCTATTGTTTTTAGAGACCGCCTATATACTATAGAGAGTAGGAGTCCAAAAGATATGATACCACACAAAAGGTTCGTGAGTTTTTTCACAGCATTCAGCAAGAGTACTCAACAGAAGTAGGATCTTCTGTCTAGTGGGATAAGAACAATACTATTTGTCTAATTGTTCACTCTCTAGCCACATTATCTTCCACCAGGAGGCTTTTTTTTTTTTTTTAAGGTTTAAGGAATTAGGACAAGGAAACGAACTTTTATGAACTTTGGCAACATACCAGAATAACAGGTAAGCTACTGGCTTCAGAGTTGATGCCCCGTAAACTCAAAGCAGAAGTGGAATGTCAGAGAAGTCTGATTTTAAAGACCATGATCTTTCCAATATACTGTGCCACACCTAATCTGCTGAGACTAGTCCTCACCTTCCTAGGTCTCCATTTTCTCCAGGCTAATACGAATTCTTAGGTTGCATCTAGCGGTTAACATCCGTATCTGTCTTTTCTAGTTCTGCACAGAGGTGCCCTAATCATTTTCTTACCCTTTAAAAAACATCACATCACTGTTTCCGATAGCCCCAGCGTTCTTCAGGTAATGGAAATGCAAAATTACTTGCTCAAAAGGTTCACAAATTTGTGACACATTAAAAAAAATTTTTTTAACAAAATGAAGTTACATGTGTTGGGTAAGTCTCAAATGTCCCTATTATCCCTACAGTAGCACAAAAGGCTCTAAGAGAAAAGACTGCTTCAGATTAGGCAGATTCCTTGGAGGACCACAAAGTAAATGTGCATTGGACCACATTTTCTAGAATATTAATATCTAAATTCTCTATTCAGTTTTTGGGACTTTTTCCTACTTAGAAAATTTGGGTCTACTTTAAATGATCAAGATAGATCTGATTTGGTTAAGTTAAGCAGACTGGAAATATAATTTAAAAACCTGTTATTTGATCAAAGTCACAAAATTCTAACAGTATGAAGTATATAGTTACACAGCTTTTGGTCTCAAAAGTCCAAGCAGTAAAAGCACTTTTGCAGTTAGGCTTAGCAAAGTCAAGCACTTCAGAAAAGCAGGAAAATCCAAATCAAGTAAAAAATGATTTGAAAACTAATCCAAGCCTCAGGCCACGGTGCCATGGGATAAGCCCAGTTCTCTGAAGACCAGGACTGCAAGCTCCCCTTAGAGCCTGCCTGCTCTTGGACGGGGTCCGAACGCCACACTGGAGATGAGCACACCTCAGAGTCGACGGTCTGATGCATGGGATTAGAGTCTCCCCCCTCAACCGCTAGCTCTAATTTTGAGCACTTGTGTCTGGAAACCTCCGCTCACACACAGAGACCACAAAGTCCACTTAATTTGTCCTAAACTCACACATTTTAGGCACAGGTCACATGGGAAGAGGAAGGTAAGATTTCTGTGCTTTTAGTATTTTGGAGTCTACAGGTCTGAATCAGGAACGTAGCATTCTATAAAATGTGAATTCTGCATGATGCTCAGATGATCAGGGAGACAGCCTCATCAATTTTTTTGGCCTCATCACCCGCCTCCCTCCTCTTAAAAATCCTCTCTCACCGGTCCCTCTACCTCCTCCCTGTACCACACTGATTTCCTCTAGGAAAACAGGTCAGGATTATAAGCAGGCCTTTTCAAAAGCAGGGGCCATAGTTGACAGCCAAAAATTTGGGAGCCTATCCTCTCTTCGAGTGAAACCAGTATTAGCAGGAATGTCAGCTTTTAGCTCGGAGGAATTTGAGACGGATTTTAATAAGTTTCCGGGTTTGATAACTCTGAAGGCTAGTTAGCTCTAACCCAGCAGAGAATGTTCCTTTATAAACTGTCCTGCCCCATCCTACCCTAGTCAAACTGAACCATGCCTTTCCAACACACATCGTCAATCCTGAGAAGAGTCAAGTCCGTGAGTGTGCACTCTTCCCACCTCCACTAAAAAAGAGCTCAAAGCACATATTCTTTGGACAAAGGGTCGGTAGGATCATTTTAAAGAGGTACATTCATATAAGTACTACTGATGCTAAGAGACAGTGTGGTAGGAAAGGCGTCAAATTGTAGCCCACAAATGCGGCCCCTCGTTTTATTTTCAGGCGACTACAGAGCTATTTAAAGCTCATTACTTTCTGAATGCTACGACTTTGACAGTAAAAATTCTTAGTGGACTTTTCACTTACATTGTACACCTGAAAACACGACCAGAAAAATAAAGGAGTTAATAATGAGAAATATAGTACAAAAGTGGGGTTTTCTGCAAAAAGAGACTAGAAATTATGATAAAATGAGTCAAGTCTTTTCAAAAGGGATCACAGGAAAGCAGTGTAGCTTTTCCTTAAGGATTAATGAAGGTGGAGGGTTCTAATCACAGGCCTGCGGCTCACTAGAGGTGTGCCGTGAGCAAGTCCCCTAAATGAAATACACCAGCATTTGTTTTCCTCTGAACAACAAAGGGATTTCTGGGCCACTTTCCAAACTGTATTCCACGGAGTTTTAGGGAGCTGGGGAACGTACAGGGTGGGAGAAGGTGAGGGGTGGCCAAGGTCCTGCCCCTACTCCTCACCCGACCACCACAGCTCTGGTTCCACACATTCTGTATTTGGAGATTCTTTATGCATTCATTGGCAAAAAAGCTTTTTATGCTAACCACGTCCAAAAACACTTAGACTGGATGAAACCTAAGGTCATTTCTAGTTCTAATAATTATCTATTTCTCAGATGCAAAAGGGCTACCAATGTCTACTGAAATGCTTGCAAAAGTACGCCCATATTGGCTCTGCAACTCATTTAATAACTTTGAGTTATGGGACAATGGTTTCTATCATGTGATACATACGTAGAAAATGTTTTTTTCTATTCCTGTTTCCAAGTGATTCTATTACTCAATACAGGGAGACTCTGAAAACTCCTCTTTAAAAAAAAAGTTCAAAACTTAGAAATTTTATGGCCACTTTCTATTTCTGAATGGAATCCAAGGTTACTTTATACATATTGTATTTCTGGTACATGTCTAATCCCTTGTGTTTGGAAGAATAAAGGCACTGTCTAAATATCTTGGACACATGATAAACATATAAGCAAACGGCCCTGTACGTTTACTCACGTGTACTATAAGAAAATAGCTCCAAACCTACTTTCATGCCAAAATCTGTTAATTCCAGATTTACCTTCCCTCTTACAATAACGAAAAGGGCAGGACGTGGCCAGACAAGGAAGGCAGACGGTTGGCTTAAACGACTCACCTCCAGTTAACTGTGTGGCAATATTGTAACCTTAATTTCCAGATAATCCCTTTCCTGTGTCACACATGCAAGTCTTGCCGCTTTTCTCTTACACCTGGGAACGCTGGCAGGGCTTGTGTCAGGCCTCGCTTAGCAGATCTGCATCTCAGTGCCCCGCCCCCCACAACAGCCTGGGGTGCCCCACACGCACCTTGTCTTCCAGTCCTCCTCCGACTTGGACCTGTTTTTGCGGGCTGCTCTTTGTTTTTCCTCGAGTCGTTTTTTTTCTTCACTAGCTTGATCTAAGGTATGAACATTAATGGAAAACCGTTATTCTCCAGGTAGAGCCTGCCGGGCACAGTACTAAGCACAGTGACGTTTTGGACAAGCACCATTTACATGTATTCGCACAATCTCTGTCTTATTAGAAAACAAACATTACGTTAAAATTTTCACACACACCCAAGGTAGTGAGAGGCAGAAGGGTCACTCAAGGCCCAGTCGTCTCTTTCTACAGTCTAGTCCTGAACAGCTTCTTCATTTACCAAAAGAACCTGCTAATCTTGGGGCATCCAGGTGGCTCAGTCGGTTGAGTGTCCGACTTCGGCTCAGGCCATGATCTCACCATCTGTGAGTTCGAGCCCCACGTCAGGCTCTGTGCTGACAGGTCAGAGCCTGGAGCCTGCTTTGGATTCTGTGTCTCCCTCTCTCTCTGTCCTTCCCCCGCTCGCACTCTGTCTCTCTCTCAAATATAAATAAACATTAAAAAAAAAAAAAAGAGCCTGCTTATTCTTTTTAAAAAAATTTTTTTTAACATTTATTTATTTTTGAGACAGAGAGAGAGAGAGAGAGAGCATGAACAGGGGAGGGTCAGAGAAAGAGGGAGGCACAGAATCTGAAACAGGCTCCAGGCTCTGAGCTGTCAGCACAGAGCCCGACGCGGGGCTCAAACCCACAGACCGTGAGATCATGACCTGAGCCGAAGTCGGACGCCCAACCGACTGAGCCACCCAGGCGCCCCAAGAACCTGCTTATTCTTAAGGCCAAAATAATTATGTTCAAAAGCTTCAATGGAAAATTGGGTGGAAAAACTGAATCAATGTGAAATTTTCTTAATCCTTGGTGAGACCTCACAGAGCTTCAGATTCTATCATAAGAAATTCAAACAATTTTCAAAACTCCTGTCTCACTGATCATTCAAGGACAGCATTGGGGCATGTGGTTAGAACAGGGCTTCTGAACCCTAGTGTCCCCGACACATCATCACACTGCCGGGGTGCTTGTGGGGCGTCCTGTGAGCTGCAGGACCTCTGGCAGCACCCCCAGCTTCTAGCCACTAGATGCCAGCAGCAGTTCCCCAGACGTGACAAACTCTGCGGACACTGCCGCACATCCTCCGGGGGGGGGGGGGGGGGGGGCGGGGCGGGGAATGCTTCCCTTTTGAGAACCACTGATTTAGAACAGATTTAACATCAGGTAAAAATGTTGTAATTAACTGAGGCCACGCTCTTCTTTGAGGCTCATGAGGTATTATTTGGGTTCTTAAACATACAGTGAAATAATTAGAATATAGTTTAAAGTTGATAACGATGCTATTATTTTCTCAAATTCTCCTCTGACATTTAAGACATGCCTCTGGCCATATGTAGATTATTAAACCATCAGGGAGGATCACTGAAGTAATGAATCTAAGCTACTAAAGTCTACCTCAGATTTCCAAATTTTAAATGAAAGCTACTGCATTTATATTGAATTCAGACTAAAAATGCTCGTACCATCACAATGATGCTACTGATCACACGACCCCTTCCCCCACATCTATCTACACCATTTCACCACCAGACACTCGTTACCTATTTCTCCATTCTCCATGGCTCTGATGTCAGGCCGTAACCTGCAGTCTGTCTTAGGAATCACGCTCTCCATTTCCTTGTCTACTTCATTCAAAACCATTGCAAAGCTAGTAAAGTTATACATCTGAAAAGCAGCAAAAATGTTCAAATTAACATGCAGCAAGGTGTACTGCAACCCGAAAGCCCCTCAAGACAGAATGACTTGACAATGACTCCCTGAGTCTGCGGTAATGATGGCCCGCCTTCTTGACCACTTGTCTTCATCATTTTCACTCAAGTCTGCCCCACCTGGGGTGTCTGGCCCAGAGAGATCCCCACGCAGGCTGCACACGATGAATATCCTCCATCACCGTCAACTTGAACTATAAGCCATATTGATGTTCTTTTTACTTCATTAAAATCATAACTCGCTGGATCTGGGGGCTTACTACTGAAGTATTTGTACCACCCTGTATTTGACGAGAGCCAGTCTTACTCCTGAGTTATCATTAAAGAAGCCCCCAAGAGTTCCACCCCGACATCTTCCCAGCCAGACCCCAGAAGGGACGGACGGCATGAACGCAGAGTCTCAGGTGACAAGGGAAACTGGCAAACAGAAGCCAGCAGAGGGACGGCTGAGGAGCACTGAGGCGACAGGCCGCACCCTTCTGTGGTCTGGCTGGGCTGGCCCTGCACGTGCCTGGAAGGCGCACTCTCGGCACCGAACAGAAGCAGCCCCGTCTCACCTGGGCAGAGTTTGGAGGCCGTGGGGCTATTCGCCACAGGAGAACACTTCCAGGGATCACAAACACACTTTCAGAATCTGGCATTGGCATCTCGTCCGACTCCTCAGAAGTGCTCATCTAGAAGAGCCAACCAATGGACAAAATTAAAACGTTTTACAACAGTACACTTACAAATTGTAAAACAACCACGGTTTCCCACATACAGTGAGCGGTGCGGGGGGTGGGGGACAGGGGAGCCGGGACTCTCTCCAGCGGTGCAGGGAGTCCACAAACACTTGCTGACCAGGGGCTAGGAGGCCCTGAGCTTTGTGTGTGCTGTGCCAGCTAGTGTTATGTGCGCTAAGGTAGCACTACTCTCATCACTCTTTACTACAGTGTCTTATTCTTCCTAAAGCTTTTTTAATTTTTTTTTTTTTTTAAAGAAAAGTAACTTGCTGGAATATTTACTGGAGCATTATGAGAATAAGAAAAGGTTAAATTCTTGGGGCAGTTAACTAAAATGGATCAAAGACACAAAACCAGTAGGGATCCTAAAAGCATTCAATAAAAAGAATTTAAACGGATGTTAGGCTAATGAGGAAACGAACAATTCCTCTGGCTATCCCGCACAGGCAGACCGTGCCAGAAGCTCCCGAGGTGCTGATCCTTCCATAATAAACCTATAAGGACACAGGAGCTCCGCAGCTCTGTAGGTACACGGACTTCACGCCTTTGGAAGGTTAGGTAATACCCTCAGTGTCACACAGTCACCGAGATACTTCAGCGAACATACGGCTTACAAAACAGCAGCAGGGAGGCGACAGCACCGATGACGACAAACTTGCCCTGGCACCTGAATGTGCTCAGGTACATGGGCCTGCAGCAGCTCCGTGCACACAGGAAGGGGAAGTGGACAAGGCACGAGTGGGTGACAGTAATCGCTCTCTCCAAGGGCACTGATCTACAAAGACTGGCAGGATTCACGGGACATGAGGGACATCTTCTGGGATGCTGCCAATGTCCACGGTCCTCTGCCCCAACTCCGTAAAGGAGGGTGGATGCCACGTACGTTGGCAAGTGCGTGTCTTTGCCATGTGGCCTCGTACTGGCCCGAGTGGCCGCCAGGGCTCCCGGTGTCCTGGAGCATTTCCTTCTCTGGCCCCCTCGGTCCTCCTCCAGCTGCGGAGAAGCGTCAGCACATCTCCCAGAAGGAAGGAAAGGCAGGCGGGACGGACGTGGGGTGTGAGGAGGAGAGCAGAACAGTGCCCGGAGATGCAGGGAGATAGAAAGAGAAGAGTCAAAGCCACAGCAGAGCGGCATGCCGGGACATTTTAATAAAACTCCTTCTGCCTCAGGACCATGGTTAACTTAATTACAAAGAAACTCACTAAAAACTACACCTATTTTTGAGGAGGATTGGGGCTTCTTAACTTTCACAAGCACAAGGTTCCCACAAGGGGAGCCAGGGAGCCCGCCTGCTTGCTGGTGCTCGGCCCCTGGCACGCCCACGTGCTCTGAGCAGAGGGACCTTGGTATTTAGTGGTCTTGACTATGAGCAGGTATTACTCCGAGCCCTTTCCAGCAGTCGTCAACTCACCTGACAAATCAGGTACCAGTAGTATCCCTGTTTCACACATGAAGGCCAGGGAGAAGGCACGAAACCTGACTCTACCCACTCCTCGGTGCTGGGGAGGGTTTCTACCCAGAGCTTGTGCTCTTAACTACCCCGCCGGCTCCCGGAAAGCAACCAGTCCTCAAATATTTCCCGTCGGAACACATGCACTCTTTTTTTAGCCCTCTGCTCCTCTGCCTGAAGGAAAGGAACAGGAGCGTGCCGAACACGAGAGCCTCCTTGGGCCCCGGGACAAGCAGCTGTGTGCCCTCCATGTGGGAAATGAACAGTCTCATGAGGAAGAAAGGTGAGTGGGGAATGACTCCCTTAACTGCACTGGTCTTAACTTCAGTGGTTTAGACGAGAGACAGAGAGAGAGAGAGAGAGAGAGAGAGAGAGAGAGAGAGAGAGAGACAGAGAGAGACAGAGAGCGCACGGCACGCAAGAGCGAGAGCAACAAAACTGCTAACAGGCTGGAAAACGTAGGAAAAAATTTTGGAGGAAATTTTAAACATTCAAGTGACCTCAACTTCCTTTTTAGAAAAAATTTTTATGTTTATTTTTTGAGAGAGTGAGAGAGCAAGCGCACTCAAGCAACGGAGGGGCAAGGAGCCGTGCAACCAGCACAGAGCCCAACGCGGGGCTTGAACACACAGACTGTGAGCTCATGACCTGAGCCAAAACCAAGAGTCGACGCTTGACCGACTGAGCCACCCAGGCGCCCCTGATCTCAACTTCTAACGCACATAAACAGAAAGAAGGAAAGACACATCCGTCCCAAGATGAACTCCCACTTTCCAAAGCTATGTGAATTCGAGTAATCAATGCCTCACGCATAACCTCACACAGCCACAAGAGTAGCACGTGGCCGTACTCCATGAAGCTTATGCCGCACAGTTGCTACTGGGGCAGGTTATCTGTTCATTCAAAAGATTCAAGGATGTCTGTCAACTCTACCTTAATTAAACAAAGAAGATCCGAGGAGAAAAATTACACGCATTAGCAACCAGAAAAAAAAAGAGCACACTGTGACCCAATAACGGGCTGCCTCCAGAACGATTAGTACAAATTCAAAAGCCCAGGGATTCCTCCGGTACCACCTTACAGCATGTTCACCTGTTTGCTGTTTTTCTTCTCTTCAGTATTTTTCTTGTCGTTTTTTTTGTAAGCATCAAAAGTGGCAGGGTCCACACTGTACAAACACTCGGTCCACTTCCCATAGAGGGCACAGAGCCTCTTCTTGCTGTCGAGAGACATTCATATTCAGCCAACAATTAAAGCCGTGTTTTGCTGTAACTGAATCATCATGAAAATGATTATGAATCAGATTCTTTAAAGAAACAGACCTTTCCTTGTAGAAGAAAAAATTTTCAACTCACTGAAATGTTTGTTTCCTAGGTTATGGCAGATTTTAATAGTAACATTTTATTTAGCAAATGACACCTATACTACCCAACACCTAAAATGGACACTTTACCTTTTATCTTGAATGTAGCCTTCGACTTTATGTAATTCCTTACCAAAAAGGCCGCATGGCTTAAAATTCAACACACATTTGTCCCCAGTCCTGTGAAGAAGATATTAAGCTCAGATGACCATTTACCACAGAAGCAGCAGTAGAGAATAATGAGGAAGGTGACCTTTCTAAAGCAGTTGCTGTTTACTGATTTTCTAACACATGTCAGGCTCCACAGAGTGGTTGTTACGACTAATCCTCAATTAGTACTGGACCCACCATTAAGAAAGGTGAGCAGGGTTCATAAAGAACAAGAGACGTGCTGCTATGGAGTCAATGTCTGTGTCTCCCCAAATTCACATGTCAAAGCCCTAACTCCCAAAGTGACGGTCTCTGGAGGTAATTCAGTCATGAGGGTGGAGTCCTCACGAATGAAATTAGTGCCCTTTTATTTATTTTTAAAAAAAAAAATTTTTTTTCAACGTTTATTTATTTTTGGGACAGAGAGAGACAGAGCATGAACGGGGGAGGGGCAGAGAGAGAGCGGGAGACACAGAATCCGAAACAGGCTCCAGGCTCTGAGCCATCAGCCCAGAGCCCGACGCGGGGCTCGAACTCACGGACCGCGAGATCGTGACCTGGCTGAAGTCGAACGCTTAACCGACTGTGCCAACCAGGTGCCCCAGTGCCCTTTTAAAAGACACGAGACATGAGCTGTGTCTACTATGTCAGGATACGAGGAGATGGCCCCTGCGAACCAGGGAGAAAGCCTGCACCAGACATCAAAGCTGTCAGCATCCTGATCTTGGACTTCTTAGCCTCCAGAACTGTGAGAAATAAATTTCTACTGTTTAAGCCAGCTGGTTTGCATGGCAGTCTGTTAGAACAGACTGAGCTGAGTAAGATACTTGCCTAAGGTCACAAAGTAGGCTTTGAACCCAGCTCTTTTTAACGTTCCTGTTCCCCCCACGCCACCTCCTCTGCAAATAATACAAACTAAGCACTATAAGCAAAATGAACTGAGGATGAAATTACAATTTCATCTGTAAAAGCTCAGAGTTCGCCCAGTCGTCCCTGGTCAGAAACTTGCATTCATTAAATGGATGGGCTTCTATTTACCCAAGGGTCGAACTGCCTGGTTCTTAAATTATCATCAGGCTCTACTAGAGCTTTTGAAAAAAACAAAGACCCCCACCGGAACGGGGTGATGACAGCTGAACGGATACATAAGCCCCCTAAAGCGTCTTACTTGTGGTTTGTGATTTCCACATTGCCGTACTGCTCAATCCAGAGTTTACCCACAATGATGTTATGTACGCAGCAGGTAGGATTTGTCCATGTGTATGCTTCACTGTGTCTAAAAAACAAAAAACCCAAAGCCCAGAAAAATAAATGAGAAGTGTTACTTTGTTTAAAAAGTCTCAAAAGTGTGACTCAGGATAACAAATCAGACAGCTGGAGATAACTAAGCTCTAAGACTTTGAAACCTCTATTGATGTAAACTCACAATAAAATGGGTTATTGTCTAACTACTCTTGCTGTTTCTTAAAAGGATATAGAAGCTTAAGAGAAAAACCTAAACTTTCACCGAACTCCAAATAAACTATGTATATACCAGTGTATCTTGTTTTATTGTACTTGGCAGATACTGCGGCTTTTTTTTTTTTTTCTTCTTCAAATTGAAGGTTTGTGGCACCGGGCATTGAGCAAGTCTATTGGCATAATTTTTACAATAGCATTTGTTCACTTCATGTCTCTGGGTCACATTTTGGCAATTCTTACGGTATTTCAAAGTTTTTCATTTATTGCTATATATGTTATAGTAATCTGTGATTAGGACTCACTGAAAGCTCAAACAGCTAGCATTTTTAGCAGTAAGATATTAAGATGTATTTGGATTTTTTTTTTGTTTTAGATATAATGCTATTGTGAGCTTAATAAGACTATAATATAGATCTCACATAAGTTCCAAATGCACTGGGAAACCAGAAAATTCATCCGACTTGCTTTACTGCAGTAGTCTGGAATCAGGCCTTCAATACCTCCTATGTATGCCTGTCCTCATCTTAGGCATTCAAAAGTTTGGTGAGAACATTAAAAAAAAAAAACTGGAGTTGGAAAATAAAAATGAAGGTCTATTTACGACTAACCAGAAGAGTACCTTCCAGCTCACCAAAGAGAAAAACTTATGTCAATAAGCACCAATTTTACACATCCTTTCCTTTTGAAAACATTTGTTTCACATCTTCATACATTTGTGTTTTTTACATGTATTTTTCATTTACAAACAGCAAAATTCACTTTTGCTGGCATATTATTCTAGGAGCTTTAATGCATGGATAGACCTTTGTAACCACCACAATCGGAACATAGATCAGTCACAGCCTCCCAAATTCACTCATGCCCCTGGTACAGTCAAGGTCTCCCCTCTACCTAATTCCTGAATCCCTAATTCATCCCTCATCCTTATACAGTGCATCTGTTCTCCACTGTCTTTCCCCAAATGCCATATACAGGACATGATATATTACGCAACTTCTTGGGATTCATTTGTTATGATGCATTTGAAATCCCAGGTATCAATAATTTGTTATTTCTGAGTAGTATTCCACTGTATGGATGTGCCACATTTAACCATTCACACACTGAAAGATTTTGGGTTGCTTTTAGTTTTGAGCAATTATTGTTGTTATTTTTTAAATTTATTTTAAAAAGTTTAATTCCAGTGTGGTTAACATGCAGTGTTATGTTAGTTTCAGGTGTACAATATAGTGATTCAACACTTCCATATATTCCTCAGTGCTCCTCATAAGTGTACTCTTAATCCCCTTCCCCTGTTTCCCCCATGCTCCCACCCCCCAACCCCTCTGGTAACCATCAGTTTGTACTCTATGGTTAAGAGTCTGATTGTTTGGTTTCTTTTCTTCCTTTGTTTTTTAAATTCCATATATGAGTGAAATAATATGGTAGCTGTCTTCCTCTGACTGGCTTATTTTGCTTAGTATTATACTCTCCAGATGCATCCACGTCGTTGCAATTGGCAAAATTTCATTCTTTTTTTATGGCTGCATAACATTAATTTGGACACATCTCTTCATCTATACGTCTGATGGACACTTGAGCTGCTTCCATAATCTGGCTATTGTGCAGAATGCTACAATAAACACGGGGTACATATACCCCTTTCAATTCGTGTGTTTGTATTCTGGTAAATATCCAGTGGTGCAATTACTGGATGGTATGGTAGTTGTATTTTTAATTTTTTGAGGAACGTCCAGTTTTTCATGGTTATTAATACTGTTGTTATAAACATTTGTGCACAGGTTTTTGTGACAACATAAATTTTCATCCTCTAGATAAATACATAGGAGGGGACTGCTGAGTTGCACGGTAAACCTATCGTTAACTTTATAAGAAACTGCCACACTGCTCTCCAGGGTGACTACCGCTTTATATTCCCACCAACAATACTTCGTTATACTAAATCCTTGTTAGGAGCTGGTATTATCTGTTTAAAAAATTTTTATTTTAGCCATTCTAATAGATGTATAGTGGTATCTCGCTGTGATTATAATTTTGCATTTCTCTAATGACTAAGGCAATTGAGATCTTCTCATGTGTTTGCCACTTATGTATATCTTTTGGTGAGGTATCTGTTCATGTTGTTTGCCCAATTTCTTACGGAGTTGCTCTACTGTCTTAGTGCTGAATTTTGAGAATTCTTTATATATCCTGGATACAGGTCCTTTGTTGGATATATGATTTGCAAATGTTTACCCATCTACAGCTTCTCTTCTTCATTTTCTGAAGTGTGTCTTTCACAAAGCAAAAGTTTTTCATTTTGATAAAAATCTAATTTATCAATTTTGCCTTTTCTAGATTGTGCTTTGGTATGTATCTGTAAGAGGTCAGTGCCTAATCCAAAGCCATAAAGATTTTCTGTTTTCTTCCAAAAGCTTTACAGTTGTACATTTTAATCTATGATTTTGAGTTCATTTTTGGATAAGGTGGGAGATAGGAATTGAGATTCATTTTTTTTTAAATGTTATTTTTGACAGAGAGAGAGAGAGAGAGAGAGAGAGAGAGAGACAGAGCATGAGTGGGGGAGGGGCAGAGAGAGGGAAACAGAATCTGAAGCAGGCTCCAAGCTCTGAGCTGTCAGCACAGAGCCGGACGTGGGGCTCGAACTCACAGACCGCGAGATCATGACCTGAGCCGAAGTCGGACGCTCAACCGACTGAGCCACCCAGGCGCCCCGAGATTCATTTTTTAAATACGCATGTCAAACTGTTTCTACACTATTTGTAGAAAGGACTACCCTTCACTGAACTGTGTTTGCACCTTTGTTACAAATCAACTGACCATACTTCTATAAGTCAATTTCTCAACTGACCTGTTCCAATGATGTACATCCCTACCCTCTTGCCAATACCACGGTTTCTTGATCTCTTGATTTTTAGAGTTAAGTCTTAAAATTGGGAAATGGGAGGCCATCGATTGTTCTTCCTTTTCAGAATTGTTTTGGCTATTCTTTTTTTATTTGCCTTTCCATACAAATTTTGGTCAACTTCTCTATACCAAAAAAATCATCCTGGGACTTATTATTTGGATTGTTAATATTGTTAATTGGTCAATTAGGGGAGAATGGACATCTTAACTATATCAAGGCTTCCAAATATATTGAAACAGTCTATCTTCCGTTACCCAAATATCCTTTGTTTTCATCAATACTGTGTAGTGTTCATACAGACCCTGGACATACTTTATCAGCTTCATTCCATTCAGCCTATCTCAGTTTTTCTATTTGTCACTATAACTTTCAGTATTAAAATTTCCAGACATACTTCTATTTCTTTGCTAAAATGTCTTCCTATTCATTTTTAGCATGTTCATGTTTATCTCATGGGGCACAGTTATGAAAGCTGCTCTAAAGTATTTGATACGAATTTCAATACCTGACTCATCTTGGGGCTAGAGCCTATTGTTTGTCTTTTCCATCATGAGTTACTGAGATTTTCCTGTTTCCTTGTAGGTCGAATGATTTTGGAATTGTATTCTAGACATTTTAATAATAGGCGATCCTGGGCACCCTTAAAATGTTCCAGAGAATACTGATTTTTTTTTGTACTGTTAACATAATTTCAGGTCACAAGTCCCAACCCCGTTTCTGTTGCCTTTGATTGTGGTGTCAGTTTAATTTTGTAACCTTTGTAGTGCTATTCAGATCTATTATTTCCCCTCAATAGCCAGTTGGGGACCTGGGCACTGATCCACACAGCAGTTCAGATCTAAAGGCCTTTGGTGTGCCACTTCGGGTCCTGGAACTCATACACTGCTTAATGGGATCCCTTTCTTGATCTCCCTCCTCCCTCCATACCTGTAGATACCAGAGGAGTCTTTCCTCTGGCCTTTGCCTAGCAAGCTGGGGTTTTAAAGCGTTCCTGCTCTGTCTTGCATTTCCCACAAGTGAGTCTTCCTCTGGGGCAAAGAGAAAAGAAAGAGAAAAAGTAACAGGGATTCTCCTCGCTCTGTTTGGCCTTTATCCAGTTCCTCTGGCCAAGGAGGACCTTTCCCGAGATTTAGGTACTTCTGTGGCTGCTGCTGCCACTCCAGGAATGTAGCTGTGGGACCTGGAGCTTGCTCTGGGGCAAGGCTGGGAGAGAAAACTAAAAAGGATTTTCCCTCCTTTCTACATCCTGCAAAGGCCTCTTTTTAGTTGTTCTAACCAGAAACAGATGGCTTCTTCTGAAACTGTTTCTGTCTGCCTCCACTGTCTGGTTCTAAGGTCTGAGCTGCTCTGACTGTAAGCCAGGCGACAGTGGTTGGGTAGAGTGAATAAAACCAGGAACCTGCCATATTGGTCTTCAGGTTCTTATTTCTCTCCCCAGTCTGTGATTCTTTACTCTTCAGAGTCCTCAGATAGTTGCTTTATGTCTTCTGACCAGTTAAAATCAGTAGAAAAGATAAGACTATAGGGTGCTCATTCCATTTTAACTAAAAGAGGAACCACCTTTGAATTTAAATCTAACTTCTTTCTTTTAAAAATTTATTCAATTTATTTAAGTGAAAAACAAAAATAGTTCACCCATTTCTTTCATCTCCTACTTTGTACCATTGGTAGCCACCAATTTGCTTTCTGTATGTATGAGCTTGTTTTTTTTTTTTTAACGTTTATTATTTTTGAGAGAGACGGACGGAGGGAGGGAGGGAGAGGGAGAATGCAAGCATTTTCTGGGGAGAGGCAGAGAGAATCCCAAGCAGACTCTGTGAAGTCAGCACAGAGTGTGACTCAGGGCTTGATCTCACACGCTGTGAGATCATGACCCGAGCCAAAATCAAGAGTCAGACACTCAACTGACTGAGCTACCCAGGTACCCCAGAGCTTTTTTTTTTGTTGTTATTGTAAATTTTTATTTATTTACTTACTTATTTCCACATGTAACAGAGCTCATATAGTATTTGTCTTTGACTTATTTCACTTAGCATAATGCCCTCAAAGTCCATCCATGTTGTGCAAATGGCAAGATTTCATTTATTTTTATGGCTGATACTCCATTGTGTTGTATATGGTGTATATACACACATATACACCCCACATTTTATTAATCCATGGATGGACACTTCCATATAGGCACTTCATTTTCTTCGGTAAATATCCAGAAGTAGAATTGCTGGATAATGTGGTAGTTCTGTTTTTAATTTGAGGAATCTCCATACTATTTTCCAGAATGGCTGTACAAGTTTGTATTCACACCAACAGTGTACAAGGGTTCCCCTTTCCCCACATCTTCACCAACACTTGTTATTTTTAGTCTTTTTGACACTAGTCATTCTAATAGGTGTGGAACAGTATCTCACTATGGTTTTGATTTGCATTTCCCTAATGATTACTGGTGCAGAGCATTTTTTCATGTACGTGTTGGCCAACTCTGTGTGTTCTTTGGAAAAATATCTACTCAGGTCCACTCTGCCCATTTTTAAATCAAATTGTTTGTTTTGCCATTGAGTTGTAGGAGTTCTTTATATATTTTGGATGTTAACCCCTTATCAGATATATATAATTTGCTAATACTTTCTTCCATTCTGTAGGTTGCTTTTTCATTTTGTTGATGGTTTCCTTTGCTGTGCAGAAGTTTTTTGGTTGATGTAGTCCCACTTTTTTTTTTTTTTTTTTTTTTGCTTTTTCTTTTGATGTTAGATTGAAAAAGTCTTCAGCAAGACCGATGTCAAGGACCTCATCACTTATGTTTTCTTCTAGGGAGTTTATAGACTTATATTCAAGTCTTTGATCCATTTTGAGTTAACTTGTATAAGAAACTGTCCAGTTTCATTCTTCTGCATGTGGCTGTCCAGCTTTCCCAACATCATTTACTGAAGACACTGTCCTTTCCTCATTGTATATTCTTGCTTCCTTTTTCATAAACTGGCCATATATATAGGCATAGATTTATTTCTGGGCTGTTCTGTTCCATCCGTCTTATCTTTATGTTTTTATGCCAATACTACACTGTTTTAATTACTATAGCTTTGTAAAATAGTTTGAAATCAAGAAGTGTGATGCCTCCAGCTTTGTTTTTCTTTCTCAAGACTGCTTTGGCTCTTCTGGATCTTTTATGGTTCCACACCAATTCTAAAACTGTTTGTTCTAGGGGCGTCTGGGTGGCTCAGTTGGTTGAGAGTCCAACTTCAGCTCAGGTCATGATATCACGGTTTGTGGGTTCGAGCCCTGCATTGGGCTCTGTGCTGACAGCTCAGAGTCTGGAGCCTGCTTCAGATTCTGCATCTCCCTCTCTCTCTCTGCCCCTCCCCAGCTTGTGATCTCTTTCTCTCAAAAATAAATAAATATACACTTAGAAAAATTGTTCTGTTTCTGTGAAAAATGTCACTGGAATTTTGATAGGATTTACATGGAATCTGTGGATTGCTTTGGGTAGTATGGATATATTAACAGTATTAATTCTTATAATATGTGAGCACAGAATTAAGAAAATAATCCCATTTATAACTAAATCAAAAAGAATAAAAGACCTAGGAATAAATTTAGCTAAGAAGTGAAAGACCTGTACATTGAAAACTACAAGACATTAATGAAAGAAATGGGAAGACACAAATAAATGGAAAGATATTCCACGCTAATCTTTTTTTTTTCTATTGCAAAAGAAGAGAACTTTCAAATTTACTTAATGTCTAAGATGGGCCACACAATTATTATTTCCATATTTCTCAAAGTGAATTTTTTTTTTGAACACTGATTTTTTTTTTTTTTTTTAATTTGAATTCAAGTTAGTTAACATACACTGTAGTCTTGGTTTCAGGAGTAGAACACAGTGATGCATCTCTTACACATGACACCCAGTGCTCATCCCAACAGGTGTCCTCCTTTATGCCTGTCACCCATTTAACCCATCCCCCCACCCACCTCCCCTTCAGTAACCCTCAGTTTGTCCTCTGTATTTAAGAGTCTCTTATGGTTTGCCTCCCTCTGTGTTTTTATTGTATTTTTCCTTCCTTTCCCCGTTTATCTGTTTTGTTTCTTAAATTCCACATATGATTGAAATCATATGACACCTGTCTTTGACTTATTTCACCTAGCATAATACAGTCTAGTTCCATCCACGTTGTTGCAAGTGGCAACAACGCTGAGTAGTATTCCATTGTATATATATTCCACATTTTCTTTATCTATTCATTTTGAAAGATGGATAAAGAAAACATCACCATGATGTACAGAAAGCATCTTCCTTAAGCACTACCATGGAATAATTGATTCCATTCTATCTTAAAATAGATCCAAACATTAACTTAAACTTTTTATATATACCTATATTGAAAAACAACGGCTATTGCCCTGTTTCTCAATTCTTTTACAGAAAGTGGATAATTTACACTGTTTATAAGCTGTTTCTTTTTCTCCAACTTTAGAACAACACTGTCAGGTCTGTGGGTAAGTGTAGACAGACATGAAAAGAGTTTAATGGCTTGATTCCAACTCACTCAAGGAGCTCCAAAGTGATGGTTCCTTTGGGTTCTGCTTCTACACTCTTGCCCCAGAACTTCAGTTTGGGGTAGATCGAGCCATGAAAGATGAAATCGTTGTTTAATCCTTCAGCATGAAATGCACTAATGGGTGGGTGATGGCTGACCTGCTCCGAGATGAGTCTGAAACCAAGGTCATCTCTTGAGATTTAAAAAGAAAAAAAAAAAGCAACACTGTAATTAACTCTTATCATGTAACGTGTACATCACTTTCGTTTCAGTCAAAAGGCAATGTAAAAGTATTAAAGCAGCAGATTCTAGCTACTTGAAAATATTAAAGAACACACACATGAATTTGGGTGACTTGCATGAATTGCCAATATGAGCCATGTAAATTTAAACTTCTTCCGCTGATACTAGGATAGAGGAATCTAATGTGTCCCCACCCTTCCAAACGTTTAGAAAATACATGCTATTGGGGCGCCTGGGTGGCTCAGTTAGTTGAGCGTCCAATTTCAGCTCGGGGCATGATCATGTGGTTTGTGGATTCGAGCCCCACGTCAGGCTCTGTGCTGACAGCTCAGAGCCTGGTGCCCACTTCAGATCTGTGTCTCCCTCTCTCTCTGCCCCTCCCCCGGCTCAATCCTCTCTCTCAAAAACCAATGAACATTAAAAAGAAATTAAATTAAAAAAAAAATAGTATCCAAACTTGTACAAAAAGGGAAGATTCAGAAAAACTAAAGCCAAATGAATTCCTTAATTGTGGATCAAGAAACAGGCAAACAGAAGTGCATCTATAGATGTGTCATTGCCTTTATGCCAACAGTACACATTTATGTTACTATATTTGATATGGGTATTAAAAAAATTCCAATCACATGATCTATGTAAGGAGAAAAGAATAATCCCACATGATCAGTAATATTGAAATCGCTTAATTACTTCTTATAATGGTGCATTTTATGCATGTTTCCACATTTCTGACAGAGTCTCTAAAAGAGAAACAAACATCAAAATTGTTAACTTGCTCCAGGAATGCAAATGTTGGTAATGTTAAAAAAATATATATGTTTTTTTCCTCTTCACCTAAAAAGCTACATGTATCACACAAAGTCAACTACCCATCTCAAAGAGTGAAGGAAAGATCTTTACCGAACTAATTCGTAAGTCTCTCCCAGAAGCGGGTTGAAAGGCTTTCCAGTGCGTTCCCACTGAGAAGCAACAGCAGATACAGCAAATGCAGCTACACACTGTGGAACACAGCATTAGAAGTTAAAGATAGCCTCACTTGCTCCCCATTCTTTAAGGAACTGAAATCTTGAAGATAATAATTACAAAATTATTTTGAGGAGTTTAATTACTTTGGATTTTTAATATATCTCTAGCAACTTAATATGCAAGTGTGTGTATTCAAAATGAAAAATACTGAGTCTCTGCTATAGTCATTCTGAGCTATGGTTTTTGTAACACCCTGAGTGCTACAAATTCACTCAAGAACTTAAAAAACCCTCAAACCCCAAATTACTTTTAATTCCCTTAAAATTTCTAAAAGTACAATTTGAGGATAGGGAAAAAGAGATAAAACTAAACAAATTGGTATTAAGTCCCAGGAGGTTGGGAAAAGCTGATTTATATAAATGAAAGAACAGAAAGATTCCGTTTAGAATGCTATTGCTTTGTCTGGAGAACAATGTGTCTATTCTGCTCTGCCTGTAACTAATCCATCTGTACACATCATGTAAGCATCTTCTATCCAAAACAAAATTACAAAGTGCAATTCCTTCTTATCTTTTGTTTTAATCTAGAATAGTGTGTAAGTTAATTACACACATAAGCATAAATATACATATTTGTGTATGTATGTGTGTGTTCACTCCTTCTCGGAAATACTCTAAGAAAGTGTGAAAGAAGAAAAGTTGAGCTGTTTCTCCCAACACATTACTTTCTAAAATGAAGACTCAGAAACAGCTCACCAACATCCGATTTGGTTATGGACCACCTTCTGCTTCTCTTCCAATTGTCACTCGTCTTCCCACTGTGGTGGCACTCTGGCCAGAGGATGGCAGGGGAAGGAACACAGAGGACACTCCAAATATTCTAAGTTTTAATAACATTTCCCAATCTCACGCTGGATTGAACATGAATTTTGTGTATGTTTCGGGGGTGGAGGTGGCAGAGAAGTCTCTGAGATTTAAACCCTTTCAGTGCTTGACACGTACCTGCATCCTTTCCACAGAATCAGAAAATGAACTGGCCTTGTGGATGAGGTATGTATGTTCCATATATTCAGTGAGTCGTTGTAGGAAGCTCAAAGGCTCATTAAATATAACTGGCATGGTGATCTTGGATAGTTCCTATTTAACAAGAAAATGGAAATGGTGATGTCAATACACATGACAATATATATGACAAACTTACCTGCTGGTATCTTTACCTCACATGTCTCCTGGGAAGGAAGTAACGGAAAATTGCAGCCCATGAAACTGAATTAGCATCAGTTCACTTTCACAAATCTTTCCCAGAGGGCAATATGGAGTATATTGTTCTAGGCCTCGAAGGAAATATAAACACTCCCCACACATTCTCCTTCTCTTCAAGGAGCTCATGATCTGGTGAGCATTAGATAACAACTATTAATAAATCTGCCTTAGATGAGAATTAGGAAATGGGGGGCGTCTGGGCGGCTCAGTCTGTTAAGCATCTGACGCTTGATTTTGGCTCAGGTCATGATCTCACAGGGAGACTGAGCCCTGCATTAGGCTCTGCGCTGAGAGCACAGAGCCTGCTTAGGATTCTCTCTCCCTGCACCCCACCCCTGCTCATGTTCTCTCCCTCTCTCTCTCAAAATAAATAAACGTAAAAAAAATTAGGAAATGGGATACAAAGATGATGGGGCCCCCAAAACCAAAAATCTTCATAGTGAGCTAATGATCAAAGCTGAAAGAAATTTCAGGCTGTTTTTGAACAACATTGAGGTTTCCTGAGCGTGCAAATCTACTCTACTTTGTGGACTAGGTACTAGAAGGCTATTGTACACATTACAGAATAGGCTTTAAATTCTGTCTGCTAGAATGACACAATCACAGTAGACTTCCAAAAATAATGTAATGATTGGGCGGGGGGGAGGGAGGGGGGTGGTCTCTGACTTGAAGTTTCAACCCTGTATACCCTATCCTGCCAGCAAACAACAGCATCGTTAGGTCTTTAAAAAATTCATTACGTAACATACTTATCTTGGTATTCTCTAGGATATTCAGATGATCTTCTCAACCCTTCACCTACCATTAGTTATGTTTCCTTTGGAAATCAGGTCTTTCATAAATTTTACTGACTAAAGCTACAGGCCAGGTGAACATTCCCAAGGTGCCATCCAAGTTGAATGCCACCTGCCTTAGCTGACTTTCCCCTCCTCAATATCCACGTTCTTACTAATCCATACAATTAAAAGTAATATAACTTTCACAAGACTACAACTAGAGTGCATTAGAAACATTAAGCTCATTCGTTACCATAAAGTATCGCAGAACAGACAGACATGTAACAGCTCAACCTAATTAACAGAAGTGGGAAGTCTATTGCTGTCTCACTGGGGAGACAAGGGAGAATACGAACACAGAAAGAGATAAAGAAAAGAAAACTGCGCTATATACGTCTGGAGATCTCAGTAAGTCCAGAAATTCCCTGATGGGGCCCACGTCAGAAAACTGGGACTACCAATGTTTATCTCCAATGAGATGTCTCAAGCTCTCTTCCTTCTATTTTAAATACCTTTCTGGGGCGCCTGGGTGGCTCAGTCGGTTAAGCGGCCGACTTCAGCTCAGGTCATGATCTTGCGGTCCATGAGTTCGAGCTCCGCGTCAGGCTCTGCGCTGACAGCTCAGAGCCTGGAGCCTGTTTCAGATTCTGTGTCTTCCTCTCTCTAACCCTCCCCCGTTCATGCTCTGTCTCTCTCGGTCTCAAAAATAAATAAAGATTAAAAAAAAAAAACAAAACAAAACACCTTCCTTGGGGCGCCTGTTAAGCGGTTGACTTCGGCTCAGGTCATGGTCCGTGAGTTTGAGCCCCGCGCCGGGCTCTGTGCTGACAGCTCAGAGCCTGGAGCCTGTTTCAGATTCTGTGTCTCCCTCTCTCTGACCCTCCCCCGTTCATGCTTTGTCTCTGTCTCAAAAATAAACGTTAAAAAAAAAATTTTAAAATACCTTCTTTGTTTTCTTTCTTTAAAGAAACAAAACAAAACAAAACAAAACAAAACAAAACACAAGGGTGCCTGGGTGGCTCAGTCAGTTGAGCATCTGACTTCGGCTCAGGTCATGATCTCATGGCTCATGAGTTCAAGCCCCATGTTGGGCTCTGTGCTGACAGCTCAGAGCCTGGAGTCTGCTTTGGATTCTATGTCTCCCTCTCTCTGCCCCTTCCCCACTTGCACACTCTCTCTCTCTCTCAAAATAAGTAAACATTAAAAAAAAATCATAGAGGAATACATAACTCTTGAAGTAAAAATGAAAATGCTCCTTTACCCAGAAACGAAGCACCATCAACTATTTGGGATATACTGCTATGTAATTACACAGCAATACGTTAGACGTAGGGGATTTCAATACTCTACGTGCAACGGACAGATCACCTAGACAGATGATCAAAAAAGAAACAATGGACTTAAATGACATGTTAGGCCAGACAGACCCCACAGACATCTACAGAACATTCCACTGAACAGCAGCAAAATACATACTCTTCTCAAATGCCCAAAAAACATTCTCCAGGACAGATTATACATTAGGCACAAACCAGTCTTAATAAATTTAAGAAGATTCAATTGATATCAAGCAACTTTTTGAGCCAAAAGAGTATGAAATTAGAAATGAATTACAAGAGGGGTGCCTGGCCGGCTCAGTTGGAAGAGCATGCACTTCAATCTAGGGGTCAAGGGTTTGAGCCCCACTTGGGCTGTAGAGACTACTTAAACAAGTAAAACTTTAAGAAGAAGAAAAAAATTAATTGTAACAAAAAAACCACATAAATTCACAACTATGTGAGATTTAAAACATACTACTGAATAACCAATCAGTCAAAGAACCAAATTCAGAGGGAAAATCAAGAAATATCTTGAGACAAATGAAAATGGAAATACAACATGCCAAAGCTGATGGGATGCAGCAAAAGCAATTCTAGGAGGGAGGTTTACAGCAATAGAGGACTACCTCAAGCAGCAAGAAAAATCTCAAATAAACAATCTAACCTTACACCTAAAGGAGATAGAAAAAGAACAAACTAAGGCCAAAGGTACTAGAAAAAAGGATGTAACAAAGATCAGAAGGGAAATAAATGAAATAGAGACTAAAAAGCCAACAGAAAAAAGAATTCAAATAAAATAATAAATAAAAGGAAAGACATAATTGATACCATAAAAATACAGAGGATCATATGGGCAAAATGGGTGAAGGAGAGTGGGAGACAGAGGCTTCCAGCTATGAAATAAGTAAGTCATGGGGAAAAAGGTACAGCACAGGGAAGGTAAGCAATGTAACATATGTAATGTGTGGTGAGAGGTGGTAGCCACACTTGTGGTGAGCACAGCATAATGTGTAGACTCGTTGAATCACCACGCTGTACACCTGCAACCAGTGTAACATTGTATATCAACTACAGTTCAATTAAAAAAAATACACGGAAAAACTGCAAAGGCTCATAAACTACTACGAGCAATTACATACTAACAAATTGGAAATCTTAGAAGAAATGGATGAATTCCTAGAAATACATACCCTACAGAATGAAATCATGAAAAAGGAGAAAATCTGGACAAATTATCAATAAGGAGACTGAAACAGTAATCAAAAGTCTGCCAACAAACAAAAGTCCAGGATCACATGGCTTCACTGGTAAATTCTGCCAGAATGTACTTCTCTGACTCCTTCAAAAAATAGTAGAGGGAACACTTCCAAATACATTTTGTGAAGTTAGCATTAACCTGATCCTGAAACCAGGCAAGGACACTACAATGAATGTGCATCTGATGAGCATGGATGCAAAGTACCTCAAACAAAGTATTAGCAGACCAAATTCAAAAGTACCTTAAAAGGATCATATACACCATGATCAAGTGTATACACTTGATCAAGTGGATACACTCCAAGGATACAGGATGGTTCAACACCACAAATCAATAAATGTGATACACCACATTAACAAAATGAATGATTAAAATCGTATGATCACCTCACTAGATGCAAAAAAAAAAAAAAATACATGTAACAAAATTCACCATCCTTCCATGATAAAGCTCTTAACAAAGTGGGTAAAGTGGGAACATACCTCAACCTAATAAAGTCCATATATGACAAGCCCACAGCTAACATCACGCTTCCTGATTTCAAACAGTATCACAAAGCTATAGTAATTGACACAGTATGGTACTGGCACAAACCTGGCCACACAGGTAAATGGAACAGAGAGCCCAGAAATAAACCCACACATATCTGGGTAATTTCTGACAAAGGAGCCAAGAACATACAATGGGGGGAAAGGACAGTTTCCTCAATAGATGTTGCTAGGAAAACTGGACAGCCATATACAAAAGAATGATGCTAGACCGCTGTCTTACACCATTCACAATAATCAACTCAATACAGATTAAAGATTTAAATGTAAGAACTGTAACCATATAACCCCTAGATGAAAACACAAGGGGTAAGATCATCATAGGTCTTGTAATGATTTTTTTTTTTAATCTGACATCAAAAGCAAAAGTAACAGGCAAAAACAAACATCTGGGACCATATCAAACGGAAAACCTTCTGCACAGCAAAGAAAACCATCAACAAAATGAAAATAGCAACCTATAGGATGGGAGAAAATATTTGCAAATCACGTATCTGATAAGAGGGTAGGATCCAAGATACATATTAAAAAAACTCTTACAACTTAATAGAAACAAAAAAGATTAAAAAATGGGCACAGGAAATGAGTAGATGTTTTTTCAAAGATGACATCCAAATGGCCAATAGGTAAAGGTGCCCAATACCACTAATCATCAGGGAAATGCCAATCAAAACTACAATGAGATTATCACCTCCCACCTGTTAGGATGGCTTTTATATAAGAGATGAATGGCTGGCAATAATGTGGAGAAAAGGGAGCCCTTATACACCACTGGGGGGATGTAAAGTGGTACAGACACTGTGCAAAGCACAATGGACATTTCTTAAGAAATTAAAAACAGACCTGCCCTATGATTCAGCAGTTCCACTTCTGGATATTTACCCAAAGAAATGAAAAGACTTTTTTTTTTAATGAAATTTATTGTCAAATTGGTTTCCATACAACACCCAGTGCTCATCCCAACAGGTGCCCTCCTCAATGCCCATCACCCACTTTCCCCTCCCCTCCACTACCCATCAACCCTCAGTTTGTTCTCAGTATTTAAGAGTCTCTTATGGTTTGCCTCCTTCCCTCTCTGTAACTTTTTTCCCCCTTCCCCTCCCCCCCCCGGTCTTCTGTTGAGTTTCTCAGGATCCACATATGAGTGAAAACATATGATATCTGTCTTTCTCTGCCTGACTTATTTCACTTAGCATAACACTCTCCAGTTCCAACCACGTTGCTACAAATGGCCAGATTTCATTTTTTCATTGCCTAGTAGTATTCCATTGTATATATAAACCACATCTTCTTTTGTCAGTTGATGGACATTTAGGCTCTTCCCATAATTTCTATAGCTATTGTTGAAAGTGCTGCTATAAACATTGGGGTACAAGTGCCCCTATGCATCAGCACTCCTGTATCCCTTGGGTAAATTCCTAGCAGTGCTATTGCTGGGTCATAGGGTAGATCTATTTTTAATTTTTTGAGGAACCTCCACACTGTTTTCCAGAGTGGCTGCACCAGTTTGCATTCCCATCAACAGTGCAAGAGGGTTTCCGTTTCTCCACATCCTCTCCAGCATCTATAGTCTCCTGATTTGTTCATTTTAGCCACTCTGACTGGCGTGAGGCGGTATCTCAGTGTGGTTTTGATTTGTATTTCCCTGATGAGGGAGCGATGTTGACCATCTTTTCATGTGCCTGTTGGCCATCTGGATGTCTTCTTTAGAGAAGTGTCTATTCATGTTTTCTGCCCATTTCTTCACTGGCTTATTTTGAAAACACTAACTTGAAAAAACATGTGCACCCCATGTTCATTAGAGCATTTAGAATAGTGAGTATGGAAACAACCTAAGTGTCCATCAACAGATAAATGAATCAAGAAAATGTGATCATTGGGTCAAGAAAATGACATACACACCCAGGAGTATTATTCGGCCATACAAAAGAAGAAAATCCTGCCTTTTGTGACAACACGGATGAAACTGGAGGGCCTTATGCTAAGTGAAATAAGCCGGACAGAGAAAGACAAGTATTCCATAGTATCACCTACATGTGGAAACAATCAACAATAACAACACAATAAAGAACAAACTCATAGAAACATAGTAGGGAGGTGGTTGCCAGAGGCTGCAGGTGGTGAATATGGGAGAGACTGTTAAAAGAGTACAAACTTTTAGTTGTAAGACGAGTAAGATAGAAAGACCTAATATATAACATGGTGACTATAGTTGATAACACTGTTTTCCATAACTGAAATTTGCTAAGGGAGTAGAATTTAAATGTTCTCACACACAATGTAAGATGAGATGTGTGTATGTGAGGTGACTGATGTGTTAAATAACTCAAGGGGAATTCTTTCACAGTGCACAACATATGCAGTCATCTTATATATACTTTAAATGTCTTATAATGTTGTCAACTATATATCAAAAAACCCCATCCCTTCTACAGCCAATGTGCAGTATAGAATATACATTAGAAATAATTTTTCAAAATATCTTCTGAAAAAAATTAATTTATCATCTACTAGGTGCCAGGCACTGTTTTAGGCACTGAGTTAAAAGACTTGGTAGGGCCAGTCCTGACCAAGGATGCCCTGCTCTCTTCCTTTACCTCTTACAGATCCTACCCATATTTGAAGGGTCAGCTCAAGTCTCTCCTTCTCAGCTGTTCTAGTTCTCATTGATTTCTCACTTCCTCCAACACCCGGCATACCAGAATCTATATCTCACAATTTAGCTTTTGGTCGTGTATTGGATTGCATACTGTTATGTCAGCTCATCTCGCTAACTCTACAGTAATACGGTTCTTGAAGGGAGGGATAAAATCTTATACTCTGCCTGTGTCCTCATCACCCCAGAGAGAGAAGAGTACACTGCAGGTGCCCCTATCCTCCATGCTCCTCTGCAGTCCCAATGCCTGCGGACTTTATGCCTACACAGGCATTTATCACAATACGCTAGACTTTGCTGACCCTTCTACTGGAATACAAGCTTCTTGACGTCAAACCTTTTTTAAATTTTTTTTTAACGTTTTATTTATTTTTGAGACAGAGAGAGACAGAGCATGAACGGGGGAGGGGCAGAGAGAGAGAGGGAGACACAGAATCGAAAGCAGGCTCCAGGCTCTGATCCATCAGCCCAGAGCCCAACACGGGGCTCGAACTCACAGACCACGAGATTGTGATCTGAGCTGAAGTCGGACGCTCAACCAACTGAGCCACCCAGGCGCCCCTCAAACCCTCTTTTTAATGATACACAATAGTTTATGTGGCAAAATGTTGTTAGGCTACAAAGCCACATGTTTAAAGAGATGTTTTATAGACATAGAAACAAATACTAGGAGGTCATAGCACCAAAAAATTAACAGCTGTTGTCTCTAGGAGTTGGTAGTGCAGGTAATCTTGACGACCTTATTTATGCTTTTCCATATTTTCTGTTTCCTAACGTGAACATGTATTGCTCTTTTAATCAGGAGTAAAACAAGAGATTTATCTTAAAATCTAATACTTTCAAGCCTGGCCAAAGGAAGCTAACAACCTTGCACCACAGACACTGGATCGCCTTAGAACACACGCATAGACATTATGCTCATCATAAAACGTACGAGAGAAAAGCGAAGTCTAAGCATAAGGGAAAAAGAACAGCGACAGAACGTGCTCAGGTTGGTCCAGGCCAAAGCTCCAGGGACAGTGAAGTGGCTAAGAGAGTGAATTCTGAACAGAAAGCAGCATGGTAGCTAGCTGCGACAGGGGCCTGGGAGTTACTGTTTAATGGGTACAGAGTCAGTTCTGCAGGATGAAGAGGCTGGGTGGACGGTGGTGATGGCTGCACATGGCAAATGTACTGATGCCACCGAACTGCATGCTTACAAATCGTGAAGATGGTACAGTTTATGCTGTGAATTCTACCACAATTAGAAAAACAAAAAGGAATGGGATCTGAGATTGAAGGCCCCTTGCTACCTAATACTTGCGTCATCACAAGTAAGTCCCTCACCTCTCCTCAGATGGGGATTTCATTGCATACGTCACAGGGCTTGTAAAGATCAGGTTAATTCATCTATGGCACTTAGAAGAGCACCAGGCAGACATGAAGTGAGCAATAAATGTGAGCTATTACCATTAAGAATGCATGCAAGAGTGCCAAGTCCTCCCAGATGCAGAGAGGCAAGAGAGCCTCAGAGGTTGGGATACTTCACCTGGTCGCCTGGGCTGTAGAAAAGCTATTGAGAAAGCAGCATGGCTTCCGCGCTCTGACTTTAAAGGGTGAGGGACTGAAGGAAAGGACCCCTGCTCCCCCTGGAGCCCCAGCCAGGACGGGATGGCTGCAGTCCCCCTGGTAAGGTTCTCTCTGCTGGCCGGCTGGCTGCTCCATCCAATCACCAAGACAGGAATTCACGGAGGGGACAACTTGAGTCATGTCCTTGACTAGTATGTGACCCACACCGTGCCATTCTTCATCTCTACATTTCACTTCGTTGTGTACAACATCAAGATGAGATGTACTCATAACAGCAATGAAGAACTTTACCTCAAAGCTTGATTCTGGATTTTTTCCCCCCAAAAAAGTACTAAAAGGACTACAAAATATTCCCTGAGGGAATAGGATATGTGCTAGAGGTGAGGGCATTTTAGCTTGTCCCTAATTACAGAGGATCAGATGAGAATCGTGTCCTAGGGGCTTAATCTTTCATCTCTAAAGCAATGCTGGGTATGCTGCACCTCTTCACATATAGCCCCCACCCCCCCCCCCCCGGGGAAAATATACAGGCAAGGACAGGACCATCCAGGGTCTACTAGCCACTGGCCTCTCACACTGGTTGGCTAGACTTTATAGGAGTTAGTGAGTCAGTGAAAGTGGGCGTAGTGTAAACTCTGAGACCACTGCACAAAGGACATGGTTTTATCATGAATTCAATGGGTAGATTATTTCCAATCATTTGAAAAGCTCCTAATCTAAATAAGCTTCTTTAAATCCAATGTTGTAATCTAGAATAATTTAAACTCTTTCTTACTTCTTTTAGTTAGCCCAGAACGTAAGCATTCAGAGAAATGAAAAGGCACACATCTGGGCCAAATATCAGAGAGGGAATACAAAGGAAAGAAAAGATCCTGGAGAACATATATACATAAATCCAGTCCACCATAACAACAGCCTCACCCTGAGAATGAGAAGAGTAGGAGTATTTATACTCTTAAAATACAGCAATAGACTTAATTTTATTGCCTCTATTAGTAAAATTATTTTAAAATAATATTACAGTAATTTTTAATTGTTAAAATCTACAGTTCCCTAGGTATGTAATGAAAACTCAAGTGACAGAAACCCTATTTCATTCCGTTTTGGAATTTTACAGTGACCTCACTTTTACTTCCCATATAATAAAGTTTGGTAGTGGACTCTCTAGATACCGTATACTAATTAGTACTGTGCAGATTCCAATAATAGGAAAAGAAACAATGCACATTATGAGGGTCAAGTTTCAGGAAGAAACATGAACTAGGCTACTCTGATCACCGGGAGCATCAGTCGGCTGAAAAATTAAATATTTATGCCAGGCAGTTCCACCCTGTGACCCAGCTAAAAACACAGTTTAAATTTATCCATGCAAATTAATAGCAACCAATGATGAAACTGAAGAAACTCTTAATTGCAATTTCTCATCTGCTGACAAACTGAGAAAGGGAAAGAGAGAGAGAGAGAGAGAGAGAGAGAGAGAGAGAGAGAGAGAGAAGGCTGTTTGCTTCATCTTTGGAGCACTATATAAACAACCTGAAGGCAAAGCCAAGTTTGATCCCAGCTAAAATGGAAAATATTTTATAGCTGTAAACTCTTACACTGTAATACCCAATTGTGCAAATATTTAAGACCTGGGTTACAGAGAGAAACTCAACTTAGGTCTCTGGCTAAATTCATCTGCTTGTTTGCCCAGGCAGCCAGTGTGCAGGCAGAGTCCTCACCCAGGAGTGGGACCCAAGCACTAAATGGGTTTCCAGGCTCCTCAGTGTTGGGCAAGTGCTAGAAGCAGCCTTGGTTCTGCTTGTTGGATGTCCCTTCTGCAAGATGAAGTTGGCACTGGCTCCTTCCTCACCACCCCCAACCCCCCCCACCGCCCCACCTCCCACAGCTACCAAGGATGTAAACATTCAACCCGCTTACATTTAAGGGCTTTGGAGGGTCAAAGGTCTCTTTCACATCTTGGGCTACTCAGCCCCCTCCCTCCATAAGATGTCTACCATCTATCTACTAGTTTATCTTGCATGAGAGGTTCTTGCTATCCGAATACCACTGATTGTGCCCAAAGCAGCCGCACGAAGAACTCAAAAGACTCCTGGGACCATCTGGATGAGCAGTTTAAAAAAGGCCTCCCGCCCTTATGCCTTCTGCTGTTGGTCACACCACTGTTCCTCAGCTCTCACAGACCTGCCCAAGGGGAACACAACAGGGGAATGAGTGGGAGATAACACACTTGGAAATGAAGGAACTGTGGAGCAGGAAAAGGGGTATGTGTTTGTGTGTGAACTGAACCATACTGTGCTCAGCTTGGTGCAAACCAATGGTAAAAGACAGAAAGAAAAACAGAAGACAAGCTACAAGGAAAAAGATGAACAAAAAGATATTCTTTTCCTATTCTTCCTGTCTAGTAGCGGAGTATTTTCAGAGTTGGGAGGCATTTAACCGAAGTCTGGACAACCACGACAGGAACGTGGAAGGACAACAGATGTACTGGCTGACGCCTGGATGGATCTCAGTCTTCACCCTGTATTCACTCAAGGTGCACAAAGACTGGCTAGTAGCTACGTGGGCAGGGCTGCTTTAAGGGAACCAATTTCCAGAGGCTCAGCCTCCACAGGCACTCTTACCTAATTATGGGAAGGTCTGAGCAGACACCTGCATTGGAGGTCATGCTTTCTCTTCTCCCACTTGCCCTCAACTACTCTTCTGTGACGGGGGTGGGGTGGGGGGACACCTCACACCATCCTCAATCACTGTATAGTATTCTCACTCTGAAATGTAAAACTTGTTAGGGTACCAAACGAAGGGAGGTGTAGAAGTACAGTACTGGTATCAGTGAGGCCCCTTTAACTGAGGCGCCATAACCTGCATGAGGGCCCCATGACTTTCCCTGTTTCAGTTAAGGGAAAGACCTGACATCAGAAAAGGGCTCTTCTGGCCATTTCTCCCATACCAGGGTATTCTGATTTCAGAAGACTGGAAAGGAAGGTGGTAAAGATGCTAGGTTTTGTTTAACTACTTTGCTGTTTCTGTTCCCCGTCTCTCAAGTCAGTATTTATCATGTACCAGCTTTGGCAAAGCTCCAAATCTTACCTCAGTCTGTATCAATCTTAGATTTAGAATTCAAGAATGGGACAGATGTCACAGTGACATATACTAACATGTTTATCTGAACCCTAAAATACCATCACTCCTGGCAGGACATCCAGTTGACCTGGGATGTGTCCGAGTATGGACCGGCTCTACGGCTGTGTGCAGGCACCCTGCATCAAGTGAATGAGCTAGATCTGTGGTTTTGAGGGAAAAACTGTAAAGCTCACGGTAAGATAAAAGCATTTTATCAAAAATTATTATACTGATACAGGTGTGTTTCAGCGAAAAATACTTCAATTTTCTTATCCCCGTCTCACTACTGCAATGTACATGTGAGTAAGAGGACAGAGCTACGTGTGCACCAAGAGTTGAGAGCCCTGGCAAAGCTTCTCTGGCTACATTTCCCAGAGACCAAGGCACCTACGACTCCAATGGAGGCTCAGAAGACCTTCTACGAGTTAGACTTCTCCAAATTTGTTCACAGTAACACTGAAGAAAGTCCTAATTGAGCTGTCAACTTATGGATCATAAAAAAATTTTTTTTCAATATATGAAGTTTATTGTCAAATTTGTTTCCATACAACACAAGTGTTCATCCCAAAAGGTGACCTCCTCAATACCCATCACCCACCCTCCCCTCCCTCCCACCCCCATCACCCTCAGTTTGTTCTCAGTTTTTAAGAGTCTCTTATGCTTTGGCTCTCTCCCACTCTAACCTCCTTTTTAAAAATGTTTTTGATAATACATTGTTATCTGAACTTGTGGCACACAGTTGGCAAAGGGTTGAAGAACTGAACGGTATTGCGAGATTCAAAAACCCCACCAAATCCCTACTCCCATCTGTCTACTAATATGAGCAAGGTTTTTTAATCCCAGAATCTATTAAAAAATTACATAACTGTTATTGAAAAGTCCATCACATTCTGGCAATAGATAGGTGACATTCTCAGATCTCTAAACCCAGCAGAAAAAATCCATTTTATGAACATTTCACCCTTTATGTTAATATTTTCATAAATTTTGTAATGCTTGTTATTTTGATAACTCACATATTAATACTTGTAAGAATAACAAGACGCAAAGAAACTTAAAGTCTTAAGGTCACAGGATATACACTGTCTGATTTTTATTTTTATAAGTATTTTTGTGATAGCAAAGTGTGATAATCAGTAAAAGACCTTAAAAGATAAAAAGTGTAGGAAATATGGAGAAGAAGAATGAATCAAAGGAGCAAATGGAACTGTAAACTTTTCAACTCTTAAAGTAACAGCTTGCTCTTGTATTGAAATCTCTATGGTATTTGGTTCCACTGGACATCATTAACAGTAATATCACATTTTCATTTTAAAAGGTCATATATATTTATAATATATCAGACCTTTCTCATTTCTGATAACAATCCAACACTAATATTCTATGACTCCAAGATATTTAGTGAACACAGGGTTGGCACCTGCAAAGCCCTGGGCACAGTTGCCTACTCAAATTCTGGGCCTCACCCCGGTGCTGGCCCTGGTTTTGAAAGTCACTAGGCATGAACACCCAGGACCTAACCTCTGGGTGAGTCCCGCTGAGAAATGCTGAAGGGATGAGAGAGAAGAGGAGAAAGAAAAACGGGAAGTGCAGGACAATGGGATTATGAGATCAGAGCCCTTCAACAAAAGGACAATGGGAGTAAGGAAATAAGGAAGAAAGGTTTCAAACCACTAACCAGTATCAGTATTAGCTCTGAGCTGGGAATCTGTTTTGTAAAAGCTTCAATCACAGGAGAGTTTTAGAGTTGAATATCAGTTATGTAAAGTATTCATTTCATGTAGTATAATCCAACATTTAGTAACATAATCCTGTCCAAAACAGATTAGAAGGACAAAGAAAGATGTCATTAGTTTTGGAAATCTAAGTCTCCATATTCTTTTTATTTTTTTAATATAATTTACTGTCAAGTTGACTAACATACAGTGTATACAGTGTGCTCTTGGTTTTGGGGGTAGATTCCCATGGTTCATCGCTTACATACGACACCCAGTGCTCATCCTGACAAGTGCCCTCCTCAATGCCCATCACCCATTTTCCCCTCTTCCCCCACCCCCCTTCAGTTTGTTCTCTGTATTTCAGAGTCTCTTATGGTTTGCCTCCCTCCCTTTCTATTCCTATTTTTTCCCCTTCCCTTCCCCCATGGTCTTCTGTTAAGTTTCTCAAGTTCCACATATGAATGAAAACATAGGATATCTGTCTTTCTCTAACTTATTTCACTTAGCATAATATCCTCCAGTTCCATCCATACTCTTTTAGAAGCAGCAAAGCAAAATGCATACATATGTGGAAATGGAAGACAGGGTCAAAGTGAGCCGGCTGGAGATGGCACTGCAGGGCACTGAGGTCCAGTATGGCCAACGTCAGGAGAAGATTTCGGACTTTCCTTCCTGATCAAGACAAATTATACCTAGACCACACCTGGCAGATAAGCATCCGTCATGAGTTCAGAAAAGCTATGTATTTATGTTTTGGGTTTTTTTTTTTCAGTTTTTAGTAATCTCGGTATATACCCAGTATGGGGCTCAAACTCACACCCCAAGATCATGAGTCTCATGCTCTACCAACTGAGCCAGCGAGTTGCCCCAAAGCCATGTATTTTGAACAATGATGCTATACAATACAACCAAATCATCACAAGGGGCATGAAGTTTTTAAAAAGTTGGGACTGGACCCCAGTTCAGTGTAGACTTGTGAGGTTTTCACCTGCAGGACACTCACACTCTCCACTCTGCTCTGGCATGCTCTCAAGTCAACGGAGACATCATAAAAAGCTATGGTTCCATACCAAATATCCTCCGCTACTTTTAAGACTTATTATAGAGTTGAGAAACTGGGAATGTGGAGTTACGGGGAAGAGCTGGCTGAAAGAAATGTATATGGCTTTTGCAATGGAGATTTGCCCACATCGAAAGGAAGTGAAGTGTTTGAGTATTTTCTTAAGATTTTATTTTTTTAAGTAATCTCTACACTCAACATCTATCATGAGTTCATAAAAGTCATGTACTTATTTTTTCTTTAAAGATTTTTAAGTAATCTTTGTACCCAACATGGAGCTTGAGCTCATAACCCCGAGGTCAAGAGTTGCACGTTCCACTGACCCAACCAGCCAGGTGCCCCTCAAGTGTTTGTTCAGTGTAACAGAATCATAGAAATGTAGGGTGCGCCTGGGTGGCTCAGTCCATTAAGCGTCCAACTCTTGATTTCGGCTCAGGTCATGATCTTATGGTTTGTGGGTTTAAGCCTAGTATTGGCTCTGCACTGACTGCTCTCTGCTCTGCACTGACAGTGAGGAGCCTGCTTGGGATTCTCTCTCCCCCACCTCTCTCTCTCTGCCCCTCTCTTGCTCACACACGCTCTCAAAAATAAATAAGCTTTTAAAAATCTGAAAAAGAAAAAAATAATCACAGAAACGCACTGCAGGATTTTTAAAAATGACTTTGTTTTGAACTTCAGTACAAAAACATTATAGATATTACATTTTCTAAGTTTTGAACTATTTTCTTTTGGAGGGTGGAAGGAGGCAGATATTGGAGCGGTCAATAACAAAAATTACTTTTAAAAACTTACTCTAATGATGATATTTGTTTCTCTCAAGATACACTGCACTTGGGGCGCCTGGGTAGCTCAGTCGGTTAGGTGTCCAACTCTTGATTTTGGCTCAGGTCATGATATCACGGTTCGTGGGATCGAACCCCACAATGGGCACCATGCTCTTAGCATGAGGCCTGCTTGGCATTCTCTCTCTCTCTCTCTCTCTCTCACCTGATGTCTCTGCCCCTCCCCAGCTTGTAGTTTCTCAAAATAAATAAGCTGTTTAAAAAAGACTCACTGTACTTTATTTTTACAATATACTGTACTTTAAATGTCTATTGTTAGCCAACTGTTACACCTTTCGATTGTTTCTATCATCTATGAGAGGGGATCCTATGACAGTGCTTACAAGATTTCCAAATGCTAGATAATTCCTTCAATCCACATTAGTAAATGTCCCTTTAGGAATGTTAGCCTCTTATAAATTTAGTAGAGAACGTTTATTTATACAAATAGTTCTGCCATAAAAAGTGAAAACATTCTTCTAGAGAAATAAGAGTTTATCTTTCAAAGTATGACAGGTATGATCCAACATAACATTATGTCCTATCTTTTAAAAGAATATTCTCCATTTAGACAGAATGGTTGCTTTAGACATAAACTAGACCTCTAGCCTAAACAAATTCATGACACCGCCACTAAATCTGATACTTGTGAGACAGAAGATGGTAGCAGACAGATTCAAGCAAGAGAACAGAAAACTGTATTTTCCATGGTGTTCCAAAATGCTCAACCACAGCTGAAGTTTGCATACAAATTCTGTTGACCACATAGTCTTTGACAGATGTGGTATTAATTCTACAGTGAGGGTTTCATTCATCAGAGATTATGTAATGCATTTAATAAGTTGGAATCAGCATTAATTTAACATAAATGGAAGTATCATTTATTGTAAGGATGAATATTCCTTTTATGAAACTGGTTTAATTTTACTATTTTTCTTTTGAGAGAGAGAGAGACTGCATGTGTGCACACAAGCAGGGGAGGGGCAGAGAGAGAGAAAGAGAATCTCAAGCAGGCTCCACACCCAGTGTGCAGCCTGACACAGGGCTCCATCCCAGGACCATGAGATCCTCATCGGAGCTGAAATCAAGAGTTGGACGCTTAACCAACTGAGCCACCGAAGGCGCCCCTGGTTTTAATTTTAAACACACAAATATACCTATTTGCATACTAAGTCATGGTGGTAAATATGTTTACTAAGGGTTTGAAAAATATTGCCTCTGTAGAATACAAATATTAATTCTTTCCCTGAAAATTTCAGATCCAAAGACAGTAACATGTATAATTAATGTCTTAAGAAAATATACATTTGGTTTGTCCTGATGAGTCTTAATTAGAGGCAGGTGCTCTGATTCTTTAGTGTAATTAACTGCTGCTAATAATAAAATTGAGCATTATGCTAAACCAGGGACTTCTTAGACAATTTACAGAAATTATGTTATTTCTCTCTAAATACACCTCTAAGGTACAAATTATTCTAACTTTACCCAGTAGAAAACCCCTTCCAGGAGGTATAACAGGTTCCCCAGGGTCTCACAGATAGGAAGCAGAAAAGTTGGGATAAATCCCATTACCCGGCTGTAGACCTTAGTTGAGTTACTCTCCACATAGGATTGGAAAATATTTGTTTAAAATGACTATTTCTGGGATTAGCTCATTGGTCCCATTTGGAAAGTCTCAGATGAGGTAACCCCACGCAGAGAACACAGACATTAGAGAATGCCGAAGTGGGCATGTCATGAGTTTCATGGATGGCAAGCAGCGGAAAGTGACTATACTTCTTGGTGCAGGAAGTTCCCGGAGCACGTTCAATTGTCACATTACAAAAAGTAATGTCCAGGCAGATTTCTTTAGCAGCTCAGGACTCACATGTTTTACGTTGTTCATCATTCTAGTTGGTCAAAGTTTCTGCTAGCAGAATGAAGAGAACTTTACTCAGAATTCTAGCCTAACTGATATCTGGTTGGAGCTGTGGACCATTGTTTAAAAAAATTTTTTTTAGGTTTATTTATTTTTGAAAGACAGAGACACAGCACAAGCAGGAGTGGGGCAGAGAGAGAGCGGGACACAGAATCTGAAGCAGGCTCCAGGCTCTGAGCTGTCAGTACAGAGCTCGAAGTGGGGCTCGAACTCACGAACGGTGAGATCATGACCTGAGCCGAAGCCGGACACTCAACCGACTCAGCCACCCAGGCGCCCCAATATGTGGACCATTGTTTTAAAAAGAACTTAAGTCTTCATGGAATTTAGCAAATTTTGCCAGGTGCTGCCCTTCCCCCCCAAATCAGATCTACCTACACAGCCAAGCAGACACACATTCCAAATATCTAATATGCCACACTTAAAATTCAAAGCTCAAAACAAGTAGCTCGTATGAAGAAGTGCACATGAAATTATATCCTACACTTTGGTGAGTCTGCTTTCTGAGAGAATTTCTGGGTAATTTTATGGGGAAACACAAATGTGGTGTGACAACAGGAAAAGAGCATTTTCTTTTCCTATTTTCTCAACAGTGAAAAGTCACACTGAAATCCTATTAAAATGGCACAAAGAGTGGTTCAAATTCTGTCAGGCAAACCTAAGACCTTTCCTAATTTCCGAATCTCAAGTTTCCGTAAGCTTTGTTGTACATTACTTTTATGCCAACATTAAGATTCCCTCCCAAAGAATATGTAAGGAAACATGGCTGCTTAATGTTATATTAGAAAATTGATAGGTAATTTACCATTCCAATACATTTTCTTAGGATGCTCCAGATACTGAAGTCATTTCTGGAAAACATAGGGGAGGGCAGGCTTGTTCTGAAAGAAGAAAAGAAAAATAAACATTTAATTTTAATGCCATTGTCACTAGGAGGGGAAAGCTATTGCCATTAATATGAACACCACAGGCATGCATGTATGGACACACCTTAAAAATGTGTACAACAGGGTCTGCCAGAAGCTATACCCCAATCACTGCTATGCTGGCCCCTGAGAAGTGTCACAACAGACCCGCTGGCCCTGTGCCTTTGCTGTCATTCTGATCCCAGGATTCTAGCTCTCCCTGCTGGTGCCCAGCTTTCTGCACCACCTCACAGGTACACCTTCCTTTCACGTGCTAGCACAGCAGACTCTGTTGTTTGGTCCTAGACACACCTACCACTTCTGGATACTTCATACATGATTTTACTCTAGCTGCTGAATAATGTAAACAAAACACCATCACAGGGCCTAAAGGTTTTTAAGAAACTAAATGGAAAAATGCAAATGAATTATAAAGCCGAAGTAAAATTTAGGCCTGGCTTCATATGTTAGCACCAAAGACACTGATGTGAACAAAATTTAGCCCCTCTGGATAAGACAGGAACCCCCTTGCAAATTAAGCTCTACAGAAGGAGCACTTTCAAAGCCTCTGCAGGGGTTTCAAGGTAGCCAGAAGGCTGGTGGATGTCAGTGGCAGAGTGGCCTGGGTAAGCCACATGTCAGGGCTCAGGCATCCAGACCTGGCTGGTCAGAAGCTGACCCCCCCTTCCAAAAATCACAGTGGCAGCACTACTGGGGGCAGCGGGCAGAGATGCCAGGCCAACTTCCTAAAACCGTTAATACATTTTTTTTCAGTTATCTTAGATTATGGCAAGGGATGCGGGTTTAGCAATTGCTGCTTAGAATATACCTACGTAACTGAAACATTAAAATCATAAACAAAACAATTTATCTTCTAAAGAACTTTTATTCTACAAACTAATTTGAATTACAGAAGTTAACATAAAGTTTTAAAATGAATAATATTTTTAAATCCTCCACGGTGAAATTCTTCTGACTTCTTTTTCTTTTTTAGAAACACACACTGCTCATTTGGCAGATTTCTCATCTAACCAATCTGCTGGATAAGTAGCCACAGATGGTATTTAAATCACATTCTCCACCATCCAGGACCATGAATCTCTGTAACATGAACAATGGAACCTAGGGACAGAATCCCAGCCATCATCTACCATTAGCACATTCACAGTGCAGTTTTAGAGATGTGTACAGTTGACCCCTGAACATTGGTTTGAGCTGCATGGGTCCACTTACATGGTTTTTTTTTTTTTTAATACAGTACCATAAATGTATTTTCTCTTATGATTTTCTAAAATCTCACTTTATTGTAACAGATAGTATATAATACATATGACATACAAAATGAGTGTTAATTGGCTGTTTATGTTATTGGTAAGGCTTCCAGTCAACAGTAGGCTATTAGCAGTTAAATTTTTGAGGGTTCAAAAATTATACATGGATTTTCGACTGCCCGGGAGGTGAACTGTTCAAGGGTCAACTACATAACGTTTCTATCTTTTGTCTGTGAAAAAGTCAGCCATAAATGGAACAGATGCTAGGAAGTTTCAGCCTAAAATACGCTTTGTGAAGACTGAATGAGGGGCTGTAATTCCTCCCAACCAATGCCTACACTGAGAGCACAGGTATGTATCACTATTCTGATTAAAAGCAAGAAAAGCAAGAAATACTCTGGAAACAAGACGATAAAAGACATCCAAAGGTTTTTTTTTTTTTTTTAATTTTCGATTTAGAAATTACAGGACTGCCAGCCAAGAATCCCACCTGAGAATACCGCACATTCATTTTTATGCACTTATCTCATTATGTTGTTTTAGGAAAATGTAGTAGTTATTCATTCATCAGGAGGCCAGATTATCTGCAACATTATCTATTCCAGAACCCAACCAGAAAGCAGAGCTAAAATGGACTGTGAAAGGCAACAGGCCATCATAAAGTCCATGCTGTTTTCTTGTGTAAGACTGCAAAAGCAAACTCCCTTAGATCATACTGTGTGCAATAAGTTGATCAAAAACATCAAGAGAAACACTGGCCTCCAAGACAAGTACACAACGTGGAAGCTGTAGCACAGTAAAAGACCTCAGGGTTGTTGACCGTAATCTGAGTCAAGAGCATGATGCTCCTGCCAAAGAGGCAGGTGCAATCTCAGATTGCCAAAAGGAGAACAGCAGCTAGAACATTCCCAAAGGGCAACTCTGCAATGATCAGACCAGAGCCAGGATTCAAATCCATGTGCCACTTTTAAAGGGAACCTGAACACCTGAGTTCAGGAAGACTTACCAGAGGCTAAGCAAATGTGTCTGGAAAACATTTCTTATAAGAAATGGATGAAAGAAATGTGCAGTCCAGAACAAACAAAAGAAACTGGAGGTCTGGGGAACAGTAGGCATGACAGAGGTCTTGGAGCAGTAGGGGACGGGGCCAGGAGCAACAGCATCCCCATAACCACACCCTGCCCCACTCAACAAGAGCACTCCCTACGCACCTTTGCTTGCTTCGGTATTCTCCACAGCACTGACCAACACACAACATACTACTGTAGGCTCTCAAGTATTAACCACTTCCCCCAAAATGGTCTAAGAGCTTCTGGAGAGCTCACGTTTCATCTACTGCTGTATCCCTGTTGCCCATGACAGTGCCTAACACAAAGGAGGAGTTGAAGTATTTGATGAATCAACTTTAGAATGTATAAGGCCTTTTAGCATGCATTATCTCTTTCATAAACAATTTGGTTTATTCTGTGCTACTCAAGTAGGACTAGGACCACTGGGAGAAGTTATAGGATCCTGATAGAAAGGTCTTATAATTCATTCCAAATACGAGAAACAAGAGATTCTTATTAGTAAAGGTTTCAAACAGAGGCTGAATGAGCCCTTTCTGTCATGGCCTGAAAGGCATTCCTGCACTGGGTGGGAAGCTGATCTAGAACAGCTAGGCCAGGGATGTCACTCAACACCCAATAAAGAACATTATGGGCCCTCACACAAAGAACTACCCAGCCCCAAATGTTAGTGATGCCAAAGCTGAGAAACCTCCCACAGAAATACGAAAGCTTCATATAGAAATTTAAATTTTGCAGTGGCTATATTAAAAAGAGAGCAAGATAAATTCATTTCAATAATATATTTTATTTGGAAATGATGTCAGCATCATGGTGCCATGAGTCATTCGTCTTCTCTCCCCTCTGATTTACCACTAATTGGACATACATATCCTGGGAGAGAGAAAAAAAAAACCCACAGCGCCTCTGCACAGCATAGCAAGATGCCCGAGAAATCCGCCTGTGTACCCTAGAGGGGGTGGACTGGCCCGTGGAAGAGGCGGCAGACCTGGCAGCAGCTGGTCCTGTGGTGAGCCAGCATACAACCTTTCTGTCAGAGGAAGTGAAGTGGAGGGAGGGTTACGGCGGGGGGGGGGGTGGGGGGGGGCGGTGGGGTCTGCCTGCAAAAAGGTGAGCTGGAGGGACCAGGCCCCCTGAGGAGAGACCCCTGAAGGAAAGCATCTGCTGTCTGCCCCATGAGGCAAGAGACTGACCCAAAAACCTCTGGAATCCCCTCCCACTTGAAGTTCCCTTGAGCCAGCCATGGGTACACCCAAAGCCCCAAGTGCTAAGTACACACCTCCCTCCGCTTTTTTTCATATTCCCCACCCTTAGCAGGGAAGTCAGCTCTGGTAACAAAAACCAAAAGGTTGTGCTATAGCCCCATCTTCTGGAAAACAAAAGGATAACCCTTGTTCAACCTGTTGATCTGTTAGAATTAAAGCAAAGGAAACCTTGGCTAAATAAGAAAGGTGTTCACTACTTCAAATGTGGAGGCAGGGGCACTTCTTATCAAATACTGTGAAAAATCACATAATATAAAAATCTATAATGACAATTTTCCACCAATGGAACCCAAAGACATGGAACACTGCAATCTAACTGATAGTTTAAAATAGCAGTTATGACGAAATTCAATGAGCTACAAGAAAACCCCAAATGCCAATATAATGATCTCGGAAAAAAATTAATGAATAGAAGTGTTTTACCAGACAGTTTGAAATTCTAAAAAAAAGAAATAAACAGAAATTCTGTAACTGAAGGACTCAGTAAATGAGATGAAGAACGCGCTGGGAACAAAGCAGATCTTACGGAAGAGAGAATTAGCAAGCTTGAGGAGAGAAATACAGAAATGATTCAGGTGGAAGGAGAGAATGAAGAGTTTAAAAAGTGAAAGCACCCTATGAGAACTATCTGATGCCATTAAAATGCCAATAGAAGAATAACAGGTATGTTGGAAGGAGAAGAGAGGGAAAAGCGAACAGAGAACCTATTTAAAGAAATAAATAGTTGAGAACTTCCCAAACCTGAGGAAGCAACTGAATACGTATGTCCACAAAGCTAACAAAACACCTTATTACCTCAAGGCATAAAGACCTTCTCTAAGACACATTATATTACAACTGTAAAAGTCAATAATAATGAATGAATTTGAAAGGCATGGGGGGTGGGGGATGGGGGAGACAGTAACCTACAAAGGTACTCCCAGTAGGCTATTAGCAGATTTCTCAGGGGAAACTCTACAGGCCATGAGAGAGTAGAATGACATATTCAAAAACTGCCAGCCAAGAATATTCCACCTGGCAAAGCTACCATTCAGATATGAAGGAGAAGTAAAGGCTTTCCCAAACAAACAAAAGCTAAAGGAGTTCACCACTAGACCTGCCTTAAGAAGAAATGTTGAAAGAGACACTTCAAACATAAACGAAAAGATGAAAGTACACAAAATTCAATCTGATTAACCAGGCAAGTAATAATACAGTAACTCTTTTTTTTTTTTTTGGAAATACCATATTAAACTTAATTATAGCATACAAGAAAAGAGCATTAAGAGTAACTAAAGCTACTACAACTTGGTAACAAAATCATAGCATGCAAAGAGAGTAATCTGTAACAATAAAGGATAAAACTTTTGTAGATGAATGAAGATAGACTGCTATCAACGGAAAAAGGACTATTTTATCTATGAGATGTTTCATGCAAACCTCACGGTTACCACAAAGCAAAAATCTAGAGCAAAGACACAAAATATAAGAAAGGGGGAGACTCAGCAAATTACCATGGAAAACTACCAATTTACAAAGGTAGACAGAAATAGAAAGAAAAAGAAACAGAGACAAAATATCCAGAAGGCAAAAGGTAAAATGGCCATAGTAAGTCTTACATAACAGTAATCACCCTAAATGTAAATGAATTGAACTCACCAATCAAAACGCAGAGTAGCTGGGTAGATTAAAAAACAAGAGCCAACTATGTGCTGCCTGATTGCAGTTTCATTTCAGCTCTAAAGACCACACAGGCTCAATATGAAAGAATGGAAGGTGATATTCCAAGCAAAAAGAAAAGAAAAGGTTAGTGTAACCATACTTGTATCAGGCAACATAGATATCAAGCCAAAAAAGGGTAACAAAAAGCAAAGAAGGTCATTATAAAATGATAAGGGGAGGGAGTCAATATATTAAGCAGAGAGAACAGTCATAAATATATACAGTACCAACACCTGAGCACTGAATATATATATACACACACACACACACACACACACACACACACACACAGTATTTAAGCAACTAATAATAGATATTAAAGAAGAAATAGAGAACAATACAATAACTACAGAGGAATTCAGTACCCCAGTTTCAGCAAGGGACAGATCATCCAAAAGACACTAAAAGCAAACCACATTTTAGAATAGATGGACTTCTACAGAACATTCTATCCAAAAGCAGAATACATATTCTTCTTAAAGTGCACATGGAATATTCTCCAGGACAGATCATATGATAGGCCACAAATCTTAGCAAATTCAAAAGACTGAAGTCATACCAACTATCTTCTCTGATCACAATGCATGAAATTAGTAATCAAGAGGAAAGGGAAATCTTCAAATACGTGGAAATTAAACAATACTCTTCTAAACAACCAATGGGTCAAAAAAGAAACCAAGCGGGAAATAAAAAATTATCCTGAAACTAATGAAAATGAAAGCACAACATACCAAGTATTGTGGGATGCAACAAAGCAGTTCTGAGAGGAAAATTTATGCAATAAATGTATATGTTAAGAAATTAGATCTCAAACAACCTAACTTTACATCTCAAGGAACTAGAAAAAGAACAGACTAAGCCCAAAGTTAGCAGAAAGAAGGAAATAATAAGGATCAGAGTACAAATAAGTAAAATAGAGCAGAAAAACAATAGAAAGGATCAATGAAACTAAGATCTAAGACCTGGTTCTTCAAAAATATAAACAAAATTGACAAACCTTTAGTTAGACTAAGAAAAAAAAGAAAACTCAAAATTAGAAATTACAGGGGTGCCTGGGTCACTCAGTCAGTTAGGCATCCACCTTGGGCTCAGGTCATGATCTCACAGTTCATGGGTTCAAGCCCTGCATCAGGTTCTATGCTGACAGCTCAGAGCCTGGAGTCTGCTTTGGATTCTGTGTCTCCCTTTCTCTCTGCCCCTTCCCTGCTCACACTCATCCTCTCAAAAATAAACAAACATTAAAGAAAAAAAAAAAGAAATTACAACTGATACTATAGAAACACACAGAATTATAAGACTATCATGAACAATTAATTATATGCCAACAAATTATATAACCTAGAATACATTTAAGTTACATTTCTAGGCTACGTTACAAATCTAGGATACATTTCTCGAACACATAACCTACCAACACTGAATTAAGAATAGAAAAATCTGAACAGATCAATAATGAGTAAAGAGACTGAACCAGTGATTTAAAAAAACAAAACAAACAAAAACTCCCAATGCAGAAAATACGCAGACCAAACAGGTTCACTGAAGAATCTATCAAACATTTAAATTTAAAGGAGAATTAGCACCAACCCCCCTCAAACTCTTATGAAATACCAAGGAGAAAGAATACTTCCAAACTCATACTGTGAAGCTAGCATTACTTTGATACTAAAACCAGATAAGGATACCATAAGAAAACTATAAACCAATATCCCTGATGAGTACCAATGCAAAAATTCTCGACAAAATATTAGCAAACCAAATTCAAGAACACGTTAAAAGATTATACATCAGGACCAAGTGGAATTTATCCCTGGGACGTGAGTATGGTTCAACATACACAGATTAATGAATGTAAAACATTAAAACAATGAATGAAAGATAATAATCACAGGATCATCTCAATAGATGAAGAAAAAGCCCTTGACAAAATACATCCTTTCGTGATTAAAAACCCTTAACAGACTGAGTATGGAAGGAACATACGTCAACATAAGAAAGTCCACATGTGACAAACTCACAGCTAACACTATACATGTATACTGGAGAGAAATGGAAAGCATTTCCTCTAAGATCAGGAACAAGGCAAGGATGCCTACTCCCACCTCTCGTATTCAATATAACACTGGAAGTCCTAGCTGGAGCGACGTAGGCAAGACAAAGAAATAAAAGACTTCCATTACCATGGTGTGAAAGTCATATGCATTGAATTTTTATCTTTTCCTGGGCCATACATACAGTACTCTCTCATGATGCCAGGTGATGGCAGCTACAGCCCCCAATCAACCACAAGTTCACAAGGGTAAACAACCAATACACTTATAACCATCCTGTACCCATATAACCATTCTGCTTTTCACTAGCAGTACAGTATTCAATAAATTACATGAGATGTTCAACACTTTATTATAAAATAGGCTTTGTGTTAGATGGTTTTGCCCAACTGGAGGCTAATATAAGTATTCTGAGTATGGTTTTTTCTAGGCTAAGCTATGATGTTGGGTAGGTTAGCTGTACTGAATGCATTTTCAACTTATGATATTTTCAACCTCTGACGCGTTTATTGGGATATAACCGCATTGTAAATTGAGAAAATGGAGTAGAGAAACCCCCAAAGAATTAGTAAAAACAAAAACCAAACACACACAAAACGGTTGGAATTAATCAACAATTTCAGTAAAGTAGCAGAATACAAAATCAACATATGGAAATCAAGTACATTCCTTTATATTAATGATGAAGCAACTGAAAAAAATTTAAAAGACCCACCGCATTTCCAGTAGCATCAAAAACAATAAAACAGGAATAAACTTAACCAAGGACATGAAAAATCCATACAATGAAAACTACAAAATTTTGCTGAAAGAAATTAAAGACGCAAACAAATGGCAAGACATCCATGTTCACAGACAGAAGAATTAATACTGCTAATATAGCCACGCTAGCCAGAGCAATCTAGAGATTTAATGGAATCCCTGTCAAAATATCAAAGACATTCTTCACAGAAATAGAAATAATCTTAAAATTTCTGTGGGACCACAAAAGATCCCAGATAGCCAAAGCAATACTGAGAAAAAAGAACAAAGCTGAAGGTATCACACTTCTGGATTTCAAACTACACTATAAAACCAAGTAATAAAAAACCAATATAGTATTGGCACAAAAATAAACACATCAACCAATGGAACAGAACAGAAAGTCCAGAATTAAACCCCAGCACATCTGGTCAACTAATATTCAACAAGAAAGCCAAGAATACCCAGTGGAGAAAGGATGGTCTCTTCAACAAATGGTGCTAAGAAAAGCTAGAGACACAATAATGAAACTGGACCCCAATCTCCTGCCACTCACAAAAATTAACTAGAAATGGATCAAAGACTTAAACATAAGACCTGATACACCTTAAAACTCCTAGAAGAAAATAGGGGGAGGAAGGTCATCAATATTGGTCTTGGCAATATTGGGGGCAGGATTCAAAAGCACAAACAACAAAAGAAAAAAAAATCCAACAAAACAAACGGGACTACATTAAACTCAAGCTCTGCATAGCAAAAGCAACAACAAAATGAAAAAAACAACCTACAAAAGAAAAATTCTGTAAACATATATTAGATAAGGAATTAATGTCTAAAATACATAAATAACTCAGTCAACGTGGGGCACCTGGGTGGCTCAGTCGGTTGAGCGTCCAACTTTGGCTCAGGTCATGATCTCACAGTTCGTGAATTCAAGCCCCACGTCAGGTTTGCTGCTGTCAGGAGTCAGTGCAGAGCCCTCTTCAGATCCTCTGTCCCCTTTTCTTTCTGTCCCTCCCTGGCTTACACACATACTCTCTCTCAAAAAAACAAAAAACAAAAAAAAACCAAAAAAAATTTAATAAAAAAACAAGAACTCAGTCAACTTAGTAGCAGAGCTACATAGACATTTTTCCAAATCAAAATGGCCAACTGACACATGAAAATATGTTCAACATCACTAATCATCAGGAAAATGCAAATCAAAGCCATAATGAAATATCACCTCACACCTGTCAGAATGGCTATCAAGAAAACAGAAGACAACAGGTGATGGTGAGGATGTGGTAAAAAGGGAAGCCTCCATACACTGTTGATGGGAATCTAAATTGGTCCAACCACTATGTAAAACAACCTGATAGTTCCTCAAAAAATAAAAATTTAGATCTACCATACAATCCAGCAATTCCACTCCTGGGAATTGCTACCCAAAGGAAATAAAAACAGGATTTTGACAAGACAGACACACTCCCATGTTTACTGCAGCATTATTTACAAGAGCCAAGATACGGAAGCAACCGAAATGTCCATCGATGGATGAATGGGTAAAAAAGAGGTGGTACGTACACACAACGGAGGATTCCTCAGTCACAAGAAAGGAACATATCCTTCAATTTGTGACAACACGATGACTTTGAGTACACTACACTAAGTGAGAGAAGTCAGAGCAAAAGACAAGTCCTATATGGTATTCCTTATATGCCCAATCTAAAAAAGCTAAGCCTCTAACAAGGAGAGTGAAATGGTGGTTCCTAGGGGTTGGGCAGATAAAAGTGATGGTGTTTAAGAGTACAAACCTTCAAGGGGGAGTAAATAAGTCACAGAGACCTAATGGACAAAATGAACACAGGTAATATTGTACTATTAAAAATATACTGTATTTCACACAATATGTCCAAAACATTTGCACATCGACATGTAAGCAACACAAAAAAATTGAGGTACTTTACATTTTTTCCCATCTTAAGACTTCAAATTCCAATGTGTATTTTATACTTAGAGCACACATCTCCATTTAGCTCAATTTTCAACAACTAAAGTGAAGTCTAACCTTATCAAAACAATAAAATGGCAATTTAATACAAAAATATTTTAGTTTCATTTTTACAATTAAAACTTGTATTATATTAACTTAGATTAAGGCTAAAAATTGTGTTTCTCCATCACACTACCCACATTTCAAGTGCTCAAAACCACAGTGGCTAACGGCTACTACTGGACATGTCCGATTTCTGTGATCGCTTCTGGAAAACACAAGGACAGTACTGCTGTGAGCCTGTGGGGGAAGAACCAAAAATCACTGAAATATAGGAGTCTAAAGTCAGGAGAGACAGAAGAATTTATAACCTAATGATTAAGAAAATGCTAAATCTTCTGTAGTATTCTTGAAAGCAGAGGAAATAAAAATTTTTAATAATTAGGTATCAGATTTAAAACTTTTAAAAGGATTTCTACTGAAAAGGAGATGTTTCTATATGTAAAAATTTTACGCTCTGACCAGGACAAAAAAAAAAAAAAAGTCCCTACTGATACTGGATGAAGGAGAATTACTCCAGGCAGAAGTAAGAACAGAAGAGAGAAGCGATCAGAATTTTCAGGCTGAAACCATAGATCAGTTATTCTCTTTCCTTGGAGTTTATCTGAGAGTCATTATATCCTGAATTCTATGCTTCCTTTTTTTCTTCACACAGAGAGAAAACACCCTGTACCAGGGACTGAGAGTGATGTGTCCTGGTTCTATTTTCAAGCACACAGATGACACTACGACTATCCACACAACAACACAATAACTGGTTTTGAGTGAAAAGCCTCACCACGGTTGTTTTATGTGCGTGAAGCGAACGGCTCAGTGCGTTATCCCATTATTCCCACCTACCCAGTGTTGTGGACGGACCCCGACTAAACCAAATCAGGGTGACTTAGAATCCCCCTTCTTCTGAAGAAAGGTTGTTCAAGTTCAAGAGATCACTCTCCCCTAAATCTTCAAGGTACTTTTAGTGGCAGAGACTGTATGTGAGGCTCAGCCTGACAGAGCCTCTCAAATTCACGTGAGCTGCACAGGTCCTCCTGATCTGCCTGCTGGACACCAGGACCACTGGCTTCTGGCCCTTGCCCCATGGATTACTCTGGTAAACACAGGATTCTGTTTGCTCATGGAGGCTCTTTTAAAAAGAGTAGAAAAAGATTACAAAACAAAGGCAGGCAAAAGTAAGCTTTTGTTTCATGATTTTCAGGTCTGCTTCTTTCATGAGGCCACACGAATCACACAGGTCTTGTGTTGGGGAGTGTGTATACGCGACTGAAACAGCGCTACCCTTGGGTGTGGGGTCTTTTTCACAGAGAAATGTAAAGATCGTGGGATGCCAACCAGGGCCACGGCTGACCTGCCCGGCCCGGGGCAAGCCTCCAAGCCTGATCCACCACTCACCTTATCTGGCAGCTAGATCTGTATGAAATGAAGTGATGCCCGGGACAATTAGAGTCTCATGGCGACCAGGTTTCAATTTCTTACCTGCACATCAGTCTTAAAGAATTTTAAAAATTCCGAAATTTAAAAATTTAAAATTTTTAAAAAAACTTAAAAATTCTTTGTTATTTTTATAAAGTACATACATATTAAGATAAAAACATCAGATATTGGTGATATCATATCCCCACTAAATTAGCTTCTCAATTTGTATGAGCTCTCTGTGTATTATAAATATTCTACCACCTGCATTGCAGAGAACTCTTTCCAAGTCTATATCACTGGTCTTCTGATTCTGTTTACAGTATCAGAGTAATTTGCCAAACCAAATCTGGGGAGGCTATCCATGTTACATCATAATCTATATGTGAAACTTAAATAGCTATCTTTCAATATTTTCTCTACGGACAAGCTAAAAAACATTTCATCATTCTATTAATAATCACTGCAGAAAAAAAGCAAATTTCTTTTTAAGTTTATTTATTTATTTTGAGAGAGACAGAGACAGCGTGAGTGGGGAAGGGACAGAGAGAAAGAGAGGCAGAGAGAGAATCCTAAGCAGGCTCCACTCTATCAGCACAGAGCCCGACACAGGGCTTGAGCCCACAAAACCATGAGATCATGACCTGAGCCAAAACCAAATGTTGGACACTTAACCAACTGAGCTACCCAGGCACCCCAGAAAGGTAAATTTCTTAATTCATCAAGTTTTGTAATCTTGTTCTTAAATTTTCAGAAGTTCAACTTCTGTATCAAAACCAGCACAGCCTATGACAACAAAGATAATCTCAAGCATTTACATACCTAGAAAAAAGTTACATGGTTCATTTTTCAAATATGTTATTTTAAATATAAAATATGTTATTATGTACCAACTGAAACAACGCATGGAGGAACAAACCCATCATCTATCTATTCCCATCTCCAATACCAATGTGACAGCATGGAGGGCTCCCCTCCATACTTTTCTCTTTGCACAAACATGCATATACAAGTATATATTCTTTTACTGAAATATTACCCCACAGATCACATTTCTCCCACTGAATAATATACCAAAAACACTCCTCCTAGTTGATAGATAAGTGTGTCTTTTTTTCTGATATCTTTATGCACAGGTACACAAGCAGATATGTGTAACTTTGTATCAGTAGCAAATCATGCATGCTCATTGTATTTTTAATGCAGTCTTTCCCCCTTTCGTTCTTTTTTGCTTGCCCCACTTCCCTGTCTCAGCCACCACTGAATACCCTGTAACTCCAGTTTGAAGCCTGGTAAGTATTTTTCTATACTTTTGTACATTTTATCAAATAGGGCACGTGTGCACACAAAGGGGACTTCTGACTGGAAGATTCCAAACCAGAATACTATTTATACATGCTTCTAGATGGTTTGCTTTCCCCATTCAGTATTTCGTGAAAATTTATTCAACTCAAACGGTAAACTCATTCTTTCAAAGAGTGAATCATAATCCATGACAAGAATCCTGCACACGAAAATACATTCTGCCGCTCCCCATGAAAGGCATTCACTGTTTTCATTCTTTTGCTCTGACAACGCAGCAAAAACATCTTAATACATCACATTCCTTTTTAAATCTGATGCTTTCATTTCTATGGGACAGAGTACTAGGGGTAGGACTGCTGGGTCAAAAAAGTGTATCTATTTTCTATCTCCCCAGATGTTACCAGACTCCTTCCTGAAAAGATTTTGGCAATTTCGTATTTTACCAACAATCTAGGAGGGCACTTTCTCCCATATCCCCACCAGCAGCAATCAGGGTCAGTAAGGTATTCTCATCCAAGTTTTGTCAGTCGGTTAGAAAGTCCTACTGCATTGCTTTCCTTTGGCTAGTATGGAGTCAGAACATCTTTTCCTGTTTAATGACTGTCTCAATTTACGCATCCGTAAACTGCCTACTTTTATCATGTGTACCACTGGAATTCTTGGTCAATTTTTAGGAATTTGTTGTATAGACACTAATCTGTCACATTGAGTGCAAACAGAATCATTTGCAGGTTAAAGAGAAAAAAATGCACAAATATGTCTTCTACGGGTTTTTTTAAAAATAGCTTTTAGCTTGTGTGTCTTGGCTGAAGGAGGCATCCCCCACTTCAGATTTTTAATGATGTTTTAATTCTTCAAATGACCAAAAAATACATGTGTATCTCCAGCTCCTTTCTTTACATAAAGATAGCTACGGATCTTTAGGGCAAGCCCTTGGTTGTGCACTGCTGACCACTTGTGATGTAACATCTGAGTGCTCTGTGCCCCCTTCCTTTTCCAACAGTGGCTGTGAAGTCATCTGGGTCCCTCTTACAACACACAAGCTCTGTCTCCGACCTTTCTCTTACCTATACTTCGAGGAATCTTAATAGTTTGCATTTTTATTTAGCTTCATTCTAGCTTTTCTCGTTTAGTAAGACCTCTGATCACTGACCTGTATGCGTCAGGGAGGATGGGAAAAGTTCATGAGTTTCTTTAAAAGCAACATTTGGGGCACCTGGGTGGCTCAGTTGATTAAGCGGCTGACTTCAGCTCAGGTCATGATCTCACGGTATGTGGGTTTGAGCCCTGCGTCGGGCTCTTTGCTGACAGCTCAGAGCCTGGAGCCTGTTTTGGATTCTGTGTCTCCTTCTCTCTCTGCCCCTCCCCCACTCACACTCTGTGCCTCTGTCAAAAATAAACATTAAAAAAATTTTTAAAGCAACATTTCACAAATGTTCTGACATCACACTATTACTAAGCTAACTCTAGTTCTACCAAGACAAAGCGTTTGAGTACTACATTTAGTGTTTACTGTACCTTAGATCCTGTGTTAACCACTTAACATGCATCACTTCGCTTAGTCCTTAAGATAATGCTATAAGTTAAGCACTCCTTAAATAACTTGTCCATGGTCAGAAATCTAATGAGTGGCAGGACTCTTTAACTCCAAATCCTCAGGTCTGGGTTTCAGAGCCCTGGCTGCCACTTTCTCTGTGCAAACTTCAACAAGTAACTACCTAACTATCCAAGCCTCAGTGTTTCTATTAAGAAATATATATGTAAATCTACATACATAAAAATATTTCATATTGTCATGGTGAGGTTCCAATGAGACAAATGGTTATGATGGGGTCCCAATGACACCAGGCTTATACAGTAAGTGTCTTTCAAATTTTCAGTCTAATTCATTGGTGGTATGTAAACTCAAGATAATGTTCCATATAACCAGCATTTTTAAAAAATGAAAATGTTCCAATAACACACATATGTGCATTTGTACATGTATACTACATGGCCAAAATTTTTAAAATTTATATATATATATGTATATATATATATATATATATACATATATATATATATATACATAAAACATTTTTTTAATGTTGTTTTTGAGAGAGACAGAGAGAAAGAGAGCACGAGCAGGGGAGGGGCAGAGAAAGAGAGGGAGACACAGAACTGGAAGCAGGCTCCAGGCTCCAAGCTGTCAGCACAGAGCACGATGCAGGGCTCGAACTCACAAGCCACGAGATCATGACCTAAGCTGAAGTCAGACACTTAACTGACTGAGCTGCCCAGGCGCCCCGAAAACAAATTTTTTTTTACTATGAGACTTTGCCAGTGATGCAGAACATTCATCCCAGTGCCTGGCAAACAGAAACTCAACATAAAGTGGATACTGATGTTATTATTAATTATTTCAGAGAAAAAGCATCTCATTTTCCTGTCTGAGTCATTAAACATTTAAAACTGTTACTTTCTGGATGAATACTTCACTCTTACTATTAGTTTCAAAAGATGATTTAAAAAATGTCTGTTAACTGAACAATATCCACAACTATATAAGGGTTTGCACAGAGAAACAGGTAAGGAGTGTTTGCCACCCTCGAGAAAAGCAAATCGTGAAATGGTTCTGACATGTGTGCTATTTCCCCCTAGGAAGGCTTTACAAGCACAGGATGATGGCTGGTTTAGCCAGTGGTCTCACTTGCCATAGGATACCAGGGGCCTGAGGACATTGTTTTTCAACTATATCCCTGGGGGGGGGGTAGGTTTTAAGCATGGCTCCTCCATTCAGGTTTCTCCTTAGTACCTACTTGGGGAATGATCTAGAACTCAAATATGCTGTTTGTCAGCAACGCGATTTTGAAAGCGGCTCTAACATTCAAACTTAAAACGCCCAGGTAGGCCGGTGTTCCACGCTCTGCTTAAATTTCACAATTCTTAACTTTCCCTGTCTTCATTTCCCCCCTTTTTTGTGTGCACTACCCACTGAAGTGTCATCTCCCCAAGATTAGGGATTATGTTTTATCCTCCTCTGTGTCCCTCACAGTACAGAGCACTTTAACTGTACCACGTGCTCAGTGTTTTAAAATAAATGGCTTTCCCTAACATCTCAAGGGAAAATGGGCAAAGAAAGAAAAACAGTGGAAAAAAAGAGAGATACAGAGAAGTAGCAAGTGAGGTACAAACACAATCAAATTTTGTCTCTAAGTCACTTCTTAAGAACACATTTTCAAAACCAAATTTGCTGAACACGTATTTTCACTTGTACTTAACAAATATTTGCTCATGTTAAATATTCTGAAGGAATCAAAAATTTAAGTAGAATATTCACTTGGATATTTAGAAAAGCAAAAACAATCCAATTCTTACCTTTGATTCAAGATCAAATCAATGAACTAAATATGCAATAATTTCATAGATTCTAATACATCTAACACATCTTTAACACTGAAAATTCTTATGTGCATATATATTATATATTTTGAACTTACATGTGTGTATCTACCTGCAAAATGTACTTACCACATCTCTTCTCAACTACCAGAATTCATCTCCCCCCACCCAAATCCTTTCTTCCACAAGTACCAATTTATTTTATTTTTTTTAATTTTTTTTTTCAACGTTTATTTATTTTTGGGACAGAGAGAGACAGAGCATGAACGGGGGAGGGGCAGAGAGAGAGGGAGACACAGAATCGGAAACAGGCTCCAGGCTCTGAGCCATCAGCCCAGAGCCCGACGCGGGGCTCGAACTCAAGGACCACGAGATCGTGACCTGGCTGAAGTCGGACGCTTAACCGACTGCGCCACCCAGGCGCCCCCACAAGTACCAATTTAAATACAGTTGACCTTTGAACAACACAGGGGTTAGGGATGCTGACTCCACACGCAATTAAGGATCTGTGCATAACTTGTGACTCCCCGAAACTCAACTGCTAATAATGGTCCACTAATGATCAGAAGCCTTATGGATAACATAGTTTTTAAAATTCTGTTTGTCATCTATATTATATATTATATTCTTACAATAAAGTAAGCTAGAGAAAAAATGTTATTATAAGTATCATAAGGAAGAGGAAATACATTTGCTGTAGTGATTTTAAAAATCCACATATAAGTAGACCCACTCAGTTTAAACCCATGTTGTTCAAGGGTCAATTATATAATTGTAATGAACAAAGCTTGTGTTTCAATCTAATCATCTTTAATTTCTATCATACTACTGTCTACTAATCACTCAAAGTGAAATAGCTTTCCAAAGTAGGAAGCCTTTGGAAATAAACTAGACTTTAAAACAATGTTACAAGACTTAGTTATGGCTGTAATAAAAAGCCATTTCATTTTCACAAATTATGGATAATCTTATTTGAAACAATCTTTACATAGTTCATCTGGAATATAGTTCAAAAATCCACTCTTTAAAAAGGGTGAAAAGGGGGGCGCCTGGGTGGCTTAGTCCGTTAGGCATCTGACTTCAGCTCAGGTCATGAAGTCGCAGTCTGTGAGTTCGAGCCTGCATCAGGTTCTGTGCTAACAGCTTGGAGCCCGGAGCCTGCTTCGGATTCTCTCTCTCTCTCTCTCTCTCTCTGACCCTCTCCCACTAACTCTGCCCCTGTCTCTCTCAAACATTAAAAAATTTTTTTTAAAAAAGAGTGAAAAGGAAGCAATGTGCAAAGAAGCCTCATCACATGGCTAAATGTATTTGTATCACTGGGTGAACATATTCTTAACTTATAAGTCATGTGGAAAGTATCAAGTTTCATTTTTGGAAATGTACTACCCTCTCTACCACTTCTTCCTTCTGATTAGGACAAACAACTGTAAGAGATGCAAGTCATTCTCTACAACTTACAGGGTAAGTTTCTATGCCCACTCGTATCCATCCCTCCACTTACTTCATGAACACATGCAAGGCTACTGTTGAAATTTAGTTGAAGTGTTACTAATATTAAACTCTAAGCTCTGTTGAACCTGCAATTAGAACACAGCAAGTACTCAGTCAATGTTGCTGAGATAAACTTTATGCCAGTTGTTTTTCTATTAACTAGGAATCTAGGTTGAATAAATTGTCCCACAGTGCATGTTTAATATAAAATAATTCTTCCATAGTAACAACGATTTTAAAAGGCTGTTTGTTTACTTGGGGAAACTGAAGAAGTTAGCCTGAACAGCACACATCTTCAATGACACTAGAGAGAGCCAAAGGTAGTAGTTCAAAGTTTGGGATAGACACAGATTCCTAGAGAGACCCAAAAATCCTTAAGGTAAAAGAGAAAATTACAAAGTGGACTTTATCAAAATTAAAAACTTCTGTGCAAATATTAAAAACATCTGTGCATTATTAAACAAATGCAAAGGCAAGTTTTAGACTAAAAGAAAATATTCATATGTATATTTGATAAAGGATTATATCCGGAAGAGAAATATAATTCCTACAAGTCAGTAATAAAAAAGACACACAACTCAATTTAAAACAGGCAAACGCTCTGCTACTTCACAAAAGATATACAAATGGCTAATAAATACATGAACAACCAAGCAAAATCATCTAGGAAATGTTAAATTAAAACCACATGTCACACTCATTAAAACATCAAATGTTAGTAAGTCCATGGGCATCTGAAAGTCTCACATAGTGCTGATAAATGATACAATGACTTTGGAAAACATTACAGTTACATTTTATAAAGTCAAACATACACCTGCCTTAGGACCCCCAAAACAAAGAGAATGAAAACATGTCCATAAAAAGATATATATAAGATGACTTAAAGTAGCTTTAAAGACGTCTTAAAGTAGCTTTATTCATAAGAACTCCAAACTGGAAACACCCCAGATGTCTGTCAACAAGGGTATAGATAAGCAAATTGTGGCATATTTAACCATGCAATAATAAGAAGCAGTGAACACTGATATACACAATAGGGATGAATCTCAAAAGCATTATGTTGAGTGATTAAAGCCAGACTCAAAAGAAATATGTACTGTAATTGCTCCATTTACAATTCATTTCTAGAACAGACAAGACTGGGGCGCCTGGGTTGGTTAAGCGTCCAACTCTTGATTTCGGCTCAGGTCATGATCTCACAGTTCGTGAGTTCGAGCCCTGTGTCAGGCCCTGAGCTGATGGCACGGGGCCTGCTTGGGATTCTGTCTCCCTCTCTCTCTGTCCTTCCCCTGCTTGCTCTCTATCTCTTCCAAAATAAATAAGAGCAAACTTAAAAACAAAAAACAAAAAAACAAGAATAGACAAGACTGATCTACAGTGACAGAAATCAAAACAGTGATGGTCTACGGAAGGTGGGGATTGACTGGAAGGCACAGGGAAATTTCTAGAGTGATGGAAAGGTTCTAGATCTTGACTGGGTATTAGTTACATAGGTAGATGCATTTGCCAAAATTTATCAAATTATATATTTAAGATCTGTGAATTTCACTGTATATATATATTTGGTTCCAACAAAGAAACAAAAAGAAGTTACAATGTAATTTATTGGTATAGATGAGCATTTCTCAACTTGTTTGTTCTGAAGATGAATTTAACTCTTCAAAATTACTGAGAACCCAGAGTTATTTTTCTTTAACTGTGGGTCATAACTACCACTATCTATGATTTTAGAAAAAAAACCAAAACACTAATTTTTTACTTACTAATTCATTTAATAACAGTATGACCAATGTTAAAATGACCTTTTTTTATGAATAAATAGCCATATTTTCCAAAATAAAAATAACTGAGCAGGAAGAGTGGCATCATGACAGATCATCCAGACCAAAAAAAAAAACAAAAAGAAAAAATCAAATAGAAAACAGTGGCCTAATGACACATTAGATCAAATGGACTTAACAGATATGTACAGAATATCCCATCCCCAAACAGCAGAACACACATTCTTCTCAAGTCCACATGGAACTTTCTCCCAGTAGAGCATGTTAGGCCACAAAACAACAGATTTAGGACTGCAATCATACCAAGTATCTTTTGTGACTATCACAGGAGGAAACAAGAAATCAACAAGGAAAAAAACCTGGAGAAAACACAAACGCATGGAGGGTAAACACCAGACTATTAAACAACCACAGGTCAACAAAGAAATCAAACAGGAAATCAAAAACTGCTTTGAGGAAAATAAAAAGGGAAATAAAACGCTCCAAAATCTAGGACTCTAGCATAAGAGGGAAGTTTATAGTGATACAGGCCTACCTCAAAAGAAATAATCTAACCTTGCACTTAAAGGAACTATAGGAAAAACAAATCCCAAAGTTAGTAGAAGCAAAAAAATAATAAAGATCAGAGTGGAAATAAATGAAATAGAAACCGGGAAAATAATAGGAAAGATCAATGAAACTAAGAGATGGTTCTTTGCAAAGATAAACAAAAATTAATCCTTAGCAAGACTCATCAAGAAAAAAAATGAATGCTCCCCAAAATAAAATCAGAAGTGAAAGAGGAAAAATTACAACCAACACTATAGAAATACAAAGGGCTGTAAGACACTACTATGAACAATTTTCTGCCAACAAATTGGATAATCTAGAAGAAATAAATTGCTAGAAACATACAATCTTCTAAGACTAACTCAAACAGAAAATCTGAACGGATTACTAGTAATAAAATTGAATTAGTAATCAAAGTCCCAACAAAACTCCAGAACCAGATGAATTCACAGATAAATTCTACAAAACATTTAAAAAAGACTTAATATTCATTTTTCTCAAATATTAGAAGAGGAAGGAATATTTCCAAGTTTGTTCTTGGAACAAATTCTGAGGCCAGAATTACCCTGATACCAAAACCAGGCAAAGACACTACAAAAAAAGAAAAATGCAGGCCAATATCCCCAATGAATATACATGGAAAAATCCTCAACAAAGTATTAGCAAGCCAAATTCAACAATACATTAAAAGGATTATACACCATGATCAAGTGGGACTTATTACAGGGATGCAAAATGGTTCAATATCCATAAATCAATGTGATACACTGCATGAACAAAATGAAGAGTAAAAATCATATGATCATCTCAATAGATGCAGAAAAAGCATTTGACAAAATTCAAGATCCATGTATGATAAAAAGTCTCAACAAAGTGGTATACAGGAATCATACCTCAACATGATAAAGGCCACATATGATAAACCCAGCTAACACCATACTCCATGGTGAAAAGCTGAATAAGATCAGGAACAAGCCAGGGGCACCTGGATGGCTCAATCAGTAAAGCATCAGACTTCAGCTCAGGTCATGATCTCATGGTTGATGAGTTGTAGCCCCACATCGGGCTCTGTGCTGACAGCTTAGCTTGGAGCCTGGAGCCTGCTTCAGATTCTGTCTCCTTCTCTCTCTGCCCCTCCCCCACTCGTTCTCTCTCTCTCTCTCTCTCTCTCTCTGTCAATAAATAAATAAAAACATTTAAAAAAAAAATCAGGAACAAGACAAGGATGCCTACTCTCACCACTTTGACTCAACACAGTATTGAAAGTCCTAGCCATAGCAATCACACAAGAAAGAAAAGGTCCTCTAATTGGATAATGAAGAAGTAAAACTATTACTATCTGCAGATGACCTGATATTATATACAGAAAACCCTAAAGACTCTACCTAAAAAATGTGAGAATTGATAAAATTGCAGGATACAGAATTAATATACAGAAATCTGTCCTATTTCTATATACTAATAATGAAGTAGCAGAAAGAGAAATTAACACTCTCATTTATAATTATATCAAAAAGAATAAAATCCCTAGGAATAAATTTAACCAATTTGGTGAAAGACTTGTGCTGTAAGATAACTGATGAAGGAAACTGACAGTGACACAAATAAATGGCAATATACTCCATGTACATAGACTGAAAGAATATTGTCAAAATGTCTACAACACCCAAAGCAATCTACAGATTCAATGCAATCTCTATCAAAATACGAATGGCATGGCTCACTGAACTAGAATAATCCTAAAATTCACTTGGAACACAAAAGACCCCAAATAGCCAAAGCAATACTGAGAAAAAGAATAAAGCTAGAGGTATCATGCTCCCTGACCTCAAAATATACCACAAAACTACAGTAATCAAAACAGTATGGTAGCAGCACAAAAAGACACAAATCAATGGAATAGGATAGAGTGCCCAGGAATAAACCCATGCCAATATGGTCAATTAATCTACCATGAAGGAGGTAAGAAAATACAATGGGGAAAAACAGTCTCTTCAACAAATGGTGCTGGGAAAACTGAACAGCTACATGCAAAAGAATAAAATCAACCACTTTCTTACACCACATACAAAAATAAACTCAAACTGGATTAAAGGCTTAACTGTAAGACTGGAAACCATAAAATTCCTAGAAAAAAACACAGGCAGTAGACTCTTGGACTTAGTCTTGGCAATATTTTTTTGGATACGTCTCCTCAGGCAAGGGCAACAAATGCAAAAATAAACCATTGGGACTAAATCAAAATTAAAAGCTTTTGCATAGCAAAGGAAATCATCAACAAAAATGAAAAGGCAACCTACTGAATGGAAAAGATGTCTGCAAATGATATATCTGTTAAGAGGTTATCCAAATAACCAAATAATTTGGATAATATCCAAAATATATAAAGAACTTCTATAACTCAACACTAAAAAAAAAAAAAAAAGAAAAAACAAAAAAAAAAAAATCCAAGTAAAAGTGGGCAGAAGACCTGAATATTTTTCCAAAGAAGACATACAGACACATGAAAAGATACTCAACATCAGTAATCATCATAAAAATGCAAATCAAAGCCACAATGTGTTATCACCTCACACTTGTCAGAATGGCTATCATCAAAAAGACTAGAAATGACACGTGTCAGCGAGGATGTGGAGAAAAGGGAACCCTCATGCACTGTTGGTGGGAATTTAAATTGGTGTAGCTACTATGAAGAACATACAATTAAAAAAACTAAAAGTAGAACTCAAAAAATTAAAACTAGAACTACCATGTGAGCCAGCAATCCAATTCCGGGTATTGTTCTAAAGAAACCAAAGGGCTAATTCAAAGACAGACACACTCCTATGTTCACTGTAGCATTATTACCATAGCCAAGATATGGAAGCAACCTAAGTGTCTGCTCACAGAAGAATGGATAAAGATGTGGTATATAGGGGTGTCTGGGTGGCTCAGTCAGTTAAGTGTCCACCTCTTGATTTTGACTCAGGTCACAATCTCATGGTTTGTGAGATCCAGCCCCGTGATGGTCTTCACACTACTTGGGATTCTCTCTCTCTGCCCCTCCCCCTGCTCACACACATTCTCTCTCAAATAAATAAACTTAAAAAATGTGGTATATATACACAATGGAGTATTACTCAGCCATAAAAAAAAGGAGGAGATCTCGCCGTTTGAGACAATATGCATGGACCTAGAATGTATCATGCTAAGTGAAATGACAGAGAAACACAAATACTATGTGATTTCACTTATAACAAACAAAATAGAAACATAGAGTCATAAATGTAGAGAATTACCAAAGAGGAAGGTGCAGGCTGGGCAAAATAGGGGAAAATGATTAAGAGGTATACACTTCCAGTTATAAAATAATCCACAGAGATGAAAAGTACAGCATAGGGAATACAGTCAATAATACTGTAATGATGTCATATAGTGATGGTAACTACACTTGTTGTGGTGAGCACTGTAATGTACAGAATTGCCAAATCATTATTGTCCACCTAAGACCAATATAACACTGTATGTCAACTATACTTCAATAAAAATTAAAAAATTATCATGTGAAAATAAAAAAAAAACCCTACAATCATTTCACAAATATTCATTGAATTTCTTTATTTTTTAAATGTTTGAGAGCACCCAGGTGCAAGAACGTGATCGGGGAAGGGGCAGAGAGAGGGAGGGAGAGAGAGAGAATACCAAGCAGGCTCCACACTGTCAGTGCAGAGCCCAATGCAGGGCTTGATCTCAAGAACCCTGAGATTATGACCTGAGCTGACATGTAGAGTCTGACACTTAACTGACTGAGACACCCAGGCACCCCTCAAAAATTAATTGAATTTCAACTACTCTGCCTGGTTTTGAGGATAATAGGAGGCAAGATCAATAACATATTCAAGAATGTTTATAGTTGAAGGGTGCCGGACTGGCTAAGTCAGTTAAGCGTCCAACTTCGGCTCAGGTCATGATCTCACAGCTTGTGAGTTTGGGCCCCATGTCACGTTCTGTGCTGACAGCTGGGAGCCTGGAGCCTGCTTCAGATTCTGTGTCTCCACCTCTCTCTGCCTTCCCCTGCTCATGCTTTGTCTCTCAAAAATAAACAAACATTAAAAAAAAATTAAACAAAATAATGTTTATAGTTGAGATACTTGTTTCAAAACGTCATTTTCTGGATTCTGCTTTAAAACCCGGCACTTCTTCAGCTGAACAGTTTTAAAGAGATCTGAAATCATTAAGATATTTGAAACCAATATTAAATCTTATTTCATTAAGATAAAACTAAAAATTTCCAATCATAATTCGCCTATAGTAGTTTACCTGACTGCCTAAAAAATGGATACGGCTCTTCATACTATCTTAATGTTTAAATCTGTGAGTAAAATTAGTTAGCCATTCAACTCAAAGAATTTCAGCTTAAATTGCTTCAATCTGATTTTGTCATTATGAAAATTATACTCTCATACAATTAGGAAAAATGTTTGCCCTCCAAAGTTGATAAGATTTATTTCCATAGTTTTAAAAATATGTACTGTTATTCCTCAGTCATGTAATATTAATTCAAACTGTAGTTGTAATTCATGTGGAGATTTAAGATCTTTGGGGGGAAAAAATCTTGAAAGTAATCTTATATACGAAATATTTTATAAACTTAATATACTGACATCAACATAATTAAAATACCTAAAATTTACCTATATGGGGCAGTTCAATCCCCAAATCTACTGGTCTTCATTTTAATAAAAGTGAGCTTTGATTAAGTCTTTTAAAAAAAAAAAACCATATCGGGGCACCTGGATGGCTCAGTCGGTTAAGCATCTGACTTCGGCTCAGATCATGATCTCGAGGTTCGAGAGTTTGAGCCCCACGCTGGGCTCTGTGCTGACAGCAAGGAGCCTGGACCCTGCTTTGGATTCTGTGTTTCCCTCTCTCTCTACCCCTCCCCCATTCTCTCTCCCTCTCTCCCTCTCAAAAACAAACATTACCAAAAAAAAAGACCCTATCACTTACAGCTCTTTTCTTGCATGACTGACATTGTAATGTGCCTTCTACCAACTTCCAGGTTTGAATTCAGACAGTACAGGAACTGCAAATTCTCTCTGCCTAACTAGAATGCCATTCTGAAGTGTATTACCAGCCAGCACCATGACTTAGGGCTTAGTCAGGCGTGAAGGTGATGGGGTTAGCTGACAGATGGCTATTTAACCTGCTCCGAGACATCTTCAACTAAAATTAGCTTAGAGTCTTGGAAGCAAGTTGGTACAAGTCTAAGATGAGAGCTTTAAGACTAGCCACATGCCTTCTTAGTTATAACACATCTTTTAAAAAATCTAACAACTTGGTTTCCTATTTTAGGCTAAGATAATTTTATGTAATTATTGAATTTTACTACTTGATTTTGCTTTATATAACTTGAGATTTTTCACTTTTGAGCTTTTAAATTATAAAGTATCAATGATTATCACTTAATAAATCTGGCTCTGCATAACAAAGAAGTGATTATATTTGTTTTACAAGAGATTTTACCTGTTTTGATTTTAAGAAGTCAAAATTTCAAACTGACTTTCATCCCGATTTTCTAAAATTTAGGATTCACTGACCAATTCAGTAACGTATTAAATTTACTTCCTTCTCTTGTTAGTTTATCACCATTACTGGATTAACCGGAAAAGCCTATAAAATCATCACATTTCCAAGCTAAAGCAGACTGATGAGAACATATGATAGTCCCCCTTATCCACGGTTTTGCTTTCTGTGGTTTGCCTTCTGATTTACTGTCACAAAGTCAATAGCAGCCTAACGCTACGTCACATGCATACATCATTCACCTCACTTCACCTTATCATGTAGGCATTTTATCATCTCACAGTATCACAAGAAGGTAGAGTACAGTATAGTACGATATCTTGACACAGGGAAAGAATACATCCACATAACTTTTATTGCAGTATATTGTTATGCTTTTCTATTTTATTATTGTTAATCTTTTACCATGCCTAATTCATAAATTTAACTTTATCATAGGCGTGCATGTATAGGAAGAAACATTATACCTTAGGTTTGGTGCTATCTGTGGTTTCAGGCATCCCCTGGGGGGTCTTAGAAGCTCTCCCCTGTAGATGGGGGGGACTACTGCACCAGTGAACTAGTCTTTCGGTTTAGAAGGAAGATGTCCTTTTGGGCAGATGGACCCCTCACTTGAGGCCTACTTCATGGTGTTCAGCATTAGTTAAGAGGAAGGGAGGACAAAGAAAAACAGACTTTCGCCTAGGGACAAGGTGCTCACCCTTATCTCTAAGAGTAACCAGATTTCATGCAATGGGTACTAGAACAGATGTGAAATAACTGAGATGAAGCAAAGTGAGTAGATTGTGGTAAGGCCGTTTTGACCCAAAGGAAGTGGTTTTAATGACAGAGAGCACTGAGGAAATGTAGGGTGTGTACAGCACAGATCAGAGCCAATGATCATCCTTCCTGTCTCACACAAAGGCTTACCTAAGCCTCTTAGAGTGTGGACAGCTAAGGAGCAGAGGGGCATCAAGATGGCGAGCAGAATCTTCTACTAATACCTCCCCACATTCCAGAAAGGATCTGAGGCTGTTTTATTGCTACCAATTTTGTTGGCAAGGGAGGGGATAGAAATCTCATGGCTTTATTCAGATTTTCTTTAAAAAAAAAAGAAAGAAAAGGGAAGAAAAACACCAGTATTTTCTTAGACATTATACTAAGAGATATCTTGTCTTGGAACCTGAATACGCTCCAGGTGGATTAGGCAGTGCAAGGTATGGGGAGACCCTAGAGGAGATCTGAGGATCTGAGTGCTTGATGGCCATAGCTGATCCTTGAAGGCAATTCTGGAGCAAAACTGTGTTTCACAGGCTGGATGTTACCTGAACACTGCAGACAAGGGGTATGGATCCCCAAAACAAGAGTTTGGGGACTATGCAAAATACAGTTAACAAGGGAAGGCACAAATAGAAGCCGAGATGGACTGAATGATAGGCATGCAAATACCACTCTGCCTCTTGCCTTGGCTCTGAATATTTTAGGCTTTTTTTTTTTTTTTTAATTTTAAATGTTTATTCATTTTTTGAGAGAGAGAGACAGAGCATGAGCAGGGGAGGGGCAGAGAGGGAGACACGGAATCTGAAGCAGGCTCCATGCCCTGTCAGTGCAGACCCTGATGTGGGGCTCGAACTCATGAACTGTGAGATCAGGACCTGAGCCAAAGTGAGGCGGACTTGACTAACCTGAGCTACCCAGGCACCCCTAGGCTTATTTCCCTTTAAACCACACCTACTTTTTCAGAATGAATCTAACAATTTGTTTGTGATCTGCTTTAGCCAGTTCAACAGCCTGATTTAACTTCCTTTTTAAATGATCTGAGGTGCTTCTTACTGCTTACCATCAAGAGGGATGGAATTTCTAGGGAGAGTTGAATTTCTAGTACTTCCCTGCTCTATGACACATAATACCTCCATGGTGTTATCCAACATGTATGTTAGTTTCCCTTTGGTTTCCTTTCTGATTGCTTTGGACACAGTGAAAGACCTGTACTGCAAAGGACAGCATTCTTCCTCTTTCCTATGAAGGTTTCCTCTGCTAAGAAAGACTACACAGTGTCCTAAAACACACAATCAGATCCAAGTAGTGTACCTGGCCTTCTGAGATTTTCTTGTTCTTTCTGCTAAGACGTATTATATCAATCATATAATGAGGAAAAAATAGCCCCAAAGCTTGGTTTTCACTAATAAGAGAACACATAATTACTGAAGAAAAACAATTTCCATGAAAACAGTACACCTGTAATTATTCCTGCATCCTTTGGAGTATTCTACTTGGTAGGCAATTGGTGGATAATGGAGATTATAAGAAAAGAAAATGATGTTTTTCCTTTAGGATTGTTTAATAACAGATCCCAGGTCTGTTTGAAATTGGCAGAATTTTCAAGGCACCTGGGTGGCTCAGTTGGTTGAACGTCTGACTCAATTTCAGCTCAGGTTATGATCCCAGGGTCATGGGATCGAGCTCACATCCAGCTCTGCACTGAGCACGGAGTCTGCTTAAGATTCGCTCTCTCTCCTTCTGTCCCTCTCCCCTGCTCATACCCATTCTCTCTAAATAATAATAATAATAATAATAATAATAATAATAATAATAATAAATGAAATTGGCAGAACTTTCAATGGGTTCATGTACTCTTTTGTATGCTCATATTAATACAAGTGGGAACTTATAAAGGCCCAGAGAACCAGTTCCATGTCCACTTTAATGTGTGATAGTGCCCATCAGGGAGCCAACAGCAGATGCATGCTTAATAAATGCTTTGGAACTATCTTGTTAATTTTCAGTAAATTATTATATAAAAGAAACAAGCAACTGAATTAAAATCTGGGACAAATTATCTTAAATTTCAGAACATGAAGCCTCTATCTAGATATATAAATCTGTGTTATTCTAAATATCTATAAAGAGTCTAAATTTTCCATAATTTGGCTATTGTTGAAAGTGCTGCTATAAACATTGGGGTACAAGTGCCCCTATGCACCAGTACTCCTGTATCCCTTGGGTAAATTCCTAGCAGTGCTATTGCTGGGTCGTAGGGTAGATCCATTTAACAATAGCCAAATTATGGAAAGAGCCTAATTGTCCATCAACTGATGAATGGATAAAGAAGTTGTGGTTTATATACACAATGGAGTACTACTTGGCAATGAGAAAGAATGAAATCTGGCCTTTTGTAGCAACGTGGATGGAACTGGAGAGTGTTATGCTAAGTGAAATAAGTCATACAGAGAAAGACAGATACCGTATGTTTTCACTCTAATGTGGATCCTGAGAAACTTTACAGAAGACCAGGGGGGAGGGGAAGGGGGAAAAAAAAAGGGAGGGAGGGAGCCAAACCATAAGAGACTCTTAAAAACTGAGAATAAACTGAGGGTTGATGGGGGGGGGGGGGTGGGAAGGAGGGGAAAGTGGGTAACGGGCACTGAGGAGGGCACCTGCTGGGATGAGCACTGGGTGTGCTATGGAAACCAATTTGACAATAAATTTCATATTTAAAAAAAAGTCTAAATTTTAAGAAAAGCATTAGAGGCTCTGAAATCGGAAAACCTGGTTTGAATGCAGGCCCTCCCAATTATCAGCTAAGGGATTTTGTTAATTAAACTTCCTGTGCTTCAATTTCTTCATTTGTATAACTGAGGATATAAGAATACCTGCCCCAACTAGGGGCACGTGGGTGGCTCAGTCGGTTAAGCCGCCAGACCTCGGCTCAGGTTATTTATGATCTCGCGGTTCGTGCCGTACATCGGGCTCTGTGCTGACAGCTCTGAGCCTGGAGTCTGCTTGTGGTTCTGTCCCTCTCTCTCTGCCTCTCCCCTACTCATGCTCACATGCTCTCTCGCTCTCTCTCAAAAATAAACATTAAAAAAATTTTTTTAAAAAGAATACCTGCCTTAACCATAACTGAGAGGTATTCTGAGAATCAAGAATGATGGAGTTTGGGGGCGTGTGGGTGGCTCAGTTGGTTAAGCCTCTGACTTCGGCTCAGGTCATGATCTCAGTTCGTGGGTTTGAACCCCATGCCTGGCTCTGTGTTGACAGCAGGGAGCCGGAGCCTGCTTCGGATTCTGTGTCTCCCTCTCTCTGCCCCTCCTCTGCTCACACTCTCTCAAAAATAAATAAATGTTAAAATTTTTTTTTTAAAACTACGGAGTTTGTAAAAGTGCTTTATATACAATAATTTATAATCTAAATGTAACTTGCAGCCATTAATATCATGCACAATACTGTAAAGAGCACTGGGTTTGTAGCTGACATGATCCATTTGGCAGCTAGCAGCTTCAGAAACTGACAGGCCTACGATCTAGGCATCTTGCCTCTGGACTGTACTTTCATAGGGCACTGCCCATCCTGGAGATGAAGCAGCTGGAGTGTAGACGGATTAAATGCTTACCAAAGCCATATAGCTGTACTAAGTCACAGAGCCAGAACCACACCCAGAAGAAAAAACACATTAAGCTGATGGTTCTCAGTCATCTTAGGATCCTGGTATACCTTTAACCTACTAGAATTTGTGGCAATACACTTAAGGTATTAAAAAACTCAAAATGCCAAAGCACAAAAGCAAAACAACACCCTGAAGAATCTATGGTTATTAATGATCTACAGAAGCCTGTTTTGCTGAGACTGGTTAGAGGTCTCTAACGTGCTCTCCTATAGTCCAGCAAGCACACTATTTTACTTCAGCACTGGTATGATACTGTGCTCTCTCTCTCACCTCTTCTGAGAGCTGGCTGTACCCTGCTGTACCACATATCCCTTTATCTGCTTAGACTATCATTCCATCCTACATCATAACAGTATGCTTTCCTGGTTATAGTTATTTATATTTTCCACATTTGTCAGATGCAGTGACAATGCTTCCTGGTTAAGAACCAGGATGTGTAATTAATGGGAGTCACTGCTGTATTAACAAGGAATTGGCTTTGAGAATACTTTCAACGGCAACATGGAATTTCATCTTAAAGTGTCAAATCCTGGCTCAATGTGGTATTATAGCAACATGACTCAACAGCAGGTTATATTCCGCGATTAGGATAGATAACATTTTATGCAGTCAAAAGGTTTTGAAAAAGTTGTATGAAAACCAAATTTTTCTAAAGATTTAAAGGCACAAAGCAACAAACAAACTGTTAAACTGTTTTTAAACAATCACTTCCTGATTTCATTTAACTTACAAATCCTTATTATATATAGTGTTTTCTGAAAGAGGAAAATTGCTCCTACACTAACAAGCAAAGCAAACAATACTGAAGAACAGTATGTCCCCTGAGGCAGTTTTCTCCTTTAGGCAAAATTTAAATTAGCACAGCTCCAATGGGAAAGAGATACTTGAGTGTATTCTTAAAGACCAAATCCCCTATGCCATCAGAAGTCAAGATGCCTAATCAGTGAATTACTGTAATTAAGAAATGGACTGAAGGGCTCCTGGGTGACTCTAGGTTTTGGCTCAGGTCATGATCTCATGGTTTTGTGAGTTCAAGCCTCAAGTCGGGCAATGTGCTGACAGCATGGAGCCTGCTTGAGATTCTCTCTTTCTCTCTCTCTCTCCCCCTCTTTCCCTTCCCCCTCCCTGACTTGAGCTGTCTCTAAATAAAGAAAATTTAAAAAATTTAAAAAAGCAGGGCACTGGGTTGCTCAGTGGGCTCAGTCAAGGTCTGACTCTTGATCTCAGCTGAGGTCATGATCTCATGGTTTGTGGGTTCAAGCCCCACATTGGGCTCTATGCTGACAGTGTGGCCGGCTTGGTATTCTGTCTTTCTCCCTCTCTCTCTGCCACTCCTCTCTCTCTCTCTCTCTCAAATAAACTTGAAAAAAAAAAAAAGAAAGAAATGGACAGAGTAAACAGAAAAAGGTAGAGCCTTAAAAGACTAAATTACGCTGAAAGATATTTCCCAGACATTTAAAACCTTATGTTCATGTGGAGGGTGTATCTTTAAATAGAGCAAGATGCCAAGCAAGAATGTCCATTTTATTAAATATTTAACTTCTTCCTTTTGATATTGAGGATTATAAGTGTATATAAAACAAACTTCAAATAGAAATTGGATATTTACCTATGAGATTCAAAAAGCCTAGGGATCAAAAGGAGAAGTAATGGGGCCTGTGTAAGGGAAAAGTAATCTCAAGGGACCAAGGAATGAATAACAGAGCTTTAAGCCTCCAGTCACCACTTGTTTACCCTTCTGACAATTGAAGTTTACAACCAGCTCTGTGGAGGCCAGGCACACCTCTGTACTGGCAAAAGAAAGAAAAACCATGTTTCAATTTAACCGTACTATGAAATATCCTTATAAAATACAATGGAAATCAACCACAGGAAATGTTAAATGTGGGGACAATTTTCCTTACTTCACATTTACCAACGGTAACAATGTCACTCCAAGAGCAACACTTTCAGCTACCTCTTTCCCCAGTTTCAGTTTCAAAGGACAATTTACACTTCTTAAGCTCGGCCAAAGACCTTTTAAGTTAAAAGAAAGGAAGAAAATGATTCCATTTACCCGTTTTTACCCAGGATTTATCAGTTTTCTACTTGCAAGAGTACCTGACTTTTAATTAGCCAAAATCACTATGAGTGTTTTGCATAGATTATGTCTTTAATTAATAAGCCAATAAGGTAGGCTCTATTATTATATCCATTTTACAGATGAAGAAGTTTCAAAAACATTATTACTTGCTTAGGTCAGAAAAGTGGTAGATACGGGATTCAAACCCAGGTAGCTCTTACTACACTGTTCTAATTCACTTACGTGTTTTTTTAAAGAGCAAAAATACATATGTGTGCAAAGTCCAGAAACAAAAACAGGATTAATAGTGCCATTTATGAAAGCATTTTAATGAATGTCTTTTCCACTATATGTTAAGAATTAAAAATTCTTTCTAAGAATTATCTTTCCCTTTAGCAAACCTGGAAAAACATATTTTGATCCCATGTTGCATTTAAAAGCTGGTTTCTCGAATGATACTTTTATAAAGCCCTGAAAACTGGTGAGTTTAACATTCCTACAGAAAAATGGGTAAAGGATATGAGCAATTCACAGAAAAGAGAGATACAAATCAATCTTAAACACAAAAAAGATTCTAACCCTCCCTCAGTTCAGAATGGGACACTCCATAGGAATAAGGACTTTGTTCATTATTGTAACCTAAGCATCATGAATAGAATAGGGGCTCAAAATATATTTGCTGCATAATTATATGTATGTGTTTATATGTGTGTGTGTGTGTGTGTGTGTGTGTGTGTATACATATACACATATATTTAAAAGCAGGGCCAGGGGCACCTGGGTGGCTTAGTCGGTTAAGCATCGATTTCAGCTCAGGTCATGATCTCGCAGTCCATGAGTTCGAGCCCCGCGTCAGGCTCTGTGCTGACAGCTCAGAGCCTGGAGACTGTTTCGGATTCTGTGTCTCCCTCTCTCTCTGATCTTTCCCCCATTCATGCTGTCTCTGTCTCAAAAATAAATAAACATTAAAAAAAAATAAAAAATAAAATAAATAAATAAAAGCAGGGCAAAAACTGTATATATGCATTTTCTATCATTTGTATGAGAAAACATTATATGTAATAATAATGATTGCAATTGAGGGAAAGGAAGAGGAATGGCTAGCTTAAAAAGAGTTAAAATTTGTATAATATACCCTATTTCTGAACTTTAAAGCACATAAATGTATCACAAATTAAAAATTCTAAAGAGAATCATCTCTAAATATGTATGTGCAGGCACACACATATATGCATTTCTTAAGTGTTATAGAAAAAATAACCCAACTACCTAATATCAAGGAGCATGAGACCAAAAGAATTGGAATTAGCACATGCTGAGTGAAAAAGGAAAGTTACTAAGTATCTTTTATAATTTAAAAAGGAGTATCAATATATCTTTACACTGCTTATATTAAAAACAAAATCATCAGGGGCTCCTGGGTGGGTCAGTCGGTAAAGCATCCAACTTCAGCTCAGGTCACGATCTTGCGGTTTTTGAGTTCGAGCCCCGCGTCGGGCTCTGTGCTAACAGCTCAGAGCCTGGAGCCTGCTTCAGATTCTGTCTCCCTCTCTGCCCCTCCCCCATTCATGCTCTGTCTCTGTCTCTCAATAATAAATAATTGTTAAAAAAATAAAATCATCAGAGCATTTTAAGAATGATTACACTTAAGAGGAGGAGGGAAACTGCTGAGGGAAAAGAATGGAAACTAGACCTTTCTGGTTTTGTATTTTTGACTCAAAAACCAAGTCAAAAGGGAGTCTCTAAAACCTGAAAGCAAATGAAACAAATGAGACTATCTGCGCAACAAGTTAGTAATTTAACCATACATAAAGTGACCTTCAAACACAACACTGACTCTACATCCCAGATGGAATATACTAAAAGGAACTAAAAAGAAATCAGAAATTCTTTTCAGCAACCATATTGTTAGTAAGTGTTTGTGAGTGTATGTATGTGCAAAACCAACATGTTAGAATAAAGCTAACAGGTAATTCTATTAATGCCATTAGAAACCATAAAATACAAGTAAAACCAAAGGAATCCAGAGGAAAATCCTATAATCCAAAATTTTAACTGGAAATATATTGGTATGAACTCATGAAGTACTTTTCCTTAAAAGGTGGGGGGAGGGGGAGGGGGAGGAGTTCACCTCTCTCCAATAAAAGGGACTGAAAACTGCCAAGAGAGCAGTAATGAATATTCTTATCACTGAGATTGTTACATCTAAACATTACTTCCCAAAAAATGAAATGTGGCTCCTTAGAGAAAAAGCTGACTCTAGGTCTGGGGCCGAAAATATAGCAGATAAGCCTGAAACATCTCTGTATCAGAAAGCAAAGCAGCTATCAAAGAGAATTAGATTATATTAAAATTATACCTAAAAACAAAACAAAGCAAAAACCTGTCAAAAGGACACAGAAAGAAGGGCTCCGTCTGATCAAAGATGGGTAAAAGGGGTGCCTGAGTGGCTCAGTTAGTTGGGCTTCCAACTTCGGCTCAGTCATGATGTTGCGGTTCGTTGAGTTCAAGCCCTGCATCACTGTCAGTGCACAGCCTGCTTGGGATTCTCCCTCTCTCTCTGCCCCTCCCGTGCACTGTTTCTCTCAAAATAAATAAATAAAAACTTTAAAAAATTTTTTAAAAGATGGGAAAAATAACCACAATAGAGTTAAGCAATCCAATCCGTATTTTCATTCATTACCTCTGGAGGATGTTAGGGAACCAACATATTCTAAAAAGAGGTAATGGGAAGTTTTTTCTTTACCAAGGGTTCTAAGAAGGAGGAATGATAGAAAAGTCATAGGACCATTTTTGCAGCCCCTACTGAAACAAGGATGGAGATACTGATCAACATCACCTGCTAAAATCATTAGGTTCAAGGCTGTTGGACAACTTTATGATGGATGTGTCAGGCTGAGAACACCTGACACCCCAGGAATCAATCTCAACGTTATAAAAAGTAGGAAAACCAGACAGCATGTGCTCCCAATGGATGTAACAGGAGGTACACCTATGATATGTGTACCTATGAAGTATTTTGTGCCAAATAATTCAATCCTAAATCTGGCTGAGCAATTCAGGAGTAAAAGAATATGTTAAATGACACCATGGGAATGCAAACAGCAATATCCAGACTGTGGATTATTCTACAGGACAAATGGCCAGATTTCTTCCGTAAATAACTGACAAAAAAATGGGAAAGAGAAGAAACCTAGAGATTAAAACGTATTTAGGAGACCTGTAAACCAAATGCAGTTATGTGGACCTTCCAAATTTTTATTATGCAGTGACATTTTAGATCTAATTACTAAGTGGCATTTATGAGACAATCAAGAAAAACTGAATACCACTAAATATTTGATAATTAAAGATACTATATTTTAGGTGTCATAATGGTACTGCGGATTTAGAAAATAATGGTCCCAATGTTTTAAAGGGTTATAATAAATTCATGATGAAACTGTATCTTTGATTTAATTTTTAAAATAATTTTTTAGGGGCACTTGGCTGGCTCAGTCAGTAGAACATGTGACTCTTGATCTCAGGGTCGTGAGTTTAAGCCCCATGTTGGGTGTGGAGCCTACTTAAAATAAAGGTTAAAAAAAATGAAAATAGAAATAATCTTTTAAATTATCAGAGGTGGGGAGGTCTCTAGATGAAACAAGGTGTGGCACATGATAAATGCTGAAGATGAATGATGGGTATGAATGGCTCATCATATGATACTGTTTGTATGTTTGAAAACTTCCATAATAAAGTTCCTGAAATGGGATTATATGCCTGAAAACATACTCTTTACTTCTGTTCGTCTCCAAGGCAAACAACACAAATCGTTAGCTCTTTGTTATTTTGTTCACTCGAGCACAGCTTTGCAGATTACGGCTGCCCTAGAAAACTGTTCTCATCAGCCCACAAAAATCACTGATCTAGAATAAATTCGAATGAGCCCTCAGAGTCAGGTAAAAGTGTATGTCACCACTGTTTGCTTATAGAATGCTAACACTGGAAAGATTCTGTGTTTTTCTAACAGCGTTTTAAAATGTCCCAAGCCCAAAAAAGGTGTTTCAGGGGTCTGGGGGAGCTAAGGAGGTGAACCTGTGGGCCTCTGAACCTCAGCCCTTGCTTTAAAAAGAGCACCCCTCATGCTGATTCATAGGGGCACATGTACCCCAATATTTATAGCAGCACTATCAACAATAGACAAATTATGGAAATTATGGAAAGAGCCCAAATGATGAATGGATAAAGAAGGTATGGTGTGCGTGTATGCACATGTGCGCGCGCGCACGCACACACACACACACACACACAATGGAATAGTACTTGGCAACGAGAAAGAATGAAATCCTGCCATTTGCAACAACATGGATGGAACTGGAGGGTATTATGCTAAGTGAAACAAGTCAGAGAAAGACAGATATCATGTTCTCAACTCATGTGGATCTTGAGAAACTTAACAGAAGACCATGGGTGAAGGGAAGGGGGGAAAATAGTTACAGAGAGGGAGTCAAACCATAAGAGACCCTTAAATACAGAGAACAAACTGAGGGTTGATGGAGGGTGCTGGGGGCAGGGGAGGGAGAAATGGGTGATGGGCACTGAGGAGGGTGCTTATTGGGATGAGCACTGGGTCTTGTGTATAAGTGATGAATCATGGGAATCTACTCCCGAAACCAAGAGCACACTATATACTCTGTATGTTAGCCAACTTGACAATAAATTATATTTAAAAAAAAAAAAAAAAATCTATCTATCTGCTTTTTAAACCAGGGTGGGAAGAGGTGAATTCTGTGAAAAGAGGTCTCAGGTTTCCTAGAGTAAGTTCTGGGAATAACTTTGGCAAGTCAACCTGGTTTTGTGAAGGTAATTATCACGAGTCTAGACTCCTGTCTGCGCCTTTTCCTTTCTAATATACTACTGTGGCCCAACAGCTTGTTAGTCCTAGATGAGCTTTTTGCATTTGAACACTTTTTGTTGGGTGCTCAGCCCTCACCTGCCAAGCTCCTACTGGTCCAGAAATCTCCAATCATGTTTTTGTGGGAGAGGTGGGTGTCACATGTAATCAGAGTGGCCTGCTGGCATCCAACCTGCCAATCTGTCCCAGGTGTCCGATCTCCACTGCCCCCCGATGGGGGTTTCAGGACCACCAGCTGTCTACCTCCTTTGCACTCTGCGGCACCCTGGCCCCAACCTCTGCATCTCCTGGAGTGTTAAGCATCCTCTTTCTCTGCTGCTTCTCCTGGAGCTTTTCACTGTTCTCCATCTCTAGCACTCTTCTCTCTCAGGTTTCTGAGACAGCCATGTGTCCAACTGGCTAAAAAGGTAGGCCCCACAGTAGAGCTGTGCGTTTTAGTAATACTATTTTTAAATTTTTCTTAAAAAAAACCAAAAAACAACATTAAAGCCCTCTACTTTCCAGAGCAAATAAGTATTCTGGGGCAAAGAGAAGGCTGAGAGTGCAGATTCACAGTGTCCTTAAAACCACTGGTCCCTCTGGCCCTACCACAAATCTTGGGAATTCCGGCCAGGCTCTTGTTCTTCTCCCAGGACTCTTGGGTCTTTAAAATTCAGACCTGTATCTGGACTCCTGCTAACGTGACCCTGGTCACGACATGACAACAGGGAATTACCCCAAACATTTTCTGACAGACAAGAGTATTTTTTTTTCTGCCCAGGGCAACAGAGGACATCTGGGAGGGGGAACTGGTTAGCAACTCTGCCCGGACCTGATCAAGTCTGAAACCAGATCATTTGTCCCATATCTGCAGTGAGATTTCAAAACCAAGGTGGTTTTGTTCTAGTGATTAGATGTATTCAAAGTCGAATAATTTTCATGACTAACATTTTCTCACTATAATCTTACTTCTTGAAAGTTATTGTCTTACCCTGTATTCTTAATTTCTTCAACTTGACAGCATATTCTTTGTATGACTTCTTCATGAACACAAGACTGCTTTTATTTGGCTAGTAATAATTCAATTCTAAAGAAGTCACAAAGGATAAATAAAGGATAAACTAGGCGATCATCAGGAGTCCTAATCTGCCATTTCAGCAAAATAAACCTTTGAGACTCTTAGCCACATTTACTGGAGAATAGAAGGCTTTATTCAAGTAAATACATCAGTATAAATACAAGTACATTAACTAGAATCAGATATAAACTTAGTCCCTATCACATTTCTGTTGTAAGAAATTCTTCCCTATTTTAAAACTGTTAGATACTTTATATTTCCTTCTAAAAGTCTTTAAGTTTTTCTCTTTCACAAGTGTTTGGTTCATCTAGAATTTATACTTGTGTATATGAAATAAGGATCCATTTCCTTTTTGTTTTGGAGGACCCACATTAAATGACTAACTCAGTACCATTTACCTAACAACCCATTCTTCCCCTCACTGATCTGCTAGGCTAGCTCTGCTGTATATACCAGGTTTCCTAGATCTGTGGGTCTTGGGACCTTCTAAATTCTTTTTTTTAATGTTTGTTTATTTTTGACAGAGAGAGACAGAGCATGAGCAGGAGAGGGGCAGAGAGAGAGAGAGAGGGAGACACAGAATCCGAAGCAGGCTCCAGGCTCTGAGCTGTCAGCACAGAGCCTGACACGGGGCTGGAACTCACAGACTGCAAGATCATGACCTGAGCCGAAGTCGGACACTCAACCCACTGAGCCACCCAGGCGCCCCAGGTCTTGCGACCTTCTAGTTCCATTCTCCAGGTCTGCCTCCATGAAACTTCTGCACTAAAGACTTATAATCAGTCTTCACGTTTGATAAAGAAAATGCTTTCCTTTCCCTCAACCTGGTTCTTGAGCAGTATCTTGGCTCTTCAAAGCCCTATGGGCTTAAATACATATTTCAGAATTCGTGTTTCAACTTCCAAGGAAAAGGGCATTGAGATTTTAATTAAAACTACACTGAATCTTGCAGATCAATTTGGCAAAAATGTCTCTCTGACAATGTATTTGCCATCTCAATAAGTTTTAGGTCTTTCAGTAAGTTTAATATTACATTTTTTGCTAAGATTTATTCCTAGCTATGTAACTTTATAATAGGTACTCTCAGTATGCCCCCTTCCCCAGTTAAGCTAGTGTGTTGATGGTGCACAGAAATGTAAACAGTTGATTGTGTATAAAAGCAACCCTGCCAAACTTCTTTACCAACTTGAACAATTTGCCGGTAGATACTTACGGTTTTTTAAACATTTTTTTTAGTTTTTATTTTATTTTTGAGAGTGTGAGCAAGGGAGGGGTAGAGAGAAAGGGAGACACAGAATCTAAAGCAGGCTCCAGGCTCTAAGCTGTCAGCACAGAGCCCGACGTGGGGCTTGAACTCATGAACCACGAGATCATGACCTGATCTTGCTTAACCAACTGAGCCACCTAGGCACCCTGGTTTTATTTCTAAATTTCATGGCTATGGTATTATCTCTGACTATGGCCTCCAAATAATGCTGAATAGCAAAGATGACAGCAGGCATCCCTATATTATTCCTGATATTCTAAGTACTGTCTTTACTATCTCATTAAGGAATTTGTTTCTTGTGAATTTTAACAAGATTAAAGAAGTTCTCTCTTATATTTGTGATTTGCTAAGATATTTATTAATCAGGAATGACTGTGATTTTATTGAATGTTTTTTCTTTATTAGAATGATCGTATGTTTTTCTCCTTTTATCATTTAATGCTATTAATGAAGTAAATAACATTTACAAATAGAATTTACAGAATTGTAACATGGATCCTCTGTTTCACATTCTAACTAATCTGTTCTACATTAAGTATCTTTTATACCATATCCAGTGATGTAATGAAATAAATATCAGCATCTTTATCAAATATAACAACTTGGTGCAAACCACTAACAAGTTAAAAGATCAGAGCTCTGAATAAATTTCATAAATTAGGTCCGAGAGAGCTGCTCCTGTGAAACACAGCCAAGATGTCAAGAAGCCCTATCAATATAAATCGAACTACAGCATGGTGTAGTCTAATTGTCCACAAAGCAACTCAGTATATTTTCCGGAGAAAAAATAAAATGCCATTGAAATGGAGCATTTGTTTTGTATACTCGCTAACTCTGCAATATTTATCGTTCTAGGTCACAAGTAAAACCCTAATTTTGTTGACATTTCTCTAGAACTAACCTGAAAGCCCAACAGCATGCACAGCACTGGAGCCTGCTTTGGATTCTGTGTCTCCCTCTCCCTTTGCCCTTCCCCCCTGCTCACACTCTTCCTCAAAAATAAATAAACATTAAAATTTTTTTAAAAAATATTTTGTTGGCAATTATCACATGGGGACAGATTAAACATCCATAGTATCTACACTTTTATTATCATAGAAATTAGTTTAGCACACCTTATTTTATAGTTAATTAATATGACATATGCCCTATACCTGGAAATTTTCAAACTGTGCCCCACAATGTCACCCTACGATGACTGGGTGGAAAAGGAAAACGAGTGGGTAGAGGTTGAGGGCAAAGCAAATCACAGTTTTTGAGGAAAAATGGAATGAACAGAGTTAAAGCAGGTCATTTGCACTGAGTGCTTCCCACGTAGCAAACACCCTCCAAGGCCCCTATGTATGTAATAAACAGGAACAGAAACATAGTTTGTAATGGTTTATAACACGTACTACAGAAAATAGAGCTTAAATATTTTTGTTGGATAAGGACATGAAGTAGATGTGGTGTCTCCCACTGAAGCTAGAGACGGGGGAGAAGAGCGGAGAGGACCCCTCTGAGGGGAGACCCAACAATCTCCGAAGGTGGTTGAGATTTTAAGTTTCCACACTAAATATCTGTTATACAAGTGGTTCCATGGCTAAATAGTTGAAAACCCCTGTTCTAGTTTATCAGCAAATCAGGCCATGATTTAATACTTTCCATGTGAATTATTGTAAGGCTTATCTTTTGCCATTTAAAAATATTAATTTCTCACTCTAAAAAATTTTACAATCTATATTCTTCCCATGTCCTCCTTCCTAAATTTAAGTGTGTATATCCTAGAAGGTAAATGGTGGTATGGAGGGAAGAGGAAATATATAATATATGACAAGGTCAAATACTAATTTCACGTGACTTTTAAAAATAAAATAGAAGACTGCAGATAAATTCCAGGGTCACTTTGGGCTGATCCTCCAACAGCACTACTTCTGCTTTTCTAAAAACATCGCCAAAATTACTACTAATTCAAATTATTCTTCCTATTACCACAATAATTGCCCATTATAAACACAGATTACTTACAATGCAATTGAAGACACAGGCAAGAGGGACTTGGTAACACTGAATACTACATTTACTTTCTTAATCTGAAATGAAACTTTTAAATTATTGGTGGCATAGGTTCTCTTTATTTGATTAGAGAGGAACTTCAAGACAAAAGGCTAAAAAACAAAACAAAAAACTCCTAACAATTACTTTTTAAAATAGAAACTGTTATGTTTTCCCTACATACCTGATTGCTGACAATTTCCTAAACTGTCCTCTTTTCTCCTAAATACTAAAGAATATTTTATTACACTTACAGGCTTAGTAAATTGCAGCTCATTTATCAGTTTAACTTTTCCAGTGAGGTCACTACCTAGCTGCATTCCTTTGAAGTTTTTCTTAGTGACCTGCCCTGATTTCATTTTTGAACAATTTCACCTTAACTTTCTCACTTTACCATTCTGGGTTTGACTAAGATATAACACAGAATATATAAATACAGTATAATAAATTTCTGTCAAGTGCAAAATAACTACTGTTATGATTACAGCACACATACTAAAGGGCTACTGGCACTGTGAAAGGCAGCAGAGAAATGCCTCCAGCCCTAGGATCTGAGAGTATTTAAGCACAAAGTGACCCTGGAATTTATCTGCAACCTTCTATTTTATTCTGATGGATATTTGAACAACTGTATCAGCTATTCGTAAGAGTTCACCTGTGTTCTCACCAGACTGTCATAATGTATGTCTGGTAAGCCTGCCAAGTGTCCTGTTAGGTATTTCATGTCCTATACAGAACTTTTTTAGCCCCGGACTCCCAAAGGAGTTGACAGCAACTACTGAAGGCAATCAGGAAAGCACTGCTGGCCACATAATTTTCAATAGTAAATTGCATCAGTGAGTATGTTTAGAGGATACTCCCTAACCAAACAAAAGAAAATCCTGGTTTCAATTAGTTTATTACCTAAGATTCACTGGATGTTTTCAAAAGGAGTATAAACTATTTTTGTTAGCCAGGGGCAAATAGACATAAATCAGAAGGGATATGTACATTTTCCCCCCAGTAGAATTATTGAGACCAATCAGGACCAGAATCATGGCACAGAAATGGAGTCAGTTATACAACTTGCACATATTAAACAAACGAAACTATCTTGTAGAAATTAACCGTTAATAACTTCTTACCCACCCCCTCCCCCCGTGTGCATTTCACAATGACACCAGGATACAGCCTTAACCCATAATTTGATAAAATATTTTATGAATACCGGCAGGCACATGTGCCACTGTGTCTGCACACTTGTGCCGAAACCTGAGAGCTCCAGTGCCTGCTGCCTCTCATTACTCTGGGGCAATCTCTAGGAAGAAATCATCAAGGGAATAAAAAGATACTAATGTTATTAGACAGTGTAAAATGGATATGTTCAACAAACCCTGGGTCTTAATAAAAGGCTTTGTTTAAGTGTAACTGAATTGTATCAACAGGCAGGCAATATTACCATCCACTCTCACTAAAACCAACAAGAAGATCAAATGGCGAGAAACTAAAATAGCACGGGGAGGCAGAGTCATCAAAGATGTATGAGGAAAAAGGAGCCCAGCATCAATTGCAATAGACAATTCTGAAGAGCCTATCTGAATTTTCAACTAAAGGATTTATGTTCCCTGAAACCATGGTTGCCAAAACCACGTTTTATGCTTTGTTCCTACAATTACAGATGATGTTCTTCTCTCAAATGAGCAAAAGTACTTAAGCTAAATCCTTTCTCTGAGGTGATAACGGCAATATAAATGTCCAACACAGACAGGAAAAAACAAAGAGAAGGTATGCTTTTCTTTATGAACCCGTAAGTATTTTATAAGAAAAAGCCAGCAACAGTGACTGTTAAAGACTGTCCTACCTGTGTTTTTTGATGCCATTGGAGAGAGCATCTCCACCACCACAATCGTTTCCCTCTGACATTCTGGGTTTTCTACTGCCCAGGTGCTCTCCTTCCTCTTCAGAGGAGCGTGCCGTCACTGCCTCCAGTCTGCTCAAGGACCGCTCGGACTCGGACTCTGTGGCAGAGCAGGTTCGCAGTCAATGAACTGAACTTGGGTGCGAGGTGGCAGTAACAATGGATATCTCCCTCAATGCATTAGGCTTTGAAACTTAAGCAGCCTACTTTGTCCTTCAACAATCCATCCATTAACCACCTCCTCAGGGATTTCAGGGAACCTGCACCCAATAAGGCTAAAGTGGATTTATGAAACAGATACAGGCTACTATAAACTTACAATTAAACAGATTTTAGACATTACAAGAGATTTCCAAAGATTATCCAATTCTTTAAGAAATCATATTCAGGAAGGAGTTCCCCCTCCCCCAAAATTTCTATCTTCCCTCTCAAAGCATCTTAAGGGTAACCTACCAAAAAAAAAAAAATTCAGTTTTTAGAATTCACGTATAAGGAAAAACTTATAGCGGTGTACTCAGGGGAAGTTTAAATTACCTTTGATACAGTAGACACAGAAGAAAAGGTAATCTTAAAATACCTCAAAAAATACTTCTTTTGGTATGATATTATTTTAATCCTCAAGAGCTAAAGCTCAAAGTGTCCATATACAATCCAATTATCAGGCAGGCATTTTTAGGATAGAAATACCATGTTCCTAATTGGCTATGTATTCAGGGTAGAGCCATCTGCCTGTTTGAGAATACGAAGACAACTTATTTTTATACAACACATTATAGTTTTCAGGCATGATCACATTATTCATCTCCTTTTAGCATTTCCAGGGTGCCTTGGTGACAGTAAAGCAGGACTATGGGGTTATTAACACGTGTGCTGATGGTCTCATGGCTTTTGAGTTAGGTGAACCGGCATTTGAACTTAAGTCCTCCGATTCATTTATTGCTCTATATACTTCAGCTGAAAGTAGCAATCTACAAAAAACTTTAAATTGTGCCTGTGTTTCTACTGAAATATAAATTCAAGGTAACTTTCTAAATTCCCTTCCTAAGCAGATGACTATACACTCAACTGTCTTCAGCTCTAGGGCAGAACTCTTACACACATTCAAGCAAACTTCCTTAAACTTCCTTAAATTTACTGACCATCTGCTTAGTTTGTATTACAGCTAAACTGTTCAGGAAATCAAATTTTTTAGCACTTTCTTTTCCCTCTGCTGCATTCTATAACTTAGACAACATCAAGGAACCTTATTTTTATCACATTCGGTTGATTATAGATCTTCTTTGACTTACAATGGGGTTACGTCCCAATAAACTCATCAAGTTCAAAATATTAGGTCAGGGCACCTGGGTGGTTCAGTCAGTTAGGTGTCCAACTTTGGGTCAGGTCATGATCTCACAATTGAAGGAGTTCGAGCCCCATGTCGGGTTCTGTGCTGACAGCTCTGAGCCTGGGGACTACTTCAGATTCTCTCTCCCATCTCTCCAACCCGCACTGCTTGTGCACGTGCTGTCTCCCTCTCAAAATAAATAAATAAATGTTAAAATAATTAATTAATTTATGGGGCACCTGGGTGGCTCAGTTGGTTGAGTGTCTGACTCTTGATTTCAGCTCAGGTCATGATCGCAGGATCCTGTGATTGAGCCCTGCATTGGGCTTCACTGAACATGGAGCCTGCTTAAGATCCTCTCTTTCTCTCTCTCCCCCTCTGCCCCTCTCCCACCTTGTGCTCTCTAAAATAAATAAAAAAATATTAAGTTAAAAACGCATGTAATACACCTAACCTCCTCAACATCACAGCTTAGCCTAGCCTACCTTAAATATGCTCGGTCACTTACATTAGTTGGGCAAAATCATCTGACACAAAGCCTATTTTATAATAAAGTGTTGAACATCTCATATAATCTATTGAATGTTATACTGAAAAACAAAATGGTTGTCTGGATGCAGAATGCTTGTCTTACTGGCCTATCGGGAGCCAAGGCTCACTGCCGCTGCCCAGCACTAGTCCCAGAAATGATCCAAATTCATACCCTGAAGTATGGTTTCTACTGAATGCATATCACTTTCACACCATCATAAAGCTGGAAAATTGTAAGTTGGAACCATTACAAGCCAGGAAACACCATAGTAACAAATGTTGGACAAGTACAATTGCAGGTTGGACAACATATCTTGAACTCTGAACCCTGGCCCCTCTGAATGGTGTTAAGTTACTTGGAGAATGTCTTTCAATGGCAGCAATTTTTATTTTCTGTAAATATAATTTTACTGGAATTTCTGAAAATATACTTTGTTCAAGTCATAGACGTTATAACAAAGAAACAGATATTTTAATAATAAATTCAAAGAGACATATTTTTCACTGTCAATTTTGTCAGGCAGTCACACAACCTTGTATTCAAAAAAATTAAAGACAACCTGAATAGCCAGTAACAAAGAAAGGACAGCCGCCATCAGATGAAATTAGTTGTTAAAATCACATTTACACATACAACTTAATAAAACAGAAAAATGCTTTTAACAAAATACAAAAGACAAAAATAATCAAGGTATCGTTCTGCAACTCTAAAATATAGAGCAAAAAAATAACTTTACTCCTTCCTAAGGAGAGGCCAGTCTGGTTCAGATGTACATACAGACCAGAGCAGTAAAATAACAGAAGTCTGTCTAGGGCACAGTGAGGTAAGGGAATCAATTTTCTCAGCTAGGTTGATGGGTATCAGGAAAGACGACGTAGGAGAGGTGGTGCCTCATGTAAATCTTTAAAAAAAGAAAACGGCACTCAGGTAGAGGTAAGAGTGTTGGTGAGAGGAAGTTGTCTGAACAAATCCTGAATCAGAGATGATGACAGTGGTGTTAGGTGGTGAAATAGGAGTGGTTTTTTCACACCTACATTTTCAAATTTGTTTCATATGAAAAAATTTAAGATTCTGAAGAGTCAGACAAAATAGTTTTATCTGAATTGGTTAGTATTATTTAAGATGCATTAGTACTTTATAATTTAGATGTCATGAAAACCAAAAAGCACTGAAGCAAAAAAACCTCAGGCATTTATTAAATGGCACTATGAACAGCACAATGTATTTGCTGTTTAAGGACTACAAATCATAAGACAGGGACTTGTCCACCTAAAAAGAAAATTCCTAACAAAAAGCAGACATGTGCAGTAAACACCAAAGAGGTAACGCAGTTAAGAGCTCCTATGAGGCAAAGAAACTTTTTCTAAAACAAGACTTCAACTTGGTGAATATAAGCTGAAGACCTACTCCCTTCATCCATACTACGGGGCCACCGCGGTTACCTCCCAGGGATACACCACCAAATGACAGAGAGTACAGACCCTTGTCCTCTGTGGCAAGAGGTACAACCTCATGCCCTCTTTGCCCCCTCCCAGCCTGCCTTTCTACTCCTTTCTCCTGGTTCTTCTACCTCTCCCCTCCCCCAGCCCTTCTTCCCAACCTCCCTCCCTAATACAACCAGGCTATCCCCACCTTTCCCCTGGAGGGCTCTGACAAAGCTCACCAATTACCTCCATATTGTTTAGTCCAATGGTCATTTTTCAATTCTTACAGAATTACTGGCTCATTCATGGTATATGACACTGGTTAATTCATTCCCCCTCTCCCCTTATCAAGTGCAGGCAGCGTGGAGCCAAAGAACAGTATGATCTGGTCCCTGCCCAGGGTCTAGTAGAGGTGGACTATTTTGTGAACATCTGAATTTGGTAAAGTTTTCTAGGTACCATAACAGAAGTCTGAATGGGAACAGCAGGCCAAAAGGACAGGGTGTCTAGAAAGGACTGTAACTGATGATGGAGCTCAAAGTTGACAAAAGTAAGGGTGGGGGTGGGGGGAGAGTTATGAGAGAGGACTTTACCAAGGAGAGGGAAGAGCAGGACCCAATACAGACAGGAATGAGGTATTCAGTAGGATGGGAGTGCAAGGCACCAGGAAGGTGTGGCAGTAGGGAGTGACCGCAGGCACTGAGAAGAAGGTGAATCTCGAGTCCCCAGGGCAGCTGACCAATTTAAGATAAAGAAAAAGCAAGGCAGGCAGGAGGGCAAGGAGGATGTAAAATGAAGAAGGAAATGAGGCAGCGTCCCCATGCATGCCATGAGGGTCTGTACACCTGGCCAGGGGTTGATCACAAACCTCTCTCTGAGCATTTTAGCTTCAAAGGGAGAGAAGGAACCATGATCAACAACATGATTTACAGTGCCCCTGTGGTAAAAACTAACTAGCCGCTTAATTAAGAACAAAAGCTCATTACTTCTAATACTATGAACAGAGACATGTCTAATATACATAGTATGAAATAATTACCTAATTGGCAAAAGGGAGTCTTTTTTTTTTTAAGTTTATTTACTTTTTTTTGAGAGAGAGAGAGAGCATGTGTATGCATGTGAGCGGGGGAAGGGCAGAGAGAGGGAGAGAGAATCCCAAGCAGGCTCTGTGCTGATGGCCCAGGAGCCTGAGGAGGGGGCTCACTTCCAGGAACCATGAGATCATGACCTGAGCCAAAACCAAGAGTCAGACACGCAAATGACTGAGCCACCCAGTTGCCTCTAAATAGGGAGTTATTCTTAATAGACTGCATTCATAGCATTAGTCACACCAATCTGTCTCTAGGATAGCATCATTTCATATGTAGACCCATAGTTATAGATATATTTAAATTCAAACATGTTGGGGCACTTGGGTGGCTCAATCGGTTAGGTATCCTACTCTTGGTTTCAGCTCAGGTCGTGATCTCACAATTCATGAGTTTGAGCCCCACATAGGACTCTGAGCTGACCGTGCAGAGCCTGCTTGGGATTTCTCTCTCCCTCTCTCTGCCCCTCTCCAGCTTGCTCTCTCTCTCTCAAAAAATAAACAAACATTAAAAAAACAAAAATTCAAACATGTTTAGCTAAATACCTAAAAACACCAAAGCCACTGTGGAGGTTTACTGATCAAGGTAAAGCCTGCCCATAGAAGTAATTTTCAAATCTTCCAGTAGTAATATATCAGTGGTAGATCTTAGCACTTCTGAGATCTTAAATCTCAATCTTAAAACTTCAGGTTTTCAATTTTGCCCATACATATAAATATCAAATAAACCAGACCTTATCTGTCATCCAATGTTAATGGGCAACATAGTAATGTCTTAATGGAAAGCATAAAGCACTTGGAGACAGTGCTTAATGCTTGCACTGTGGTGGTTACTGAGCTATCTTATAATAGCATAAGGCAATGATCCTCATGCTTTAAAAAAAAAAAATACACAGGGGCGCCTGGGTGGCTCAGTCGGTTGAGCGACCGACTTTGGCTCAGGTCACGATCTCACGGTTTGTGAGTTCGAGCCCCGCATCAGGCTCTGTGCTGACAGCTCAGAGCCCGGACCCTGTTTCAGATTCTGTGTCTCCCTCTCTCTCTGCCCCTCCCCCTCTCATGCTCTGTCTCTTTGTCTCAGAAATAAATAAACATTTAAAAAAAACAACAACACACACACACACAAGGAGGGAGATAGGGAGTTAGTCTTTCATGGGTAGAGTTGGGAGTTTCAGTTTCAGTTTGGAAGGATGAATTCGGGCGGGGGAGGGTGGGTAATGGTTGTGCAACAGTGTGACTGTGCTCCACGTGCTCAAGGCCACCAAACTGTGTACTGAAAAACGGTAAAAATGGCAAATTTTATATTACACATACTTTACTACAACAAAAATAAAACAAAGCCCAAACAAATAAGCACACAAAACCTGTTAAGCCAAAGATCTATCATGCTGGGTGCGTGAACTATATTCTGGTCCTGCTCTCTCACTTCAATGCCACTGGAAAACAAAAACAACGCAGAAGCTAAACTATTTGATTTTTCTACAGACATATTTCCAAATGAAGCAAAAGACATTTATTTTAACAACATACACAAACTAGATTCTAGACAAAGTTAGCCTTTCACCATCTTTTTAATTTCCCGCTGTGTTTTCCCCCTACAAACACAAGTGTTTCTGTATTGTAAGTAAAGCCACCCTAAATTTTCAGGATACTTCATCAACCTCTGAAAATCAGGGTAAGGGAATTTATGAAATAGCCTTATGTTATTTACTGAACTTCTGATGGGTAACTAGGAAAATCCGTATCATCGAATAATGAGAAAAGAAATATTTGTGCCTTTGTTTATTCCCACCTAGTTACAAAAGGACTCTGGTGGCTTACTTGAGAATTACATTTTATTGAGAAACTGAGAATAACACTTTGAAAAAAAGACTATTTTACAAGATAAATTCTTTAGCCTACAGATAAGCATTTAAAGTAGAAACTCTGCCTGATTATTTTCTCAATGAAAACAGCATATTAATAGAATGTTTTAATGTGACAAATCTCCACAGGCCTAGATCTTTAAAGCTCTGTTCACATTAGGACACAATCTCCTTTCACTTCACAATCCTAATCTCTCTCTCATCCAAATAGCATGGCAGCCAATGGCTGTGACTGGGTTAATGTGACTTTACAACATTTCTATCAAGTTTCATACTTTAAATATGTACAGTTCTTTGTAAGCCAGTCATACCTTAATAAAGTAGTCTTCAAAAATTCAGAATTAAGAGGATTAATTCCACCCTACTTTTTGAATTTTACCCCTATTAAAAGGCTAAAAGAAGAGGTCATAAAGTTAACAATGTAAACATGCCAACAATTCTTAACGCTATCCTGATCAACTTATTTTTATATGACCTTTGAAAACGAGCTTGTGAACAAACAGTACAAAGGAGCAAAATGTGGAAGAACTGTGAAGGTCCAAGTAACCTTTCCACTGTTACTTAAGGTAACAGGAAATGATGAGGAGATACACACACTCAATTTAATACTTTTATTGTTGGTTTCCCGCATACTAGGCATATTCTAAAAATGTCCAAAGTAACCCAAGGTAACCCAAGCTCAAAATATCAGTGCCAAATTTTAATTTTGCCTTACGGTACTGTTGTGTAAACTTAAAAATTACCCAGTAAATATAAAGAACACAAACAAAATAAATAAAAACCTACCACATTGAAAATAAATTGTAAACTGAAAGTCAGAATGAGCCCAGAGGGTCTGCCAAGAGGCTACTATAATAATTTACTAAGGAAGTGACAAAAGCTTGAAACAGAACCCTGGGAGCAAGCATCAAGAGTGAGAGACATTCTAGACAGACATATCTTCACTGAATGATGTCCAAGGTCAAAATCAGCCAAATGGTATAGTGTTGCTTAAGACAGAGTTTCTTAAAAGTACTGGCTTGTCCCCAAGCAACTAAAGCTACTCCTGTTTTCCACAACTTGCAAAATCTGCACATGTAATTGAAGATGAAGAATTCCACACTGTGTGGACTACTGGGAATCTTATGTGTATCTATTCTGGACAATTAAATCCACAGCTTCCTAGATTGCTGACATCCTTATAATTTTTTTCAGGAAGGTCACATATACATTCACTCTGCAGAACTAAGACCAGTTACAGAATAATCCACAGTTATTTAAAAAAACCACTTTTCTTGTGACTTCAACTTAATAAATCAACATTTACCAAGTATCTACCACACACCAGGTAAAGAGCTAGTTGCTCAAACAGTGTAGGAAGATTAAAGAGACAAGGCTGGTGCTCTCCAAGTATTCAAAGTCCAATATATAAGATACATAAGTACACATAGGTAAACATAAGACATGTAAGTAAACTTAATGTTTATACAAAGCATTTGTGGGGACAGTTGAAGAAGTCATTCATAAGGGACCCAGAGTACATTTCCAAGCAGAGATGACATTTGAGCTGCAATGACAAAAACTAGTTTAAGGCAGAAAAAGAGTATGAGGGGTATGAGGGGAACAGCAAAGAGCCCCAAAGCCTGAAAGAACAAATGTGTGCCCAGAATATCTAGTACAGCTAGAGACAAGGGTGGCTGGAGGAAAAAGATGTGGTCAGCAGAGTTGAAGCTTTAAAGTGAAATAGATCAGAGTTTGGACTCAACTGTAGTAATGGGGATGTTTTCCCAGGGAGTGATGAGGTCAGTTTTAGACTTCACAGACAGCTCTGATCTATCAGTGTCCTATGGCCACTGTAACAATTACCACAAACATCGTGGCTTAAAACAACAAAAATTTAGTCCTTTATAATTTTGGAGGCCAGAAATCAAAAATCACCTTCTCTGGACCAAAGGCACAGTGTTGGCAGGACCACCGTCCCTCCGGGGGCACTAAAAGGAGAATACATTCCTAATGTTTTCCAGGTCTGGAGGCTGCCTGCACTCCCTGGCCTGTGGCCACATCACTTGGCCTTCGGATCACCTCAGCCTCTGTCTCCTCTCTCTCCATCTATCTGTTACAGGATACTTGTGAAGGCATTTGGGCCCCACCCACATAATCCGTGTTTATCTCATCTTGAAATCCTTAATCACATCTGCCAAGGTCTTTTTTCCAATAAATACATACATACATACATACATACATACATACAGTTACAGGTTCCCAGGATTGGAAGGCAAACCTATCCGTTGGGGACTGCTTTTCAGACTCTCACATCTGACAACATGCCAGGTGAAAAATGGCTGGCAGAGACAAAGACCAGAAGCAGTAAAACTGGTTAGAAAAGCACCCTCCACGTCTCTGGGGTCAAAGGAAGGGGAGGTGAACTAAGGCCCCCTCAGAGTGTACTGGGGGAAGTGTGAGGGAAGGGGTAAAGGTGACTTCCACATGTGTAGTTTTCCCAGTGGGCAGATGTTGATGCTGTTAACCAAGACAAGGAATGTAGAAGGGGGCCGAATATGGTGCCAAAATAGATGGGAACCCTAAATATATCATTATCCTCCACATCAACTAGTGTTCAAGCTCAGTCATTTTTGTCTTAAAAATTGTATCCCAAAATTTCATTTGCTCCAATATGTGAACTCCTAACGGGTGCCAGAATCTACGCTAGTTGCCAGGGTTGCAGAATTTCTCATGGAAATGAATGTACTAGCCGGTTGATGGGCAGGGCTGACAGAAACCAATAATTATACAGAATTTCAACTCTGGGAAAATGGTGCACAGAGCATGCAAGTGGAGATCTGATCAAGTCAAGAAAGTCAACCAGGCTTCCTCGAGGAAGCCTCTGACCCTTCAGAAACGGTCAGAAGGACATGCGTTCACTAAACCAACACAAAGAGAGAACGGCAACTTTCCATTCTCAATGATTGCTTTCATTCAAACTCTTGTCATCTCTCGTCTAGGACACGAGGACCCTGAATCAATCTTTACTCCTACAGCACACTCTACCAGAGTACGAACTCCTGAGTAGAGATCAGGTCTTATTTTCTTCAAAGTCCTGTCTCAGTATAATGGAATTACAAGAATTCCACAATGTTTACCTTAAAAAATACATGAATCTTGATAAAACAGTAATATGATGTCACTCTAATAATTATGTCTGTTGGCTCCCCATCACCAATATGCTAAAATTCAAATTCTTCAGCACAATCTTATCACAAGACTCATTACCAGCTGGTCCTAAATTACTTTCTTGGCTTCATCTTGTCACCTCTCCCCAGCACCCTCAACATTCACCCTTGCCTCAGCCACACCACAGTTCATGACATTTTTGAAAACTATTTTTCTTTACCTCCGAATGTGTTGTCCTCTCCCACAAAGCATTTTCTACCCCTGCCATATCTGTCTGGAGAACCTTTCCTGACTCTTCAAAACATTACTCAATTGTGGTGCTTTGTCCAAGTTTCTCAAGTGGTCAGCAGCCTCTCCTCCAAATTTCTGTAACCTTCGTGACATACCACTGGGTAGTACTCATTCATTAACTCGTTGAACAAATATTTACTGAGCACCTCTTTCTTTGTCTAGCACTGTTCCAGGGGCTGGGAATACATGAATGAACCGAACAAAATCCTGCCCGCATGGAGGAGGCTACATTCTAGTTGTGGGAGATCACCAAACAAATGAATATTATGTGAAAGGTGGTTTGTTGTTTTTTTTTTTTTAAAGGGCAAAAAAGGGGAGGGAATAAACATTGATATAGTGAAAGTCTTTCTGAGCAAAAGAAAGTCTTTCTGAGTGAGGGAGCAAGCACTGTAGATATCTGGGAGAAGAGAGTTCCCGGCAGAGGAAATAATGAAAAGCAAAGGCCTAAGGGAGAACATGCTTGGCAAGTTCAAGAACTAGCACTGAGGTCAGGGTGACAGAAGTGAGGAGGACAGAGGCAGACTTCAGAACGGTGGCAGAGGGCCAGATCGTGTAGGACTTTGGCTTTTATTCCAGCAAAGGAGCAAAGCCATTGGAGGGTTTTGTGCAGAGAACTGATGTGAAGGGATTCATGTTTCAGAATGATCACTGTGAACGTTGTGATTAGCACAATGCTGGAGAGAAGGGTGAAAGCAGGGAGAATAGTGAGAAAACTGCTGTGACAATCCAGGTGAGAGGTGGTAGGGGCGTGGGTCTCAGTGGTAAGAGTGCCGATATGACAAGTGGCCAGAGTCTGATATGTTTTGAAGGTACATGTAACGGGATTTGTTGAGGGACTGAATATGGATGTGACACACAAAAACGAGACTGTCTGACAGATAGTGTGAAGGTTCCCAGCCTTGGCCAAAGCACCTGGAAAGACAGATCTTCCACCTACCAAAACACAGAAGACTGCAGAAGGACCTGGCTTTGAACAGAAAGCAAGAATTCTCTTCGGGACATTGTAATATATGTAGGAGATATCGTTAGACATTTAAGTGAATATGTCAAGTGGGTAGTTAGACAATGAGTCTGAAATCCGGGGGGAAGCCAGAGGCTGGAGACACAAAATAATGGAGTTATCAGAATACAGATAATATTTAGCGGCATGAGACTAGATGAGGCCATGTAAGGCAACAGGGATCAAGCTTTAATGTCTGTATGCATCACCTACAGATTTGGAAAAAACCCCACAGATTCTTATTCACTAGGTCTGAGCTGAGACCTTAGGCTGTGAATTTCCAACAAGCTCCCAGGGGATATTGATCCTAATCCTCAGACCACACTTTGAGTACAAAGGACCGAGAGACAAGTATGGACAGAAAAGAGGTTCCCTGCCTACCCCCAGAGACACTCTAATATCAGAAGCTAGAAGAATGCCAAAGGACTGGCACAGGAAACTGAAATAAAATCAAATGAGAGTGATGTTCTGCAAGCCAAGTAAAGAAAATGTTCTATGAAGGAGGGTGTAATCAACAACTTTCAGTGCCAGTGAGAGGTCAAGAAAGAGGAGAACTGAGAAAGAACCACTCAACCAGGCAACTGAGTGTAGTCCAGTGGTGACCTGATCAAGAGCACTGAGTGCAACGGGGAGAATAAACCTATAAACAGAGGGTGTTCAAGACAACATGGTAAGGAAGGAGAGTAATGTGGGATCAGAGGTACTTTAAGATTTAGCATTTTAAAGGTAAGACAGGTGATGGGAACAAGGAACAAGCGATTACCTGGGAGAGGGGAGGAACCGCATAGATGTCCTCCTGTAGGTCAGAGGGGGTGGGGCCCCAGGCACAAACAGGGAGGTTGCAGCCTCAACAATGCAAAGCAGAGAAGGCACAACATGTACACTTACGTACACATCCAAGGGTGTGGCAGCTTTGATACTGGAAACACGAGGAGTGTGTCAGTGACATAAACAATGTCCCCAGCTGGCGCAGGATGGAGGAGGAGGCATGACAAGTTTTAGGTGAGATACGCATGAAAGCAGCACGTGAAAGCAACGGACCACAGAAATGGAGTAGGACCGCTGGGCAGCAAAAGGGACCAACCACAAGTCAGCGGCTGTGAACTTAAAGCCTGACCCACTGCTGTGGCCCTGGATGTGTCTCCAGTCTCACCTAGTCCCTTGAGGACTGGGGTTGAAGGGGGAGAGGGATGGTCTGGCGTTCTGCCAGCTGGGTACAGCGCAGGGAGAGAAAGGCAGGGGACTGATCACATGATGCCCCACGCAATCTAGGCCTCACATATGGAAAGCACATGTGGAGTGAGGGATGGTGTAAAGATGGAGATGATGTGATGTAGTCAAAACAATGCTAGAATCAAGGCTCTTGAGAGACTGGGTCGAATGATGGGAGACAGCCATCAGACGTGTACATGATCTCACGGTTTCTGAGTCTGAGCCCCAGGTCCTGCTTAGGATTCTCCCTCCCCTACCCCTGCTCATGCAAATACTCTCTCTCTCTCAAAACAAAAATGAACTTAAACAGCAACAACAACAATAAACAAACAAAACTGTGAGACACACAAAATGGAGATAGATAATGGCATCAACATGGTTCCTGAGAAAGGCAAACTCTAAGCTCCGATCTCCAGAATGAGAATGAGCAGCTGCGGTGGACTGGCGGGACAGATCCCTTCTACACTACACTCAAAACTGTCTTTCCAGGTATTCATCTCTTCCCCTAGCCTGACCGCAAACCCCCCAGACTGGGGGACTGGATCTTACCTAGCTTGGTATTGCTGTGTCTAACAAAGCACCTGGCACTCAACAGTCACATCTGGTTCATGAAATCCTCCCAATGCTGAGGACAGTACTAAATGCACATGGTTTACAGTATTTAATGGAGCCAATAATTTAGTAAATTTAATAAAAAACATTTTAGAAAATGAAGATGAACCCAGAAGGTCAACCCAAAACCTTAAGGATAGATTGCATTCAGCAGTGTTTACCTGCAACACATATACAAGATAAGTGAGATGCTGGATAATTTTTTAATGCTACAAACTGAAAATGAGACTGAGAGCTCCTGCCACTAATCAGATTTTCTCCAGAATGTTTTACCACGTTACATATGGAAGGTGCTAAGTAACAGCCATGCTCTGTGGCACTCATTTTGCTGTCTATCATGTCAACTAATTAATGTTTTGTATGGGGCAGTAGACAAAACACAGAAGTTAGTACAAGATTTCTGCAGTTAAGGGAAATGTAGTGTTGCTATAAGGAAGGCATACACCAAAAGTTATATCACAAGAAAAAGGACAAGAACAAGGCAGTATACCTCATTCTCAAAAAAAAAAAAAAAAAAAAAAGTGGAGGGGGGAACAAGAGACAAATAAGTGCTAGGAATACAGTGGTGGTTGACAGGGCCAAATCTTAGGCAGGTGCAGACTACAGTTAAAGGACACACAGAAAAGGGCCAGATAAGAAATGAATAGTTATTTCGAAAATAAACTGTAGAAGGAGAGGCGCCCGGATGGCTCAGTTGGTTAAGCATCCGACTTCGACCCAGGTCATGATCTTACAGTTTGTGGGTTAGAGCCCCACATTGGGCTCTGTGCTGACAACTCAGAGCTTGGAGCCTGCTTCAGATTCTGTGTTTCTCTCTCTGCCCCTCCACCTCTCGCACTTTGTCTTTCTCAAAAATAAGTAAATAAACATTTAAAAATAAAGTAAACTGTAGAAGGAAAGAACACCGGACCTGGGAACATAAAGAACAGTGTACACAGAACCACCTTCTTCTCAATAACGTTGACCACCTTGCTCAGATCCTGTGTCTTCTATACAGAAAGTGTCAATGCAGATGGGATCACTTGTTCTCCACTATTACCTGTACTACTTACTGGATTAAACTTTATTTGACATAGGTCCTAACTGTTCCTGTGTTCCTCTCCTCCCAACAAAACCAAAATTGTTTCCATTTTGAAAGTTTTGACTTAAAAAGACATAAGCACCCACCCTTGCAACTGCTGAGAAATGCTAAAACTGGGTTCAATTTCATGACATAACTGTCTATTGGTTTTGCCAGTCTACACTATTGGACCGTATGCATTATTCATGCACATTTCGACCAAAATAGCATTAAGAGGAAAACCTAGCAAGAAAGCCTTTCTTGAGCAACTGATCTCAACATGTTTTCTAAAAAAGGAAAATGAACAGACAGTAAGAAAACCAATATATTTTGAAGTTATAATACCCAAAAGGCAGGAATTTCGGTGAAACTTCTCAGACCAGTTCTAAAGAATAGCAGCCACAAATGTTTCAAGAGTAATTCCTTAGCATATTACAGATTCACAAAGTCAGGCACCCCGAACTGTCTCCCTTTCTTAGCAACTTTTTCATCCCCCCCTACCCCCCACTGCCATGAGCAGGTCTCATAGCTCCAACCAGAGTGTAAATTCCTCAAGAACAAATTGTATCTCTTACTACCACCTCACCCAGGCTCACTCCCGGGGATGGTCTGCCATCCCTCCTCTGCTACACAGAACCCAAAGTGGAACATGCAGCAGGCATTACTGATCCTCTTGTGCTTGTAGTGAATACCAATATATTTTTAGGGAGGACAGAAATATCAGTGGCATTTGTTCAAAACTTGTACTCAACATTTAGAAAGGAACTCAGGGATTTAAGTAGACAGGGCAACCATGATCATACAGAGACCAGCACAGTACAATGAAAGTGGTTATAAAGGAGTGTCAACAAGGGAGCACAAAAGAAGAGGGGATTAATTCTGCCAGAGGGAGTCAGGAAAGACTACTGGGCGGGGAAGTACTTGAGAGGTATTTGAGAGCTCTGGTAGGAGAACAGGGTAGCAATAAAGTAAAAGTGAAACAGAAAGGGTAGGAATATGAAAGAGGAACCACTCTCTTCTTCCTTAAAGTGGTTCTATGTATTTCTGTACTTTATTTGCTCACAGAACGGACTATGTTCTACAGAATCAGCTGTTAGTTTCTTCTTCCATTTTTTTGCTTCAGTATGCACGAACGTTTAGCCGTATGCCAGGAGGTGGTCACTGACAGTAAGAGCAGCAATCTCACTCAATATAAACATTTCTTTTCTTACACACACACACACACACACACACACACACGCACACAAAGATGTAGCTCCTTTCAGATCACGTTACATAATAGAATTCAAATTGTGAAAAAGAAATCTGTTTGCTTTATGGAATTTTATGAAACCTTTAGTCACTGAGAATACTGAAAAAACAATTTTTATATGATCAAGAGATCCCATGGGGCTGGAAAAATTAGGCTATACTGTATGCTTGCATCAAGGTTTATCTCACCCACTGTACTAGATTTTCATTGATCCAGCTTATTGGCAAAAACCTAAAGGGACATAAGGGAAAAGTAGCGAAGGGAAAACAGGAAGTCACATGGATTTCATGTCTAAACAAATAAAATTATCCTATTATTTTAAAGGAAGTAACACAAGTTGTAAGCAAGCAACTTTTAAAAAGATTAAACATTTAGTCAAAGTAATTTACAAATATTTTAAGAGAAGAATTTTTAAAAATCTTTTCACATCTTTTAAATATTAGCTTGATATAATCTTTTACTGTTGAGACCCCTATTAAAAAAAAAGCTTGGTGTTTTTTTTAATTTTTTCTTTTAATATTATTTTTGAGAGACAGAGAGAGTGCGAACGCGTGAGCAGGGGAGGGGAAGAGAGAGAGGGAGACACAGAATCTGAAGCAGGCTCCAGGCTCTTCGGCTTAGCTCACGATCTCACAGCTGTGAGATCCAGCCCCAGGTTGGGCTCCACAGTGGGTGTGGGGCCTGCTTAAGTATCTCTCCCTCTCTGCCACTCCCTACTCACGCTCAGAGTCTCTCAAAAACACAGAAAACAAAAATAAATAAATAAAAATAAGCTTTATGTGTAATACAGGTTTGCATACTTTCTCTTGGTCTTATTTCACGCCACATCCAATAGCCTGCTGCCACTACTATGTTTGAGGGCTGGACGAAGCCCGTAAGGCTAGTGAGGGGAAGGGAACAAGAAGACAAGCCTGACTTGACAATACAGGCAGGATCTGGATCATGTCAAGAGCCTTGAAGGCCGGTTAAGGAGTCTGATTTTTATTCTCGGTGCAATGAGAAGCCACCACAGGATTCCAGGCAGGGGAATGCAATGACATGACGTCTACAAAGTGCCACCGTGGGTGTGTGCACAGAGTGAACTCCAGGAAGGCAAGGCTGGAAGCATGGTAGGTAAGAGGCTAGACAAAATTGGGCATAGTGCAGGTGATGATAACGAGAGCTCAGAGTGCCAGACACTGTTTTAAGTATTTATCATTATCTTATAACCCATCTGCAGATAAAGAAATGAGGCACAGAAAAGTGAAGTAACTTTCCAAAGGGCATAGGAATCGGTAGAGTGACAATTTATCAATAGCCTCTCGTCCCAGCACCTACCTTTTAACCCTACACGATAATAACAGTACATGGCTTTGAGGTATGAAGGTAGAATGGACAAGCTTTGGGCTGGGTTTCATGGATGTGTTACATGAATGTCACAAATCACTCCTAGGTTTCTGGCTTTGAGAGGAGAGAAGTGCTATGCACTAAAATGAGGCAAACCCCAGGAAGAGGATCTGGGAGAAAGATCAAAAATTCATTTTTTATTTATCCAGCTGACAGCTGAGTCTGAGTTAGAGATATAAATGTGGTAGTCAGAATAATGGTCCCCCAAACATGTCCACGTCCTAACCTGTGGCACCTGTGGATAGATTACCTGGTATGGTAAGAGGACTCTGCAGATGTGATTAAGGACCTTGAGATAGGTAGGTTACCCTGGATTATCTGGGCGGGCCACTGTAATTCCTAAAGTCCTTTAATTTTTTTTTTTTTAACGTTTATTTATTTTTGAGACAGAGAGAGACAGAGCATGAACGGGGGGAGGGGCAGAGAGAGAGGGAGACACAGAATCGGAAGCAGGCTCCAGGCTCTGAGCCATCAGTCCAGAGCCCGACGCGGGGCTCGAACTCGCGGACCGTGAGATTGACCTGAGCTGAAGTCGGACGCTTAACCAACTGAGCCACCCAGGCGCCCCACCTAAAGTCCTTTAAAAAGTGAGGGAGAAAAGTCTGAGTCAGTGAGAGAGCTTGGAAGATGTCACACTGCTGGCTTTGAAGATAGAGGATGGGGTCTCAAGTCAAGGAATGCAGGTGGTCTCCAGAAACTAAAGAAGTCAGGGAAACAGATTCTTTCCCAGAGCCTCCATAAGAAACACAGCCCTGCCAAGACCTCAACTTTGGAACTTCTGACATCCAGGACCATAAGAAAATAAATCTGCATTGTTCAAAGACATTTGTGGTAATCTGTCATAGCAGTGACAGGAAACTACTACAGAATGCTAAGTTAGTATTTAAAATGATGTGATATTGGGGGTGCCTGGGTGGCTCAGTCAGTTAAGTGTCCAACCTTCGGTTTTGGCTCAGGTCATGATCTCATGGTTTGTGAGATGGAGCCCCACATTGGGCACTGTGGTGATAGTGCAGAACATGCTTGGGATTCTTTCCCACTCTCTCTGTCCCTCCCCTGCTTGTGCTCTCTCTTAAAAAAATAAATGAAATTGGCGTGCCTGGGTGGCTCAATCGGTTGGGCGGGCGACTTCAGCTCAGGTCATGATCTCTCTGTCTGTGGGTTCGAGCCCCATCAGGCTCTGTGCTGGCAGCTCAGAGTCTGAAGCCTGCTTCGGATTCTGTGTCTCCCTCTCTCTCTGCCCCTCCCCTGCTTGCTCTCTGTCTCTCTCTCTCTCTCAAATAATAAACATTAAAAATAAATAAATAAATAAATAAATAAATAAAATGATGTGATATAAAAATGAAGGCAGAAGAAACAATAACAAAAGTTCTTGAGAAGGTACAAGGAGATGGGTACATGAATATATGATATGAGGAAGGGACGGCTTCAATTGAGGAGGAACATTTCTTCTCTTCAAAAAAATTTTTTTTAATGTTCATTCATTTTTTTGAGAGACAGAGATGGAACGTGAGTGGGGGAGGGGCAGAGAGAGAGAGAGAGGGAGACACAGAATCTGAAGCAGGCTCCAGGCTCTGAGCGGTCAGCACAGAGCCTGACATGAGGATTGAACCCATGAATCATGACCTGAGCCGAAGTAGGAAGCCCAACTGACTGAGCCACCCAGGCGCCCCTCTTCTTTTTTTTAACAGAAAGGAAGAATGAAGTGGGAGTGAAGGGTGAAGTGTGAAGACTATAGTGAGAAGATGGAAGTCATTCCCAAAGGGCGGCTTTTATACCTCAATGAATTATTTGGCGAGGTCATCAGCAACTCAAGACTTGAAGCTGGGGCTTCTGATTCTTAATTTTAATGCAGTTCTACACTGCAAATGATTTGCAAGATTTCTAGCAGGAAACAGTAAGAGTGGCCACAGAAAGGCTACTGTTGAGGCAAGAGTAACAAAACTCAGGTGAGTCCTTTAGGGCAGGAAGGAGCAAAGGCATGGCACCTGCCCTCTCCTTCATTTCTACAGCCCTGGTGCCACATGCTGACTGACCAAGGCACCTGCACTCAGCCTCAGGGTCCTTCTCAACACAGCCAACCTTAAAGCAGCAGGTACTGCAAACCAATCTGAATTGGTACTCGAGATGCGATGTACTTGCCAATCCTCACCTAGGGACTACAGTTCTTTTTATCTCCTCGTCCCAGAGAAGACTGATTTTGGAGAGTGTTTTGAGTGTTAAAATATGTCTGAGAAGCAGAAAGATGACAGTAGCTGCTAAATGTCTATCAAGTAGAGAATAATCAAGAAAACAGTGGTGAATCATATCACGGACTTTTATACAACCTTTAAAAAGAATGAGCTAGAATTGTACTACTGATGGGAAAAATTTCAAGTTATGTCGTTACATGACAACACAGATCCAGGGGCATGTGGGTGGCTCAGTTAAGCGTCTGACTCCTGATTTCAGCTCAGGTCATGATCTCAGGGTTCATGAGATCCAGCCCTGATTCAGGCTCCAAGCTATCAGCAGATTCCAAGCTATCAGATTCTTTGGATTCCTCTCTCTCCCTGCCCCTCCCCAACTTGTGCACCTCTCTCTCCCTCCCTCCCTCTCAAAATAAACATTAAAAAAAAGAACAAAAATGCAACTCCAGAACAATGATACAGCTATTTCCATTCCTGATTAAAAACAAAACAAAACAAAGCTGTATGTAAACATACGCATACACATGGGAATGCTTTAAAAAGGCCTGGAAGAGAATATATCAGGCTATAAGAACTTCCAAGGAAGACTGTACATTAGGATAAGGGACGAAGGGAAAATTTCACTGAGTAACGCACACACTTTCATATTGAATTATTACAATTTTTTTCATGAACATTAAATTTTTTCTCTCTTAAAAAAAAACATAAAAGATGAGCAACTGTGGCACAAAAACAGACACTGGAATAGAATAGAGAACCCAGAAATGGACGCACAAACGTATGGCCAATTCATCTTTGACAAAGCAGGAAAAAATATCCAATGGAATAAAGACAGTCTCTTAAGCAAGTGGCGCTGGGAAAACTGGAGACATGTAGAAGAATGAACCTGTACCACTTTCTTACACCATACAGAAAAATAAACTCAAAATGGATGAAAGACCTAAATATAAGACAGGAAGCCATCAAAATCCGCGAGGAGAAAAGCAGGCAAAAACCTCTTTGATCTTGGCTGTAGCAACATCTTACTCAACACATTTCCGGAGGCAAGGGAAACAAAACCAAGAGTTAACTATTGGGACCTCATCAAAATAAAAAGCTTCTACACAGCAAAGGAAAAACCAGCAAAACTAAAAGGCAACTGACAGAATGGAAGAAGATATTTGCAAACAACTTATCAGATAAAGGGTTAGTATCCAAAATCTATGAAGAGCTTATCAAACTCAACACCCAAAAAACAAATAATCCAATGAAGAAATGGGCAAAAGACATGAATAGACACTTCTCCAAAGAAGACATCCAGATGGCCAACCGACACATGAAAAAATGCTCAACATCACTCATCATCAGGGAAATACAAATCAAAACCACAATGAGATACCACCTTTCACCTGTCAGAATGGCTAACATTAACAACTCAGGCAACAACAGATGTTGGCAAGGATGAGGAGAAAGAGGATCTTTTTTGCACTGCTGGTGGGAATGCAAGCTGGTGCAGCCACTCTGGACAATAGTATGGAGGTTACTCAAAAAATTAAAATAGAACTACCCTCTGACCCAGCAATTACACTGCTAGGTATTTAGCCAAGGGATACAGGTATGCTGTTTTGAAGGGACACATGCACCCCAATGTTTACAGCAGCATTATCAACAATAGCCAAAGTATGGAAAGAGCCCAAATGTCCATCACTGGATGGTGGATAAAAAAGATGTGGTACATACATATACAATGAAGTATTACTAGGCAATCAAAAAGAATGAAATCTTGCCATTTGCAACTACGTGGATGGAACTAGAGGGTATTATGATAAGTGAAATTAGTCAGAGAAAGACAAATTTCATATGACTTCACTCATAGGAGGACTTTAAGATACAAAACACATGAACATAAAGGAAGGGAAACAAAGATAGAAAAACAGGGAGGCCGACAAAAACATAAGAGACTCTTAAATATGGAGAACAAACAGAGGGTTACTGGAGGGGGTGTGGGAGGGGGGATGGGCTAAATGGATAAGGGGCATTAAGGAATCTACTCCTGAAATCACTGTTGCACCATATGCTAACTAACTTGGATGTAAATTAAAAAAAAGAAAAAGAAAAAGAAAAAAAAAAAGAAATAATGATAGCCTGGGGGAGCGGGGTGGGGGAAAGATGAGCAGCTCAAGTGTCTGGGCTCTTTTATATTCAGATCTTTTTGCACTTAATCCTATGATCCCTCTAGTGACTTTCTCTTTTGGATGTCCCCAAACGGAAGGAATATAGGAGATAACACTACTGGACTTGGCCCAGGGTAGGTGTGAAAAAATCCTGGCAGGCTCCGATGTCATTCCCGCCCCCCACCCCCCACTTCCCTCAGTTGTGTTAAATACTTCCTTTGCCTCATCACTTATCTCACTGCCTTCAAATCCTAGCTTCACTTTCTCTTCCCAATGAGTCACTCCTTTCACAAAATGCCTTATCCAAATGACATCATCATCAGTATCATCTTTTCTACTCCATAATCTGGCTATTAAAATTACTTTTCCCATTCTTTTGATTATATCACACTTCCCACAATAACGAATCTGTTTACCTTAACAAATCTCTTCTCTGTAAGCCTAGCAACAACCATTTTCCCTGTCCTATATGATCACACTGTTGTCTTTCATTTCCTCAACCCAATCTTCTTTCATTCCCATTTCTCTTACTTCTCACTGCACTTCCTTTAATCTCCTACTGTGAATGTGACCCTTTCACTCCCTGTTCACGGAGGTCTCCCGCTTTCACGGTCAAGTTCTACAAGATCAGTCATTGCGTATGTCCACCTATTCTGTAATAACTTGATGTCCTCAAATAAGAGTTAGTTTCAGCCTCACTCGTCTGCAGCCACTCCTCCAAGCACCCCACCTCAAAAATTCTAAAGCAAATTCCTCAAAGGTCCTAACTACTTAGTGGGACATCCCCTCCCAAGTCAGTCCCACCTCCCCACACGTCTCCTTTTTTGGAGCACCTTGGACATGACAGGCATGGTCCTAAACACAGTTTACACACAGGAACTCATTTAATCCTGACTCAGCCTGATGAAATGGATACTGTAATTATCCCCATTTTAAATATGTGTGAACAGAGAACTAGAGGTCACAGAACTTGCCCAAGGTCACACAGCCAGCTGGTGTAAGAAGCAGGATTCCAATTTAGGCTGTGGGATCCCTGCTCATTTTGGCATGTATTTCTGAGGCACAACTAAGCACTTCTTTTCTCTGCTCCAGCCACACTGCCATTTCCCCTCTTTGGCACTCAGCATACTGGACCGCAACCACCATACTCATCTCTGTCCTTTAAGGATTCAGAGTACTCTCTGATGACAGAAACTGTCCCTTGCTCTACCCTTAAACATACAATAGCACCCTGAAGTAGGAGGTATTTAATGGTCACTGAACAAATTCTTGAGTTTTCACAGCACTCCCTCTCCATCCACGTTGGTGGACTCAGTCCCAACTCGCAGCCTCCTGCCTCAGTACCCCCACACCAAAAAGAAACTGTGTGGGGAGCTGTGGTGCTACATGTCCTCTGCTGTCTCCAGGACACTGCAGGTGACATCTCTAAGAAGACGTTCAGGTGGTGGGCTTCAAACCACCCACAACACAGGTGGCAGGATTCTAGACTTACCTGATAGTGCATCATAGAACTCGTCTTCGCTGAGGATGCTGTGGGGTGGCGAGCCTTCAACCAGAGATCGCTCTAATTCATGGTGTTCAGTGGCCAGAGTCTCCAGTGCTTCTGACAAAATTTTGTTTTTTTCTTGCTCCTGTTCCAATTTAAAATTCCTCACCTGCAAGAAAACAGATACACAAAAAAAGACTTCAGTGACAGGAGACATACGCTTATTCAAAGGGATGTAAAATTTATTTGCTTTTGATCCAGTTCCATCACAACATCAGAAATGAAAACAGTTGTGTTATATGCATGCACGGATGAATGAGCACAATTACTAAACTAATTCTGTTCTTCCTGTGGGGCCTTTTCTCACAACAGCTCTAGCTAATGAAAATAGATTAAGACTAGCAAATTTCGCTCAAATGATCAAGATTCTAGTATAAGAACGTGAGCCAATTTAGAAGTCAGATAAAATTTAAAAAAGACAGAGTATCTCTCTCTGACATTAATCATGAAATTAAGCCCATTTTGACTAAAATAATTAAAACCATTCTAAATATTAAAATGTATACCACATCAAAGTATAAGATACAATCCTCGAGTTTACTTCTGAAAGAGCTGGAGTATCAAATGAAAGGAAATGAGTGGCCACATAATGACATTTTAACTTCCATTTTTCAATTCCATATTTTGGTTATGGTTCTCTATTTTACCTTGAATTTAGTACACTAACAACAACAAAAAGATTATAAAAAAAGGTAATGCCTGGTTTCATTTTTCATCTTTTAATGAGATCATCCATTCTTCCTAATTCAAGAGCATCCCAACCTTTGCAGTTAACTAATACCCTCTGAAATTTAAGTAAGCTGATCCTCCTGTAAAATAGCAGGTGCTAGATTTGGTGTGGACAGTTTCACCTGTCTTGATATTGGAACTCTAGAAATCACAACTATTCCGCAATCTCCCCCAAGTTCTATTCCAAAGGGTCTGCCATTACTCACTGTGCAATCGCAGAAGTCTCATGTTCTTTAACTTCCTTGCCTGAAAATTAGATTATTAGACAACAGTGGAAACTTCTATCAGTAGTCTCCAAACTTGTGTGTGTGTGTGTGTGTGTGTGTGTTTTAACTTGGGCAGAGCAGAACCCATCTCAGAAATAACCCCAACACAGGAAATAGAGGTTTTCCAAAGCTGCACTGGGTGACACTGGTACACTCAGGAGCGCTATGGCTTTCTTTGGCTTCCATCCAAAGTGGGGGCTGTTCCAACAGTTTGAAAAGCACCGGATGGGGGTACTCTACAACCTCCTCCAGGTCCGAAGTTCTGGCTCTGGGTCTTGGGAGCCACAGAAGCCTCTCCGCTGCTCTCTGAATTACTCTCTGCTGAATCTCACCCTTTCACCTCCTGACACCCACTTGCACGCTCCCTTCCCTTTGGTTCTGACTCCAGAGTCCTTTGTAGCCCTGAGTCCCTGACAGCCACATAAACAGGTTCAACAAGCGAAGAGTGACAGAACTTAAAAACACAGCTTTACTGAAATGCTAAGTTCATAACCGAAATGGAGTAAAGCTTTCATTATCTTGGGAATAGTTCCAGTCTTCAGGCACCTAAGTGTTTATCATTATGGTAATGAGATTATTATTATTATTATAGCTGTGATCATGAAATAAAAATAGCAATAAATGATAAATGTGCAAAGATGTGAAAAACTGAAAAAAATACTTATATAATTTTCAAGAAATTGCAAAATACTTGTAAATATCCTTATAATCTGGATTTTACCTCCAGAGGAAATACTATTATGGCTGGAGTCAACTTAAAAATGAAACGGGAGCTCCTGCGTGGCTCAGTCAGTTAAGCATCTGACTCTTGATCTGGCTCAGGTCATGATCTTGAGGTTCTGAGATCAAGCCCCGTGTTGGGCTCTGTGCTGGGCTTGAAGCCTGCTTAAGATTCTCTCCCCCTCTGCCCCTCCCCTATGCGCACTCTCTCTCCCTCAAAATAAACCTAAAACAAAAAAATCCAACCATTTCTTGGGTTAGACAATTCATTTATCTGTAAACAAGGACTACAAAATTGAGCATAATGTCCAAAATGATCCTCTCTTCAAATGGAAAAGATCTTTCAGCATTGTTGTATGTGTAGATTCCAAAATACCTCTGAGGAGGAATCAAGCTCCTTCACCCCTGCCCATCCACTCCCTTTAGCTTTACCTTTCTTTTTGGCTTTTCAAACATCAAAATGCAAATACGCTGTTGACACTGAACCTTTCAACATATGAATCAACTAAACTTAGTAACTCAACTAACCCTTCTAGTTACAGATAGGTTAGTTTTATACCTACATTCATCTAGATTTTAGAATAGTGGCAAAATAAATGATCGAGGCCCCCAAATATAGTGTTCCCTCAACAGAATCTTATTCAAACTCCAATTTATCCTTAACCATCTGAAATATGCATCCCTTCATTTCTGCTATTTGGACACATGCTTTCAGTTGCTCTTACCAGCAGGGAAAGGGGTGGGAAGCACAAGCAGGAGAAGAGGCCCGCACCACTACTCCTGCTCTTACCTTGATGACCTGGCTGCACGTGTACCTGCTTCAAGAGTAACAGGATCTTCCGCACTGAAGGAAGAAACCTCACTCTAAAATTGCACACAAGACGGCAAGTTCTTCCATCATGTACACTGACCGCACCTGAGAGCAGATCTACACCAGTGAAGAGCTCTTTATTGCTTTAGAGAGGCATCTAAGAATATACTTCACGGCCATCCATACCTTTCAGCCTATTAGATCACTGGAATGATGTAATTCCAATCTCGGGCCTTCAGAAACACCAGGGGACAACCCGGCATTTAAAAATTAGTGCAAAACTACTGATAAAGGTATGCAGAGTGGAAGTTCATGATCAGTGAAGTCCAGCATATGGGTTTATAATCACATTAGAACATTTCTAGAATATGGTGATTTTTTCAAATTAAATATAAAAGTGAAATACAAAATTTATACCCTCAGCCCTATAACTTTCCCATAACAAAAATTAACACATCACAATGTGAACATAAAGATCAGACTTTATTAGGAATAATTTAAGGACTGAACCATCACACACTTAATAAGAAACATATATATGCTCCACGTCCGTATCACTTTAGACTAACGCAAATACAAGCCTTTCCACTAGTCTTCTCAAACCACAGCAACACAATCTATTGTCTTACTCTCTTTCATGCTGGCATGTGAAATTTCACAATGAACACTTCCAAAGTGTTCTTCACACCAACAGTGAACAGATGCCGGCTAAAGAATCAAGAGTTTTAAAAAGTTACGTGCTACCCAGTGCACGCACATTTTATCTACTCTCGTTCTACAAAGTGCCTTGTTACTCACCCACGTTCCACAGAGGTTAAGTCAGGCAGACACAATAATTAAATCTGGCAAAGGCATACTAAGTGGGGAGTAAGTGATGAGTATTCACAGAATACTGTGTCCAATTATCCAATTACAGGTTAGGTGAAATTCTGGCCTTGATCAATCTGGTAAGCTACCTTCAACTGGCCACACTCTCATCAGCTAAACAGCATTAGCCTTATTTCTTATTATTGGATGTGTGGCTACAACACAGAATGTATTAGCTTAACTCTGAAGCCCTAGATCTTCGATTTTAAAACATCTAATTTTATCTCTCAGATAAAGAATTACATTGACCTTTATTTTGTGGTTACAGAACCAACACTATACTAACTTCAAGGCTTTTTTAAAGATACGTACTTTAGGCGACTCCCCACAATGGCCACATAGCTGTTAAAGTGAGTCTGCTCCTTTACAGCTGGTAAGGGCTCTTCTCCAAGTCTACCGAGTTGTTTTGGTAGAAGAGGATGGAGCTCTTTCACGTGAATGACCCTCAGCATTACTTCTGAATCCATAGCCAGGCCGAATCACACCCTCACCTCCAGGGTACAAGAAAATTCAGGTTTGATCCCACATCTAAAGCGCAATCAAGTGTAAAAATATATCCTCATGACCATATAGTACATACTTTGTTTTATAGATTTACAAAGCACCTTTACACACACATTTAATTTTAAAAAGTTTTTTTTAACATTTATTATCGAGAGACAGAGACAGAGCATGGGCACGGGAGGGGTAGAGACAGGGGGAGTCACAGAATCCGAAGCAGGCTCTAGGCTCCTCACTGGCAGCACAGAGTCCGACACGGGGCTCGAACCCACAAACCGCGAGATGGTGACCTGAGCCGAAGTCGGACGCTTAACCGACTGAGCCAGCCAGGCGTCCCCTTTACACACACATTTTCAAGTTTTCATGGACTCTAATGCCCTTCTTCCATGCCATTCCATCACTGCTTTTCAAGGGTAATGCACTTCCTTATGTTCCTGAAGACCTTTTTTGTTTTTCGGTCTTTCCTACCACTAAAAAAAAGACACTTATTTAAACACAAACGTGCCTTAGTGACCAAAGGAGACCTGACAGGAGAACAGGGAGATGAGGCGGGTTCTGCAAGGCAGTTGTGGTGGGGGAGGAGAGATGGCTTAAAGCTTGCAGATGGCTGGGAGAACTCTGGCTTTGATGCTGAGATGGGAAGCTTTTGGAGAGTTCTGAAGCAGAGGAGTAACATCATCTGATTTCCATTTGCATACAGTCTCTCTGGCCAACAAGGAGTCAGGGGGAGGTCAAGAGTCCAATCAGAAAGATCCCTTAAAGGGCTGCTGCAACAGTCAGGGTAAGATGAGATGGGCAAGAGCAATGAAGAGAGCAGAGAAGTAGTCATAGCCTGAATACACTTTGTAGGAAGGCCTAAATGACTTGCTGATAGACTGCCTACGGGATATGAAAGAAAAGAGAAATCAAAACTCCACAGTTTTGGCCTAAGCTAAAGACAGAGCCATCATTACCTAAACCGGGGAAGACTGCAGAGGGAGCAGAGACCATCAGGAACTCTGTTTCGTACATGGTTAAGTCTGAGATGCTGTCAGATAGCCAAGTGCAGGGGTCAAGTAGACAATTCGGTATCAAATCTGGTGTTCAGGGAAGAGGTCCAGGCTGGATAGAGAATTCTGAGAGTCATTTGCAAATAGATTGTATTTTAAGCTATGAGAGTAGAAACAATCACTAAAGGAGAAAGTGAGGTATAAACAGGAAGACATCCAAGGACTTTTCTTCTGATAGGATATGAGAAAGAACCAGCACAGAAAACAAAACAAAACAAAAAAAAAAAAAAAAGAGAGGAAGAGAGACAGAAGGAAAAGTAGGAGTGTGTGGTGTCCTGTAAGCTTCGGAGAAGTACTTCAAAGAGGAGTTAAGTGATAAACTATGTCAAACACCAATGCTAAATAACATGGGAACTAGGAAAAGACCTCTGTATTTGGTGAGGAGATCACTGGTGAATTTGTCACGGGCATTTGCAGTGGAGCACTGAGAGAGTACTAAAGCAAAGATCTGAGTAGAGTGGGTCACGAAAAATGAGAGAAGGAAACAGAGAGAGTACAGCCCAAAATTTTGCCAAAAAGGGAAGGAGACAACTAGGGCAATTGCTGGAAGGGGCTATGAGAGTCAATAACGCTTTACTACGGAAAACACATTTTGAGAGAGCACATGTGCACATGTGAGTGGGGGAAGGGCAGAGTAAGAGAGGGAGAGAGAGAATCCCAAGCAGGCTCACACTGTCAGCACAGAGCCCAATGTGGGGCTTGAACCCATGAACTCTGAGATCATGACCTGAGCTGAAACCAAGAGTCAGATGCTTAACCAATGAGACACCCAGGTGCCCCCAGCATGTTTCTACATTGATAGTAAAGATTCTATAGAGAGGGGGAAATTAATGTGAGAGTGAGAGGAGAGAATTGCTGGAATGGTGTTCTTGAGGTTGCTAAAAAGGAGACTGACTTTGGCTCAGGTCATGATCTCACGGTTTGTGAGTTCAAGCCCCGCATCAGGCTCTGTGCTGACAGCTCAGAGCCTGGAGCCTGCTTCAGTTTCTGTGTCTCCCTCTGTCTCTGCCCAGCCCCCCCCCCCCCCCCCCCGCACTTGCAGTCTGTCTCTCTCTCTCAAAAATAAACATTTAAAAAAAACAAAAAAGGAGATCTAATCCACAAGTATACAGTTGGCCTTTGTTGGGGCACAGAAAGTCCACCCTTAGTTGCAGGAGGAAAGGCAGTAGAAATGGGCACAGATTTAGCTGCGTAGGTATGGGTAATAAACTTTTCTCCTAACTGCTTTTGTCTCAATGCATATGCAAGATACAGAGAAAAAGAAATGAAGAGGTCATTGACTTACAGATCCCAGCATGTTATGTAGTAAGAAGCCTCTAGTCTCTTAACACTATACACAAGAGAATCTGCCCTGAAAAATGAGATCATTTCCAAGGCTGTCCAAAGCCTCAGTCACACTAACCTCGTCAACTCCAAACAGGGCAGCTGTTGCTCTTCCTGTCATTTACAGTCAATGCTCACTGGCTCTTGGCACCATTAAAAAAGGTCCCTTTCTTACTGGCATTGCCATCTTCCTCAACCTGGCTCGAGACAAGAGGAAAAGAAATCCCAATGGGAATTTCCTCTGTGCCTCTCTGTTCTTAGGTTCCACCTCAAGAAATAAGATGAGGGCCTATATATGGTTGTTGACTTACTGACATATTTTAAGTAAAATGACCTCAATGGAGGTTGTTAAGCTGTTAATAATCTGATTAATAATCAATTACTTCCAACTGTATCTTCAGACATTTAAATTAAGGAGGAATTTGAGGGGATAACTGGCTCTGCCTACATGTAGGACAGAGCCCAATAAATAGGCACTAAAGAAATATTTGGTAAAAGAAAATGGGGGGTTTTAAAAGCAAGGTGGTAACACTTAGAAGAATATGAACTCAGAATATTTCATAATTATTCTATCAGGCTGATTTTAAAACAACGTCCCAAAGAAATAAAATCAATGAGAGATTAGTAGTATATACCAACGATATAACAATGTGGAACAATTCACTTCTACAATGTACTACCAATAGTAGATTCAATACATATTTATTCCACTGCCTTCTTCAATGGTTTTGGCATTTAAAAATAATTTGGTACAAGTGATCTCAAATACTTTTCACTTTCAATTGCAAAGTTGAATCACTTGACAATGACCCTAAGATATATCTACATTAAATTAAAATTTCCACAAGCATGTATATTTTATATTCTAGAAGTAGCACTTACAGGATTATATTCCTATAAGTACTATGCATACTTCAATGCATAATTTCTAATATATATTTTGCATTATAATGTATTAAAAGTTTCAAAAGATTTTTATGTATCATGCACAGAAGAGAATGCTAAATTGCCATGTTAATGGTATATATTAAACACTTCAAACAACTTTCAATGTAATGTAATAAATCAGTGTAGGTTATATACAAATGGCAAAATTCTAAATCAGCCTATTTAATAAAGATTCTGAAAAGTAATTATTTTAAAGTAGTTTTTTAATCATGCATGGCTTTTTAACTCTCTATCAAATATCTGTTCATAATTGTATTCCCTACTGACCAGAATGATTCCTGGAACATGCTTAAAAATAAGTATCGCAACAATATTTTTAAATGAATAAACACCAAGGTGTATAGTAACAGGAGAGGTAGAGGAGGCACTGAAGCAATGCAAAATAACTTTTTTGGAAAAGATCTCTTCAACTAGTATTTATGATATTTCAATGTGTACCAAGAAAGTAATAACTGAGCAAAAATGTCCCTAAAAATCTCATTATTCTTAACTTCAGTATGAGTTTATCTAGCAAAAAAAAAAAAAAAAAAAAAAAAGGACAATTTCATAAGCATTTGTATACATAGGGCTAATTTTATATCCACTACCCATAAAGTATATGTATAGCATTTTACAGTTTAAAAGTCACTTTTACATACTATTAGTTCATTAAATCCTAACAACTCTATGAGGAATATGAATGTGTGTGTGTGTGTATTGCATAAAGTGAAGATCATAAGGTTTAAGTTCCTTGCCAAAGGTTAGCAGAGGAAGAACTGGAACCAAGATCTTTTAACTCCAAATCCCACAAGCTTTCCAATCCACGATGTGGCCCAGTAACACTGCTGATGGAAATACATGATCATGAGTCTTAGAAGCAGAGGTCTCACTTTAGGGAAATGGGTGAGGGGGAGGTGGCCAGGAAGGTAAAGGTTACCAGTTTGGTGGACCAAGAAAACGGGGACAGGGTGTGCACACAGACTATAGCAAAACATTTGTTAAAACTATTCCTTGGACCCCCATCAGGGATTAGATCCCTGTAAAATGGCATTTTACGTTAGAAATCTGGCTGACTCCATACCCTCCAGGAGAAAGATTTCTCATTCCAAGAATTAGTAGATCTGTTCTCTTCAAAACCTGGCTTAGAGCCAAGGTTCTCCGTCATGAAGAGTAGATCTGGTTCAGCTATAGGATCTGTTTGGTTTTCCCTTTTTTTAAATTAGAAGGCCTAGTTTTAGCCTAGCCCTGTTGAATCAAGACTTCCAGGAATGAACGAGGCCTGTGTATTGTTACAGAAATTGATAATTTCTCCCACTATCTGTGGGAGAATCCCAATTTGTTAGCTGGCTATACTGCCCTCCAGCTAAAAGATTATTTCTCATTCTGTCAGCCAGGGCAATATGACTAAATTCTGCCCACAAAGAAGGAAAGTATTATGAAGAATTCACCAGATCTCCTTAAAGGGAAGGGCATACTCCTATTTTTGCCCTTTGCTCCTTCCTGCTGACCATAAAATCAGATATATGGAATAGCCCTTAACATCTGAAACTGCTATACCAGGCCCAGACTGCCCACCTCCTGTCTCCTTTAAGGTGGAAAAAAGAATCTCTAACTTATTTAAGCTAATGTTACGAGGTTTAGAGTTTTCTTGAATGCTAACACTAACATTAATAGATGTAATGTTTTTTTTCAAAGTGCTACAGATTATTCTGATGTGGCTCCTGGATAAGAATTACTAATTTAGGAGAATTTCCTTTCAGTTACAAAATTTTATTGAACGCCTACTACTCTTTCAAAGTAAATGCTAGGAATACAAAGTAAAGTAAGAGATTGATTAATCCATGGAGACATTATGGTCTAGTGTGAGAAAAAGACACTTCATACCCAGCTGTTATATTAAAAATGCATATCCAGGGGTGCCTGGGTGGCTCTGTCGGTTGAACGTCCAACTTCGGCTCAGGTAATGATCTCGATGTTCATGACTTCGGGCCCTGCCCCATGTTGGGCTCTGTGCCGAGAGCTCAGAGCCTGGAGCCTGCTTCAGATTCTGTGTCTCCCCCTCTCTCTGCCCCTTCCCTGCTCATGCGTGGTCTCTCTCAAAAATAAATAAAAACATTAAAAAAAAAATTAAAAATGCAAATCCAGCATTACTTCTTCCTTAAAGCTTTTCAGTAGCTCCTTATTGCCTTTGGATAGTCTCCAAAGGTATGTGTACCCACGAAATAGAAAATCTTCCACATTTGTAAAAACATTAAACAAAATATTACATACACCGATATACAGAGAGAGATACAGACTGACAACAGTGCGTTCACATGGTCCACGTGCCACATGGTCAAGGCTAAAGTGCAGGCCACCCAGTAACGTTCAGGGAAGAGTATCAAGTACCGCTCAGAGACTGACAGAAGCACTCGCCTTCAGGACACTGTGCTGTACTACAGACTATGAGAGTTGGTTAGGAAGATTCACGGACAGTATTAATCCACAAAATACACCCATTTTAATAAAGGCTTCTGCAAAGGAACTTCAGAGTAAAGATAATGCTAATTATGGAAAGTGAGCCAGCAGAAAATGGCACAGGCTTCTACCACCAGTGCGTTGTTTGCTACACCTGGTGAAAACCTATTGTGCATAATCAGATGACAATAAGCCAGTTTTCCAGAAGATGTATACAACACAGCCACCTATTATTTACGTGTTGTTATTATGCCCTAAGATATAAACTAATGAGCATGTGAAGCCAAGACATTCGACTTAACATTTTACACCCGAGCTTCCACAGGAAGACAAACCTCCTGCAGTCTTTTCAGTGATATTTAAAGTCATGTGACTTTCAGTCCAGAGCTTTATTCTTTACATTTCTTCACTAAATGTAATAAAATCTTTAGAAACTCCTTTAAGGTGTTTCAGAAAAGACAAAAAAAAAAAAAAAACCCTACAAATCACTTGGGGAAACACTACTCTCAAACTACAAAAAAGTCTAAAATAGAAAACAGTATGATGAAAAAAGATACATTCCTTTGTCAGAAAATATTGCTATAAGGTACACAGACAAAAAGACTGGATGAAGATATAAAAAAACAATTTAGTGTGAGATATTTGCCCTATGGAAAACTACAGATGCTTTGAACATGTTTTGGCTAAATAATGTTTGAATAATGAACCACAAGAACTATGTTTTGTTATGAACCTCTAAAGGGTAAATGTACCAAAGATATATTCTCAATGGTAAATAATGAATTTAAAATGTCTTACGGAAAAACTATGTATAAGTGTAATACATTGATGGAGTTATTTTGACCATAAATTTTAATAGATTCTGATAAATTTGATATCACAATGTGAATAGGAAAATTAGAAAAATTAAAAAAATACAGACTAATCAGCAAAATAGATTAAAAACTTATAAGCAAAATATTAGTATGCTAAATTACGCACAAAGAGGAAATACATCCCAACTAAGGTGGGTATTTTTTCCTGGAATTTAAGGTGAGCTCAATTTTTAGAATCTATCAAAACAATCTTACATGATTATATTAACAGATTTCTACATTTGTAATTAACATACAAGCATATTACATATGTATATATATACACATATATATACAGAAAATGATTCAATAAAAGTAAACCAACTAAAAAACTAAGTTTTAAGAAAATTACAATTATGTGTGTATGCCTGTACATACATATACACACACAAATATATATAAATATATGAGAAGGAAACTTCAATATAAAAAAAACCCTGAAAAAGTCTACCAAAAAAACTTAGAGCAAACATCTTATTCCATGTTAAAATATTAAAAGCATTCCTCTTAAAATAAGGAATAAGAATGCCCATCACAAGTTCTTTTCAACGTTTGTGAAGCCCTAGTAACACATTTAGCCAAAAAACTAAAGATAGAACTGAGAAATGTTTTCAAAAGATATGGATGTCTGAATAGAAATGTCAGAGAATCTAGAATTATTTAGATATAAGAAGTGAGGTTGCTGGATGTAAGATTGATACACAAAAGTCAACATCAACCACAAAGCAAAATGTAATCCTTTCCTCCACTGAATTGCCTTGACACCTTTATCAAGACTTAGTTAATCAGATATGTGTGGAGATCATTTCTGGAATCTCTCATCTGTTGCATTCATCTGTGTGCCTACTCTTTCATCAATATCATATTCTCCCAATTATTATAACTTTATAGTAAGTGTTCAAATCAGGTAGTCTTAATCTTATAATTTTGTTCTCTTTCAAAATTGGTTTAGCTATACTAGGTCCTTTACATTTCTACATAAATTTTAGAATCAGTTTGTCAATTTCTAACAAAAAACAAAAGAACACAAAAAACCCTACTGGAATTCTTCCTGGGATTATTTTGACTCTATAAATCAATTTGGGGAGACCAGACATCTTAACAATAACAAGGATATCTGTATTTAGGAGTCTAGTTTCTCTCCATGTATCAAAATGAGAACAAAAACAAAATCTAACTCTTAATGGATTATAGATCCAAATGTAAAGTTAAAACTCGAACACTTTTGGAAGAAAACATAGGAGAAAATCTTAGCAACTATGGGCTTGGCAAAGATTTTTTTATATAGGTCATACAAAGATACACACACACGTATTATTATTATATATACTTATATATATAAGAAGCTTGGATATCTTCAATATCAAAACTTTTGCTTTTCAAAACATAATGTTAAGAAAATGAAAGGCAAGTAAGAGACTGGGAGAAACCACTTATCCAGTAAAGGACCTGTATCTAGACTGTATAAGGAACTCATCTAACTCAGCAACAGAATGACAACCCAATTTAAAAATGGGCACAGGGGGCGTGCCTGGGTGGCTCAGTTGATTAAGCGTCTGACTCTTGACTTTGTCTCAAGTCATGATCTCACGTTTGTGGGCTCAAGCCCCGCACTGGGCTCTGCACTGACAGTGTGGAGATTCTCTTTCTATGCCCCTCCATTGCTCAACTCTCTCTCAAATAAACAAACTTAAAAAAAAATAATACAAAAGGGCAAAGGACTTGAACAGACATTTCTCTAAACATACAAATGGCCAACAAGTATATGAAAAGATGTTTAACCCCTTCAGTCATTAGAGGAATGCAAATTATTACCAGGAGGTATCACTTTAAGTAATTAATTTTTAAGTAGGCTCCCTGCTCAACCTGGGGCTTGAACTAACAACCCTGAGATCAAGAGTCACATGCTCTACTGACTGAGACAGGTGCCCTGAGATATCACTTTATACTTACTAGGATGGCTATAGTTTTTTGTTTTTTTTTTTTTTTTTTTTTAAGAAAATAACAAGTGTTGACAAGGACGTGGAGAAAATGAAACGTGCACTCCTGTGGGGATGTAACATGGTACAGGTGCTGTGGAAAAGTTTGGTGGCACCTCAAAACGCTCAACAGACTACTGCCATGTGACCCAGGAAATTCAGTCTTAGGTATATACCCAAAAGAACTGAAACATTTTCAAACAAATACCTGTACAAAAATGTTAAAAGCAGCACTATTCACAACAGTCAAAAGCTGGAAGCAACCCAAATGTCCATAAACAAATGGATGAATACATAAAATGTGTTACATACATACAATGGAAAACTATTCAGCCATAAAAAGAACAAAGCACTGATACATGCTACAGTGTGCATGAAAATTGAAAAGTGTTATAAGTGAAAAGCTAGACACCAAAAGTTCAAATACTGTATAATTCATTTATGTGAAATGTTCAAAACAAGCAAATCCATAGGGACAAAACACAGATTAATCATTTTCAGAGGATGCAGAGTGACTGCCTAGTAAGTACAAGGTTCTCTTTTGAAGTGATGAAAATATTTTGAAAGTAGACAGACTGATGGTTGCACAACACTGTGACTTGCTAAATGCCACTGAATTACACACTCAAAATAGATATTTTTATGTTATATAAATTCTACCTCAGTTTTTTTTTAATCAAAAAAGAAGTCCCACAAACATTAATTTCCCATATGACCTGGCTATTCTACTTATTTCTAGGTATTTACCTAAATGAAATGAAGCATTATGTCCACACAAAGACTTATACACAAATGCTAACAACTTTATTTACAATAGCCAAAAACTAGAAACAATCCATATGTCTGGCAACAGGTGAAAAAAAAAATCCTGGTACATGGTGAAATGCAATACTACTCAGCAATAAAAAGTAACAAACTATTGATACAGGCAACAACATAGATGAATCTCAAAATAATTAGTCTGAGTTAAAGAAGCCAACCTCCTACACCTCCAAAAAAGTACAAACTGTATGATTCCATTTATGTAAAATTCTAGAAAATGCCTACTGATCTGTAGTGGTAGAAAGCTAATCAATAGTCTCTTGTACTGGGGTAGGTGGGAAAGTGGGAGGTATTACAAAACGCAGGAAGAAACTTCTGGAAGTAAGCATTCTTTATCTTGATTGGCATGATGGTTTCACTACTGTAAACATCCATTAAACTGAGTTACACTTTAAATATGCGTAGTACTGTGTAGAAGTTATACCTCAATAAAACTGTAAAAAATTGATCATATTTAGCAAGAGTAAGGGCCTAGTAAAAAGACCACTCAATACTGATAATGGGACTTAAAATAATACATTTCTTATGCGAACATATTTTCAAAGAGTATGTCTGTAAAAGAAAAATATTCACTGATGCTACTGAAAACAACGTCAGTATTAAATAGTCATGTATACTGCATTTGTGTGTTCGCCAATACCCCTAAACTAAGACCCACCAAAACCCCACCAGTGGTTGCTGGGTTCTGGTTTTTATATTTCTCTCCATCGTCAACAGAAGATAGCTTTCTGTACACTACTGCATATCTTCCATATCTCTCATAACTTCACAATTAGAAAAATACCTTTAGATATGTCTACTCAAGAACTGATGTTTGCATCAAATTTGCAAACACTGGCTTTGCATTAAACACAGAATGTTTGCAAGGTACTCTCAAACAGTGCAGAACACAGGGCTTCCGGAGGCATCCAGAATGAAAACCCCAACTGAGACTCTGTTCAGCACATTCTTGTCTCATTATGGTTGCAAAGCTTCTACCTAAAAATAGCTTACTCTTATATAACCACTCACCACAGATTTATATATTTTATGTATCCTTGAAATAAATTTCTTTTTTCAAGATGTGCCACCAGAGGTATAAACAATCATTTTTAAAAGCAGGGAAGTTTTATGGTAATCTAAACAAATCTGATTTTCAAAAGTTATTCAAAGATTCTGTCGTTGGTAGTTCTGATGAAAATAACTACAAAAAGTTATACATAGCAGAAGTAACACCTACCAAATCTCATTTTTTAAATGAATTTTTAAAATTTGCATACAATAAAGTCCATTTTAAGAGTATAGTTCAATGAATGTTCACAAATCTATACCCCATGTCACCAGCACCATTACAAAGATACAGAATATTTCTACTCCCACCCCCTGCCCCAAATTCTCCTGTGCTCCTTTACTGTCACTCTCCTGCTGTTCTCCCCACCCCCAGCAACCACCGCTCTCATCTCCATAACCATGCTTTCTTTAGGTTTGTCTGTTCTTGATTTCAAATAAATGGAGTCATGTACGACACACTCTTTTGTGTCTGGCTTCTTTCACGAAGTACAATGTTTTTCAGAATCACTCATGTTGTTGCAAGCGTAAGCAGCTTTTTTTCTGTTCCTGATGCCCATTCCACTAGACAGCCATACCCTGATTTCCAACTCTTACTTTTCTAACGCCTTTAGTTCGGTCTATGTGGGAACAGTGTTAAGTCCAGAAAGACAGTAACTTTAACTTTGTTATTACAGAATTTTGATATTTCATTGTTTTAACAAGTGTTTTGCAGTTCTTAACCTGGGGAGGGGGGGGGAGACTAAAATATGCCAGGATCACAATTCAGTAGGTTCTAATTCCATCTGAAGAAAGCATTTTAATTAAAGCAGTGCTTCCCAAGTTTTGCAAGTCATGGCACAAACAGAATACAATCTTTGTATGGCAAACAGAAGAGATCAGCCACCTGGTTTGGGGGTCTGCCCATTCTAAGTGGAAAGGATTATTCATCTGAAGCTCACTACTTGGAGAGCTCTGTTAAGATATAGTTAAAGAGGGGCATCTGGGTGGCTCAGTCGGTTAAGCGTCCAACTCTTGGTCTTGGCTCAGGTCATGATCTCACGGTTTGTGAGCTGAAGCCCTGTGTCAGGTTCTGCGCTGAGAGCCTGTTTGGGATTCTGTCTCTCCCTCTCTCTCTCTGCCCCTTCCCTGCGTGCACTCTCTCTCAAAATAAGTAAATAAACTTAAAAAAAAAAAAGATACAGTTAAAGGACAAGTATTCTTATTTTAAAAACCTATATTGGATTTTATAGAAAAAATCTTCTGCACACATAAAACCGTATGTAAAATATTGATTAAACAACCAAAGTAATGTGAAAATCCTTAGAGTCTTAAAACAGTGAATGTGGCTTATTTTCCCTTCTTTGAGTGCAGCACTTAAATTATTTTTGTCTTCAAAATTTTTAAAAATTGACCCATGACTGAACTGGTGGCCACATGGCCCTTCCAAGCCCAGTACAATACAACTTCTTTTTTATTGAATTTAGATTCAAATGAGTTAACATATAGCGTAGTGTTGGTGTCAGGAGTAGAACCCAGTGATTCATCACTTACCTACAACAGCCAGTGCTCATCCCCACAAGGGCCCTCCTTAATGGCCGTCACCCATTATAATACAACTACTAATCAAAGGGGAGTCATTATGCTTCTCATGCAATAAATACTCATCACCACCTACACCATGCCAGGCATGCCAAGCTTCAGAGGATCAGCAACGAACAATATAGACCAAACTCCCTGCACTCAGAGAACTTATAGTCCACTGGGAGGAAACAGCTAGAAATGTCTGCTAGATGGTGGAAAACATTGAAAGCAAAAATAAAGCTGGGAAGGGGGAAGCCAGTCCTGGGAGACACGATGGCCAGAGAACTCAGTGATCAGGTGCCACTGAGTTAAAGGCTGCCAAAGCTGAGGGAGAGAACCAGGCAAGGACCTGGGAGAAGTGTGTTCCAGGAAAGGGAAGAGTGAACGTTCTGAGGGGGAAAAGGCTCCCAGTCTGCGGGACAGAAGGAGGCCACTGTCCTCAGAACAAAGCTGGGGTTGTGGAGTGAAGCACATGAGAGGCCATGAGGTAGGGGAGCAGGGCCCTTCCCATGGGACTTTGCGGGACACCGTAGCAATCAAGACTCTTCCTCCAGCAGAATGGAAAGCCAATGCGAAGTGCCATGCTCTGTACTCAAACTTCATGTGGAACACTGGCTTCACTTCTGGAGGACGCATTTTTAGAAAAAACCTGAGAGAGATCATTGCAGAGTAAGAAAACGATCTGGAAAGCCCGACATTGTAGTAACAGTTGAAGGAACCTGTGGATGTTTGTAGAATTTACTAGTTGCTCCAAATAGCTGAGGTATTGTCCCAGGAGAGGAAACATTAAGTTTTTGTGATGTTGCAGAGCACAGACGTGAATTAAAAGAAAAATGGAAAAAGCTTCACCTTAATGTAAGGTTGAACCTTCTTTTACTTTTAGCTTTACCACAGGGGAATGGGTGGTCGTAAGGAAAAAACTCCCGTATAATAGTAGTATCAGCAGGAAGAGGAGGAGCCAACATCTAGGTATGTTTACCATATGTCAGGTGTTATGATAAATACCTGGCATACTATTTCATATAATCCTCCCACAATCCTGTGAGGTAGGTATTATTAATGATGAAGAAACTCAAGCTTATTGAGATTACATGACCTGCCTGAGATCAGCCAACTATTAAGTGACAGAGCTGGTATTCAAACCCAGGTCTGTGGGACTCGGGCTCCAAGCTTGGAAGTATTGGAGTACACTGCCTGTATATCCACTGATGGCAGTTTCACAAGCGCATAAAATGACTATCTAGCTAAAGAGAGGATTCTTGCAAATGGAGGAAAATTCGAGGACCTCTAAGATCCTTTTCATGGCTTTGTGGTTACATTTTCCCCAATTTTCTCCCTAGTTTTTAAAGTTTTATTTTGACTTCAAGATTTACAGAAAGTTTGTGCTCCTAAATATGGCTAAAGATCAAATAATTTCACTACAGAATATGTTAAATTCCCTGTTCAATTCTAATGCCCAGGTTAATTACTTTCTAGCTTTGATATTTTATTAGTTCCCATGTACAAATGAAGATAGGCTTGACTTTTCTCAAGTATATCAATTTCCTGGTTTCATATTTTATATCTGTGGTGATTCAAATATATCTTTCCATCTTCCTATGCTAACTCGGTAGACAAGATAAAATTCTTCTCAATTAAGCAATGACCCTTCAAAATACAACAGCAAGGCAACATCTGGTATCTAGAATACAGAAAGATAATGAAAATAAAGGTAGAATATGGATATTTAGACCTACACCTAGTCTTAAATCCATGGAAACCCTGAGAATTACCCATGCTTTGTGCAGCTGCATTTTCACTAACGAGGGAAAGGAGGGAAAAGAGCAAACCAGGGAGACTTGGGGCTATGTGCCCTCCACTAGACTTCAACAGGGCAACTTCTGGTTTTGAAAATAAAGGAAAATCATGGCCTTGCACGGCTAGTATGGGGCAATGTAAGAAGAGACCGTCTGTCAACCCTGAGGTTGACATTTGGATAAAAAAGTGATTAACTCTACTTATTAAAAAATGTTTTCCACATTTCACACCCATTAGGATGGCTACCATAACAAAACAATGGCAAGAGAAAATAACAAGTGCTGGATAGGATATAGAAAAATTAATATACTTATGCACTGCTGGTAGGAATGTTAAATGGGGTAGCCACTATGAAAAACACTATGGCAAGTCCTCCAAAAAAGGGAACTAGCATAGGGTCCAGGAATTCCTCTTCTGAGTACATAACCAAAAGCATTGAAAGTAGACACAGAAAAAGATATTTGTACGCTCATGTTCACAGCAGCACTGTTCGTTCACACAGACAAAAGGTGGAATCAACACAAATGTAACATCGATGGATGAACGACTAAGGAAAATGTGTGTATGCTTACAATGGAATACTATTCAGCCTTAAAGAGGAAGAAATTTCTGACACCTGCTACAACATGGATGAACCCTGAAGGCATTATGCTGAGTGAGATAAACCAGACACAAAAGGACAGATACTGAGTGATTCTACTTATAGGAGGTTCCCAAAGTCGTCAAATTCAGGGAGACAGCAGGTAGAATGACAGCTGCCAAGGGCTGGGGGACGAAGGGAATGGGGAATTATTGTTTAACGGGTTTAGAGTTTCAGTTTAGATGAAACTAAGAGATGCAAAGAGTTCTGGAGATGGATGGTGGTAATGGTTGCACAACACTGTGAATGTACCTAATGTGACTAAACTATGCACTTATAAATGGTAAAGAGAATAAACTCTATGCTCGTTGTATTTTACCACAAATAAAAATCGTAAGAAAAGGCTCCAATTGTAACATTTGCCATATATTTTAACTTGGGTACTTGAAATTATCTATTACCAAGTCAATACCCAAGTGCATATATTGTTGACATAAAATAAAACCATAGTATAAAGTACAAATCTATTTCTAACATTGTAACAACTATTTACTTAGTATTTACTGCTTGCAGAAAAAAAACTAAAATACAATCATCGTACATGAATGCACTCTGAGGCATAACCACATTCAACCACATTCATAATTCACAAGAGAACGTTGTAATCCAGGGATTTCCAACCTGGGAGGCTATGAAAATACCGAATTTCTGATGGTATTAGGAGTGATGGAGCCCACAGGGGCACCTAGGTGGCTCAGTCGGTTAAGCAACCAACTTTGGCTCAGGTCACGATCTCACAGTTCGTGAGTTTGAGCCCAGCATCGGGCTCTGTGCTGACACAGCTCAGAGCCTGGAACCTGCTTTAGATTCGGTGTCTCCCTCTCTCTCTGCTCCTCCCCTGCTCACGTCCTGTCTGTCTCTCTCTCTCTCTCTCAAAAATAAACATTAAAAAATTAAAAAGAAAAAAAAAAGTGATGGAGCCCACCAAGATACTGTGGACAAACCACAAATCTGGCTCTGAATTCTCTTAAGTCCAAAACAGAAAGAGAAATACAATTATGCCCTTTTAATTGTCCACAAGGAAAAAATACAAATCAATTCTTTAGGGAAAACAAACTCCCTCTTTGCCCTTAGCTCTAATTTCTTTTTCAGGGTAATGTATAGGGAAATGAGAGTATTCAAGGGCAGAATAATAATTTCATTAAAGCTAATCTTTTTTTTCAGGGGCGCCTGGGTGGCTCAGTCGGTTCAGTGTCCAACTTCGGCTCATGTCATAATCTCATGGTTTGTGAGTCTGAGCCCTCCGTATGGCTCTATGCTAACAGCTCAGAGCCGGGAGCTTACTTCCGATACTCTGTCTCCCTCTCTCTCTCTGCTCCTACCCCACTCATGCTCTGCGTCTCCCATAAATGGACAAACATTTAAAAAAATTTTTTTTTCTTTTGAAATGCCCCTCAACAGAAATTGAGGATATAATTCTAATTTACAGCTTAGCAAGGGCTATTTTTCAGAAAATCAAGAAAATACATCCCAGGATGCAGTATTCTGATATATTTATCCTAAAATTAGACTATCTAGAGAAAGGGATGAATTCTGTTATCTTCTAAAAATGTGACCTCTATCAAGCAATATTTTCACAAAAAGAGGGACAGCATTTTCTGTGGAGAGCCTGGAATACAGGTATTCTGTGCAAACTCTGAAGACACTGCAATATTCTTGGCCATTTGTTTGTTTCTAAAGTTGGTATCCTTTTGTCAAACGAAGAAATTAGCTAATAGATGGCTGCATAAGCTTTGAAACAAGATAGACTATCTTCTCTAATGGATAAATTTTCTAACTGAAGCTGAGTGTGATACAGTGGGGTTGTTCTTTCAGCACTAAATTTGGAGGCTGAATACTGGGTTTAGCTCTGAACGTGGCCCCCACCTCTCTACATAGACTTGGGAAAGTGGCTGTTCCTCTCTGCAGGCCTTCCTTTCCTCATCTGTCAAAGGTTAACAGATCATTGTATCAACCATTTGGAACTGTGTTTTGTGAAGGTGCCTTAGCGGACAGAAAGGTGGTTGCATTTGCCCTATGCCCCAGGGAAATCTTTTGGGGATCACCAGACTAGATGCTTTACAGTCTAAGAGTGATTCTACGACCTTGGGATTTTAAGCAACTAATCCAGAACACAAACTAACATAACAAAAATAAATGAGGAAAATATTCACAATTAAGTCCTTTCTATCACAAGTAAGAAATTTTACTAAGGAGAACTATATTCACAAACTTAATTTTTAATTCAGTTGTTTACAATGTGAAACAACAAAATCTCCCTCATATAAACACTGTAAGTAAAGGTTGATTTCTCAAGTAAACTCAAAAAGGCAGTATCCTAAGTGTAGCAAATAATAAATAGGTAATGATGCAGCTACAGAATAGTTTCCAGCTACCAGGTGTAACGACATGTCCATGTCTCTAGTTCCCATGTACCAGAGGACAGATGCCCCTCCCCTGAATCTCAACCACTGAGCACAACTTCCTTGCTTCCTGTCATTCCCGTGACACCTACGGCTTCCCATCAGGGTTTCTTTGATCCAACACCCCAAGCCACAAACCACTTCTCTGTTCCTGAATTGAGCATGAAATCCTTTCAAGGCATTTTTCTGAAAATAAAGCATGGGAAGACTGTCTCTTGTAAAACCGTTGGGTTTAGCCTTTCATCATTTGAGTCTCACAGCAACTCCTGAAGTAGAGAGAAGGCGTCTGTTTTAATAATTCTGTGTTACATGAGAGGAATAGGAGACCTAAGAATGAGCCGCCCAGAGTCACATGGCAAGACCACGGTCACTAATACTGGAGCCTGCAGCTCAGGACTCCAAATAAGAGCAAGTCCATATTGTCCCATCTGTGCTTTCTTCTTGGGCCTTGCCCAAAGTCTCCCTGACTTTGTTATCAGTTGGATGGACTGAATGAGCAGTAACAAAGATTGTGCAGTAAATAAGGGTGAACCTGTGAGCATCCAAAGAAAATTAGACACAGGTTATCTGCTTTTTCCTCTTTGGTGCTGGAGCCAAGTTTCTGCAGAGAAGGAAAGAACAAGATGGCATATGTAGAACGGACAATGGAAAAATCCTCCAAGGATGGGGGTGGGGGGAGGAGCAGGTAGAACATTGGAAAGACAGTGAGAAACAGGTGAAGACAAGGGAATGATGATCATTCCTCCACCATGCAGACTGTCAAGAGGTAGAAAAGAAGTTGTCAGGGTGAAAGAAAGAGGAAGAAGATGAGAAGCAAGTCGGTAAAGGAAACAGAAATACCAACCAATGACAACAAGAAGAGTGAGGTAAGAGAAAAAAAAATTGGAAGTAGTTAAAACCTTTGCAAAAGTATTATGTGTTTTAAGTATTAGAAGGGCAGCACTCTACACATATTAGCAGTTCTTAGTCTAGAAAGATGAAGTCTCAGGAAATACATGATTAAGTCTATAAAATAAAGTAATGGATAAAAACCAGCAGGAATATATTAAGTTACAAAATACTACAATTATGGAACCTACAACTTGAAATCTGGAAAAGAACAAATTTTGAACAAATTATGTCCTTCCAAGAGACAGAGGATAACAAATGTATAGAGCCTAGGGAAATAAACTCAAAAAAAAGTGATGGAGATAACTAAAAAAATTAATTTTAAACAAAAAAGATGGCAACAAATAACAAGCTAAAGAGAGTTCTTTGAAAAATAATCAAATAAAGCGTTAATGAGACTGATATTAAAGAGATATTAATTGGAAATATCCAAATGAATATTAGGAAAAAAATGGAAAACATTAGGAAAAAATATTTAATTACAGATTCAAAATAAGTTAAAAAAAATAGTAAGACTACTATGAAAAACCTTATAACAATAAATTTCAACACTTAAATGGAAAGGATAAATTCCTAGAAATAGAGAACTTGCCAAAATTGACCCCAAAAGAAACAGAAAACTAAAATAGTCCTATAGCCATTAAATATGTCTAATTACTAGTTTAAAAATCCCACAAAAATAGCTTTATAAGAAGGAACAGACCACTTCAATTACATATAAGCTCTTTCAGGGAACAGCAAAAGAGAGAATACTCCCAAACTCATTTTATGAAGCCAGTATAATAACCTGGATACCAAGCCCTGATGAGGACAGAACCAAAAAAAAAAAAAAAAAGAAAGAAAGAAAAAAAAATTACCAACCAACCTTATTCATAAATAGATACTAAAATCCAAAAGAAACCAAATCGAGGAGAATGTTAAAGATAATACATAATGACCAAATTAGGTTTATTCCAATTACACAAAGGTGGCATATCATCAGAAAAAGTCTAAAAACATTAATTTGAAAAAATATAATTTGCCACCTTAATAAATTAAAGAAAAACCTTATGATGCTCTTATTAAATGCAGAAAGAATCTGATAAAATCCAATACCCTTTAGTGTTTAAAAAACCTCAACAAGAATTAAAAAGAACTTCAATAATCTGAGAAATGGTATTTATTAAATATCACTCTTAATAGTGAATTATTAGAAATATGCCCCTTTTTAAAAATCAGGGATGAACACCGTTTCCCACCATCTCAGCTTCCATCCAGTATTGTCCTGAAGGCCCTCTCCAGTACATTAGGAACATGAAAAATAAATGAGATTTAAGAATTGAAAGGAACAAAACTGTATTAATTATTCTACAATTATGATTGTCTACAGAAAATCAGTCTGTCTTCATTATTTCTACTTTCTTGCTTCCCATTTACTCTGCAGCTCATTGCAATACACCTTCTTCCTATGCCATGCTTCTAGAACTTCCCCCATCAGTTGTTACCTCAACTCGTTGACCCAACTGTCCCATTGGCCTCCCTTGTTCTGGACTTTACCTGCCTCTCTGGCTGATTTTGCTCAGTGTTCTCCACTGGCTCCTTTTTTCCCTTTTTGTCTTTTAATATAAGTATTCAATCCTTTGATTTCAACTCTTTCAAGCTGGATGTCTCCAAGGTGACATTATTTACTCCTTCAGCCTCAAGCTCCATGTTTATTCCGGTGACTTCTAATACTAACGATTCACAAATTTTTATTGAATGAGTAAGGATGCCCTTCTTGGACGTCACCATGTCCAAAGGTGAACTCACCCTCCATCTACTCCCTTTATTGCCTCCTTCAGTAATTTATTCGCCATAAGCCTGCGAACTGTCTAGGATTCCATCTTCTCGTCCATTCCGCATATTCAACTATTATCGGCTCCTATTAGGTTATTTTTGAGTCTCTCTTGGCTTTGTACCTTGCTTTCCTTTTCAGTAGTCACCAACTTAGTTCAGACTCTGATTATCTCTCTCTTGAATTCCTGCACCTGGTCACCCTGTTTTCAGGCCTTCCTCTAATCCTTTCCGTAAGGAGCAAATCTGATTAAATCTCTCCCCTCTTCAAAATCTTTCAGTGATTCTAATTCCCAAGATAATGTTCAAACTCTTTAGGCATATTTAATAAAACCTTTCAAGAAGACCCTGCTTCTATTCATCTAGCTTTGACTGGTGTAGCAAGTTATCTGACAAGGTAAACACTGTGTAAATACTTACTGAATTAAGGACAAAAAACTACATAAAGTAATAGATATCAAATCAATGGTGGACCATTATAAAAATGTATGGGGGTTATATCCTTACTACTCTTAAGTTAAAATGAGAGGAAAATTGTATCTGCCTGTAACTCATTCAAAATTCATTAGACAGAATATAATCTGGTACTGCACTCTCTAGCAGGAATTCAAGACAAATACAATTGCATGCAGGTTACAGACTTGGTATCCTTGTGATACAAAAACTTACCAGGAAAAGATCCTGGGTCGTACCAAGCATGACAAGGCTAATCACACATATACACCCTCCCTGCGCCGCCGCTCCCGCCCCCCCCCCGCCCCGCCCCCAGCCTCATACTGCTTAATTAAAACCTTATGTATTTTTGTTCAAATACTTTACAAATTATCAAAATGAAAACCTGCTTCATTTTACATAAACTTCCTATTTATTTAACTTCTGTCCTAGTTGCTTCCAAAATTAATTTGAAATCTATTTCCTGATTATACACAGAAGCTAAAAATTTAGGAATAATGCTGAATAATGTGGACCAAGTAAAAAATCTAAATTTCTGCTTGGAATTAAAAATTCTTATAATCCTCACAGAGCTGATAAACACAATTATATGTTTGAATACTAAGATACTAATAAGTTTCTAAAAGCTTCTTAGAATATAAATGGTAAATGTCATAAACTGTACATAAAGCTTAAGACATGGTATTACATAACTATTTTTATCAATTATTTTACATACAGTATTCTAAATGTGCTTGACTGTATTTATATACTACCCTGTAGTATGTGCATCTGCTGTTAAATATGGAAAATCTAACACCTTTTTTCATTTCCCTCATTCTGCAAGGTGTACAACGGAGGGTAGAGAGATTATGTGGGTCACTTTCGGCCTCAATGAAATTCCCTAAAATGAGCCTTTAAAGAGGTTCTAAAGAGGGGAGACTAGAGTCTGGCAATCATAGTCACAGTGACACAAATTCTTTTAAGATCCCAGTCTAGTAAAAGTAGTACTGGGACAAAGGCTGAAATAGCTCTCTGGTCATCATGCTCAGATTAAATATCTACTCAATCAAAATTGAGCTAATTTACCAAAGTCATCAACTTCACTGCTGAAATCAAACATGATTTGGACCAGAGATGAACTTCGGTGTGTCCTCAAACAGAAAAAAAAAATTTTTTTTTTATACTTACATCCCCATATTCTAGCCTACACATTCCTCCACCAACACACATTTCAAGCATTTTTCTCTTTTGAAAAAGATTCCTAAGTTACCCTATGTCTCTAAAACAAAATGCCTTCAGTCTGTCTTTGAATCTAATTAAAATTAAGAAACTTTTAATACCTTTAATAACTCTCAAAAGCTGGACTAAGCTCTTCCCTGGTATCTTCCCTTTCTTACTAGCCTCCCTCCAAATCCAGAAAAAACCAGCACAACAGAAAACACAAAACAACTAGCCACATGTTCTGAATGCTGGGGAACGTGATTCTCCACTGGTTTAGGCTACAAAGAAAGCCTATGAGTAATCAAAAATCCTTAATCAAAACAAAGTTAAAAGCTACCTCCCTTCCCGCTCCCCAGCCCCAGTATAATTTCTCCTTTTCTCTTTAATCCACTCAAGTGTTTCCTTGGAATTTTAGCGGCCTCCAAACAGCGGATGGTAAGTTCATCTCAATGTCAGCCAGGGCAGAGACATGCAAAAAATCACTAACTTGGAAGGTTATTTAGGACAATAATGTCTTTCACTGCCTTACTCCTCCCACTCGGGCCCCACTTGACCTACTACCAATATTTAGCTGGGAGAAAAAAAAAAAAATCTGTCCACAGGCTTTCCCCCCAGCGGCTCTTCCTGTGGGAACCCGACGCACACCCGGAGCCGGCAGGAAGACCCTGGCCAGGCAGGGACATCAGGGTCTCCCGGCTTCGCGCACCCCTCCCCACTCGCCCGCTGCTGCACTCCGCTCCCCGCACAGGCGTCCAACTATTCTTGGATCTACTCACATCCCTAGATCTCTTCTGGCCGCCCTCCCCCCTTCCTCCCCTGGTGTCCTCTGTCGCTCCGAGGCTGACCTAGCAAAGCCCCCGGCGGGCGCACACACTCACCCACCTGGGCCGGATCTGGGGATCCCCTGCAGCGCGCTCCACCCTTCACTCCTCTGCCAGCTCCAGCACAAATGCGCCGGCCTGTCCCTCCGCCTCCCCTCCAGCCCAGCCCAGGGCGGCACCGCAAGGTCTCTCTAAGTCACCTTTGCTCGGCCCGCCCCCGGCTCCAGCGAGGTCAAGCAGAGGCGCGGCCCGCCCGCCAGCGGCCCAGGACTCCGGTGCCGGGCCGCCAGAGGTCCGTGCAGCGCCCTTCGGCCGCAGAGCCAGAGCCGCCCTCCCCTCCAGGGCTCGCCGGGGAGAGTGCGAGCAGCGCGGGGAACGGCCTGCGGCAGGCAGCTCCACGCTGCCGCTGTCGTCGTCCAGTCCCTCCTCCCGAGGCCCCCCTCCCGCGTGGCCCGCTCCGCGGAGGCGCAGGTAGGGACGTGCCCCGGCCGGCGAGAGCCCACACACAGCCCTTGCGAGAGAGCAGGCGGACTGCGCGCCCCGCAATTCTCGGGGAAGGAAGTAAGGAAACTGCTACTCGTGCTCTGCGTGCATCCCGCGGAGGCTCCTGCGAGGTCCTAGAGCGGGCTGTGTGCTCAAGCCCTCTCCTGGCGACGCCTGCCCTGACAACTTCTAAATGGCCAGCCCACCCCTGGGGAAAAGCAGAGAGGAATCCTCTTTGGACTCTTGCACCTCAAAGGTAACTGGCTCTTACTCTGGCTTACACTTTAGCGCGAGGGTTTCTGATTCCAAAACAAACACTAGTCCTCTTGTCCTTTATTTTTTTAATGCACGTTCTAGGCTACCATTTGGGCAATGAGGAAAACAATGGTATTAATTCTACTAATGTGAAACCTAGATGGTTTCTTATTCCGACTAGGCTTGAAGGGTAGACCAAGACGCCCAAGGACAGTAAAACCACGTAAATAATACACTCAAGTGGGGTGTTCAGGCTAAGGAAATTTCTGTGAGGCTCGGGTGGGGGTGGGATACACATAACTTTCAGTTCCAACGGTTTTAAACAATATAAATCTGTCCTCAAACTTTAGGGAGCAGAGTAATAACTGAACCAAACTGAGTATTTCTTTAACAAGATCACGGGGGACTTTAAGTTCGCTGTCCCAACAGTGGTGGCTGTAACTGTGCTACAGATATAAAATGCGTAAAAGATGATGCAACAGTACACTAGAAAATTTGGAATTTATGTCAATGAGGTTTCATAGTGTCTTTGAAAAGTCCGTTTGTTTTTTTCTTTTTCCCCCATTCTAAACTAAATGGTATTGTGAAATGTCACATTAGGCACTAAAAGCGGCTGCTACACAATCTTCCTCCCTGGACTCTAAAAATCAGAGAATTCAGTTTACAAAAGTGGTACTAGGCAGCAAAGACAACAAAATGTTTTAGGGGGCAATTTACAGAGCACCTAAACTGTGTCAGACACTGTACTGAGGAGCTTCACATAAAGTAACTCATTTGTATTCTCATTTTCAGATTTGGAAATGGGATTTCCAAACATATCTTAATTTGCTCAAGGTCAAGATATAGATCCCAATTGGTCTGCTCTTTGTACTCTTGCCTTTGTACATTTCATTATGCATTCATTCACATATTTATTAACTGTCTACTACATGCCAAGTACTTATGCTAGACACAGATGCTACAAAAATACCTAAGATACAGTTGCTTCCTTAAGGGGCTCTTTAGTAAATACAGAATCAGACAAGTAAATATATAATGATACAATGTGATAAGTGCTCCAACAGCAAGGACTCCCAGAACAGGAGGGATATCTAAGCCAGTTTTGAAGGGTGGAACCTGGGATGAGGCAATGGTCACAGTCATCTGACAGCACAATCCTTAGAACTCTATCCCCACAGAGTGGCAACAGGGAATCTGTTGGGTGGGGGGAGAGGGGGTACAGGGAGACAGGCAACTGAGAGATAGGAAGGAAAAACAACTGACTTTAAGGGGTGAGAGGAGGAGGAAGAAGGATGAACACAGGACAGCTTCCATGATTGTGGCTTGGGGTCCTGAATAGGTGTAATTCTGCTTTAGACACACTGGTATGAAATGCCTGTGATAGAATCATATGTAAATGTTTAAAAGTCAGCTGGATATACTGGTTCATAGCTCAGCTTAGGAGAGATCTACTGTGGAGATATCGGAGTCATCATGGATTTCTGTTTGAAGGAATGGCTAAGATCATCCACGGAGAATGCCAAGTGAAAAGACCACTGAAAGAAACCAGGGGACAATAACATTCAAGGCACAGGCAGACGAAAAGATGCTTCAGAAGAAAACTGAGGAGAAGCTGCTCTAAAGGAAAGAGAAGACAGAAGAGGTAGGCACCACAGCAATCACTGAGAAGAATCCCCAAAACAAGTAGCAGTCAAACGCCATATCCATCACAGGACAAGCAAGGTAATTTAAGGGTATCCTCTGACTTAGCAGTAAGGAGATGGCAAGAATGGTTTCAGTGGGCTAGTTGAAGAATAAAGAAGTAGAAACAAAGTATCACATTTTCTAAAATAGAATTGGAAAGGCTGTAGGGAGACCAGCTATAAGGGAGTAGAGAATGCAAAAGAAGAGAGGAGCTGTTTTTGAAGCAGGATGGAAGGAGACAGATGCCAAGGAAAGGAAAGAAAAAAGAGACTGGGGGAGGGAGTGGCAGGGAACTGACAGCATAGACAGCCGCTGCCTCATGTTTAACAAAGAATTTTGCTCAGAGCAGAGGGAGAGGAGGAAAGTGAAGACATGAGAGAGGTGAAAGCCTGAAAAGTACAAACATTAAGAAATGACTGAAGGACTTTGAGCAGTCCAGGAAACTAAAGAGGAGACCTCGACTTTATAAAGCTCTAAGCCCACAGGAGGGCATGGTTTCTCTCCAAAGATTATCAGCATCTCATCCAAAGTAGCAATGCCTTCCAGTTGGTTCCAATAGAAGGTCCAAATCTCTCCATTACCCCACAAACTGAGTATCACTATCCTAATCATACATCTGGATTCTAGCTCTTTAGCAGTCAACTCAGGAGACTTACCATGGGACCACAGAATATTTTATAAGTGAGCTTAAGCTAGTTTTAAATAGGCAAGTTCCTACCTTGGAAAACCTGGTTTGACTAATATCAAAGGGAGCTCCATAATACACAGAACAAGAAGGAGACCAACGACAGCACTGTGTGACATTTTAGCCACTTGTGATACCACTCTCTGGGTAAGGAAAACTATAGAAACAATAACTCATGAAGCCAATTTCTAGCCTTCTGGTTTTTTTTTTTTTTTTTTTCCACATAGGATCCACATTTAACATGTGGCTTGACCTCATGGCCCTGAGATTAACAGTTGCATGTTCTACCAACTGAGCCAGCCAGGTGCCCTTTTAAATAGAACTCTCAAACATGGCTAAAGACAGTTGTGGCATTCACATTCTCCAATGTCTCCCCCAAGAATATCACCCCAAGAACACCTAATAAATTTCCCTTTAGTAAATCAAACTCAAACTTTACAGCTTACTTTATATATTGCAGTTTTTTCCAAAAACACAAGTTGTGTTATTTACAAGTAAAATATGCGTATATAATGCACCTCATTTAATGTAGAGGTCGTATGGAAACCTTGAATATCTGGGTCATATCAGAGCATCCCCAAATAAGCAAAGAACACTCACATACCACAGAAATAGAAAGACCCAAATCCAGGCATTAAGGACTGTTCTCATTATAAACCCCTCAATTTCTCATACAGAGCCAGCTTGTTCTTACTGTGAACATAATTTTACCGAGTTTGGTCATCTGGTTTTCTTTTTAATAAACAGAACATTAGAAAGAGTAAGGCAGAAGGGATCAGTATTCTGTTACAGACAGGCACACAGTTGATCTAAAACTCAAGAGAAAAAAAATTTTAAACCCATAAAGAGCAAAACTAAATTCAAGGGCATTAGCAGGACTGGGCCATTTTGTCAAATTACAGAGTCCTATAAACATTATCCCCTGAAGGCATCTCTGCATTAAGATACAGAGTAATTATGAACATACAAAAGGACAGCCCAGAAAAGATAAAATTAAGTGCTAAAAATTTAGCATAAGATGTAAATGGGTAATATTTAGAATAACTGTCATCAAAGAGAGTAGAATAAAAACAAGTTTTGCTGCTGCGGAGGCTGGGATCACTTCAATCGATTGGATCCCCATTATGTGCCAGGTACTGTACAAGGGGTTTTGCCAATATGATTACATTTACCTTTCAAAACATTCTTTTGTGATTGGTCATCACTTTAAAAAGGAAATTGTATATGAAAACTGAGGCAGACAGATTAAATAGCGGAGCATGATTAGACCCAGGTCTCTGTGAGTTCAAAGCTTTTTAATAAAATTTCCAGATACAGAAATGTAACTTACAATTCCAGATAAATAAGGCATTACTATACCTAATTATTCTGCTCTGACCTCCATTATACTATTAAATTCTTATATTAGTTCTTAGCCATTTGAAAAGCTAACTTTGATGATGTCATTTATCTTTTAATTATTTGGGGGGCCTTTTCATGATCTATAATCATATTTCTCACAAGGAAATCCATAAATACTACTGAGAACCTCAGAGTTGATATCTCATAGCATTAAGAGATGCTTAGGAAGATGCCACTTCCTAAATGAGTCCGATGTGTCACACAGTGTGTTAATATGTTGTATATACATATTATTCATCTATATACATTTGATACCCACACCTGATACTGAGGTGTTCACATATTTTCATTGTACAGAAACTAGCCTACAGTTGGTTAGGAAAAAGACAGATTTTTAAAAGGCCCATAAGACTTTCAGACCAGTGCTGTTAATACTGACTTACTATATGGTCTCCCTTATTGTAAGATGAAAATATCAAGGTTCAAAGAACTTAAGTAGCTCTTTGTCACTTGAATAATAAGGATGGAAAGAACACAATCATTCCACAAATACTCAAATTTTCTTTAGACAATACCGCCTTCTCCCAAAATGAGTTAAATCCAAAGTTAAAGACACAAAAGCTCCAAAATGCCATCAGAGAAAAGGGGTCACGAGTGTTAGATAGCATCCTACAATAATAACTGCTGATTTGTACTCAGGGCTTACTATGTGTCAGGAACTATGCTCAGCATTTTGCTTACATTATGTTATTTTATCCTCATGACAAATTTAAAAGTCTAAAAGTCTAATTAAACTTTAGGCTAATCTACTCTTGCACATCCAGATTTTCACAGAGAAGTAATCATGAGGCTGTATTTTTAAGCAGTTTAAAAATTAGCATAGGTTGGCTTCTCCAGAAATTAAATTACTTCTAATTTAGCATTTATCTTAAAACTATACATCTCTAAAACAAAGACGTTATTGACACATCCAGCAGGTGCCACAGAAGAGATGTTAATGAGATTTGGTTTTACAATGTGTTAAGTATTACCTGAATCCCTAGACACCATAATTTGTTCATTTTAAAAATGTTCTACAATGCTATTCAGATTTATTTAGATCACTACGTCATGCCTCATTTAAATAAGCTAGAATATGACATCACCAAAAGTAGAAATGCTGAGGGGATGTTTTCAAATAGTATTGGAAGAATCAACCATTTAAAATGCTTAATGAACAGGGGCCGCTGGATGGCTCAGTCTGTTAAGCATTCGACTCTTCATTTCAGCCCAGATCATGATCTCATGGCTCATGAGTTTGATCCTACAAATCCATGAATGCCTGCTTGAGATTCTCGCTCTCATTCTCCCTCTCTCTCTGCCCCTCCCGCGCTCATGCTCTCTCACACACGTGCTCACTTTCAAAATAAACAAACTTAAAAAAAGTTCAATGAACAATTATGTTTTCCTCTGATAGTTAATAAAATTCTATTGGCTTTCTGGAAGTTTGTTTTAAATGAATTTCAGATCATTTACATATTTTTTCTCCAAATAAAATACAAAATTTGTGGTGTACATAACAAAATTGGCATTAAAATTTTTTAACATGAATTCACAAGTCTTCTGTTATTATTTTTTTAATGTTTGTTTATTTTTGAAAGAGAGAGAGAGCGCGCGCATGAGTGGGGGAGGGGCAGAGAGAGAGAGAGAGAGGGGGAGACACAGAATACAAAACAGGCTCCAGGCCCTGAGCTATTGGCACAGAGGCAGATGAGGGCTCGAATTCACAAACCGTGAGATCATGACCTGAGTCGAAGTCAGATGCTTAACCAACTGAGCTACCCAGGTGCCCCCACAAGGCTTCTGTTCTAATCACAAGAAAATAAAATGTTACATCTTTACATATACGTATCTCATATGTATGAGAGAAATATACAAAACCATTTTCATCTGCCTTGTTTTATCAAAACGTAGTTTCTAACTAAAAGGTACAAAAAATTGTAACAAGAATAAGAAATGTAGTGTCTTAAACTAAAACGTTGAAGACTGAACATATATGTAGAAATTAACAGAATGGAAAAGAAGGCCTATGGCTGCTTGGCTTGCATTCAGAAAAAGAATTACTAATGGATAAACATATCACTCTTACCAATATTTGGGAAAATGGCAAATTTTGAATGGGAGAAAGCAGGGTGAAAAGAATACAAGTTATTTCACCCATTGAGCTCAGTTCACACAGATTAGTATGACAGCACTCTATTTTCTAAATAAAAATACTGTGTATTTTTCTTATAAAACCTCTGGTTTCCACATATTTTCGCAACCCTCTTGTTAAAATGCCACAAGAACTCTGAGTAGAACTTTAAAACATAGTTGATAAATATAGCTATATAATTAGATATGAACCTAAGTTACTTCAGAATCATCTTGCTTAATCAAGAATAAATGAGTTTTAAATTTTAGCGAAAAACAAAGCTTTCACTTTCTTTGTTAAGACTATTTTCTCCTACCTTTGGACAATTTGAAAGCAATGACTTATTGGATGATTGAGTATGTGACACCCAGACAGTTACTGAAAAATTCAATTCCAACTACCTACCCCTTCTTGTTTAGTGAAGAGATTAAGGCAATCACTCAAAGCTACACAAGTTTCTCTGGAAGCTTCAGAGACAACTTCAACTTTCTGAAGAAATGATGGAAGCATGTCTATAAATAAAAATAAATAAATAAAATTAGTGTGATTTTTAAGACCACAAAAATTTTATATTATTTTTTAAAAGTAATCTCTATACCCAATGTGGGGTTCAAACTCACAACCCTGAGATTAAGAGTTCCAAGTTCTACCGACTGAGCCAGGAAAGACCACAAACATTCTTATATGGACTAACTTTATCTTTCCTTCTAGCTGCCTTAAACAAAGGATATAGTATATTCCTTGAGCATCATTAAGTACCTACTGTATGCAGGGCACATAAATTGGTACAGTAAAAGAAAAGATGAACCCTTGTCCTAAGAAGGACTATATCCTGAAGAGTCAGGACTAAAACAAAACAAAGTTTATAGGAATAAGTAATATAATGTTTAAGAAAAGCAGTTAACATTTCCTTTCATGATATTCTATGCTAGATAAGTAGTTTTATTCAAAAGCCAAGTGCTAGAAAGAGATAAAAATAATACTGTAGTTGACATGATGGCTAACATATCTAAAGGCAGCATTAACTCAACTTCCTCTAGTGCTTATTGGATAAATGTTTGGCATGGATAGGTCTTTGCACTCTCACAAATGTGTCCCTCTGGGGGCCCAGTATCTTTTGGATATAAGTTGGGAACAAAAAAAATGGTAATGTTACGATCATCCCAGGTTCCCTAAGGAAAATCTTAATCCATTTACCTATTACAAACAACAACAACAAAACAAAAAACAAAAGGCTGGCAAGAGAAAGCTGCAAAATGCACACACATCACTTAAAAAATAAAACGTCATTTTCTGTTCAGATTAATGCTGGAGAAATGTACTTAATTGAAATAATTTTGGACTTTGTGTTAATTATATATTAAGATCTTCTAAGCGTATCCCTTCTAGCAAATAACATTAAGAAAGCTTGTCATCTAAAAATAAAAGGAGAAAGACAAATCTATACCACCCTTTGTATTTTAAATAATCTTGATTAATTTAACACAGGGTTCTTAAAACAGGGTAACCAAGGTCAATAAGCAAAAGCAATCAAATCCAACAGCTGGCAACCTATAATTTTCAGGCCATAAAGTGGGTCTCATCAAAAAACAAATATTTTCAAATGAGTGGAAAGGAAAATAAATTCTACCAAGAACATATAACAAATTATTTAGTCATTATTTCTAGGTGATAAAATTCTATTATTCTTCATTCTTTAATTTTCCAAGATTTCTGTAGGAATGTGACTTATTTTAGCAAAGAAAAGTCCTTTTCTTAGAAAAATTATTTCTCAAAACCCATAAGGCAAAAGTGGGCAACAAGAGTTAAATGTTAGGGGGGTCTGGGTGGCTCAGTCTGTTGAGTGTCAGACTCTTCATTTCAGCTCAGGTCACGATCTCATGGTTCTTGAGATCAACTCCTGCGCTGATGGTGTGGATCCTGCTCTCTCTCTGCCCATTCCCTGCTCTCTCTCCCCACCCCCCTCAAAATAAATATTTAAAAAAAAAAAAAAAAAGGAAAAGGTCAGAGTAAATGAAGGTATGAACAAGCTTTCATTAATATCTGGATATAAATACCAAATGACATTTTATCATATTTTTCATACTATGGAATACAGTTTCCTAGTGCTAGCTATTCTTAATAACACCCAAACAATTGAAAACTACTATATCCTAAAATAAATTTGATTTCACATGCTTTATTTTTCATTGTGAATCTTTGATACACATTGTGAAGATTTTTTCTTTACTTAGTTGCTAAATAGCAAAAAAGAATACCATATGCCAGATGCTGTATGACTTAAATAGTACCTCAACAGATGTCTCACAGAGCTGTGGATTGGATACCGTGAGGGGATGTACAAAAAAATCAGGCACAGCCTCTGCCTTCCATAAATGCACTGGGTAATCTAGTAATTTTCCACTTGCATGGCAAAAATGGTAAGAGAATGGAAGCACAGTCATTCATGGATATATTTCTTTTTATTAAATACCATGACATACTTAATCATCTATAATTCTGTGTTTTAGACACTTAATACTTTATATACTTGTCGATTAATATAAAACGTTACATGTCAAAATAATTTTTTTTTTGAATTTCAAGATTTAAAACAAAACTGATTCTGTAACTTTTTAAAGGATACTCCAAGAAATATATATTGACTTTTAAGAATCCATTGTTGAGAATGTGTTTGATTCTTCTGTCCCAAACAGAGTCATAAGGTATCTCCATTTCTATGACAGTCTGGTGTTCAAGCAAGATTTTGATATTAACATTAACTTGCACAGTAGCTCTGTGTAAGAACGGATACTTTAGCACCAGGGCAGTGTGTCAGAGGCCTGTTGGTTCACAGTGGCATGCTTCACATATGGTATGTTTGCATGTTGTTACATAAAAAGAAAGAAAACTGCTAAGCTTCTAGTAAAATTACCAACTGTGAATCACTATAAATCTGTTTTAGCCAATTAATATTTAGAAACTTAGTCATAATGAACATATGTAAAAAGGTCAGTATGTAACCATATTTGGCCTATTATAAGAATTGGACACTTAATTTTGAGGAATAATGTCAATTTTTTGTACTAAAAGTATTTTTGAACTCAGGAAAGATGCTAGAAGACCTCATGTGAAAAGCTTAACTTTAGAGACATGTATAAAAAGCTCACAATCTGTCATTTTCATAACACTGTACAATTTTTAATTGGGTAAGTTTTAAAACTATTGGGGGGAAATACTGGTTTCTTATTATGCTAGCAAACTAAACCTAATACAGATGACCTCCATCATTCTAACATAAAAGAAGTCCACACTCTTTAGCCGACACTTAAGATACTCTATAAGTTGAATCAGTTTCAGCTATACTATTTTTCTCAAAGTATTTGTTTTCCTAGAAATATTCTTCTCCTTTACGGCCTCTAAACCTTTCTTCTAGATGTTTCCTCTTCCCCGAAAATTGGAAATAATAATTATTCATATTCAGAAGTTTCTCCACTTAAACCTTTTTTGTTCAAGGCCAAGTTCAAGTGCCATCCTTCTCATGAAGATTTACATATTTTTTTATGATGAAGAAAAAACAGCAATGCATCTATGTACGTTGAGAGACATGATCTAACCTACATGCAAAGAGGCATTTTAAAAACTGACTTTCACTCCTAACTGGAATTATATAAATGCCTCAAAATCTGTATGCTCTCCTCAAAAAAGGAGAAAAAGATATCTGCATATAAAAATCAACTATGTTCTAAAAATGTTTACATAAAACTGTAACTTGAAAAAACTGAGAGGTCACACTGAGAATATAAATGTATTTTTTTGTTGTTCAAATTAAGATTACTAGCATGAACACAATCACTTACTAAACAAGTACTACTAACCATTCTGTCTGTATATAATCTGTATTAGCTGCAATGGAGACTACACATAGTTTAAAACATCATGTGTTAGATGAGTTACAGGATGAATTAAATGAGAATAAAAAGATATGAGGGATGTTATAAGATATAGGTAGCAAATTATGCATAGATTTTAAAAAAGGTTAAATATTCAGAGGAAGGAATAACCATTATGGGATGGAGTGATCGAGTGGAGTCTGATAAGAGGTGAGACTTGAGTTGGATCTTGAAGAACAACTAGTAGTTTTATTGTTAAATGTAATGCCCAATAAAGCAAGCATATCTAAAATATCTATAATTATTATTTTCCGATGGTATAGACAACACTAGTCCTGAAAGAAGATCCTATCAGAATTGTGATCCAGGGGAACTTGAGACAGCCAAGAGGCATCCACTGCTGACTCAGAGGCCACGATGTGGCAGTTCAGGGCTGACTTGTACAATCTATATACTAACTTGACAAAACAAATTTGGTTCTTGTTTCTGAGTTCAAAAGAAGTTATCAATGTATAAGCTAGGTAAAGTAGGTGATTCATTTCATCCACTCAAAACATATACAGCTGACCCTTGAGCAACATAGGAGCTGGGGCATCGACCCCCTCACAGTTGAAAATCCATTTATTATCTCTGACTCCCCCGAAACTTAATTATTAATAGCCTACTATTGACCAGAAGCCTTACCAATAACATAAACATTCAGTTAACACATATATCATACACTATATTATATACCGTATTCTTAAAATGATGTAAGCTAAAGAAAATATTAAGAAAATCATAAGGAATAGAAATTTTATTTACAGTACTATGCTATATATATGTATATATTTTAAAGCCATATATAAATGGACTCATGCAGTTCAAACCCATATTACTCAAGAATCAACTGTATAGTGCCCATGTGCCATGCACTAAATTGCTGTAGATTATCAGCAAATAAAAGACAAAAAATTCCTGCCTTCATAGAGTTTATATTCTAATAGGAAAGGCAGACAATCAACTACAATGCATATACAGCAAGCTTGATAAGTGACAAAGAGAAAAAACAAAGCAAGGTAGGGGAATATCAAGTGTTTGAGGGCAGGTGAAAGTTTAGACAGGATGAGGTCTCAGAGTCCTGGCAGGAGAGACCTGGCAAACTCAAAGGGCACCTGTAAAGTCTTTTTAAAAAAAGATAACACACAAAGGGAGCGAACTAACAGACTGCCAGGCAGGACAGTTGCCACCCTGGAATGGAGAAGCAAAAGGATGGGCCAGTGTCCCTAAGCCCAGCAGGAGCTGGAGTCAGAGGGGGGACCTTCAGCCAAGTCAGGAACAGAGCAGTGCTATTACACCACAGCCTGGCTGGAGGGAGCGAGGAAAACGCCTGACTTCTCTGGTCCCCTCCACCAATCTCCTGACAGGGTCTCCTTTTTGCTGAGTCCAATCAGAAGCCTGAGGGTGAGAAGACTCCAGTAACGCAGTCTGTAGTGATCAATAGCCCCTGGCACCAAGTAGGGAAGAGAATGGACATGGGGGAGCAAACCAAGGCAGGCAGCAAGAGAAAGCCAAAGAGATGCACAAAGACCTGGGCATGTAAGGATATGTGTGAGTATCCTAGAGAAAAGCCTTAGAGGGCCAGCACAGCCCAGGCCGGAGGCAGGAGTATGCCCAGCCTCTCTGAGGGACGGCCAGAAGGCCAGTGAGGCTGGAAGATGAGCAAGCAGGGGTAACCAGGAGAGGACAGAGAGGTCAAAAAGAACTGAAAAGGTTTGCGGTACTAGGACATGAGGACAGAGAGGTCAAAAAGGACTGAAGAGGTTTGTGAGTCATCAGAAGGAACTGGTCTTTCATTCTTAGTGAGATGACCTGGAATCTACTACATGTTTTGAGCAAAGAACATTGTACACTCCTGTTTTAGAAGGGTCCCTGGGGCAGGGACTAGAGGGGAAGAGTGGAATCAGAGGGCCAGTTAGAAGGATGTTTCAATACTCTGTGGGAAAGACAATGATGGCTTGGGCCACAGTGGCAACAGTGAAGGAGGCAGGAAGTGTGTTTACTCAAAGCCTAGTTGTAAGTGGGTTGAACAAAAGTGTTTTCTTTAAGAACTTTTTTCTTTTAAGTAACTGAAATCATTCTAATTTCTTTAACCAAGGATTCACTATATGCATGTAGTAACATGCAATAAGATATATGTGTTAAAGTTGGCACATAAAATACATCTTTTAGAAAGTCATTAGCAATATATCAATCATCTCACAAACATTAATATGCTCTCACCCACAAATCTCACTTCCAAGAATCCTAAAGTAATAAAGTGGTTCTGTATTTTGGTACAGAATATCCTCTTTGAAATACTACTTTATTTCCTTAGACCTAATTTCTGTTTGGATGCATGCCAAAATTTAGGTATCTAGCATTGGCAACATATCCTTCAAGGTTCAGTGAATGCAGTATTGAAACCTCTATTTTATCATTATCAAAAACCTGATTGCAAAAACAAAGAAAATCACCTAAAGCAATAAAACTTTTGGAAGATTCCCTGAGGCTGGTCAGTCTGTTCTTCCCTAAAGCCCTAAATTTACCCTTAAGTAGTAGCCAGTTGTTGACTATGATAAATAATGTTGTGTTGTACACTTAAATTTGATCACACCACATTACCATCACTTTATTACCACCTTATTTTGGTACAGAATGTCCAACTTACAATGGTTTGACTTAACATTATTTGACTTGATGGTATGAACACAAAACATACTCAGTCGAAACCATACTTCGAATTATGAATTTCAGTGTTTTCCTGGGTTAGCAATATGTGGTATGATAATCTCTCGTGATGCAGGACAGTGGCAGTGAGCTGTAGTGACCAGTCAGCCACGGCACTGATACACTTAAAACCACCCTGTATCCCGATAGCCATTGTTTTTACTTTTGGTACAGCAGTCAAGATATTCTGTGGTATTTAACACTTTAGTATAAAATAGGCTTTGTATCAGATGATTTTGCCCAGCCACTGGCTAATGTAAATATTCTGAGCACACTTAAGGTAGGCTAGGCTAAGCTATGATGTTTAGTAGGTCAGGTATATTAAATGCACTCTTAACGAGATTTTCAGTTTACAAGGGGCTTATCAGGACATAACCCCATCAGAAGTTGAGGAGGATCTGTAATTGTAAATAAAACTGAAAAATAAGTTTGTGATTGGGCTATGAAAGTCCTTAAATGCTAGGATAAAGAGTTTGTATTTTATTCTACAGTTTTTCAATGGGAAAAAATCTATGATCAAAAAAGTACCATTCTAAAATTAATCTGGCAGCAATAATGCAGTATTTCAGAGAATCTGAGTTGGAAGAGCTCTTAAAAGCCTCTGGTTTCCCTTTAAGGATGGAATGCAGGGGGGTCTCAGAAGGCAGGGAGACCACAGGGGAGCCTGCTGCAGGGACATGCCTTTGAGGGGCCACAGAGCCAAACTAGCATGGCAGAAGTTGGAATAAGAAGTAAGGGAGGGGGTCTTAACGATCACATAATTTTGTACTAAAATGTAAGACAACAGTCACAAATACAAGGCCTTGATTCTGTACACAAACATTTTAGTTTTTCATCCTGAGAAGTTATTGGCAAACTATGTAGACAGTTTGAAATAGATAGTAGTTTGACAGAACATGTCCTATCAGCAATAAAATACATGGTTTAAGATTATTCTATATATCCCTTGGCATTAAGGTAACTCAGTTACCTTCAACTCTTTAATTCCATTCATGAAATCATCTTAACCCTATTTACTATTTATAAAATATGCAGATTTATTATCTCTCTATACCCATGGCTCAAAAAATGTTTACAATTGTTTGTGTATGAACTTAATTGTAGATACATAAAATAACATTGTCAGATCATAGTCAGCCACCTCAAAATTTCCCAGATAGCACATATCTTCTATAACTGAATACCATTCATGTCTTTAAAACACAAAAGACTCACACCACTCTTACAAGTGATATGTCATACACATAACATGAACCAAGACATTTGACTTGAGGTTTGAAAAAATCCCAAAACTTAATTTGGTTGTAGTTCTGATGTAATTTCTTTCTTTGGTCTATGTTAAAGGAATTGCTCTTTACATTTCAACTAACTCTAGACATTTTCTACATCTTTTAAATGTTGTTGGTATCTCTTCTTACTTCTGATGGTTCTTGAAGATGGTGTTTTTAAAGCTCATTGATGGTCACAGTTGCATTACTATAAATATACTAAAAACCACTGAAGGGAACACTTCACACAGGTGGAGTGTAGACTATGTGAATTCTATCTAATGAAGCTGCTCTTATTTAAAAAGTCCTGAGGATGAAGAGTGCTAACTAATATAATATTCAGCCCGCAATAATCAAAATGATTTAACTTCTGTCCTTCTCAAAGCTATCATCGCTGATACAAATACATGTTTGTGGAATTGACATAAAGGGATGCCTGAGGTTCATTTGGACAGATATAAAATACCTGAGCATGATTAAAAATGATAAACTCAGAGACAACTAAATCAATTAAATTTTAGTGAAGTTATTTATAAAGCCATCATAGCTAAAATCTAAAACAATAGTTAGGAATCTAAAGTCTAAAAAACACAGCTTTTAATTTACAAAGTAATAATTGTTTCTGAATATGTAATTTTTATATTGGATTTTTGACTTTATATTTTATTTTGACTTTCGGAGTATTTATAGTCAACTCTTGATAATTTGTAACTAATGGAGACTGAAGGCATAAAAAATTACTACTGAAAGGTAGATTAACATTAGAAAGATAAGTTCACATATGCATTCATAGAATCATAAAAGGCCAAGACCTGGAAACAACCAACACCTTCATTTGGGAAACAGAGACTCAGAGAAGTTAAACATACTATTCAAATTAAAAACTGGTTAAGTGGCAGAGAGCAAGGATTCAAACTTAAGACAGTTTGATTCTAAAGTCCAAGTCTTCTGGGATTCATAAGAATTCTCATTATGTAGCCAAAATGAATTTATAGCCCCCAAATGTTACCTTTTTCTTTTCTTAAAAAATTAATCTACAGACCAGGCCTCCCCCATGAGTAGAAATTTTAAATAACCGTCTTAAATTTTCAAAATAGTCTTATCAAACATAATTCTGAATTGAATACTGAAAATTATCTAACATGAAGGATCAACATCTATGACAATGGGTTGAGTTAAAGAGTGGGTCTTATTTGTAGTTTGTTCCCCGTTTTTTTTTTTGTTCTTTTTTTTACCTTTAGCCATGTCACAATCCTTAATCATTTTCAGAAAGTTGAAAATTTCCCTATCTAGTTTCTGTTGGCATTTTTGTGCTTTCTGGGAAAACAAAAACAAAAATAAAACTTATTAATACAGGATTTTTACAGTACATATGCTTTTAATATTTTATCAAAACTTTTAGTTCATATGCTGATATACCACAATTGAGATATTTTCATAAAGAGAGAAAAAGAGGAGAGAAAATTTCCTTAGAAATTGAATACTGCATTTAATCACATACAGATTAGTCTTTCTAAATTTTAAATACATTCAACATTTGTCATGTAGACAATATACAATTGCATTAATCACGTCTAAGAACTCATTATACCATATACATCCGAGTTAGATTTCTGATTAATCCTTTTTGTGTACTTGATTAAGTTCATCCAGGAATTATAAAATGTATTACGAATATATTTTAAAAATTGTTTTTATTTAAAAAAAAATCTAGATGGTACTAACACTTAGAAATCACAAGCTGGGGCACCTGGGTGGCTCAGTCAGTTAAGTGGTAGACTCTTGACTTCAGCTCAGGTCATGATCTCACCGTTCATGGGTTCAAGCCCCGCAGGGAGCCTACTTGGGATTCTCTCTCTGTCCCTCTCCCACACTCATTCTCACTCTCTCTCTCTCAAATAAATAAAGTTAAAAAAAAAAAAACCCAACAACCCACTAGCTGATTTTTGCTCAGCAATCTAAGTGCTCACAGCCTTCACATAAGCAGACCAATAAGGACATTTTCTTAGCAAGTCAAAGCTTATAAAAATAAGATAAAGTCAATTATAGAAAGCATCCTTCTTGCAATCTGAATTTTCTACATTTTTAGATCCTTAAAAGTAAAACATAAATATAGAATTTTATGACGTAAGCTCCATCCCATCTTAGTAAAGATTTGGAAGTCCAAACTGAAAAATCAGATAAGTACATTTGTTATATTAACAATGTAATTTTGAAGTTAGTTTTTTTATAGTTTCCCTTTAAAGAGGAAGAATAAGAAAATTATTGTCAAGTCACTTGGTTATGACAGTGAAAAATATTTATTGAGAACCTTGAGTTTCTTAATACTAGAATCACATTGTTATAGGTAGAGTAATACATTTAGCCTTATGAATCTTCCCCTCTTTGTACTCCTAATCCCAAATGGCTCATCACTAAACATTTTTACTCCCCCCAAATCAGTCCTTCATGACAAAGTGACATAGATAAGCAGCCTTTTCTCCTTATAAAATTTTTAGTGCTTATGAAGCTCGCCTCACCCACAGCAGAATTATTCATGGTACCACATCAGTGACAGTGTTCTCACACACTGTGTGACCACAATGTTCTCTTTAAAATCTACATTACTCTGTTTTGAGAGCTCTAACATCAAAATATAATTTTTTTTTTTGGAAGAGGGAAAATACCTACAACTATGCAATTTAAAACACCACAGAAAGGGAAATGGTATGCTGGATTGTTTTTTCAGACATAGTCTATAAACACAAGTGGAAGGTTCAGGCATTGAAATATGCACTGCAACCAAATGTATCACTCATAATTTATTAACAGAAAGTTGTCATTTTTACTCTCTGCATATTTAATACCCCTGCCCACGTGCAAGTCAATGCTACGGTTTTCACTTTTCCTTTCTATGGTCAAGGTCAGCTGGATGGATGCCTGAAAGTGATAGTTCCTCAGGTAATAAAGACAAGAATGGTCTCCATACCATCATCCTCTAATACTTGAATCACGAATGTTCATCTTAACATATCTACCTGACAGTTACTAAAAAGAGCTTCGCTGATCAAGGATTTACTTGTTTTAAAAGGTACAGAATAGGTTAGCTGGAGAAGATTTGATCTACACATTCCATTTTATAGTTATGAATAACATGTCTTCTGTTCTCAACAATTGGTGTGGTTTTAGTCGATACTAAAAGGAACAGGAGAATATCAATACAATAAAATGTACAGACATTCTCTAGTTTGCTGTAATTTCCCCTTAGCAGCTATGAGTTATGTTATGAAAATCTAAAAATCTATTTATGAAGATTAATGTATATGAGTTCTTTGCAGAGCCCAGCATGGTGTCCCATTGTTAACTTCTAGGACATTCACCTTACGTCATGCACTCTTTTTAGGTTTTAATTTTTCCTTTTAATTCTACATAAACAGGATCCCACTATGAGCAGTGACCTAGTACCTGAAGTATGACAGTATTTTGAACCCAAGTTACCTGGGCACAGAACTCAAGAACAGGATTGTATCCACAGCCACAGAGCCCAGGGCACAGGAGGCACCCACGTGAGCAGCTGGGCACATTGGCAACACAGGCCTCCTGCTCCTACTTCTGCCCACCCAGATCCTGGCTGCTGGTTTTGTGTAAATTGATGCTAAACCACTTTATTATCCCTGGCTTAGAAAAACAGCTCAAAAATGTATATCAAGGGCTAGGGAGGACTGAATAGGATAGGGGAGAGGTCATTAATTCCAGCCTATTTGCTAGAGAGGATCCACATTTCGTTAAGAACAGAAGCAGACAACCTCTACTCAAGGAATTAAAAGGGACAAACTACTGATATACACAACATAGCTGAGTGAAAGGACAGGTACCTGTGAGCACAGACAGTGTGATTCCAATTGCATGAAATTCTAGAACAGGCAAAACTGATACCACCTAAAATGACAGAAAGATCAGTGGTTGCCTGAGATGCAGATGAAGGGCACTGCCTGGGAAGGGGCCCCAAGGAACTTCCTGAGGTGATAAAAATGTCCTCTCTCCCCCTCCCTCCCCCGTCTCTTGGTGGTTACAAAAGGTATATACATTTGTCAAAACATGTATATACGTGTCTTCACACTGAAGACATAAAATGAATTTTATATGAAAATTATACCTTGATAATATTAAACTTTTTAAGTAGTATATTGTAGAACCTCAATGACATTCCTCTTTGCAGAAAACAGCCAGGAATGTGAGTCGTGTGCCCCAGTGCTCATCTCCGCTCATCTCGGAGGCTTCCTACCTCCAGCCCAATCCATCTCCCCTCTACGTAAGTCCATCCAGAGCACATTCATTCTTTGTACCTGTTCCGTCATCTGCTTAGTGTTATTTCACAACAGATATTTACACAAAATTTAAAAAATTAAATCAAAAGATATAGAGAAAAAGGCAATTCTCTCTCACATACCTATCTGTCTATAGTCCCTGTTTTCCCCCTTTACCAGCCTCAAAGCAACCATCACTATTAATTTCTCAACTTGCCAGGGATGACCTAAGTCTACACAAATGTGTATATGTGTGTATATCCCTTTTTTTTCTCCCAATGTATAAAAGATACATCTTTTTATACCTTGCCCTTTTCACTTAACCATAAGTCTTAGATCAGTATATATAAATCTGTCTCGTTCTTGTATAGAAAGTACCAGTCTTTATCAGCTCTGTGTTGATGCACATTCATCTTCCTGCATATTCACTTTAATTAGGCATCATTTATTCTTAAATCAGCAAAGTTTATCACTTTCTCACTTGATTAAATTTTAGCCTCCTCTGCTCGTTACTCCTTGTAACACTGAGTTATCTTACATCCTCAGATCCTACGGAACTGAGATATCATCAACATAGGAGACCCCTGCTTTGCTTGTGCCACCCCAAATCTGAGAGCCTATCCCTGTTCTGTCCCACAGAACTTTCTACAATGATGGAAACATTCTATACTGTCCAAAGTGGTAGCCACATGTGACTACTGAGCACTTGAATTGGGTGGAGTTAAAATGAGGAGTTGAAATTTTAAAGTATGAAGAGCCACATGTGTCTTGTAGCTATCGTACTGCACAGTACATTTCTACACCAATACGGTGTTTGAATCTGTCTTCCCATTGTTAGATTTGAAATATTTTCAAAATTTTCATTAAGGCAACAACCATGAAGCCTGTATTTCTGTGATTTATCTTCTACTTTTCTCCCTGGAGACCTAACCTCAAGGCAGTGATGGAGAGAGAAAAGAAACTGTTTTCAATTTTTGGAGGCCCTCATTTTGGGTGGAGATAAACTGAGACCAAAAGAACATGTAACATGGTCACTTTTTCAAGGTGGACATTTTTTCCCCATAACTTCTTGTCCAAAACCATGTTGAGGAAATAAGGTTAGTTTTATGTCAATTCAGATAGTTTTAGAGTATTCTAGTCCTACAGTTCCTAGTTTTCTTTAGAAGTTTATAAACATCTAGAATAGATCTCATTTCACAAATAGGTCCCATAATATCCTTACAACTTAAGAATCCAATGATCAAAGGCATTCTGGAGCCAGTCTTACAATTCAACATACTTCACAGCTCATTTCAGATTTTAACCTATTTTTGGACCAAATTTCAGCAGTTGAGACAGAGTTAAGTCAAGATTCACAGAATTAGCATTCAAATTCCATTGGACAGAGACATGTTTATAACCTGCACAACCTCAAAGTGCTTACCACTTGCTGTAACTCTCACAAACTTTGGGTGCTATAAAATCTAGAAGGCAAAAACTTCATGGTTTTAAAGTTAACATAAGAGCACGATATTCTAGTGAGTAAAAAATAGTTGAAGTTGTAACATGAAAATTTGAAAACTATGCCAAAGAAGAAACACTTTTTCAAGGAAAAATTTTTTTAATGATATGCAAGTTAGTATGCTTTTATTTACCTGTAGCTTCCATTAAAAAGGTCTTAAAATTACCATAATCCTAGGAAAGATACTGGTATGCTTTGTAAGTCCTTCTGGGTTTTATCATTTACCTTATATTGAGGATAAATAGGAAAGGATTTCTTTTCACTTAGGGAATAAGGACTAAAAGTTAAAATATTTAGCACAGTTTTGTTTTTCATTTGTTTGACACAATTCTTGCCATAGATATTTAAACCTTCTTTCTTTACTCAAACAGTCTTAATGTTATTTAGATGTTCTGGTAGATGTTATTTTTGCAAAGTTCATGGATCTGAAAATTATGTTTATGGTTGCCACACTATACATTAGGCTTTAAAAAACCGAAGTAGCACTGGTAAAGCAAATGTCAATAAATTCTGGGGAATATCTTCAACAGAACATGGAAGAGCTCAAACTTCTTAATGTTCCATCATAAAATTAGAAATTGAAAAAGCCCAAATCTCTTTCCTAAGTTTATAGGTCCTTAAGTCAATAAAACTCCTTAGGTACGAGCAAACTTCATTAAAGTTGTTGATTTAGAAACATTCAAATCCTGCAATGATTTTTTTTTTTAAAGGTTAAAGTTAGTAAGCAAACTGCTATGTTCTGACATAATGACTTGGATTGAAACTCCATCATCCTTTCATAGTATAATTCTTCCAAACCCAATTCTCATTTAAAAGGCACAGCCAGAAAACTGATGCCCAGAAAAAAAAAAAAGTTATTTCATTTCAATTACATATGCTGTTATTTCTCTATGGATAATACATTGACGTCACCTCACATGAAGGCCTCTCCATTCATTACTGATGCTTTACCTTACTTTTCATCAATGAAGTTACAGATTACAAGTGGTTTTAAATCCAACTACCAGTCAGGAAAAGTATCACTATGGTTGCATTATTTAAACTCTGAAATATGCAGTGAAATCATAAAGGGCAGCAAGTCAAGCATGCTCCCCCTACTGGCGGCAGTTTTCAAATAAACCGACAATCTGATTACAGCAATGTGAAAATTTTAATAAAAAAAAGATAGCATAGAAGCACAGGCCTCTATATTTAGAGTATTATCTACAGAGACATTTGATAGTACCATCATAACAGACAACATAAATGGCAATAAAATGTTACCTGACAAACAGCAGTGCTATCTCCATTGTCCTCAGATAGCTTAATTTCAAAACTTCACATTTGACAAGAAAGTTCTTGGTGACAGAGTTAGCTCTAAAAGTCAGGTTAGGTTTTTCTATATACCTCTAAGGATTCCTTCAAGTCTACAGCGGAAGTTGCATCTTCCTCCTCATCATCAGTCAGCTGGTCCTGGGAACAGTAGTGAGTGCTGTACGCAGAATGATCTTCTATTGCTTCCAGCCAGTCCTGAAATAATCCAAGAATTGAAATAAAAGTGAAATGCATTTTTACTCAAAAGAGATAATATGACAATGATATAGAAAGCCTAAGTTTACATGGAGAAAACAGCCTAAACCACACACACACACACACACACACACACACACACACACACACACAAAACCAACAACAAAATGATGATACCAGTCTCCTGTCCATGGCATTTCTAGATAAAAGTTTTTCTTAATAGTTTAAAAAATATCATCTATAAGTTTATATATTCAATGACATTAATACATTATAAAAGCTGAATAATGGGTGGACATTTTTTCACTTAAAAATTATAGATTCTCAACACTGTTGGATATGTTATTATATTACAAACTAATATATCCAGAAATAAAATTTTACTAACTTGCAGTTGAGTTATAAGCACAAGAAACTCAGATCACTGTAAGAGCCAACAACTGCCTGGATGCTTTAACTTTTAAATGTTTTTTTAAAAATCAGTGATTTCACAAAAAGAATATTTGCCCTAAAAATACCTTTGTTACTTCCTTGTTTCTCATAGCATTACTCAGGGTCATATTTTACCATTTTATGATATGTTGGGACAGTCAGGCTTTAGGTTGCTTAGGGTTCTTTGCAGGCACAGGTTAACCACTTTGGAAATGGACTCTTTCAACCCCTTATGTAGTTTACAAAAAAACACAACAGGTCTACGAATACTCCTTTGATCTGAAGGAATATGGAATCTCTATTAAGTAACTGCACTATGAATTTCTGTCACATCAATCCCAATTTTCTTGCTTGCTGCTGCTGTTCAATTTACCACAAAGGAAGGCTGAGACTACACGGTAATAAATCAGAACGCCTAAGCTGAAGCCAGGTTTTGTCATTTGTAAGCTCTGTGACCTTGGGAAATGACTTCAATCTATGGTCTTCAGTTTTCGCACCTATAAATTGAGCAGACTACATCATTTAGGGTCTTTTTCCAAAACCAGTAAGGGTCCCTTACATTCGCAAAATCCAAACAATAAAGGAAATTATGAACAGAAGATACCTGCAGGGACATGTTGATAAAGAAATTAATTCATAACCCAAATTTCAAGATTCATCTTAATTGCCCCCATTAAAAAGGTACAGTCAAAAAGATTTTAGATGTTAATAGTGAACCTGTCTTATATTCTTTATGCTTTTAAATGCTAACTTTTATGAAATATAAGTGAATCCATAAAATTACCTCTCTTGACTGTTGAAGGCTATTCTTAGGAACCCTGAAGCCATGAATAGTGTCATCAAAGCATTTAATAAAGAAGAGGCAGCTATCAGTGGATTTTACCTTGGATATAAAGAAGTCAGTAAGACAACATCATTCATGAACATAAAATAGAACCTTAAAATTATCTAAATTATCTATCATCTATCTATATGTAACAGTATTAAAATGACTTAATTATACGCCACTGAAAATTTAAAATACCAACTGGAAAAACTGGGTAAAAAATGAATACATTGGGAATATCACACACATTGTAGCTTAGCTTGTCTGAAAATCTCTGGCTTTCATATTCTTACTCAAAGTAAATACTAACAGTCTATTAGGTATGTAGTTTTTTAGTTCTATCCTTTGTATTTAATAACTTAGCATGCACTTGGGCTGTAAAATCCTCTAAATACCACAGCTCCAATTTCTTACTCCTATCACTCTCCTGAACCTTTTGCCTGAGCTGAGTGTAGAAAATGTTTGAACTGTGTGTAAAAGAACTAGTACACATAAGATTCGTAAAGAAGGAAGAAAGGGAGAGAGGATAAAAAATAATTATGTCTTTAAGAATGGAAAAAGACAGACTTCTGCTACAAAACCCTATAAGAGGACCACACTCCTGGCAGGAAACAAATATAAAAGGCAACTGCCTAAAGGAACTGGAGAGTGGACAAAAGTTGACAGACTCTGATAGGGCATGCACATGCTCTCGGAGGAAAGGAAATAAGTAACTATGCAAGTAAGTTCCCATCCCCAAGATTTTTCAACTGGGACATAAAGTCCATAAGGTGGCACAAAACTACCATGGGCACAGGTGGAAAAACCCACAGCCTTCCTGTCTTTGAGAATTAATAAAGGAAACCAGGGAGCCATAAATACTAAAGAGAGTGAGGGAATCCTCAAAGGGAAAAAGAGAAGGCATCCCCAAACTCTGTCTTTTCACACATCTAATTGATGCTGAGAAAAGATTCAAAGCAGTCACTTAAATCCAACCTCTGTGAATGCAGACCAGAGCTGCCAGCCAAGAAACAAGAGTTTACAATCTAAACCCAGCCAAGAAAATGACCTGCTAAAACAATAAAAATAACATTTAACAGAGGAAAATAACAGAAGCCAGAATCCCCAGAACTTAACATTCATAGTATTAAGGATACAACACAAAATTACCTGATATGTGAAGAAGAAAGTGGAACACATTCTCAAAAGAAGTCTAATTAAAAGGCAAAATTTTCAGAATGGTTAACAGCGACCCACATATATACTATATATACAAGATAGAAAATAAAGATCTATAGGTTATAAGGAAATGGATAGAAAAAGAGATACTGTGCAAACAGTCAGCATAAGAAGGCCTGAGTGGTTATATTAATATTGGGCAAAAGTAAATATATCCCAGGAGATAAAGAAGACCACCATGTAATAATAAAAGGATCAATTAGTCAAGAAGACAACATGAATGCCATGTGAGCAATAACTGAGAAATGAACAGTTCCACAAGCACAGCTGGAGATTCTGGTATCCCTCGGAGATTCTGGTATCCCTCCTCTCATCAATTGATACAATTAGCCAAAAATCAACAAAAACATAGATCTGAAAAACACCATCAACCACCATGACTGAATATTTATGACTCTACACCCAACTATAGCAAAACAGACATCATTTTCAAGTACATTTACTCAGATAATCCATACATGGAGCCAAACAAGTCTCAATTATGTTTGATAAGACAGAAATCACAGAAGATACATTCACTGAGCAAAATGGAATTATAAATCAGAAACAAAAAAAAAATCATAAAAACCCCAATTACTTGGAAATCAAATAACACACTAACATTCATTGGTTCAAAGAAAACAGAAATTAGAAAATATTTTGAACTAGATTATAATGAAAATATACCAAAATTAGCAGCAGGAAAGTAAAACAGTTGCAAAGGTGAGGGGATAGCTTTAAATGGCTGTATTAACAAAGAAGATAAGCCTTAATCAATAATCTAAGCTTTGACCTTGAGAAACTATTTAAAAAAGCAAATTAAACCCAAAGCACAGAGAAAACTTTTAAAAAGAATAACAAAAAGCAATAGAAAACAGAAGAACAATGGGAAAATTCAAGAAAATCAAGGACTAGTTCTCTGAAAAAAATCAATAAAATTGATAAACTGCTAGCCAAATTAATCCAGGGAGGAAAAAAAAGACATAAATTACTAATATAAAAAAACAAAGGAGGGCACAACACTACCTATCATACAAACATTAAAAACACAATAAGGGAATATCACTAACAAGTTTGATAACCTAAGAAAATAAACACAATTTTTTAAAGGCAGAAATTACAAATACCAACCCAAGAAGAAATGGAAAATTTGAAACAGCCCTTTAGCAACTGAAGAAATCTGAAATTACAATCCTTCCCATTAAAAAACAAAAACAAAAATACAACCAAAAAAACCCCTTCTAGCCCATGAATTGTATCAATATCTAGGAAAGAAATAAACCTAATCCTACAAAAATTCTTCCAAAAAACTGAAAAGGAATATTTTCTAATTCATTATATGAGACCTATTATTTCTCATATTAGACCTGTATTTCTGATTCCAACACCACACAAAAATAGCACAAGAAAATATAAATCAAAATCTACCAGGAACACAGAAGCAAAAATCTTTAACAAAATATTAGCAAATAATTTATGAAAATGATTATATATCATGACCAACTGAAATTTATCCCAGCAATAGAAGACTGGTTTATTAAATATGAAAAGCATTTAATAAAATTCAACAGATTCTCATGATAACGACTTTCAGTAAACTAGGAAATGAAAATAACTTCCTAAAGCAGATTAAGGGCATCTATGAAATTTACAGCTAATAACTCCATAATGAAAGGCTCAAAGCTTTGTACCTAATACAATAAACAAGAATGCTGGCTCTCATCAATTCTATTTAAAATTGTAACAGAGGTCCTATCCAGTACAGTAAAGGATAAGAAAGGGCATACAGATTGTAAAGAAATGTAACCATCCTTATTTGCAGATGACAGGACTGTGCATGTAGGAGACCCTGAGGAATGTGCAAAAAAGCTACCAAAACTATTAAAACAAATTTATATATAATAGCAAAAAATAGAAAATGAAAATTTGAAGTCTATCATAAGCTTCAATAAACACTTAAGAATAAATTTAATAAACAATTATAAAACATTGTAAAAGGAAACCAAATCAGATTTCAATAGAGAACAGATGCAATGTTCATAGCTTGGAGGTCTTGATATTGCTTAATAGTCCTCTCCAAGAAAATCTGTAGCAATCCCAATCAAAACGACCATTCCCCAATACTGAAAATTGATTAAAGACCTACAACTTACTGAAAAGCATTTATTCAAGAAAAATCTACTGAATCTCTCAGTAAGAACAGTGAATGGTGATGGAGTTTTAGCCTGAATATGCTCCATTCCCCCTTGCTCCTAACTCTATGGTAAAACTGAACCATGATGGGGCAAGCTTTAAACACTGGGGCTGACTTTACTTAGAGGGCCTTGAAAATCCCAAGCCTAGGGATTTGTCAAAAACAACAGCAATCTTGGTGGCAAACAATCAGGAAAAGCCAACATCACAGTACATGAGGTCTAAATATATTGGGCCAAGCAACAAACTGGCAATGAGCCAGATACTTAAAAAGCTCTCAGAAAAATGTTCAAAAACTAAATTGTATTTAAAGAATTAAAAGAAAGTATAATGACAATAACTCATCAAATAGAAAATATCAATAAAAAGATGCAAGTTATGGAAAAGAACCAAATGGAAATTCTGGAATTGAAAATCACAAGAACTGAAATGAAAAATTCCCTCAACAGATAATCTGAGATGTAAGGGGGACAAAAAAAAAAAAAAAATCACTGTAGGGCATTATCACACGTACCAATAGACAATTAGAGTCACAGAAGGAGAGAAAAAAGCTGAAAAAAGTATTTGAAAAAATAATGGTTGAAAATTTCCCAAATTCAATGAAAACATTATACATTCAAGAAACTCAATAAACTCCGGTAGGATAAATCCAGAGAGATCTATCCTTAGACACATCTTAGTCAAACTGTCAACAGCTCAAACCAGAAAATACTAAAGTACTCAGAGAAGAGACTCATCAAATACAGGGGGAAGCACAGTAAAATTAACAGCTGACTTTGCATCAAAAACAATGGAGGACAGGGACACCTGGGTGGTTAAGCATCCAACTTTGGCTCAGGTCATGATCTTATGGGTTCGGTTCATGGATTTGAGCCCCACACTGGGCTCTGTGCTGACAGCTCAGAGCCTGGAGAGCCTGCTTCAGATTCTCTCCTTCCCTCTCTCTCTTCCCCTCCCCCACTTGCACTCTATGTCTCTCCTCTCTCACAAAAATAAATAAATAAACATAAAAAAAAAAAAAACCTGGGGCATCTGGGTGGCTCAGTCAGTTAAGCATCCGATTTCGACTCAGGTCATGATCTCTCATGGTTCGTTAGTTTGAGCTCCACATCGGGCTCTGTGCTGACAGCTCAAAGCCTGGAGAGCCTGCTTCAGATTCTGTGTCTCTGTCTTTCTCTCTCTGCCCCTCCCCTGCTCACGCTCTGTCTTTGTCTCTCAAAAATAAACATTGAAAAAAAATTAAAACAAAAACCAATGGAGGACAGAGGTAAGGGGATGACATATTCAAAGTGCTGAAAGAAAATTCCTCTGTCTTGTGTAACTACTGTTCTAAAATGAAGGCAAAAAAAACTGAGACAATTCATTAGGTATACCTAACAAAAAAGAATAAAAACAAAAAAAGTTACTTAGGCTGAAAGAAAGAGACACCAAATAAGAAAAAAGAAAAAAAAAAAAAAACCTGGTGAAATTGCATAGGTAATTCTAAAATAGAGTATTTAGTTTCTCTTTTCTCATATAATTTAAAGCAATTTACACAATTGTAAAATTGTATGGTTGGGCTTGTAACATACTAATGTATGATATATGACACTAATAGCACAGAGGATAAAGGAAGGAATGGAGCTACAGTGGAGCAAGGAAATGACTTCTAAAAATAACCCATACATCCACTGAAAAAAATAAACACAACTAGAAGTGATAAAAATATGAGTTAGGGTAAGACTCTATAAATATATTTTTTCTCCTCTCTTTTAAAAAACACCAGAGATTAACATAAATCCCCACAAAAACTGATACACTAATGCTCACAGCACCATTATTCTTAAGACCCAAAAAGTGAAAACAACCCAGATGTTCCTTAATTGATGAATGGATAAATATGGTCTATCCATACAATGGAATATTATTTGGCCACAAAAGGACTGCAGTAATGATACATGCTATAATATGTATGAACCTTGAAAACATTACACTAAGCAAAAGAATCCAGAAACAAAATACCACATATTCTATGATCCCATTTATATGAAATGACTAGAATAGGCTATAGAGACAGGTATTAATGGCTACATAGGGAACTCAGAGGAGGTGGTACTGACAGGCACTCAGATATGATTATTAATGGATATGAAGTGGGTTTTTTTGTGGAATTAGGGAAATGTTCTAAACCTGACTGGTTATGGATGCACAAGTCTATGACCATACAAAACATTACTGAACCATTTTAAGTAGGTGAACCTTATACAATGTGAATTATAGTGCAATAAAAATATTTTAAAACAAAGAAACAGACATAAAATTGTATAAAGCAATAGATGTAACACTATATTGTTGAGTTTTTAAACATACAGAGTCATGATATATATAACAATAACACAAAGGAAGGGGGTAGGAAGTGCAACTATATTAAAGTTCTCAGATTTTATGAAATAAAGTATGAATTGTGATAGATTAAGATGTATATTATAATAGCTAGAGCAACCACTAAGAAATAACTTTAAAATACAGTAAAATATAAACAAAAGGAAATGATACATGAGAAGCATCTCCCTTATGTAGAAGAGGAAGAACAAAGAATGACAAAATGGCAGCAGAAATCCAACCATGTCAACAACATTAAGTATAAATTAAACATTTTTTTTTAAAGATTTTATTAAGTAATCCCTACACCTAATGTGGGGCTTGAACTTACAACCCCGAGATCAAGAGTCATACACTCAGGGTGCCTGGGTGGCTCAGTTGGTTAAGCATTGAACTCTTGGTTTTGGCTCAGGTCATGATTTCATGGTTGTGGGATTGAGCCCCGAGTCGGGATCTGTGCTGGCAGTATGGAGCCTGCTTGGGATTCTCTCTCTCTCCCTCTTTCTCTGCGTCTCCCTCACTCATGCTCACTCATGCTCTCTCCCCCGCTCTCAATAAGTAACTAAAAAAAAAAAAAAAGTCATACGCTCAACCAACTGAGCCAGCCAGGTGTCTGTCCTTCATAAACATTCCTATCACAAGGCAGAGTGTGTCATATTGGATAAAAATACCCGATACAACTCTATGTTCTCTATAAGTAAGTTTCAAACACATAGATAAGCTGAAAATAAAAAGATGGAAAAAGATCTACCATGCAAATGGTATTTGAAAGCTGGAGTAACCACACTGATTGTCATGGACTGAACTGTGTCCTCCCCAAATTCATATGAAGATCCCACCCTCAATATGATTATATTTGTAGATAGGGCTTTAAAGAGGAAATTAAGATCAAATGAGGTCAGGGGCACCTGAGTGGCTCAGTTGGTTGAGCGTCCTACTTCGGCTCAGGTCATGATCTCGCAGTTCATGAATTCGAGCCCCATGTGGGGCTCTGCGCTGACAGCTCGGAACCTGGAGCCTGCTTCCCTCTCTCTGCCCCTTTCCCGCTCATGCTCTGTCTCTCAAAAATGAATAAATGTTAAAAAAATTCTTTTTAATAAAAAAAAAAAAGATTAAATGAGGTCACAAGAGTGAGGCAAATTCAGTAAGACTGGATTCCTTAATAAGAGGAAGAGAAACCAGGGAGACCTGCACACAAAGAAAAAGCCATGGCAGGATTGTCAGGCAGCTGGCTGCAATCAAGGGGAAAGGCCTCAGGAGAAAACTATCCCTAAACATCAGAGCTAAAACTATAAAACTCTTAAGAAAACATAGGAGTAAAGCTTCATGGCACTGGACTTGGCAATGATTCCTTGAACATGATACCCACAAGCACAAGTGACAAAAAGAAAAAAAAATAAATTTGACTATATCAAAATTAAAAACTTCTATGCATCAAAGGACATGATCACGAGAGTGTAAAGGCAATCCATAGAATGGGAGAAAATATCTACAATCCTATACTGGTAAGGGGTTAATACCTAGAATATGCCAAGAACCCTTACAACTCAACACCAACAAAAAACCAAACAGCCCAATTAAAAAATGAGCCAAGGACTTAGACATTTCTCCAAAGACAATAACCAATGCCCACTAAGCACATGAAAAGATGCTCAACATCACTAGTCATCAGAGAAATGCAAATCAAACTGCAATTAGATACCACCTCACACTCATTAGGATGGCCCATATTAAAAAATAAAAAAAAAAAAAGGAAAATAAGTGCTGGTGAGGATGTGGAAAAAGTGAAATTGGAGCCCTCCCCCCGCCATTACTGCTGGTGTGAATATACAACAGGGCAGCTGCTTTGGAAAACAGCATGAAAATCCCTCAAAAAATCAAAAATAGAACTACCACATCATTGAACAATTCCACTATGAGGTCTATATCCAAAAGAACTGAAAGCAGTATCTTGAAGAGATATTTGCATATCCGTGTTCATTGCAGCATTATTCACAAAAGCCAAGAGGTGAAAGCAATCCAAATGTAAACTGAGGAATAAATGCATAAAGAAATGTGGCATATACATAAAAGGTAACATTATTCAGCCTTCAAAAAAAATTCCGGGCACATGCTACAGCATGGATGAATCTTGGGGATATCAGATGAAATGACATAAGGCAAATACTCTAAGATTCCACTTAGAGGTATCTAAAGTGGTCACACTCATAGAGACAAAAAGTACAAGAGTGGTTGCCAGGGGCTAGGGGTAGACGAAATAGGCAGTTGCTTAATGGGTATAGCTGCAGTTTTGCAAGATGAAAAAATTCTAGAGATCTGTTGCACAACAAAGTGACTACAGTTCAAGCTAATGCACACTTAAAAATGGTTAAAATAGTAAATTTTATGTGCTTTACTATAATTAAAAATTTTCAAAAAGGAAAAAAATTCTGACACATACTGTAACATGAATGAATCTTGAGGACATTATGCTAAGTGAAATAAGCCAGTCACGAAAGGACAAATATTGTCTGATTCTACTTAACTTAGCTGAGGTACCTGGCAAGGTCAAATTCAGAGAAAGTAGAATGGTGGCTGGCAGGGGCTGGGAATAGAAAGGAAAGGAATAAGTGATTAATGGGTACAGAGTTTTAGTATGGGAAGATAGAGTTCTGGAGATAGATGGTGCTGATGGCTGCAATATAATACAGATGTATTTAATGGCCCTGAACTGCACACTGAAGAAAAATTAAGAAACTGATAGTTGCAAACACTTATATTAGAAAAAAGATCTCAAATCCAATACTCTAAGCTTCTACCTTAAGAAACTATAAAGTAGGGTGCCTAGGTAGCTCAGTTGGTCAAGCATCTGACTCTTGATTTTGGTTCAGGTCATGACCTCAGTTCTTGAGCTCGAGCCCTGCACCAGGCTCCGAGCTGACAGTGTGAAGCCTGCTTGGGATTCTCTCTCCCCCCTCTCTCTCTGCCCCTTTCCCGCTCATGTGCGTGCATACTTGCTCTCTCCCTCCCTCTCAAATAAACTTAAGAAAAAAAACTACAAAGCAAACAGAGTCTGCTTTATAGCAGTCACACAGTGAATGCTCATTAGCTTGTGTTGATATGGGCCTCATAAAGATAAGCTTTAAGCAGACATTTACAGAAGAAACAAAAGTTATACAACAAGGAGAGGCATAACACAGCAAGAGCTAATGGATTCCACAGAAGTTAAAGAGCAAGAAATTTTAAAAGGGCAGGGGGAGCACTTATTTGTGAGATAAAAGGCTCAACTAAGGAAAAAGCTTGGTAGTAAGTAGATGAGCCTATAGGGGGAACAGAAGACAATGGCCAGGATTGCACTGAAAGAAAAAACAAAAAGATTACACACACCAGATTAGACAGAGGTTCCCTGGCCCTCTGGTCTAATGTGAAGGGAGGAAGGGGTGTGAGGACAATTAAGGGCTGGCTGTGTAATCAGGCTGTACTGCTGGGGAATGTGACAAGTGATTGCCACAACATATTGACAACCCTCAAGGATTTCAAGTAGGAAAGAAGAAAGCATGTCTAGGCTCCAGTCTTAGACTAATACCTAAGAGGAGAAACTCACTTTTTCTCCTGGTTGGTAAAGTATAACAGTTAACACAGAGGACCTAAGAATCCCAATTTTGACACAGGCTTAAATTTTAACACCAGAAAAACTTCCATTATCTCGATTTGCCCATGTATAAGTACATATATACAGGTACACACACATGCATATATGTGTGCGAATATACACACACACACACACAAAAAACATGACAGGCTCTTTATGTTTTCAGACCACTGCTATCTCATCCCACAATATGTGAAATAAACAAGGGTTCATTATTTTTTTTTAAAGAGATTCCACAATTTTACTTGTTCTCAAATAAAAATACACACAAGTCCCCCCTACCCCAATATTTGACAAGGCAGCTTTATAAAAATAACACTTGCAACACTGACTTCATGGTGTCGGCAAAAAATGCATGTGTCATCCTACCGTGCATACTGCTTGAGTTAAGTGTTTGCATCCCTGGCGATAAATATTATGGACTGCATCAGGCCTTCAAAATAAATATTACAATTATTAGAAATATAAATAAATATTAAAGAGATAAGTGAAAACTTTTAATCTTTCAAAATTTAGAGAATAAATTTACTAAGTATCAGGATCATAATACTTACTGTTTCCTATACCACGAAAGGACTCCATGTTCTAATACCACCCAGAATAATCTCCAGCCAAAAAATCTTGAACTCTAAGGGAAAAAATGGCAAGGATTTTCCAAGCTGATAGATCCAGATTCAAATACCTGACTGACAGAAATTAAGTTATGATAATTCTATTGTAGTCTTTCATGTAGATAGTACTGATGAATATTAAAAAATAATCAAACATGGGGGCACCTGGGTCGGCTCAGTTGGTTAAGTGTCCGACTTCAGTTCAGGTCAGGATCTCACAGCTCATGGGTTCAGGCTCTGCATCAGGCTCTGTGCTGAGAGCTCAGAGTCAGAGCCTGCTTCGGATTCTGTGTCTCCCTCTCTCTCCTCCTCCCACACTTGCACTCTGTCTCCCTCTCTCTCTCAAAAATAAACATTATAAAAAAAAATGATCAAACATGAACTAAGGTAACTAGGTGCAGTAATGAAAACATACCACTACAGGGGGACAAGAAGAGAAGAAATGGCATACTGATAAGATCAATAATGAACACAGTTTATAGTTCTGACAGTATTGTCCAAGGATAATTATAGGACAATTTTCAATTGTGGACTTCAAAGACAAAGTCTAAGAATTAATTCTAATTTTATACAACATAAACATACTTGTGCATAAATACGTAAAGGGAGTGCTTGCAAATGCAAAAGAAAACACATGCTCTACGACAGTTAATTCTAGAAAATAAATGAACTCCAAAATGCAAAGAAATTTTTAGAACCAGAAAGATTTTGTATGTGTGTTCTGTGACAACTCAAACATTAAATTCCTATTAAGTCCTCCCTGTTTCAACATTCATAACAAAAACACTGCAATTCTATGATTAAACACTGTTCTGCATAAACTTGGTCACTTAAAAGTGTTCTTAGACCATCAATAAAAAGAGCAGCAATTGCTATAACAAGTGGAACCCTAACGAAAGCCAATACCACACACACACACACACACACACACACACAAAATGGTTTACATTGCAAGATCCAAGAATGCTTAAATCATTTTTTCTTCTGAAATAATTAAATAATTTTTGGGGCACCTGGGTGGCTCAGTTGGTTAAGGGTCCTACTCTTGATTTTAGCTCAGGTCATGATCTTACGATTTGTGAAATGAAGCCCCTCGTCGAGCTGTGGGCTAACAGCATGAAGCCTGCTTGGGATTCTCTCTCCCCACATCTCTCTCCAGCCCCCACCCCCACGCAAGCATGGGCTCCCCACTCTCTCTCTCAAACATTAAAAAAATTTTTTTTATTAAATAAAAATGGGGCACCTGAGAATTCTTTCCAGTTCTAGAAATAAGATCATCTCAGCCTACCTTCCAAAGAGGGCCTTCATATCGTTTCAGTGCTTTGTAGATGACCTATTGAAAATATGTTTTCATTAAAAATGCCATCTATGTATTTCAGGAATTCAAAATCTTTTTCTAAAAATGATCATATGCATGTAGTCTATTACTACGTACCTTATTACCAATAAGAATGTGTTTCATTTCAGCACCCTGGGCAAGGTCAAGGGGTTTCTGATCTGTGTAAAATACAAGGAAACAAACCATCAAGAGCTTAATTGTATATAACATGGATACTGCCATTACAGCATGAATATTCTTTCACTATTCCAACAACCACACCTGTCTCTTCTCCCCCCACATTACCCACCTGAAGTTGCCATCTCAACTCTTTCTGGCTTCCATTTTGGTAGCTAACTACTAAGCCAGCAAGATTAAGCTCAGAATACTCTGTACATGTTCTGTGATCCTTCAAGCCTTCTTATACTTTAAATCACTGAATTGGTTTCTCATGGCTACTAAAACAAAGTACCACAAACTTAACTGCTTCAAATAATACAGATTAATTCTTCTATAGTTTGGGAGATAAGAAATCCAAAATCAGTCTCACTAGGCCAAAATCAAGGTGTAGACAGGACTGCATTCCTTCTGAAGGCTCTAGGGGAGAATCCATTGCCTTGCCCCTTTTCTGGTTTCTAAATTTTGTGTTTATTTTTGAGAGAGAGAGAGAGAGAGAGAGAGAGAGAGAGAGAGAGCGCGCGCGCGCGAGCGAGGGAGGGAGAGAGGGAGGAAGGTGTGTGTGGGGGGAGGGACAAGAGAGAGGGAGACATAGAATCTGAAGCAGGCTCTAGGCTCTGAGCTGTCAGCACAGAGACTGATGAGGGGCTCCAACTCAAACCGTGAGATCATGACCTGAGCTGAAGTCACTTAACCAACTGAGCCACCCAGGCACCCCTTTTCTGGTTTCTAGAAGCCACCTATATCCCTTGATTTGTGGTCCTCCCATCTTAATTAAAAGAATTATTTATTTATTTATTTATTTTTGAGAGAGACAGAGCATGAGCAGGGAAGGGGCAAAAAGAGAGGACTACACAGAATCCAAAGGCTGAGCTGTCAGCACAGAGCCCAACACAGGGCTCGAACTGTGGTCCTCCTATCTTTAAAGGGCATCACTCCAACCTCTGATTCCATCTTTACGTTTTCTTTCTCAATGTTCAGATTTTCCTTCCCCCTGCCTGTAAGGACAACTGTGATTACACAGGCCCCCATGATAATTCAGGATTATCTATCTCAAGATACTTAACTAATCGCATCTTTAGGGGGCTGTCATTCAGCCTACCACAGCCACTCTTAAGCTGCTTCACCAGAGAACAGGTAGCAGAGAGAGATCATAAGCAAAGAGTGTGATGGTCCACAGTTGAGGACAAAAGAAAAAGTGATAATGGAGAATGAAACCAGCAAGGCATTATAGTAACTTTTGCAACCTTATTCATGCAAGCACCCTATGTTTTGCCAAACAACAAAAACAGAATTTGTTAAAAGTTACTTATTGAGCTTTGAAGTGAGCAGGATGCTGTATGAAATAAGGTCGCTTAAAAAAAAAACAACCCAAAAACCAGTCACCTTATAACTTGGGAGTCGAAAATGGCCCTTTCAAAGTAACATACCTGACCAGAACTCTGTTTATGCAGTGAGATAATATATTCTATCAAATAACCTTTTTATAAGTACCAAACACCTGGCATGTGTTGGGCAGTTTTTTGTATGAATTTCTCCTAATAAGGGTCTATTATGCACCAATTAATATTTTAGGCACTGGGGATTCAGCAGTGAACATGACAGAAAACATGGGAGGGGGGCAGGGAAGGCACAGAAAAAGGGAAATAGTAAATTAACAACAATTACATGCCAGATAACAAACTATGCTATGCTGATACTTTATAAGTGAATGGTGTGATGGTGAATGACTAGGATACCACTTTAGACTGGAGACTGGGCAACTGATCAGGGTAGGCCTTTGTGAGGAAAAGGTATTTAAAATGAAAGGAATGATCAAGGCTTGGGAAAATATAGGGAAAAGCATTCCAGTAGATGGAACAGCTAATGCAAAGGCCCTGAGGTAGAAACAATTTAGTGGGCAAGAGAGGTAGAAAGTCAGAGAGGCAAAGAAGCGTATTACGCCAGGGCTTTGTAGGTCAGACCTTTCTGAGTCAGTACAAGGGGTATGGGTTATTATAAATATGATGAAAAGTCACTGAAGGGTTTTAAGAAAAATAGTACACTATCCAAGTTATGTTTAAAACTCTATCAAAGTGTTAAATATTTAAAAGTGTAACTGGGGAAATGCAAACTTTGGCTCCTTGATGTTTTTTTAACAACTATGTTGAGATATAATTTACACACCATATAATTCACCCATTTCAAGTGTACAATTCAGTGGTTTTCAGTATATTCAGAGCTGTGCAACCATCATGTGGTTACAGGGTTTTTTTTTTTTTTAAAGAAGCCCTTATCTTTTATAAATATACTGAAAAATTTTTTTAAGATTTTATTTTTAAGTAATCTTTATACCCAACGTGGAGCTCAGACTTACAACCCTGAGACCAAGTGTCACATACTCTGATTGAGCCAGCTAGGAGCCCATACACTGAAATATTTATACACAAAAATAACATAACTGGACAGTGGCCATTATTGAGAACTCCTGGAGACAGAGAGACAGAGGGGGAGGGAGGGAGATATCAATTAATTCTATTATTCTATTTTTTAAGGCTTGATAATTTCCATAATAAAAACATTGTTTTTAAAGATCACCATGGCTACAGTGTGGAAAATGCCTTGTGAACATGGGCAAGAGAAAAGTAGGGATAATATGTACAAAGCAATATCAATAGTCCAGGGGAAAGATAATGGTGGTTTGGACTGCAGAGTTAGTAGCGGAAAATGTGGAGAAAAATTCACAGGTTTCAGCTTCTAGAGGTAGATTTATAGGACTAATGCGTAAAACTTGGACTGATTATATATTATTGCCTTAGTGGGGAAAAAACTTTTTAAAGTGTTAACTGAGAAATTAATAACCAGTTTAGGTTTTCTAGCTAGCATATAGGAAGAGGTCTTTAAAAAGGTCTGCCAACTGTTATTTTTATTCTATCTACAGGGCACTTTTGAGAAATTAGTCCTTTAGGTGACGAGGAGGAGAACAATGTGATTTCTTTCATGGAATTCTGCCCTAACACCAAAAATAAATTCTGAACTCCTGCCAACTAACTGAAATCCCAGCACCAAGCCTTCATTTCTAGATTCAGTGCCTAAAGTGCCTGGCAGACAGTAAGAATCAAATAAAATGAAATAGCCTCCCTACCTCTAGAAGCATCATAACCAGACACTTCAAAATCTCTTATCAAGCACAACAAAATAAAAAACAGAAATGATCCAATATTTACATTTGCACATGATATACATTTGTCCCTTAATGAAAACACTAAGTGTCAACATTCCTCAAAGGAATTTACACAGAATGTAATTTCGATAACATACCAATGGTATTTTTACTAGGAACCTAAAAAAATTATTTTGAATGCCATCTGGGAGAATAAACAGATACGAATGTCAAAGAAAATCCTCAAAAGAAAAGGGAAACCTTACCAGATATTAAAACATTACAAAAACAATCATTAAAAATGAGTTACTTGTGGGGCGGCTAGGTTGGTTAATCATCCAACTCTTGATTTTGGCTCAGGTAATGATCTCATGGTTCGTGGGTCTGAGCCTCATGTCAGGCTCTGCGCTGGCAGCTCTGAGCCTGCTTGGGATTTTCTGTCTCCCTCTCTCTCTGCTCCCTTCTGCTCGCACTCTCACAGAAATAAACATTAAAAAAAACTATTGGAAAAAGAGATACTTGCAAAAAAAGAGGCAGATGAAGCAATGAAAGAAAACAGCAAACAAATTCTTAAAATGTAGGAGAAAGGTATAAAAAATGGAAAAGGAAGATTGCTTGATGAAGGATGTAAATAAAGGTAAGTGGTCAGCAATTTGAGAGCCTCACATCCTAACACTCTCACATGGCGTTTCCTATTCAAAACCCAGCAAGCACACCAGCAAATGGGGCTGGGCCTCTGGCTACTTTCCTGACCTTTCCCCTCTCCCCATCTTGCCCTGCTCTAGGCACCCGGAAAGCTTTCTTCTTCAAATATGCAAAGCACTCTCCTCTCCAATCCCAGAACTTTTACAGTTGCTTCCTTTGGTTTTCAATACTCTTCTACCAGATTTCCTCAGGGCTCGCTTCTGACTCACTGCAGCTCTGTGCTCAGGGAGGTCTTCCCTTACACCCTTTCCAAAACAACAGCCCCCTACCCCATGCCATCACTCTCTATCCCCTTCATCCTGTTTATTTTTCTGCACCTCACTGCCTGACATTATATGTGTATTTACACCTTATCTGTCTCCTCCCACTAGGATATAAGCTCCCAAAGTGTGGAAACTATCAGGTGTTGTTCACTGTTGGATCTCCAACATCTACAAATAGTTCTTGGCACAGAGTAGAGGCTCAGCATTTTTGCTTAATGAATGAATGTGATTACAGATAAGCTAGCAGAAAACAGACCCAACTATTTACTAAATCTCTAAGGCTAGAAGTGTTCAAAGAAACCAAAGAAGAGGATCAATAAATTTGAATAAAAATGGAAAACATCTTAAAAAAAAAACTGGGAAAATTAAGTCTTAGAAAATATAGAGATAGATAATCATCCATATTGTGGAGTTTTGGGTGGTAAGCTGTCTGAGCACTGCCCCTTCCACACCCCAAGGGGAAGGCCCTAGCAGCCATGTTTGTACCATAATGCCCCGCCCCCAGAGTTCCAGCTGACTGTATCAGAGGCAGATGTCTAACACAGCGGGTGCCATCAAATTATCTCCCACTGGAATTTAAAGCTGAGCTTAGGAGATCCTTGTCTACCGAACAGAGTTCAGCGCTGCCATCTTCTAGCATGCATGCTGGAAAATGGATCTGCTAAGAGGCAGAAATGAGACCAAGCAATGAGAAGGATACACACACAATGAGTGGCAATCTTCTTGGTTCCTGACAGCTTCCCGGTTCCTGATTCCATCCCTTCTGATGCCTGCTTTTCAATACCATGAGACACTTCTGTATTTACACTGATATTAATAATGTATGAACTTTCTTTTATTTACACTCGAGTTGGTATTAAATTTTTATTTTTTTAAATCTTTGAGAGTGAGCATGTGTGAGTGGGGGAAGGACAGAAAGAGAGACAGAAAGAATCCCAAGAAGGCTCTGAATTGTCAGCGCAGAGTCCAGATGTAGGGCTCAATCCCATGAGACATGAGATTAGGACCTGAGCCAAAATCAAGAGCTGGATGCTAAACCAACTGAGCCACCCAGGTGCCACTATTTTAAACTTTAAAAAAAAAAAAAAAAGCCTAGTCTACCAGAGAATAACAGCTAAAAGGTAAATCTTTGTGGATTTTTGGGTCATAGGTGATTACACTTTGTTGGTGCCTTCATCTTCCTCATTTTGAACATAAACAAGCATTAGTTTTGCAGTTAAAAAAAACTGTTCTAATGTAGGTACTGAAAATAAATTAGGAAGTTATATAATATGCCAAAGAAACAGAGGTTGTATTTTGGTCATTTATGTTTTTCCTATTTTTAAAACTTTCTATAATGCAGACAATATCACCCTTATGACTTAAATACTTTTTCAGAAGGCTCCATCTTGACTTTTATCAAGGACCCTTTAACACTTGGTTACTAATAAAACAACCCGATAAAAGTGTATTTAAACACCAACAATTAAATTTTTCATGTTTACAGGGATATTTCCTCAGTTTAGACTGATATTTGCATGGGACTGTTAATTCTAGTCACATTGTAATGCTTTTTGAATCTAAATTTTGAAGGAAGAATCATTATAAACCACCACATAGAAAAACTATTCAAGTCTTTGGGAAGTTGGTAGAGACAGTAGGAATGGTACCATTAATATCAATTTTTGTTTTTTTCTTATTCTTTTAGCACTTTTTAGAATTATTCTGCTTAATTCCCAGCTAGGAAAATAACTTTGGTTTGTAACTAGTAATTAGCAGATAAAATTTAAATTCCGTACTGTAGTTGTTCCCATTGCTCTGTAGTTCATAGAGCCTATTAGGGAAGTCCTTTCCATATATCTGTACCTACCGTCCATTACTTTTAAAAGCTGATCTTTCAGAAAAAGCCTGAAAAGACCACAAATACATGGAGGTTAAACAACGTGCTACTAAACAATGAATGGGTAAAACAGGAAATCAAAGCAATTTAAAAATACTTGGAAAAAAATGAAAATGAAAACACAATGGTCCAAAACCTTGGGGATGAAGCATAAGTGGTCCTAAGAGGGAAGTATATAACAATACAGGCCTACCTCAAATAGACAACCTAACCTTACACCTAAAGGAGAAAAAGAACAAATTAAGCCAAAGTCAGCAGAAGGAAGGAAATAATACAGATTAGAGCTGAAATAAATGAGAGATTTTTAAAAAATTTTTAATGTTTTATTTTTTGAGAGACAGAGTGTGTGAGCAGAGGAGGGACAGAGAGAGGGAGACACAGAATCCAAAGCAGGCTCTGGGCTCTGAGCTGTCATCACAAAGCCTGAAGTGGGGCTTGAACCCACAAATGCAAGATCATGACCTGAACCAAAGTCGGACGCTCAACCGACTGAGCCACACAGGCACCCCTAGGAATTAAGAAAAAAAAGAAAAGAAATTAAAAAAAAAAAAGAAAAAAATGAATGAAATCAGAGCCAGTTCTCTGAAAAGAAATTAATAAAATAGATAAACATCTAGCCAGACTTATCAAAAAGAGAAAGGACCCAAATAAATAAACACAAATGAAAGAGGAGAAATACACAGAAATACAAACAGTTACAACAGAATATTCTGAAGAACTATAGGCCAACAAATGGAACAACCTAGAAGAAATGGATAAATACCTAAAAATATATAAATTACCAAAACTGAAACAGTAAGATACAGAAAACTTGAACAGACGGATTACCAGCAAAGAAATTCAATCAGTAATCAAAAACCTCCCAAGAAACAAAAGTCCAGGACCAGATAGCCTCACAGGCAAATTCTATCAAACCCTTAAAGAGGAGTTACTATTTATTCTTCTCAAACTATTCCAAAAAGTAGAAAAGGAAGGAAGATTTCCAAATTCATTCTACAAGGCCAGCATTACCCTGATACCACAACCAGATAAAGACACCACTAAAAGAGAACTATGAGCCAATATCCCTGATGGACATAGATGCAAAAATGCTCAGTAAAATACTCGCAAAGCAAATCCAATAATACTTTTAAAAAAAATCATTCATGGGGCACCTGGGTGGCTCAGTTGGTTAAGTGTCTGACTCCAACTCAGGTCATGAACTCACAGTTTGTGAGTTCAAGCCCCGCGCTAGGCTCTATTCTGACAACTCAGAGCCTGGAGCCTGCTTCCAATTCTGTGTCTCTCTCTCTCTGCCCCTCTCCTGCTCGCACTCTCTGTCTCTCTCAAAAATAAACATTAAAAAAATAATTTTAAAAAATCATTCACCATCAAGTGAGATTTACTCCCAGGATGCAAGGGTGGTTCAATATTCACAAATCAATCAACATGATAAATCACATTAATAATACATGTAAAGAACCATATGATCCTCTCAATAGATGCAAAAAGAGCATTTGACAAAGTACAGCATCCATTCATGATAAAAACCTTCAACAAAGTAGGTTTAGAGGGAACATACCTCAACATAAGAAAGGCTGTATATGAAAACCCACAGCTCACATCATCCTAAATGGGGAAAAACTGAGAGGTTCCCCGCTAAGGTCAGGAACAAGACAAGGATATCTATCCACTCTCATCACTTTTATTCACATACTCCAGAAAGTCCCAGTCACAGTATTTAGACAACAAAAGGAAATAAGAGGCATCCAAATCAGGAAGGAAGAAGTAAAACTTTCACTATTTGCAGATGACATAATACTATATATAGAAAACCCTAAAGACTCTACCAAAAAACTATCAGAACTGATACACAAATTCAGTAAAGTCACAGGATACAAAATAAATGTACAGAAATTTGATACACTTCTATACACCAATAATGAAGCAGCAGAAAGAGAAATTAAGCAATCAATCGCATTTACAATTTCACCAAAAGCAGTAAATACCTAGCAATAAACCTAACTAAAGAGGTGAAAGACCTGTCCTCTAAAAACTACAAAATGCTGATGAAAGAAACTGAAGAAGACACCAAGAAACCAGAAAATATTCCATGCTCATGGATTGGAAGAACAAGTATCATTAAAATGTCTATACTACCCAAAGCAATCTATATATTTAACACAATCCTTATCAAAATACCAACAGCATTTTTCACAAAGCTAGACCAAGTAATCCTAAAATCTGATGGAACCACAAAAGACCTCATATGGCCAAAGTGACCTTGAAAATGAAAAGGCTGGAAGCATCACAATTCTGGACTTCAAGTTACAAAGCTGTAGTGATCAAAACTGTAGAGTATTGCACAAAACAACAGACACACAGATCAAGAGAACAGAACAGAAAACCCAGAAACGAAGCCACAATTATATGGTTAATTAATCTTTGACAAAGGAGGAAAGGATATACAATGGGAAAAAGAATGTCTCTTCAACAAATGGTGTTGGGAAAACTGGAGAGCAACCTACAAAATAATGAAACTAGACCACTTTCATACACCGTACACAAAAATAAACTCAAAATGGATTAAAGACCTAAAGACCTGAAACCATAAAAACTCTAGAACACAGGCAGTAACTTATTTGACATTGGCCATAGCAATTCCTTTTTAGATAGGTCTCCTGAGACAAGGGAGACAGAAGCAAAAATAAGCTATTAGGACTTCATCAAAGTAAGAGGCTTCTGAACAGCAAAGGAAATAATCAACAAAACTAAAAGGCAGGGCACTTGGGTGATGCAGTTGGTTAAGCATCCAACTCTTGATTTTGGCTCCGGTCATGTCGTCACGGTTCATGAGTTTGAGCTTCACAATGGGCTCTGCGCTGGTAGCATGGGGCCTGCTTCGGATTCTTTCTCTGCCCCTCCCCTGTTTGCATGCTTGCCCTCCCTCCCTCTCCCTGTCCCTCTCAAATAAACATTTAAAAAAAAAAAACCAAAAGACAATCTACAGAATGGGAAAAGATATCTGCAAACGACATACCTGATAAAGGTTTAGTAAATATATAAGCAGCCAAAAAACAAGTAATCCAATTTAAAAATGGTCAGAAGATGTGAACAGACATATCTCCAAAAAAGACATCCAGATGGCCAACAGACACATGAAAAGATGCTCAACATCACTCATCATCAGGGAAATGAAAATCAAAACTAACATGAGATATCACCTTACACTTGTCAGAATGGCTAACATCAACAACACAAGAAACAGGCATTGGCGAGGATGTGGAGAAAGGGGGAACCCTCTTTCACTGCTAGTGGAAATGCAAACTGCTACAGCCACACTGGAAAAAACTGTATGGAGTTGCTCAAGAAGTTAAAAATAGAACTACCCTATGATCTAGCAATTGCACTAGTAGGTATTTACTCAAAGAATAATAAAATACTAATTCAAAAGGATACATGCACCCCAATGTTTATAGCAGCATTATCTACACTAGCCAAATTATGGAAACAGCCCGAGTATCCCTTGATTGATGAACGGATTAAGCAGACATGGTATGTGTGTGTATACACATACACACTCAATGGAATATTACTCAGCCATAAAAAAAGAATGAAACCTTTTCATTTGCGACAACATAGATGGAGCTAGAGAATATTATGCTCAGCAAAATAAATCAGAGAAAGACAAATACCATATGATTTCACTCATAATGTGGAACTTAAGAAACAAACACGCAAAGGGGAAAAGAGAGAGAGAGAGAGAGAGAGAGAGAGAGAGAGAGAGAGAGAGAGGCAAACCAGAAAACAGACTCTTAACTATAAAGAACAAACTGATGGTTACCAGAGGGGGGGATAGGTGAGGGGGTAGGGATTAAAGAGGGCACTTGTGATGAGCACTGGGTGTTATAGGTGTTGAATCACTAAATTGTATACCCGAAACTAATATTACACTATGTTAACTAGAATTTAAATAAAAGTTAACAAAAATTAGGCTTCAATGTTAAATCGCTAATGGCTACTAACTTTAAAAGGGAATTATAGGGGCGCCTGGGTGGCTCAGTTGGTTGAGCGTCCGACTTCGGCTCAGGTCATGATCTCACACTCCATGAGTTCGAGCCCCACGTCAGGCTATGTGCTGACAGCTCGGAGCCTGGAGCCTGCTTCAGATTCTGTGTCTCCCTCTCTTTCTCTGCCTCTCCCCTGCTCATGCTCTCTCAAAAATAAATAAAAACATTAAAAAAAATTTTTTTTTAAATAAAAGGGAATTATAATTCTTTTTCCAGCTTTATTGTTTTTCATCATTATTCAATGGGTATTATCGTTCTCATGCATATCTTTCTACTTTCATTATATAGAAATGTATTCATAAAGTACTTTTAAATGTTAAATATGGTATTAATGTTAAAATAAGGGTATACTGTATCATTCTGCAACTTCCTTTAACACTGTTTTCCTTTATTCACTTGACACATGTAGCTCCTATTTTTTCTATTTTAGGATTGCTGCAAGTATTAAGTCAAATCAGTTTATTTAAGTGCATAGGGCTTATCTCCACTTTTTACTATTTTAAGGAGAATGAAATAAACATCATAGTACATATCCCCTTGTAGTTATGTGAATGTTTTTTCATGGGAATGCATTTTAATTTAGGTTTACACCTCTACGTGAAGCCTTTAGTCAGGTACTTTTCCGCCATTCACAGATCTTTGGAGTGTCTGAACCTTTTTAAACTTGAATTATCCTCCCATTGAGTTATAAGGGTTCTGTATATACTCCAGAAACAAGTCTGTTGTTATATATGTTTTCCCAATATTTTCTCCCATACAATAGCTTGCATTTTCATTTTCCTAACAATGTCTGAGGAGCAAAATTTTATGACTTTGATAATGTCCAACTTATCTGTATTCTATATCCATACTTGTTACATACTTAAGAAATCTTTGTAAAACCCAAGTTAACTCAAAACCATAAAAATCTAGAAGGAAATAAATCTTAACTCATTATTTTCTGTGATTTTGGAGATTGTTATCAACTCTTCTAATATCATGTTAAAAATTTATCCTTTCCTCACTGATGGCCTTGACACTTTAGTCAAGGCAAATCAATTCTCTGTATTTGTAGGTTGCAGTCTGGACTCCCTCCTGTTCCATAGATCAATTGATTGATCGATGGATCTGTTTTCACACGGTCCTGAAATTAGGTTATATGATGGTTCATTTTAGGGGTCAACTTAAACAGGCTAAAAAATGCCCAGATAGCTGGTAAAATATTTCTAAGTGTGCCTGCGAGGGGGTTTCTGGATGAGATTAGCTTTTGAACCAGTGGACTAGTAAAGATCTGCCTCACCAATGTGTGTGGGCATCATCCAGTCTACTGAGGGCCTAAATAGAACAAAAAGGCAAAGGAAGGATGAATTCTGTCATTTCTTGAGCTGAGACTCCTTCTCTTTCTGCCTTCTGACATTGGAGGTCCTGATTCTCTGGCTTTTGGATTCAAAGACTTGCTCCAGTAGCCTCTCTGGTCTCAGGCTTCAGACTGAATATCACCACCAGCTTTCTTGGTTTGCCAGTTTGCAGACAGCATATCGTGGCAGATCTCTGCCTCCAAAATCATATATAAGTTTATATGTAACTAACTGTTTTTCTCTTGGAAAACCCTGACAACAAAGTAGCCGAGGACCTCTAATTCTGTTCTTTTTCAAGTTGTTTTGGGTACACTAGGTCCTTCCAATTTCCAAATAAAATTTATAATCAATTTGTCAATTTCTACCAAAAAGCCTGAGTTTTGGACTCGTATTGCACTAAACTGCTAGATCCGTTTGGTGAAGACACATCTTATCAACGTCGAGACTTTTTTTTTACGTTTTTATTTAAATTCCGGTTAGTTAACATACAGTGTTACTAGTTTCAGGTGTTACACTAACTTAACACTTCCATACAACACTGGGTGCTCATCACAAGCTCCCTTGCCTGAGGAGACATCTTCAGAAAAATGTTGTGAAGGTTAATGTCAAGGAAAGTACTGCCTATGTATTCTAGGAATTTTGTGGTTTCAGAGCTCACATTTAGGTCTTTAACCCATTTTATTTTTGTGTATGGTATTAGAAAGTGGTCCAGTTTCATTCTTTTCCATGTAGCTGTCCAGTTTTCCCAACACCATTATAACCATGTGAGTGTGGGTTTATTTCTGGGCTCTCTATTCTGTTCCTCTATGTGTCTGTTTTTGTGCCAGTATCATGCTGCTTTATGACAGTTTTGTAGTATATCTTGAAATCTGGAATTGTGTTACCTCCAGAGTTTTTCTTCTTTCTCCAGATTGCTTTGGCTTTTTAGGATTTTTTGTGGCTCCATAGGATTATTCTAGTTCTGTGGGAAAGGTTGGTATTTTGACAGGGATTACATTAAATCTGTAGATTGCTTCAGGTAATTAATATATTTAAATATTTCAAGCCCTAATCCAGGAGCATGGAATATCTTTCCATTTGTTTGTATCATCTTCAATTTTTTTTTAATCAGTGTTTTACTTTAAGTATAGGTCTTTCACCTCCTTGGTTAAGTTTATTCCTAGACATTTTATTCTTTTTGGTACAATCGTAAAGGGGATTATTTTAATTTCTCTGCTACTTCATTATACAAATGTGATAGATTTATGTGTATTCACTTGGTATCCTGCACCTTTACTGAATCATTTGTCAGTTTAGGTAGTTTTCTGATGGAGTGTTTAGAGTTTATATATATTCTGTCATGTCATCTGCAAATAGTGAAAGTTTTACTTCTTCCTTACCAATCTGGATGTCTTTTCTTGTCTTGTGGCTAGAACTTCCAGTACTATGTTGAATAAAAGTGGTCAGAATGGACATCCTTGTCTTGTTCCTGACCTTAGAAGAAAAGTGCTCAGTTTTTCACCATTGAGATGTTAGCTATGGGTTTTCCACATAAGGCCTTTATTATGTGGAGGTATATTCCCTTGAGATTTCTTAAAAATTTTTATGTGAATGATCAGATTACCTATAAATAAAGAGTTCTGTTTCTTCTTTTTCAGTCTGAATACTTTTTCTTTTTTCTTTTTATTTATTTTTTTTGCTTTATTGCATTAGCTAAGACTTCCAATACAGTGTTATTAGGAACAGAGAGGGGAAGGTAAATCTAGTCCCTGTAACTGTATTATGGCCAAAAACAGAAACCTCTCCTGATGCTTTAAAGTTTATATTGCACTTTTAGGTTTAAACCAGCTGGAATTTAGTATCCAATATGCAACAGGTGTCTAAAATGACCTATTACTATGTGGCTCGCTATTTGCCCCAGGATTGTTTACTCAGTTCTTTCCTCATCCACTTATCACACCACCTTTGTCATCTGTCAAGTTCTCATATGTACCTGTTTTAACTTCCAAACTATCTGGTCTGTTCACCTTCATCTACCCTGAACCAATACCTCACTCAGTGATCCTATCCATTCTATTATTTTAAATAATTTTACATCCTGAAAATTCCCAAATTTATCTCCACCCAGACCTCTGTTCTAAACACAAACTTCTATACCCGACTGTCTCACTTGAATTGTAGAATAGATTTCAAATTTTTTATACCTTAAAAACCAAACTCCTAATTCTTAGCCATTGCTAGCCTACCCTTTCCTGCAGTCTCACCCTTCGTAGTAACTGGAAATTCCATTTTTTCAGGTCCTCGACTCAAACACTGTAGAGTCACCCTCAATTCTGGTCTTTCTCTCACACCTCATGTATCTAAGCCATCAGAAAATCCTGACCACTCTGCCTTCAAATTATGTTTAAAAAAATCTAACCATTAACAACCATTTTTACTGCTATTTATTCTGATCCAAGCCAATTTCCTCTCACCTGAGTAGCCTAACTGATTCCCTCCTAGGATCTATTTTCACAACAATCAGCGATCACTTTTCAGGACCTACATCTGACCATATCACTGCTGCATCCTAAACCCTCCTATACCTTCCCATCTCACACAGAGTAAGAGCCACAATTCTTACAATAACCCACAAAGCCTTTCTTCATCCATGTCCCTCTGCCTCTTTAACCTCCTCCAACTGCCCTCCTCCTCTCACTCTACTCTGGACATACTGGTTGGCTTTTCATGACACACATCATATACACTCTCTGCCTCCTCTGCTTGGGACCATCCTCACTGCCCAGATACTGACACTGCTTGTTCCTTCACTTAAGAGTCGTAATTACCATTCTAACAGAGATTCTCCTGCCATCTTTCACAAAGCAGCAATGATCTATACACCCAACACACTCTCAATTCTCCTCCCTTGCCTCCCCCCTGCCCCCCAGCACCAATCTCATCTGACATATTTTTTTTTTATTGGCCCTCTCCTATTAGAACGTAAGCTCCATGAAAGCAGGGATTTTTTTCTTCACTGCTCTAGATCCCTAGCCCCTGGAATAGTAACTAGCATATAAACACTTTGTTGAATAAATGTTTTACATCCCATAGGTTCGTTAGTCTTTTTATCCAGCAGGACGATTCCCCCTGCTTCTCTTCCATTTTAAAATTCACTACACTGGACTTTTCTATATAAATGAGAGTTAGCTAGTCAAGACCTACGAAAACCCTTTGAAGGTTCTGGCTGGGATTGCTTTGAATTAACTTGGAGAGAACTGTTAGCTTTTTGATGTTGAGTTCCCCTTCCCCCAAACATGGCCGGTCTCTCCATTTTTAGGTCTTCTTTTAGGTCTTCAGTTGTGTTGGTAATTGCTGCCATAAAAAACCAAGCATCCTTTATCAAATATGTTCCCTTTTTTGCTGTTACCAAAGCATTGCTTTTTTGAAAAAATTACATTTTCTGTCACAATTAAATCTTCAAGCTCCTTTTCTATTGCCTTAGTCCTCCTTAACTTTACAAACATGCTTAAATCTCTCTGCCTAAAACATCTTCCTCTTGGCCACAGAACCATTCCTTCTGTTCTTAAATACTGCAGAGAAGCAGTGCGGCCTCAGCTTCCTCATTTCCTACTCTAACCTTAACCATGCATCTAGCTGTTGCTCAACCACCAGCGGAAACCACCCTTTCAGAAAGGACCCCTGGGCACTGAGTCACTGAATTCCACAGCCTTGCCTCAGTGTTTGTATCTTCTTCAGTCTAAGTTGCACATGACAATGAATACACCCCACCCCTTCACTCCACATTTTATGTCTTCCATTGGCTCCATGGAACTTGTATTTCCCTCACAGCTCCTGAGTGCTCCCCCTTCACTATTCCCCGGTTTCTCTTATTCCAGGAAGAACTTATATCTATCCTAGAGATACAGGGAAAGCCTCTCTAGCGAAAATAGTTTGACCTAACTCTTAGAGTGAGACTAGGGCTTACCACATGGACAAGTAGGAAAAGGACATTTCCAGCAGAGAAAAAAGCATACGCAGGTTGGGGACAGCATGGTTAACCAGAGACTCAACACTTTGTTATGTCTAGAGCTTTTATATCCAATACAATAGACACTAAACACATGTGGTTATTCAGTACTTGACATGTGGCTAGTTCAAACTGAGATATTAAGTGTAAAACACATGCCAGATTTCAAAGACTTAATATCAAAAAGGGGATGTAAAATCTCAGTATTTTCATTGATTACATGTTAACATATTTTGAATAAATTGCTTTAAATAAAATACATTAAAATTAATTTCATCAGTTTCTACTTTTTAAATGTGGCTACTAGAAAACTTAAAATTATATACATGGCTCTCATTATCCATCTATTGGATAGTGCCGGTCTACAGCATATGGGCCAAAAGAAGGGAAGAGAGCAGAAAATTCGATCATTAATTTTCTTTTTCCTTTCTACTCCCACTGATGTCAATAAAAATTCAGGCCCTAATTAAAGCACCTCCTCTCTCCACTGCTCACCTATTTACCATGATCCCCTGAACTTCCAAGTTAAGGGGTAAAATAGTCTGCCATATTAAGGTTTTCCACTATGCAAGCCTAATCTGCATTTATAGGATTATCTGGTACTGCCCCCCTTCATGTGTATGGATATGCCAAACTGAGGATGTCACCTAAAACTTTACTTGAATTTTTTATCTTAATGCCTTTGCTCATAATCTCTCTGCTTAGAATGTCCTTTCCAAAATTTAATGATATTCTGTTTATATTTAAAAAGAAAAAAAATACAGTGGGACCTTTTGTTAGAGATACAAGTATTTAGAGGAATTAAAAATCCTAGTACGACTTCAGAGTCTATATTAAATATCTATCCCTTCACGAAGCCATCTCTAACTACTCAAATCTTCAACAAACACGCAACATGTAGAAGGTGTGTGCTACACATTACTCTAGGTCCTAGGAAAACTAGACAGGAGAATATCAGCCCCGCCTTTAGGAATTCAGTCTCATGAGATACAGCTATATAAATCAACAACTACCATGGAGTGTGATTTAGGAAACAATGAAGGTGAGCACAGGGTCCTGGTGGACTACTAAGAAGTCCTAATCCAGGTTGATGGTAGGCAGGGGGAAGCATCCTAAATAGTGATAATGGCCCTAATGCGATGTTCCCCCTTTGAATACCCGAGACACCTTTTGTAGCTTCTCTTGGGGTTATCTGATCCCATTTCTGATACTGTTATGCACAGAGTCAACACTCATTACCTGTACATTTGATATTTGCAGATTTGCCTATTGCTAAAATTTATCTGTAACCTCAAAATCAATACTTATCGCAATTTCTCAGTCATTCACAGGCACATCAAAAGTGGTGAAAAATTTGAGTCTTCTTAGGCGCATATTCCCAGCTGAGTTAGAAAAAGGTGATGCTCTGCCTGTTTCAGCTCTCATAGGTAAACAAATGTCCACATCATAGTCTATCCAGGGCCGCATTTTCACATTTTGTTTGCTTTTTGTTGGTGACTTCACTATTGAAACTGGCTGCTGAACATAGTACTGAATTATTATATAGTGTTGTTCCTAAGTGCAAGAGGGCTGTGATATGCTTTATGGAGAATATATGTGTAGCAGACAAGCTCTATTGAGGCATGAGTGACAGTGCTGTTGGCAGTAAGCTCTGTTAATGGATTAACAATATATATTAAAGGTGTTTTTAAATAGAAATACACACATAATGTATGTATTAATCAGTATAAAAATGTTGTGACCAGAACCTCTCAAGAACCCAACTCTTTTTCCCCCAGGAGTTAAATAACACGAATCAACTGTACTCTCTTTCCTCGAGGGAGTAACTCTATCTTAATCACAACTTCCTCCTAAGGAATAGGTATTATTATACAGTTAACTCTTAACTAGGAAGGAAATTAGTAAGTTTTTTTCTTTTGTGTGAATGCCTGGACTTCAAAATTAAGTAGGGGCCATATAGTTTAACAAAGGCTGGATCCTAACACAAAACAATTTTATATGGCATTAACTTATTTTTATAGTTTCAAAATGACCAACAATGGCTTTTACCAACATGCTTACCATTTTTGTTCTTCAAATTTGGGTCTGCTCCACTTTTTAGAAGCTTTAAGGCACATTGCTTATGAGCCCGATAAGCTGCACAGTGCAAGGGTGTATTTCCTAACTGATCCGAACAATTAACATCAGGAGGATTGGGCCTGTTGAGCTAACAAATGAAAAATGCAATGCAGAATTATATATCAAAGATGGATTTTCTCCCTTAAGACACAGGAAGGTGTAACTGATGTTCAGGTGGACCCTCCAACTATAGAACCAGGTGAACACCAGAGCTCTAGGATGCTAGACAGCCAGTGGCTTCTTGTTCCCTAAAACCAGCAAATCTATGTCACTTGCCATGCTCGTCCTCAAGGTGCCATGAAATCTTGGGTCCCACACTCCCCTGACAACAGACACCACACACTACACCAGTGCCACCCCACCCACTCCTGGACATTAAGATTTCACTAAGATTGGCTCACTTATACCCATTTTGTGATTCATAATTGTGACAGCAAAAATATACACCAGTCTACCACAGACAGTCATTCAGAAGAGTTAAAACCATAAAGGTTAAATGTGTTAAAGTTCTACTGAATTTGTTGTTCCCAACTGACTATTTTAAAAACTTCTTTATACAGTCTCCATTTCACAAAGATTAAAAAATGTTTTAGGTACTTTACTTGGAAACCAAAGAGGTCTTTTCAAATGAAAAGGCTGAAATAACTTTAAAGCAAATGGCAATGCTTCATTCTTCAATTTAGAACAAATTTAGTTCCATGTTTAATGAGACTACGTGGGAAATAGAAACTGGAAAGTAGGTCTCCAAAAGGAAAAAAAAATGGGTAAAGCTTTCAATCTGTTCTGACATGATATGAATATTCCCAAGTATTATCACATATTTGTACGTTACTTTCTAAAAGTGTAGCATACCCTTCAGAAATGATTGCTTATCAGAATTAGAGAAACTTGTTCCTTTATAGGATCTTACATATTATGTTTCAATTTAAATTGGCTTAATTTGAAAAAATACAATTGTCTTACATAATGTATTCGCCTTGAAAAATCAGATTCTTAATTTATCAGATTTTCACAGTAGGGAGTGGGGACATAAATCACAAATTCATAGAAAACAATCCTTAAAATGTATCTTGCTTAAACTATTATATGCCAAGTGCTTTCAGATATTTAAGGACTTTTGTACTACTATTATAATCTCAAGTATTTTAGCCCCGCAATTTGACTACATTATGAAGTGTTAACGTAAAGTTACAATTTTCCTGAAGGGTAAAGAACTAAGACATGTTGTTTTACCAGAGCTAGGAGTTCTGCTGTTCTGCCTTCTCTCGCTGCTGCTAAAAGTTCTTCTTCAAGCTTTCTTTGTTGAGTCCTTTCTACAGCTGCAAAAGGAAAGTATATGTTACTCTACTTCTAGTCAGAATCCTATTAGCAACATCATTAACAGGATGTATGAATAAAGTGACTGTGGGGAAAAAGTCACAATATTTTGAATTATAATTCAAATATAGTTAAAGACTTATTGTTATTCTCACTGCCTTGAATTTCAGATAAGGGAGTTCAACGCCTTTTAGGTGCATATGAATTTATGTTTTCAATTCAGAAGTCTAAGTATCTTACTATAACACCCATCACAGATAATTATGAATTACTTTTGCATGCTGAAATACTATTACACATCTGCCTTGATAAATTGGAGAGTAGCACTCACACCTTCTAGAACCTTAGAATCCGTTAAAAATAACAAGAAACAGCACTGGTAGAAGATGTACAAACCATGTAAGTAGATCTATACATACGTATATACTTCCACCTAATAGAAGACTTATTTTAACAAATTCTATAGCACCTAGTATATGCCAAGTACTATTCAAAGCACTTTAAAAATAACTTCCAGTTATAAAATAAGTAAGTCCCAGAGATGGAAAAAATACAGCATACAGGATAAGGCCAGTATTTTAGTAATACTGCATGCTGACAGGTAACTACATTTACCACGGTGAACACTGCATAACATATAAAAATCAAATCACTTTGTAACATACCTGAAACTAACAAAACACGGTAGGTCATCTATACTTCAATATTAAAATTTGAAAAAAATATATTAGCTCATTAAATCCTCATAACTATGCTATGAAGTAGGTGTTACTATTATTCTGATTGTATAGATGAAGAGACTGAGGCATTAAGAAGTTAAGGAATTAAACTAAGGTCACACAGCTAGGAAATGGAGGAGCTGGGATCTGAACTTGTGCAGGCTGGTTCCAGAGACCATGCTCTTACCACTATTCTATCCTGCTTCTTAAATCACACTTGCACAGAAAGAGAACAGGCAATTTGATTTAAGAAACTGCAATATGCAATAAGGTCTCTTTTTGCTAGATTTGAATTCTGTTCTGGCTTAAAAAAAACAATTTCACAGGAAGGCTCAGTAACCTCACTTAAAACATGTGCATAATATCCTTTACAAAGGCTGCAAGGGAGAAACTATAAAAGGTTTCTCAGGTCTTCCTGGCTGAAGTAAGGTCATGGACTAAAAAGCAGGTTGGGGAGCCAAGTGACTGGGGAAACACTATGAATGCGATCGTGGATACAGCTATAGCTAGAACTAGTTTAGCTTTAAGAAAAGATGGACAGTCCTAACATACCATCATCTTCTATCCTCACATTTCTGTTTCCACACCCAGACTCCCTCCCCACCTCAAAGGAAGGCACCCAAGCCTCTGCATAAGCTCTTAATGGCTTCTTCTTTTGCTGCGATTCACACTCTTCAGTGTTTCCTCTTACTGGTCCTGGGGCTACTGCACCATGAGCTCTGAGAACAGTCACATTCCTATCCCTCTTGTATGTACTTCTACTCCTGCATGTGTTACCCAGAGCTGTAAGTTATCGCTAGCAGTCAGGTACTGTTCTTACTCTTCTGTGTATCCTAGCCATTTATGACAGTGTCTGGCACGACGTGTATTTGGTCAATAAATATTTACTAAATAAGCAAACAATGCTTAATCGTGTTGGTTCTAGACTTCATGGAAAAGAGGTAAAGGGTACCCTAATGTTTCTTTTTAGATTGCCTAGGTTCATAAATGAAGGAAAATGGGGTTTTGGAGTTGCAAACACTGCATACATTCCTGTCCTCTGTTCATTAAAGACACTGAAAGATTATTGATGCAGCCAACAAAAAGGAAAAATTCCAGCTGGGGAGATGAGGCTTCCAGAGTGTTGGTAACATTCTGTTCCTTGATCTGTTGCTTACATTGATGTGTTCTGTTTGTGAAAATAGTGAGCTATACATTAATTATGTATACTTTTATCCATATATTTTATACCTCAATAAATGTTTTCAAAGGAAATATTCCATTCAAAAAATTCATTTGTCCTATAAATTTTAATTCAATTTTATTTTTTAAGTAAGTTTATTTTGGAGAGAGAGTGAGCAAGCACATGTGCAAGCAAAGGAGGGGCAGAGACAGGGAGAGAGAGAATCCCAAGCAGGCTCTGTGCTCTCCACATAGAGCTCAACGCAGGGCTCAATCTCACTAACCATGAGATCATGACCCGAGCAGAAACCAAGAGTCGGATGCTTAACTGCCTGAGTCACCCAGGCATCCCTAAATTTTAATTTTAATATGACAAACTAATTATCTATCTTTCGTTTGAATCTGCATCCCGAGTTAATAGGGAGTGCAGAGATCATGAAGTTTAACTCCCTCCTAACAACACTCTTATGTATATGCACAGGGCAGGTTAAATAGCAATACACTTGAAATGGAGGTAAGAACCTGGCAAATGTCCTTCACTGACAACAGAAAAATCACCATTTTGCAATCTCCATAGTAAGAAGTGATTCAGGACGAGAATCATTAATGCTGAAATCAGTTATTAAAAGATTAATGGTAAACAGGAAATTTGAATTTTTCTCCCCATAGATTAGTACTTACAAAGGGAGGGGGTATCTCTACAGTGGAGCACTGGGTTATCAGAGATAACATTACCAGTAATAGAACAAAATAAACAATGTTTCCTCCTAACGTGTGATGCACTGGTAAAGGATACAACCTCACCATTCCTGCCAAAAAGCAGATCCTGAATCTAAAATATATGAAAAGATTAAAAAAAAAACCCAAACTGAGACATTCTACAAATAATTCTATAATTTCCTTCCTCTTCAAAAAGGTCAAGATCATGACAAACAAAGGCTAAGGACTTATTCCAGATAAAGGAGACTAAAGCAATCTGTCAACACAATGAGAGATTCTGGATTGGATTCTGAATTGGGGGAAAAATTCTACAAAGGACATTATTTGGGCAATTGACAAAATCTGAATATAAACTATATTATTAGTGATAAATTTTTGGAAATTGGTAGTTATATTGTGATTATGTAAGAAGATATCCTTGTTCTTAAGGGATACATACTGAAATACTTAGAAGTACCACTTTCTAGAAGTTACTCCCAAATAGTTCTACAAAAAATATTAAGGAACATTACTATATAAAAGGATACACCAGATGTGGCAAAATGTTAATGACTACTGAATCTAAGTGAAGGACATACAAGTTTTCATTGCACTATAACTGAAACTTCCCTGTAGGTTAGAAATTTCTCAAAATAAAATGAAAGACAAATGGTATGTAGAAGAAGGTATTCCTCTCTAGTGCCTGACCCATAGTAGTCTAACCTCTTTCCAGGTAACTCCAATCATGTGAACTCCCTACACCTTAAAGTGCAACCCAAGCCATTATTACAATACACAGGACCCAAAGATGAACCCCTGGCACTCCATCAACTGGACCAACAACTGGCTCTGTTCTAGCACAAATAAGATTACAATATAACACTTCTTTAGATGCTTGAGTAAAATTTTGTTGTGACCACTGAGATCTGTGCTTCTGGGGTGAAACTCTTCCTGTCTCTAGTGCCCTACCCCATGATGTGGTTTCTGTTCTACCTATAGTCTTGGGGGGCTACTAGATGCACTCCCTGAAGTCTGAGCCACTTAAGGCGCTATCCACAAATTATATCTGGCTAAGGTAATCTCATCAGAGCAGAGTCAAATAACTTTCTCCTTCCATTTCCCAGGATTGCACCTTATTAGCTGACAAACTATACGTCAATGGAGCCCTTGTCCTTAGTGCATTTGAGTTTTGGGGAGATAGAACATGTCTTCATGATTGGCCCCACTAAATGTCAACTTGTCAGGCGAGCCTCAGTTCCAGGTTCTCATTTTGTTACAATTAAAATAACAGAACAAGGGCACCTGGCTGGCTCAGTTGGTAGACCATGTGACTTGATCTCAGGGTCATGAGTTTGAGCCCCATGTTGGGTGTAGAGATTACTTTAAAAATAAATTTAAAAAAGGATAGGATATGGTCAAGGACAGGACACCTCAGCCTCCCAGTTAGATCATAATATATTAAAGGGCAGGGATCACATCTAATATGTGCAATCTCCCAAAAAAATCACATAAGACAGAGCTTTAGAGAAGATGTTTAGTTGATATGCCTGTTCATTTTAAATCAAAGGGTTTTATTTTCAAGGCAAGAGTTAAGACAGTGACCTAAGGATGTCTGACAAAACTTAAAACTTAAGCAGATTTGTCAAATTTGCCATAATATTGTATGATCAAATCTTCAAAAAAAATTAAAAGTAGAAAGGTAGTAGACATGAGAAGGAGTATGGTTGATAGGCTGACATTATTTTCTAACTAGAAAACAAGAGAAAATTTTAGTTTTCAAGGACAACTGGAAAATAGAAAAAAGATACTGGTTTTTACATAGCTAAACATACTAATAATTAAGAAATACCCTTTAAATACTGAATTATCTTACCTTTCCCTGAATTGCAAAACAAAGAAACACAGGATATGTGCTCTCTACTACAGAGTAGAAATTAAGAAATCTTCTCTTCTCTAGCATAGAAATACTACCAAAAAATAATTATAGTAAAGCCCTGGCCACTCAGAGGATAATCTTAATGCATGAGAGTTTCCCAATGTAAGAATCAAAATATGTTTGTTTTATTCTATTTTAGAGAAATTGCTCTGAGTTATTGCAGACTCGTATCTTCTTTAACATAATTTAATATCTGGAGTTTCTAACGACGATGCTGATCCTTCAGGAAATTACTGTCAGCCGTTGTGCTACAATGCAGTCCTCAGGACAACGGAGCAGGCCAGCATCAAACGACTCCCACCAGCTGCACCTCTCACAGCTTCACTGTCCTCCACTTCTGTATCCTTTGTTATGATGTTTCTGCAGCCTACCAGCCACATTCTTCATGTCTCTCACTTTCTACTTTCCATTCTGTTGCAGATTTGATCATACAACATTATGGCAAGTTTTACCAACCTGTTTAAGTTTTAAAGCTGTGAGGAAAACTCAAATAATTTTGTGTCTAATCAGGGACTCCAAGATTGCATTCTCTTTAGAGCATAAGCGCAGTGCAGTCTATTCTGGCATCCCAGAAGCTATTTCTACTTATAGTCTGAACCTTGGCTATCATTAAAGTCATTACTGTTTAAGATCCATAATATTTACCTTCAAGCATGTTCCTGATTTCTTTGTCATAAGTGACTTCTTTTGCAGTCTGCCCACTCCCATTAACAACAGCAGTATCTGCATTATATTCTAAAAGAAGCATTACCAGCTCCTAAAAAAGCAGAAAAATTGTTTTTAGTTATTAAACTAAGACTTTATTATAACCCTTTTCCAAATTAGTAATTACTACCAAGTTTCTATAATAGAAACAAGAACCATAGGAATCTGTGTATTATTACATCAGTTGTATCTACAATAAGTGAATACTAAGTACAGTAAGTTGAATAGAGCCAACTCTTGAATGACACAGGTTTGAACAGGGCAGGTCCACTTACATGCAGATTTAAAAAATACAGCACATTACTGTAAATATATTTTCTCTTCCTTACATTTTCTTAGTAATATTTTTTCTCTAGCTTACTTTTTTCTAAGAATAGAGTCTATAGTACATATAACATACAAAATATGTGTTGATTAATGTTTATGTTATTAGTAGGGCTTCCAGTCAGCAGTGGGCTATTAGAAGTTTTGGGGGAGTCAAAGGTACATGTAAATTTTCAGTTGTGCAGGGCTCAGTGCCCCATCCTGTGTTGTTCAAAAGGTCAACCGTACAATTTAGCTAACTGTAATAACTGATGATTACCCAGACAATTGCCAATCCACAATTAACACAAACTTCTATAATTGATTTTTAAATAAATTATCGGATTGTTTTAACAAACTGATTCACGTGATTAAACCAAATGTATAAGTTAGCAAAGCCATTACTGAAATTGCAGCGGATAAAACATTCATTTAACGTTATTCCTACAACACCTGTTGAAAAAAAATTTCCCCAACAGACCAAGATTAAAAAAAAAATGTGAGATGTATAATACATAGACCCTCATCTTCTAAAGTGATACAGACTAGGGGCACCTGGCTGTAGGCAGTAGGTATGGGCACCGGACACTAGGTAGAACATGTGACTCTTAAAGTGATACAGACTGATAGGATACACTGCCAAAGGCATGGTTTGTAATGAAGCAAACACTCCCCTAAAATAAATATTCAACAATGAATAATTAACTATATCATTCATATTTACTCTAAGCAGTTAACTGCTCTGACAAATTTCAGACTAATCAGCAATGTATAGAAGTCCAGCATCACTGGTTCAGTTCAGTTATACAACTTAACAGGGCAGCAGAAATGAAGAAGAATGCAGATTTGCAGGAGAATGCTAGAGATCTGATGTTCAATGTTAGTACCCAGGGGTACTGGTGGATGTGGTAACACTAGGGCAGGATGAAATACAATGCTATTATAACTGCCAGGTTGATCGCATGCACAGATACATATGAAAGAATATCTTGTGTCATCACGTGTTATGTTTTCCCATGAGTTACATTTTTCCTTTGGACCAAAAAACCTCCCATGTACTTTCCAAAAAAAAAATTTTTTTTTAACTAAGAAATGCTTAAATACAACCTAAAAAACACAGTAAGTAGAAAACAAAATACTCATTGTCCTAGTCTATGACCACTATAAACATTCTGGTGTATTTCTTTCTAATCCTTTTTCCTATGCATGAGTCAGAGTTTTTTTTAAACACAACTTTTATATTAAAGTTGCTTATGTTATAACTCCTTTCACCTAATATATCATGTATTTTCCAGGATATTACATAGTATCTATATAATGATCTAAAAGATTTTTCACAGCTGAATATTATTCTAGAAAATATATTATGACATTTAAAATAGAAAAATGGTTAATATTTTAATAAAGTGAATTCTAATAAAATTTTAGAATTTCCTGTCACCTTAAAGGCAGCATTTTGGGAAAAGTGTTTTCATATGACTAAAGAAAGTAAAACAACCCACAGAATGACAGAAAATATTTACAAATCATGTATCAGATAAGAGACTTATATCCAGAATAAAGAACTTTAACTCAAAAAGATAAATAACTTACTTTAAAAATGGGCAAAGACAAAATGAACAATCAGAAAACAAAACTAAGCAAAACTTTTTAATTCCATTTACAATAGCATCAAAGGAAATAAAATACTTAGCAATAAACTCAATCATGGAGGCAAAAGACTTGTACAGTAAAACTTTAAAACATGGCTGAAAGAAATTAAAAATGACAAAAAGGGAAAACATCTAATGTTCACAGATAGTTAGGCTTAAGACTTAATAATAAAATGTGAATACCACCCAAAGCAATTTATAGATTCACTGGAATACCTATCAAATCCTAAGGATGCTTTTCCCAAAAAATAGAAAATCCCATCCTACAACTCATATGGAATCTCAATGGACCCTGAACAAATAGTACTGGGGAAAAAAAGTAAGAGATCTCACACTGCCTGATTTCAAAATTTACCTTAAAGCTACAGTAATCAAAACTGTGGTAATGGCATAAAGACAGACCTATAGACCAATGGAAGAGGATAGAGAGTCCAGAAATAAAGTTTCACATATATGCTCAAATGATCTCCAACAAGGGTGCCAAGACCATTCTAAGGGGAAAATTCCAACAAACAGTGGGAAAACTGGATACCCACATGGAGAACAAAACAAACAAAATGGAGTTGGATCTGTACCCTACGCCATACACAAAAACTAAATCAAAATGGATCAAAGACCTAAAGTGTGAGATCTAAAACAATAAAGATCTTAGAAGGACACCTAGCAGAAAAACTCCAAGACGCTGGATATAGCAATGAATTTTGGCTATGACACACAAAGCACAGGCAAAAAGGAAACTGGACCACATCAAAATTTAAAACTTTGAACATCAAAGGGCATATCAAGAGAGTGAAAAGGCAATCCAGAGAATAGGAGAAAATACTTGCAAATCATGTGTCTGATAAAGTTATATCCAGAATATGTAAGTAACTCCTAAAACTCAACAAAAACCCCCAAACAATCCAACTTAAAAATGGGCAAAAAATGTGAAAAAGCTACAAGCTATATGATTCCAACTACACACTACTCTGGAAAGAGCAAAACTATGGAGACAGTAAAATTATCAGTAGTTGCCCAGGGCTGGACTAGGGAGAGGAATAAACAGGCAGAGTGCAGAGACAGTGAAAATACTCTGTATGATGCTATAATGGTAGATACATATTATTATACCTTTGTCCTAACCCAAAGAACATAGAAGATTGAACCCTAAAATAAACTATGGACTGAGGGGGGAGGGGGGGTTTCTGATAGGTCAATACAGGTTCAGCAATTGTAACAAATGGACCACTCTGGTGGAAAATGATAATGGGGGAGGCTATGCATGAGTGGAGACAGGGCACATGTAAGAAATCTCTATCTTACTCCATGAATTTTGCTGTGAACCTGAAGGTGCTCAAATTTAAGACCTCAAAATAAAAATATATATATATTTTTAATTTAAATATATTTATTTATATATTATATATATTATATTATAATATATATTATATATATATTATATTATATATATAATATATATTATATCATATATATTAAAATATATATTTTAAATAAACGGGCACAGGACTACAACCGACTGTTCTCCAAAGAATGGCTGAGAAGTACACAAATAGATGCTGAACATTTGCGTTACAGACATGGAAATCAAAAACAAATGAGGTAATATTTGACAACCATTATAATGCCTAAAATTAAGAAGAATGACAAGTGTTGGCGAGGATGTGGAGAAACTGGAACCTTCATACAATGCTAGTGGGAATGTAAAATGGTGCAGATGCTTTGGTAAACAGTTGGACAGCTCTGCAAAATACTAAACATAAAGATGCTATAGGATGCAGCAATTCCACTTCTTAGGTACACACCCAAGAAAAATGAACTGAATGATAAAATCTTACACATAAATGTTCAGAGCAGCATTATTCATAACACCTGAAAAGTGAAAACAACCCAAATGCCCATCAGTTGATAAATGGATAAATAAAATGTCCACACAATGGAACATTATTTGTCAAGAAAAAAGAATGAATTACTAACATATGCCATGTCATGGATGAACCATGAAAATATTAAACTAAAAGAAGCCAGTCACAGAAGACCACATATTACACGATTCCATTTATATTAGATTCCAGAACAGGCACATCCATAGAGATAGATGAGTAATTGCCTGGGGAGGAGGGGAAGAGGGAACAGGGAGTTAGAGGAGTATGTGGCTTCTTTTTGGAGTGATGAAAATGTTCTAAAACTGTTGACGGTCTGTTAACATAGTTGAGTCACTGAATTGTGTACTTTAGATGGCTGAATTGTTCAGTGTATGAAACAGATCGCAAAATTGCTTAAAAAATGATTAGAGTTATTCAAGCCTGGTACCACATTGGCACATTTGAGTTAAGGAATGTTATTTCTCAACCTATTTAATAGCTCACCTAATTGCCTTATACCATTTTTGCAACTGCACAGAGTTCAAGTGATTAGCCTGATATGATCTTTAGGAAGGCTATAACAATTAATGTGGAACTTGAATGATCTAAATCCCCAAAGGGACAGACTATGGAGAATGGGCAGAGGAAATGGGATGAGCAAAGGTACAGAGAAATACCTCTGTTAAGAGAAAAGAATGTGCTTCAATAATGAGGAAAAGGGCATAGGGAGCAAACAGGGCAATGTGGAGTTGCTATATGCAATTATAGGGAGCTCAGGTTGTCTGAAAGGTAAAGGGATACGTGTGGAAGGTTTCAGAAGAATCGTATCAGATTACAAGTTGGAAAAAGCAGTGGACCGCTGTGTGAAAAAGATTTAGAGCAAAAGTTCCCAGAATTTGCTTCCACAGCAGGATCAGTGTCCCCCATGAAATCTACAGAAATGCAAGTTCTCAGGCCCCATCTCAGACCCAATGAATCAGAAATGATGGGCACGGGGCCCCCAGCAACCTGTCTTTTAAGAAGCCCTCCAGGTGAGGAATATAAGCGCTCAGGCAGGAGCAGTATCAGAAAAGGTTGTTGTTCACTGAATCATAATTTGAAAAAAGAAGGCACCTTAAGAGACTAGTGGTTGGACTTCTAATCCAGGGACATGAATTAGACTACCTATCTGACATGTAGGTCAGTGCCTATTTTTAATGCCTCAGTGAGTAGAAGAGGTTTTAATTTTCTTTAAGAGTCTGTTGCAGGATCATTGTTCCTATGTTCAGAATAAAGTAAGCCTAACTGTGTTTCTCTATGCCAAAATTAAAGACCATCCTGCCTTCTTAACCACTTTGCCCAGACACCAAACAATGAGTCATTATCTTCCTCTTCACCTCCCAGGACCTGGAATTCCTAATCTAGTCCTGAGTAGTCAGTGGTGCTTTACAAAAGTCCCCAACTCCATCCACTTCTCCCTCACAGTCACTTGTCACCAGCTGAATATGTGGCTCTCCACTCTTGTTATTCACTTCACATGCGTAAACTTTCAACATTATGCAAGACTCTCCACGAATCAGAGAAAACAAACTTAGATAATGAATAACAAAGGGATCCCAAAATCAGAGCTGACATTAGCATACTGACCGGGCTTCCCCCCCACCCCCCCGCACAGGGTGGAATTAAGAGATTTCAAAATTAGAAAAGTAATTGGGGAGACAGAGCAGTCCAGGTAAAGAGCAAGGAGTTTGTTCTCAAGTGGAGACAGCAAAAAGGAGGATTTAAAGTAAAACATATTTCAACAACCAACTCAAATACTGCAAAAGGAGCAGATGTAGAGGAGGAGGAGTCCCACTTTAGAAGCATGAAGTTTCAAGATTCCTGAGGGCAGGTAAGGACGTCCAACATGCAGCCCAACAGAGGACCTGTATGCCTGGAGAGAAGCAGGAGGTCCAAACACGTATTTCTAAATAATCCCCCAGGAAAAATAATGAAGCCATAAGAGGACGTGGCTTTCATTATGGGGAAAGTTTCAAGGGAAAAGGGAAGAGTGGTTAAAAAAAAAAAATCAGAGAAGCACCTATAATAAAGGGTACAGAAAAAAACAATAGGAACCATCAAAGCAACCAGATATGCCACAAGAAGAGTCTCTCCTCCCAGAAGTGATCAGCTTTGTTAGGTACAGAAACATAGGTACAGAAAAATGTGAAAACAGAAAATCTTAAAAACAGTAAACCACTGACACTGATGACCTTGAAGAAAACATTCAGTGCATGGGTAGAGCCAGGATCTCTACTACAAAGAGTCAAAATAACCAGGTGCTAAGGAAGCTGAAAAAGAGTAGACACATTTAAATATTTTTTAAAAGTCAGAAAACATGCATCTTGCTCAAAGAAGGTTTCCTTCCCACCCAATCTCAAGTAGCATGTGCCCACCCCCTAACTCCTTTCCCTTTGCCCAGTTTGAATTATTTTCATAGTGTGTTAACTTCCTGTACCTACTGTCTGTTCTCCCCTATGAAGTTTGTCCACTTTGTTCATTGTTATATCCACTCCACGCAAAACGGCTACTCATTTAATATTTATTCCTAAATAAATATATTTTGCTTAAAATATTCCTGGTCAAGATAGCATTTTGACCAATTTGTCAAACAACTAACTACCAAGAAGGCGGAGTAAAGTATTAACTTTGAGCCTAATACCTTTTTTTTTTTAATGGGTGCCACATAGTACATTCGGCCTAGTAGTACACAACAAAGATTACAGCAAAACAAAATTAACACAACTGTAAATCGTGCCCCTAAACTGCCCTAATCCACTCTGCTTAGTAAATTGTCATTCCCTTACTGTACCATTACTCTGCTACCATAATAGAATTCATCTCAAACACTTAGAGAAAAATGCCCATACCCAGATTGTTTTTTAATAATAGCTTTAGGACATAAGTCGCATACCATAAATTTCACCCTTTTAAAGCGCAGTTCTGTGGCTTTTAGTATATTCACAGAGTTGTGCACAACCGTCACTATCTAATTTCAGAACATTTCATTACCTCAAAAAGAAATCTTACCCATTAACCACTCCCCAATCCTCCTTTACACCCCTGGCAACCACTAATCTACCTTCTGTCTATGGATTTGCCTATTCTGAATATTTCTATAAATGGAATTATCCAATATGCAGTGGCTTTTTGTGTATGGCTTCTTTCACTCAGCACGTATCCAAGGTTTCTTTGTGTTTCAGCATATGTCAGTACTTCATTCCTTGGTATAGCTGCCTAACATTCCAACAGTATGGATGCACCACACTTTGTTTATCTATTCATTAGTTAATGAACATCTAGGTTGCATCCACCTTTGGGTTATTATGATGTTATGACCATTCCCATGTTGATTTTTTAAAATTAATCTACTTTTAGCAGAAATTCCACATGAAAATTTTACTGCCTTTTTTTTTAATGTTTATTTTTGAGAAAGAGCGCGCGCGCACGAGTGGGGGAGGAGCAGAGAGAGAGAGGGAGGCACAGAATCTGAAACAGGCTCCAGGCTCTGAACTGTCAGCACAGAGCCCAACGCGGGGCTCGAACTCACAAACCGTGAGATCATGACCTGAGCCGAAGTCGGATGCTCAACCGACTAAGCCACCCAAGTGCCCGTGAAAATTTTACTTCTTGTAAAGCAATCTCTTAATGCAGTCTTCAGGTTTCAAAGTTAGAAAAAAGAAATAATTTCTACAAATTATGATCACTGAACTCTTAGAATTTAGGAGAGGTTCAAGAAAACTACTTCAACAATGAGTTGTAACTTCAATACAATTCTAAGGGAAATATCACAATACTTTGCGGGGGGCTCACTATATTGACACATTGTATTAGAGAAAGCAGGGAAATGTGTTAAAACATTTAAAATATAGCTATAAAAAACATACCATGCATATATGGCCAATTAATTTACAACAAAGGAGCCAAGAACATACAATGGGGAAAGGACAGTCTCTTCAACAAATGGTGCTGGAAAAATTGGACAGTCGCATGCAAAAGAATGAAATTGGACCACTATCTGACACCATACACAAAAAGTAACTCTACATGGATTAAAGATTTGAACCCAAGACCAGGAAACCATAAAACTCCTAGAAGGAAATGTAGGCAGTACACACCTTAACATGTGTCGTGGTGATGACTAAAGGTAACAAAAGCAAAAAATTAAAAAATGAAAGTAAAAAGTAAGTGGGACTATATCAAACTAAAAGACTTCTGCAGAGCAAAAGAAACGATCGGCAAAATGAAAAGGCAACCAACTGAGGCATCTGGGTGGCCTCTCAGTCGGTTAGGCATCCAACTTCAGCTCAGGTCATGATCTCAGGGTTCCTGAGTCTCAGCCCCACTTCAGGCTCTCTGCTGCAGCACAGAGCCCACTTCAGATTCTCTGTCCCCCTCTCTCTGCCCTTGCTCACTTTTTCTCTAAAATAAATAAACATTAAAAAATCTTACAGAAAAAAAAAGGCAACCAACTGAATGGGAGAAAATATTTGCAAATTGTATGTCTGATAAGGGGTTAATATCCAAAATACACAAAGAATTCCTTCAACTCAACAGCAGAAAAACAATCCAATTAAAAGATGAGCAGAGGATCCAAATGGACATTTTTTGGAAGAAGGTATACAGATGGCTGACACATATGAAAAGATGCTATACATCACTAATCATCAGGGAACACAAATCAAAACCACAATGAGTTACCACCTCATACCTGTGAGAATGGTGGTTATCAAAACACGTGTTGGTGAGGATGTGGAAAGAAAAAAAAAAAAAAAGGATTCCCACGCCTGTGCACTGTTAGTGGGAATGTGAATGGGTGCAACTATGGAAAACAGTATGGAGGTTCCTCAAAAAATTAAAAATAGAATATACGACTGGGCAATCTCATTTCTAGGTATTTATCTACAGAAAACAAAAATACTAACCCAAAAAGATACCAGCACACCTATGTTCGCTTCGGTATTATTCACTATAGCCAAGATACGTAAACAACCTCAATGTCCATCAATGGATGAATGGAATAAAGAAATGGCGGTATACATATACAATGGAGTATTATTCAGCCATAAAAAGGAGGAATATGTTGCCATTTGCAACAACATCGATGGACTGCAAGGACATTGTGCTAAGTGAATAAGTCACAGAGAAAAACAAATACTACATGATTTTCCTTACAGGAATCTAAAACAAAAAACCAAACTCAAAGATAGAACAGACTGATGGCTGCCAGATGCAGGGGGTGGAGGGGTAGACAAAATGAGTAAAGCATATCAAAAGGTACAAACTTCCAGTTATAAAGGAAATAAATCATGAGGATATAATGCACAGCACAGGGACTATAGTTAATACTGTACTACATATTCAAAAGTTAAAAGTAGATCTGAAAAGTTCTCACAAGAAAAATCTATTTACAGTGATGGATGTTAACTATACTTACCGTGATCATTTTGCAACATATACAAATATTGAATCCTTATGTTATATACCTGAAACTAATGTTACAAATTAATTATACCTCAATTTTTTTTTAAAGATTATGGGGCTTGAACTCACAACCCCAAGATCAAGAGTTGCATGCTCCACCAACTGAGCCAGCGAGATGCCCCAATTATACCTCAACTGTTTTAAAAGGTTATATTTTTTAAAAGCTAGTGACTTAAAATAGTAAGCTTTAATTATCCAATAGCCATACATGTGGAAATACAATTCCCCAAACTTAGGCAAATAAAGTATTCCTCCAAATCCAAATTTTTATTGAAAAATATCAGCAGCTGTGCATCTGAAAAATGATGCATGATTTCCTAAGATCATAATAAATCAAGAGCAAATTTAAGGCTAGATTTGATATTAAAAAAGTTATTTCTAAAAAAAATTACATACCAATACCTAATATTTAATTAACATTTACAACGTATCAGACACTGTTCCAAGAGTTTCATTAACTCATTTAAATTTTCACAAAAATCCTGTGTGGCAGGTACTATTATAACCCCTTTTTAAAAATGGGAAAGCTGAGGCACTGAGGTCAGTATGTGTTATATACACTCACATGAAAACACACCACAGTCTACTATACAAATTCAACAAAGTTCACACTACAACGAAAGTCAGCAAGCCCTACTCATGCTTACCGACCTCTACAAGTTTTGAGAAACATCACTCTTAAATGTGAATTAATAGCCAATTACAACCAAGATTTGAGATCTGACTAGCACAAAGGACAAAGATCAAGAGAGGTAAGAAAAAAAACTTCAAAAATGAAGAAAACCTTAAAAAGAACACATCCTCAGAAAAATTAGATATTTCTTTATTAAACAAGAAATGAAGATTACAAAAAAGGGAACATTTAGAGAAAAATAAAGGACTCTTAAAAAATAATAGCAAATTAAATATTCAATAGAAAAATTGGAAGATCTCTCCCATGAAAATAGGGGAGGGGAAGATACCTAAGAGGGAGTGAGTACAGGTGAAAAAAAGATAAAAGAATTAGAGAATCAATTATGGAGACCTTTTATCTGGTCACCTAGAATTCCAAAAAGATAAAACTGAATATAGAAATACACATGCATAGCCACATGTAGTTTTTTAAAGAAGCAATTCACAGCATCTTAAAGATTCCTAAGACATGCTAAATATTAACTGATCCACATAAGGCACAGACACATGACCAACTTAACTAAACATGTAAGTATTAGCACAGTCTCTGAAGTTACAAGAAAAGCCTATTTCATAAATTAACTAGGACTTGCAGATTTCACCTGGGATTTAAAAAGCTGGAAGGTGCATCATACCCCCTCTAACAAAAACAAAAGTAAACAAAAAAAAAAAGCAGAGGGGTGCCTGGTGGCTCAGTCCATTCAGTATCCAACTCTTGATTACAGATCATGTTCGCACAGTTCAGGGATCGAGCCCTGCATCTGGCTCTGCACTAACAGTGTGAAGCCTGCTTGGGATTCTCTCTCCCCCTTTCTCTGCCTCTACCCTGCTTGCATGTTCTCTCTCAAAAATAAAGAAACTTAAACTATTTTGGGGGGGCACCTGGATGGCTTGGTTGGTTGAGCATCTGACTTCAGCTCAGGTCATGATCTTACCGTCTTTGAGTCGAATCCCGCATTGGGCTCTGTGCTGACAGCTCAGAGCCTGGATCTTGCTTCGGATTTTGTGTCTCCCTCTCTCTCTGCCCCTCCCCCACTCATGCTCTGTCTCTGTCAAAAATAAACATTAAAAAAAAATTTTTTTTTTTTAATATTTTTTTCGGGATGCCTGGGTGGCTCAGTTGGTTAAGTGTCTGACTTCAGCTCAAGTCGTGATCTCATAGTTCGTGAGTTTGAGCCCTGCAGCAGGCTCTGTGCTGACAGCTTAGAGCCTGGAGCCTGCTTCAGATTCTGTGTCTCCCTCTCTCTCTCTCTCTGCCCCTCCCCTACTCATGCTCTCCCTCTCTCTCAAGAATAAATGTTAAAAATTTTTTTAAATATTTTTTTCGAAAAAGGGGAAAAAACAGATAATCTATAAAACTACTGCGCTGAACCCAGAGAAACAAGGTGGTATGGTGACCGACTATAAGCCCCTCTCATTTTATTGTACTTTGCAGAGTTTTTGTTTTGTTTTTTACACCAACTGAAGCTTTGTGGCAACCTTGCATTGAACAAGTCCATCAGAACTATTTTCCAACAGTATCTGCTTACTTAGTATTTTTGTGTCACATTTTGTTAATTCTTGCATTATTTCAAACATTTTCATTATCATTACATTTGTTATAATGATCTGTGATCACTGATCTTTAAAGTTACTATTATAATTGCTTCGGAGCACCATGAACCGTGCCCATAGCAGACAGGAAGCTTATCAATAAATGTGTGTGTTCTGACTGCTCCAGTGACCAGCCATTCCCCCAATTCCCTCTCCTCAGGCCTCCCTGGTCTGGGAGACACAATGTTGAAATTAGGCCAGTTAGTAACTCTATGAAGACCTCTAAATGTTTATTCAAATGAAAAGTCACAGGTCTCTCACTTTAAATCAAAAGTCAGAAATGGTTAAACTTAGTGAGGAAGGCATGTCCACAGCTGCGTCAGGCTGAAGGCTAGGCTCTCAGGCCAAATAGCCAAGTTGTGAGTACAAAGGAAAAGTTATTGAAGTAAATTAAAAGTGCTACTCCAGTGAACACGTGAATGATTTAAAGAAAAAAAAAAAGCGAAACAGCTTTATTGCTGAAATGGAGAAAGTTTGAGTGGTCTGGATACAACATCAAACCAGCCACAACATTTCCTCAAGCCAAAGCCTAGTCCAGAGCAAGGCCCTAACTCTCTTCAATTCTATGAAGGCTGAGAGAGAAGGAAGCTGCAAAAGAAACGTCTGACGCTAGCAGAGGTTGGTTCATGAGGTTTAAGGAAAGACACGATCTCTGTAACACCAACGTGCAAGGGGAAGCAGCAAGTGCTGATGTAGAAGCCGCCGCAATTATCCAGGAGATCTAACTAGACCATTACTGAGGGTGGCTACACTAAACAACAGATTTCTAATCTAGATGAAATAGCCTTATTTTGGAGGAAGACGCCATCTAGGACTTTTACAGCGAGAGAGAAGTCAATGCCTGGCTTCAAAGCTTCAAAGGACAGTCTGACTCTTGTTAGGGACTATTGCAGCTGGTGACTTTAAGTCGAAGCCAATGTTCAAATAGCATTCCAAAAACCCTAGAGTCCTTAGGAATGGTGCTAAATCTACTCTGCCTAGGCTCTAGGAATGGAACAACGAAGCTAGATGATACCATATCTGTTTATAAATGGTTGACCAAATATTTTAAGGCCACTGTTGAGGTCTACTGCTCAGAAAAAAAGATTCCTTTCAAAATATTACTGCCCATTGACAATGCACCTGGTTACCCCAGAGCTTTGATGCAGATGTAGAGTGGGATTAATGTTGTTTTCATGCCGGTTTACACAACATCCATTCTGCAGCCCATGGATCAAGGAGTAATTTCAACTTTTAAATCTCCTGACTTAAAAAATACATTTCATAAGGCCATAGCTGCCATAGTGATCCTTCTCATGGATTTGAGCAAAGTAAATTGAAAAACTTCTGGAAAGGATTCACCATTCTAAATGCTGTTAAGAACATTTATGATTCAAAAGAAGAAGTCAAAATACTATCAACATTTGTGGAGTTTGGAAGAAGTTGATTCCAATCCTCATGGATGACTTTGAGGGGTTCCAGACTTCTGTGGAGGAAGTCACTGCAGATGTGGGGGAAACAGCAAGAGAACTAGAACTAGAAGTAGAGTCTGAGAACGTGACTGAATTGCAATCTTATGATAAAACTTTAACAGATGAGGAGTTGCTCCTTCTGGATGAGCAAAGAAAGCTGTTTTTTTGAGATGGAATCTACTCCCTGTGAAAATGCTGTGAAGACTATTAAAATAACAAAAGTCAGAATATTACATAAATTAAGTTGATGGCAGGGTTTGAGAAGATTGGCTCTAATTTTGAAAGAAGTTCTACTGTGGGTAAAATGCTATCCAACAGCCACACATGCTACAGAGAAACAGTTCGTGAAAGGAAGAGCTGATCCACGTGGCAAACTGCATTGTTGTCTTATTTTAAGAAATTGCCACAGCCACCCCAACCTTCGGCAACCACCATCGACATGGAGGCAAGACCCTCCACCAGCGAGATTACAACTTGCTAAAAGCTTGGATTATGCTTAGCATTTTTTAATCCATAAAGTATTTTTGAAGTATATACATTGTTTTGTTAGACATAATATTGCACACTTAACAGACTATAGTGTAAACATAAATTTTATATGCGCAAGGATACCAAAATATTCATTTGACTTACTTAGTTGTAATATTTGCTTTATTGCAGTTGTCTGGAAACAAACCCGCAATATCTCTGAGCTATGCCTGTAGTCTGGAATCTAAGGAAACTGCCCCAAAGTAAGCACTGGCTCACTGTGGTAGGTATGGGAGTAAGACAGGGACTGGCCAACAAGCAGATAACATAATTCAGCTGAAATTTTTAACGAACTGCTACAGGATGAAAGGTTAGCATGAGAACCTCTGCGAGCCACAGGTATGGGGGGAAGCTCCTACCCACCTGCAGGATCTTCCCCACAGACCTCCACTTGGTGCTTTAAAAAGTGTAAAAAAAAAAAAAAAAAAAGGAGGTTCAGGCAGGTGACCAGAAAAAGCCTTTCCCTCAGTGGTGCCAGGCCTGGAGGAGGGGGACTGCCACTGCAGCAGAGAAAGCATAAAGCCCCAGGCAAGCCTCTCTGCCTCAGGCTATTCCTTAAGGAACAACACTGCTGTGAGAAGGTCGGCAAATTTTTCACCCACAGGGCACGGTGAGGATCCTCTCAGCCAAGGAAAGGGACAGGAAACAATCAAGGATCCATACCACCAAAGGTCCCCTACCGTTATGGGAGGAGCAGGGTCACTGATTGACCACCATCTAAGAAATCCCTGTCCCAGACCTAAGATGGAGTTTGGACCAGGACCACAGAACTCACTCCATCCCCTCCTCTCACCACCCCCCCTCCCCAAGGCTAACAAGTACTGAGAACAAGCAAGAATAGTCAGTTCATGGGGGAAAAGCAACAGCATGGACAGAAACGCACTCTGAGGCACAAGACACACTAGGCAGGCCTAAAGCTTAGAGTAAAGCAGGAACATTACACACACACACACACACACACACACACACACACACACACACACAGCAAAACAACCCTCCAGAAAAATCAGCCTGCACCTTATGCAGAGGTAATACTGAATTTGGAAATAGAAATTTGAAGCCAGTGGTACACAGAAGGTAGCTATGGCAACAAGAAAACCCAAGCTCAGACCAACTCCAGACTAGACTGACCGGACCTCCCACACTAAGAAGAGGTATGCTCATTTCCAGGCCCAATACTATGTACCTCTGTCTCTACTAGCTTGCACACACTGTTTAACATCCCATAAAAAGTTACCAGACACACAAACAGCAGGAAAAAGCAATCCACTGTCAAGAGACAAGGTCATCAACAGAATGACACAGAAATGACCAAGATGTTGAAACAGAGAATTAAAAATAACTAGGATTACATTAAAAGGTCTAGTGGAAAAGGTGGACTACATACATAGTAAGAGTTTCAACTGATAAATGCAAACTATAAGAAAAGTTAAAGGAAAATGCTAGAAATAAAAATCATAGTAACAGAAATAAGGAATGCCTTCTTCGATGGTATCAGGAGACATCAGGACAATGGTCAAGATAGATCAGTAAACCTGAAGATAGTGATTTCTATTGACCCATGACAAAAAAGGGAAGAGAAAGAGAGGGATGGGAGAGAAAATGAAGAAACAGAACTGAGCACCCAGTGGATGATCAGTCTAACAAATGTGTAGTAAGTTACTGAAGAATTTGTATGAGGCAGTAGTTTCTCCATCTAGTAAAAATGGGTAAAAAAGTAAAAAAAAAAAAAAGACAAAAGCATTATCTGCTATGCCCATATAATTTGTCTTCAGGAATGCCATGTTGTTAGCCTTTTCCAGAACTTCTGCAGGCCAGTCCTCCTGACCTTGCCCCTCTGAACTCACTGCTCATTACCATAATTACATCCACCTGGCTTCTGATGTTTAAGTGCCACCTCCTCTACTGTCTCAGGGGACTAGGACACAGCCCCCACCCTGCACACCCCACTATCAGTGAACCAGGTCTACAATGGCATTTCCTAATGGCAGCCCTAGACTTGAGAGGATAGTTCTTAATAAGTTTCCCAGTGATGCTGGTGGTTTTTCCACCAGTCATTTCTTCCTGTTTTGGTAAATGATGTATCCTCTAAGGCCTTCCAGGTACAAAATGACCTGGTATAATCTTACATACTATGTCCAATCTAGCAAGCCTTCTTATTTAGAGCCTTCTACTGTCTGCAATGGCATTTCTGGCATTTTGACATCTATAGGGGGCCACTGCTTTTTGTCCATGCTGCTAAGGAAGCACCCAAGTAAAAATTTGTACCATCAAAAAAAGTCAATGATGAATGGTCAGAAGCTGAAGTCAGTCGCTGAAGAAGTCATGATACCTTGTCCAGTTTTCTGGACTTGAATCAGTTTTGGACTGAAAACTATTAAAGGAGAGACCTAATTCCAGAAGGAAAGATTTTGCAACACCAAACCAAACCTACACAGCTACGAATTTCCTAGACTATTCCCAAGGGGACAAATGACCTTTTATTCAAGTAACTACACTGGGGAAAAGGGAATATCCACACATCTCAGGAATTGTTAGGTATAAGGTCCAAGCTGACACTGATGCCAAGAGACCCAAAGTGTCATCTGTCTCCTTAGTAAGGGGGCATATACGAGAGCGAGATGATAAATGAAACCCTGGCCCAGGTCTGGCTCGCAGTGCATACACTGGGTCCACAATGACATCTAATAGTCACTCCCTGAGTCTGTGAACACAAAATTGGAACACACACACTCAGTTGTTGGCAAAGTGTCACATGGCTCCCTTGGTCTATAGTGTAAGAGCCAATGGAAGGCTCTAAAATTGCCCTCCCCCATCTCTTGGCCAAGATAAATCAAAACGAATATCCCATATGGGGAGAAATGGGAGAAATTAGTGCCACCCTCAAAAACCTAAAAAGGCAGGGGTGACAGTCCCTACCATATTTCCATTTAATTCACCAGTCTAACGCTGCAAAAACCAGAGGAATGTGGAGGATTGCAGAGGACTTGCATAAACTCAAATAGCCCCGATCGTAGCCACTCTGCCAGACATACTGTGTTTGCTAGAGCAAGTTAATACTACTTAAGGACATGGTACACAGCAACTAATCTGACAAATGTAGTCTTTTCTTTCCCCATTAGGAAAAAAGATCAAAACCGGTTTGCATACCCATAGACAACAGGATACACGTACAGTTTTGCCCCAGAGCCATTTGGTCATCCCGCAGAACATCACACTGGGTCCACTTTATCAATGATATGTTAATAGAACCAAATGAACAAGAGGTTAGAATGTTGAAAGCCTTGGTAAGACATGATGCTCTAGGGAGTGGGAAATAAATCTTGGGGAGAATTCAGGGACTATGTGATGTCAGTAAGTTTTTAGGCGTTCAGTGGTCTGGGTAATGCCAGGACACGGTCTCCTAAGCAAAGAACAAAGTATTCCATCTTGCACTTCTCAAAATGGAGAAGTACAATGTCTGATTGGTTTCTTCCGGTTCTGGGCAGCACAGTCCACACCTGAGGATAATGCTCTGATCCAAGGCCAAGAGATCAGAGAGGCTGCTTGAACAAGTGGCTCCTCTATCAAAGGCCCAGAGGTAAGAAGAGTTAGAGGTAAAGATGAACTCGAATGTCAGAAGAAAAGGAGGACTGTACATAGTGGGGAAATGGAGGAGTATGTCTGGCATGCAGATGATACACACAGGTGTCTCTTGGTATTCCCTAGTCCAGTTACAGTAAATGAATGAGTGTAGCAACCACAAGCTTAGGAAGGGCATGACCTTTGCAGACCTCCAGTGATGAGGGCCTGAGTCATAGTACTGGGTAACCCACGAAGAGCAGACATGTAAGCCAAGGGGAGGCTGTATCTAGAATGGACAGCACAGGAGGGAGAAAATGATTCAGTTGTGGCCCAAAGGCCAACTAAGCAACAAGGGCCATAGTCTGCCCCACTATCGTCCTTCCTCCTGCCCACTGGGACCCTGAAGAGGCTGCTCCCCAAAGCGTATGAAGAAGTGAATCTGAGCAAAATAAAAGGTGAGCTGTGGTCCGAGCTGTGCTGCACCACCCAGACTCACCCTGAGGAATAAGGGACTTACTTCCCTAGATGCTAGGAGTGACCAAGACACAGCTGTTACCTTTAGTCATTTCAGGGACCATCTCAGCTGAAGAGGGCTGCCTTGTACAAGGTCATGTCCCTTCCCAGGGCAGCCTGTATCCACTGACTGACCATCACCGGTGTTGTGTTCCTTCACCTCCAAGTGGGACAGTTCTGATGGGTCATCTCTTCTGTAGAGCTCCCCATCATTGGCTGAGGTGTCCCTTAAGAGTACATCACAGATTGACTTCAGCCTCTGCCCACTCCTGCTTCCTTCCTTCCCTGCTACAGTGTGATCCCACAGCACTCCCATTGACCTGTGGCAGCTCAGGAGGCTTTCCGGGAAGCCCAACCTGTAAGAACTAGCAATGTTTATGCCTATAGTTCAGAGTTGTCATTCTCTATTAAATGAGATGCTACATATCAAGTCATCTGTGCAATGCCTGATATACAGTAGGCATTTAATACATACTCGTGAGAGATGGGATCTTGAAGAACAAGACAGATAAGTTTATATAAACCCCAGGATTATATGTGTCTTCTATATGCCAGGTGGTGACAGATATACAGTTCCTGAGACACAGAACATAGGAAGCACATATTTTTTAAAAATCTTTTTTTGATATTTATTTTTGAGAAAGAGAGAGACAGAGAGAGATGGAGACACAAAATCTGAAGCCAGCTCCAGGCTCTGAGCTGTCAGCACGGAGCCCAACACAGAGTTTGAATTCACGAGCCTCAAGATCATGACCTGAGCCGAAGTCAGACGCTTAACCCACAGAACCACCCATGAGCCCCAGGAAGCATGTATATTAAATTTATTCTCAGATCTGCTGGAAAATAGTAGCCAACACAAAATTCAGTACCACAATCCCATTATTTGCTATATTGATTGTAGCCCTATTTTGTACTGATCATAAAGATATAAAAATTTCAGAATTCTAACTGCATTAAAAAAAAAAGGAATACTAAATACATCCTAAAATTCTGGTATGTTAATTTTTATTATAAAACACCAGCAGGGGGCGCCTGGGTGGCTCAGTTGGTTAAGCGGCTGACTTCAGCTCAGAGCATGATCTCACAGATCCTGGAATGAGTTCCAGCCCCACGTCGGGCTCTGTGCTGACAGCTCAGAGCCTGGAGCCTGCTTCAGGTTCTGTGTCTCCCTCTCTCTCTGCCCCTCCCCTGCTCACACTCTCTTTCACTCTCTCAAAAATAAACATTAAAAAAAAATTAAACAAAACAAAACAAAAACACCGGAGTTCACTAATTACCAAGAAAGCCTGAAGGTCCCTCACAAAATTTTGGGAGATTTTATATATTCAAACAGACAAGAATGTAAAGTACTTTAATAACAAATTAAATCCCTTTTCAACACTTTGTATTTATTAAATCACAGAATCTATCATATTTTAAGTTATATTCATGGCAAAGGATCACATCAAAACAAGATAATTGGATTCCTTTCATGAGCACATGAAAGTTTAATTAAAAAATTAAACTTTTTGCAAAATTCAATCATACTCAAATATTAAGCACATACATTTTAAAGTTTCCTATGTGATGTACCCACTTAGCATCAGCTAAATTTTCTAATATAAGAGATGATATATGTGCTAATATTTGAATCAACGGCCCAACTTAGCACAATCTCATGTTCGAAGTTCAAGAATACAGTAGAAATGGACAAATATGTAAAGAAGAACCAAGTACAGATAAATGAACTGATCTTATGTGGGTAAGATGGACAGAAAGACATGTGCTGTGCTCATCAACGACACAAAAATTGAAATGTGTTAACTCCTTGAAAGCAAGATTAATGCAATCTAGTAATAAAAACATACACAGCAGTAACTACCAAGTAGAAGATAAAAGAAGGTGATGTAAATATTTAGGAAATCTGGAAAAAGCATAGCTTTCTTCCAGCTGCAGTAAGTCAGGAAAGAATTTATGCAGACAGCACCTGAACTGCACTTTCAAGAATGGGTAGACTTGGGCCATGGGAATCAGATAACAAACAACATTCTTACACAGAAGAAACAAGTGGTGCAGGGCTATCAAGAGCAACAAGTTCACATATGGATCAGGCAAATTAAACTATTTGCAGCTCATTTTTGAAATCCCATAGAGTATAGCAATTTACCCACTACCTTTATTTTTTTACTGTAAACGTTACACATTTTTCTCAGCTTTAGCAAGACTCCATACCTGGTTCACAAGGATCAACACATGAACAAATAGACTGTAATGGTGTAAAATGTACTAATTAAAACATGCTTATTAATCACATACTTACAGGGCTCATTCATGGTAATTTATGCAAAAATTAAAGCTAGTCATTAGATTTATGTCGTTTCACACGTAGAAAATGTGAAACATAATAAACTCATTAACTTGTGATACACACACAAATCCTCCTAGTATAGGATTTTAAAATAACCTTTAGGGATATTAAACTATGGTCAGTAATCAAATAAGCCCTCTACCATAGTTAATTTACCAGATCATTCAAATAATCACACACAAAAAAAATCAGGATAAAGGGGAAAGCAATTTTTGGCTATGGAAGTATGAAAAGATCAGAGAACAGTCATCCTGAAAAATGAGTATAAAAATGAACAAAACGAAATCATTTAATGGTGCTGGATATTCAGTTAAGACAAACAACAAACTGAGAGGCAACTCAACAGGAACTAGAACGCCAGGCAAGATCATCAGGCATCATTAGCTTTGAAGCCACAGGCCATTCCTATCCCACACCCACCTCCATATCTCCTAATACCACCACATTGTGGGGACAGGATTTCAACATATGAATTTTAGGGGGACACATTCAGTCCCAAACAGAAACAATGCTAAAACATTAAAACATTTAAAAAAAAAAGAGCAGAGATATCAGGCCAGGCATATTCCAGATTTCACAAATGAAGACAAGTTAATAAAAAAAGAAAAAAATAACCTGAGGGAGACAAGTCAGAATTCAGAGCTGCTAAAACACATTATAAAAAATGTCCAATTTGGGGGGCACCTGGGTGGCTCAGTCAGTTAAGCATCTGACTCTTGGTTTCAGCTCAGGTCATGATCTCATGGTTCGTGTATTCAATCCCTGGTCAGACTCCACACTGACAAATGCAGAGCCTGCTTGGGATTCTCTTTCTCTCCCTCTCTCTCTCTTTGCCCCTCCCCTGCTCGCTCTGTCTCTCTCAAACTTAAAAAAAAAAAAAAACCAAACTTTTAAAAACTGTCCAATTTTCAATAAAAACTTGTGAGACAAAGAATCAAGTTACCTTTAATGAGAAAAATGCTGATTATAGAAACTGACTTTCAGTTGGCTTATGTTAAATTTAGCAGATAAAGAGTGTGAAGCTATTTAAATACATTCAAAAAGTTTAATATCCAGAGAAATTAAAATTTTACACTAAATACCTGTGTAACACAAAAGGCAGTAAAGGAAGAACAAAAGAACAAAAACCTGAGACATAGAAAACAAATACAGTATTGAAGATGGAAATCCAAAACTGTTATTAATTAAATGTGAATAGACCGAACACTAAATCAAAAGGCAGAAATTGCCAGACTGGATAAAAACACACAACAGGTGGCCAACAGACACATAAAAAGATGTTCAATCACTCATCATCAGGGAAATGCAAATCAAAACCACAATGAGATAATCACCTCATACCTGTCAGATTGGCTAAAATAAAAAAGACAAGAAACAAGCGTTGACAAGGATGTGGAAAAAAGGAACCTCCATGCACTGCTGGTGGAAATGTAAATTGGTATAGCCACTGTGGAAAAACACTATGGAGATTTCTCAAAAAATTAAAAATGGCAATACCATATGATCCAATAATTCCACTATTGGGTATTTACCCAGGGAAAATGAAAACACTAACTTGAAAAGATGCACCCTTGTGTTTACTGCAGCATTATTTACAACAGTCAAGACATGGAAGCAGCCTAAGTGCCCATCAATAGAAGAATAAGGAAGATGTAACACACACACACACACACACACAGTACACAGCCATAAAAAGGATGTGATCATGCCATCCGAGACAACATCGTTGGAGCTGGAGGGTATTATGCTAAGTGAAATAAATCAGACTGAGAAAGACAAATACTCATAAATGGAGTCTTAAAAAATGAATGAACAAAAATCAGCATCAGAATTATAAACACAGAGAACTGATGGCTGCCAGAGGGGAGGCGGGAAGGGGGTGGGTAAAATGGGTGAAAGGGAGAGGGAGATACAGGCCTCCAGTTATGGAATGAGTAAGTCATTGAAATAAAAAGCAGACGATAAGGAATATGGTCAATGATATTGTAATAGTGATGTAATGGGACAGATGGTGGCTACACTTGCAGTGAATGGAGCAAAATATACAATAAGCCTGTCGAATCGCTAAGTTGTACACCTGAAACTAATGTAACAGTGTGCCTACTAAAGAAAAACTCACACAGTTGTATGCTGTCTACAAGAAACATTATATTCAAAGATACAGAGAAGTAGAAACTGAAAGGAGTGGAAAAGATATACAATGCAACCAGTAACCATGAGATAGCTAGAATAGCTGTATTAACATAAAACAAAATAAACTTTAGGACAGGAAATACTACTGAAGGCAAAGGCATTTTGTAATGATAAAGTCAATATGTGAGGAAGATACATGCCATATATTCCATATAACCCCATTTTGGATATGGACCTAACAGAGTCCCAAGTCATGAAGCAAAAACTGACAGAACTATAGCTAGACTTCAATACCACACTCTCAATACTTGATCAACACACAAAATCAGTTAAGGGTAAAAATTTGAACAACCTTACTAACTAACCCAATAGACATTTATTGAATACTCCACCCCCAAAACAACAGAGTATACATTCTTTTCAAGCACTGAAGGAACATTCTCCAGGACAGATGTTGTCTCACAGATTAATTCCTGATACGTTTTAAAAGAATGTTATATTCTTCAATAAATAATTCAAAGTATGTTATATAAGAGAAATTAAATTAGAAATCAGTGATGGGGAGAAATCTGGAAAATTACAAATATGTGGCAGACATAGTTCTAAATCTATGGGCAAAGAAGAAATCACAAAAAAAATTATAAAGTATCTTAAAATAAATGAAAACAAAAACACAACATGTTAAAATGTATTGTATCAGCTAAAATGAAAATTTATAGCTTTAAGTGCCTGTACTAGAAAAGAACAAAGTGGGACACCTCAGTGGCTCAGTCGGTTGAGCATCTCACTTCGGCTCAGGTCATGATCTCACAGCTCATGGGTTCGAGCCCTGTGTCAGGCTCTGTGCTGACAGCTCAGAACCTGGAGCCTGCTTCAGATTCTGTGTCTCCCTTTCTCTCTACCCACCTCTGCTCATGCTCTGCCTCACTCTCTCAAAAATAAATAAATATTTTTAAAAAATTTTTTAAAAAAGATCAACAAAATTGACAAATCTTTAGCCAAATTAACCAGTGGAAAAATACACAAATTAGCAAACAAATGAAATAAGGGCTATCATTACCAATCCAACAGATATGAAAACAATGGGAGAATATTATTAACAACTTTATGCCAGCTAATTAGACAATTTAGGTGAAATGGAAAAATACCCAGAAAGACAAAATAACGAAAACGGATTCAGTAAGAAAAAGAAAATTGGAACAGATCTACATAAAGTAATTAAGTTGTTTCAAAAATTTAAAATCTTCCCACACAGAAAGTCCAAGCACAGATGGCTTACCTGGTGAATTCTATCAAATATTTAAAGAAGTAGTAAAGCCAATCCTTCACAAACTATTTCAGAAAACAGGAGAAAAGAACATGTTCCATTTCCCTTCTATAAGGCCAGTATTACCCTGCTACCAAAGCCAAAAAAACAAATTTCAAGAAAACAGTACTACAGAGCAGGATCTGTCATGAATACAGACCCAAAAAAATCCTGAAAGTATTAGCAAACAGAATCCAGTAACACACAAGAACAATTATTGTCCAATATGAAGATTTACACAGGCATGTTTAATATCCCCAAATCAATTAATGTAATATGCCACAATAGACTAATGGAAAAGTCACATGATCATCTCAAAAGACAGAGGAATAGCATTTGATATATATTCATGATAAAAACTTTCAAGAACCAGGAATAGAGTAACACTTCCTCAACCTAATAAATAGCTAGGAAAAACTTACAAACACCATACTTACTGGTAAAAGACTAGATGCTATTCCCCTAGGATCAAAAAACAAGGATTTCTGCTCTCAACATATTTATTCAATAGTATACTGGGATCTAGCAAAGTAAAGGGTAGAGGTTGTGGTGGGGGAAAGTATCCAGCTGGAAAGGAAGAAGTACATTTGTCTTTATTTGCAGATAAGATCCAGTGTAGACAATGCTTTGGAATTTATAAAAAATCTACTAGAATAAATGAGCTCAGCAAGTACACAGGACACAGATCAACAACAACAAATCAACTTGTCTTTCTATATAGTTGCAACAAGGAATCAGAAAAGGAAATTAAAAGAAAAATTCCATTGAAAATAGCATCAAAAAGAATATAATGCCTAGAAAACAATTTAACAGGAGAGTAAGATCTGTACATTGAAAATTTCAAAACACTGCCAAGAGAAATTAAGGATCTAAATAAAGGGACAGGCATTTCACATTCATGGATTGAAAGACTCAATATTGTTAAAGTGGCCATTCTTTCCAAATGGGCCTAAGATTCTAGACAACACCACCTCAAATTTCCAACAGGTGTTTTTGTAGAACATGATCCTAAAATTTATATGGAAAAACAAACTTTTGACTGAAGATAGCCAAAATAATGTAAATCACTGTTGGAAAACTCAATATCAAAATTTAATTATAAACCTACTGCAATAAAGGTGGTGTAGTACTGATGTAATGAAAGACATAGATCAAAGAAACAGAATAGAAAGTCTAGAAATAAACCTCACATTTATGATCAATTCATTTCCACAAGGGTGCCAAGGCAACACAATAGGAAGAGAGTCCTGTCAGTAAACAGTTAAAAGATTAAAGAACGTGGCATAGCCATAAAATGGTATGTTCTTCTGCCATAAAAAGGAAGAAATTACTGATACATGAATGCTACAGCATTGATAAACTTCAGTAATATCATGCTAAATTAAAGAAGTCAGACACAAAGCTTGTATGATTTCATCTATAAGAAATTTCTAGAAAAGAAATTTCTAGAAAAGACCAACATCCTAGAGATAGAAAGCCAATCAGCGGTGGCCTGAGGCATGGGAGAGCAGCAGGGAATGAACACAAACAGGCATGAGGAAACTTTCTGAGCTGATGGAAATGTTCTAAAACCGGACTGTGGGGATGGCTGGACAACTGTGTAAAGGTACCAAGAATCACTGAAATGCGCGCTTACAGCAGGTGAGTTTCATGCAACATAAAATTATACCTAAATGAAGCGTTTTTTTTTTTTTTTTAAAAAGGAACAATCAGGAGTTCCCCATCCCAAAGGACACGAGTGGGGACAGAAGGAGTCCCTGTCAGGAGGCCAGAGTGGAAGTAACCTGACCTCACTTTTCATTCTAAGAGCTTGTGACCTTGTGACCCCAAAGTGCTGGTTTATGTATTTGTTGTGGCTTTTCTCAGTTGCTATTCAGAGCCATAAAAAACACAGGCGACTGCCCCTCCAAATATTCCACTTGCAAACACTGAACATGGAATGTTCTCACCTTTCGTCCTGTAAAGGCAGCTCGATGAAGCGGCGTGTCTCCCATGTCATTCAATACATTCACTTCTGCACCAGCCTGAACAAACATGAAAATGTTAGACATCTGCCACGTGTCAAGAAATATTAAATATTTCTTTTTCAAAGATTTTTAAGTAATCTCTACACCCAACGTGGACAAACTTATAAACTTGAGATCAAGAGTTGCATGCTGAGCCAGCCAGTAGCCCCAAAAATATATTAAATACTTCAAAATTAAAATAATTGTTAATATTGATTGGTTGTCACCACTAAAATTCAATTTCATTCACAGTAAAACAATAAAGCTTCCTGAAAGGTAAAAGTCTACATGATAGGTAGAAGAGTAAAAAGTTTACTTTTCTTTAAAAATCTATAGACTTTCACTCTACTTTAGAAACCCAAATATTAAAAAAGAACTGTCTGAATGAAACACGACATTTTGGGGGCACCTGGGTGGCTCAGTGGGTTAGGCATCTGTCTCTTGATTTCGGCTCATGTCGTGATCTCACATTTATGAGATCGAGCCCCTCGTCAGGCTCCGTGCATGGAGCCAGCTTGGGATCCTCTCTCTCCCTCTCTCTCTTCCCCTCTCCTGCTCATGCATGCATGCTCTCTCAAAATAAATAAATATTAAAGAAAATACCACATTTTCTCCACCAATTTAGTAAGTTCTCAGGAAGAAAAAGATACCACTATTTAAATGTACAGTTTACTAATTAAATTTGAAGACACAATTTCAGAAATACCAATATGTGAAAAAAAAATCAGAATTCAAAATTGTGAGGTCTTAAATCATATGGTGCTCATTAAGAGATTCTGACATTTTTTAATCATTTAAGCTGTGCTTTGGTTATTTTTTAACTGTTACATTAAAAAACAATAATAGTGTCTTCAAATTCGTACAACCATTTTTGCAATTTTAAGAAGTCAGTAACAGAAAAATCAAATGACTAAGAAAAGAGAATTTTAATCATCAGGCTAACCTAATTCATGTACTTAGCAAAGAACAATTAAGTGTGTTAGTGATGAGCTATTGTTTTAAATAAGCCACTAGGGGGGCGCCTGGGTGGCTCAGTCGGTTAAGCGGCCGACTTCGGCTCAGGTCATGATCTCGCGGTCCGTGAGTTCGAGCCCCGCGTCGGGCTCTGTGCTGACAGCTCAGAGCCTGGAGCCTGTTCCGGATTCTGTGTCTCCCTCTCGCTGACCCTCCCCTGTTCATGCTCTGTCTCTCTCTGTCTCAAAAATAAATAAAACGTTAAAAAATTTAAAAAATAAATAAATAAATAAATAAGTAAATAAATAAATAAGCAAGCAAGCCACTAGGTTAGTTGGCTTTTCTAAGACTTTCATAATTTCTGTAACAGCAATATTTTATTCATTTAAAAATTAGAGCCATAGGGGCACCTGGGTGGCTAAGTTGGTTAAGTGTCTGACTCTCAATTTCAGCTCAGGTCATGATCTCAGATTGTGGGATGGAGCTGTGCATCAGGCTCTGCAGTGAGCACGAAGCCTGCTTAAGATTCTCTCTCCCCCTCTTCCTCTGCTCCTCCCCCACTTGTGCACGTGCTCACTCTCAAAAAAAAAAAAAAATTAGAGCCATATACATACCTTTAACAGATCCTGGACCACTTGTCTATGTCCAAAATAGCATGCCAGATGAAGAGGTGTCCACCCCAAATTAGACTTACTTCTTCCTAAAAGTGGAAAAATATAAGGCATTTTTAGATGTTATTTAGGTAATTTTATACTAAAATTTCTCTTTACCAAGGTACTTCCATACATTGGCCAATCTCCCCTTCATTTTGCACTGCTGATAAATGAGAGACAAGAGACAGGACATAGTCAGAAGCCTAACAAGTGTAATAGATTAGAACCCACAAGCCCCAGATTCTGGTGCCACCTTCCTAACTCACTAACTCAATGTCCTCATTCTTAAAAGGGTGGGGAGAGACACGATGGGGGTGACATTCAAAGTAGATAATCTGTAGTTGGCTCCAAGGTTCTGAGTCTCTAACCATCCTACCATCATTTAACAAAGATGTGGTTCTCTTGGCACAGCATTTCATGAAAAGCACCTCTCTTTGAAAACCTGTGCCATGTCAGGAGGGTGAATGGAAATATGGAATTGATAAAGAATCTTTTCTGTAGCATTTGGAAAATTGTTAGCTCTGCAGATAGTGACATAAAATGGAGTCCTGACTCCAGAAAAAATCTCAAGTAATGAGGATATGGGTTACCAGAGTGGTAGAGTTCTACTAGATAACAAGAACCAAAATTAAGAGCAATGAAATGTCGGATCCCTGCTGAGGAGAGGTACAGAAGAAGGGAGTGCGACAAAAACAATACAATTCAATTCAGGAAGAAAAGGCGGGGGGCACTGTAGCTTAGAACAGCAATAGCTCCAAAAGGTTACCAAAATTTCCACTCAGGCTTAAGGGAATATAGCCTATCAAATTCCAAAGCCCAGCACTCGGGAGGGTCTACCAAAGCCCAGGAGTATGCTGTCGCCTGTGGGGCACTCCTCTGGACGGGCTGAAGGTTTAATGGCTGCCCTTGCTTCCTGGATTTCAGGTTTTGAGCCAATAGAAACCCCAGGCACCAGCCTCAGTGTACCCGGAACAAGCCTCAGACAGCTCCCTGAGGGACTGCTGCCACCAACAGTGTCCTGTGTTTGTGTGCCACTTACCCAAACTCCTACAATGATGTCCCCTAAAACGTGTACCCTCTGGAACCTGTAATTTCGGTCAATGAATCCTACAGCCATGGACTGTTTTGTGGAATGTTTACCTTCTGTCCTTAAGTAAAACCTGATGTCCTTTTCCTGATGACAAGGACTCTCCTTTACCCCTCAGGTGGAGTCTCCCCTCCCCCAATTCCCACACACTCACTGGTCCTCCCACGACAGAAGCCAACGCTGTCTGTAGTCAAGGACTCCACTCATGTTACAACTCCTCTTGTGAGACTTCTACCATTAAGCCTGAAAAACCTTCTCTGCTGTCATCTACCAGCCTCCCACTGGCTCGCCCCTCACCAAGTAACTCTGGGGGACAGTCTTTCTTCCCATGCAAACCCTGCCACTGCCCTAGGGGTGTCTACTAGTTGTTCAGTATGCCGGCTCCTCTGTTTCTCAGCTCCCTCATTTCCCCACAAACTTTGCCTCTGCTTGATGTTAACCCCCAGGGTCAGGGTCAGAGCCTGGGTATCATTGTCATTTCTGAGCTAATCAACTCCCACTTTCCAGCTTATTCCCACAGGTGTACTCCCAGACTTGTTCAGCTGAATCAGCCCTTCATCCTTTGATCACTTCTCATGTATGTAAACACCTCCATCTTTACTTCCTTTAACAAATCCAGCATTTTGATCCCTTACTTTAACTTCTTTGCCAGTCCCCTCAATAATCCTGTCACAGTAGCCTACAAAAACCCCAAAGCCTGATCAGTACACTGGCTTGATATTCCTAGAATCACACCAGGTTGCTAAACAGTGGGAGAACAAAACTAACAGAACCCTGTAGATTCCCAGCACCTTAAACTCCGGATCTCCTACTTCCGTGAGCCTCTAGACACTGCCTGGAAATCCTTTTTAGAATACCCTCTTCAAGGGGCTCTCCTACAGTCCACAGCAGCAACTTCAAGTCACGACTCTTCTCAAGCCTCTTCCCCAAATACCTCCCCTTAGCAAAGGGCCTCAGTCTCTTAGCTTCACAATGAGGGGTAAAGTTTTCATGGAATTCCCTGGGCTTCCTGGAGCCAAATGTGCCACCGTACCCCCATCTACAGGCGTTCTTCCATCCTTCCCTCCGTAGGCCTAGACTAACCCAGACCTTGTGCCCTGGACTCCACCCCTTTCTGCTTCTGAGGCACTTTTCTCCTTTATATTCTGCCTCTCCCTCCTCACTTATAAGGAGGAAGTAAACACTTGGGTCTCTTCTTACAATCAAAAGCAACAAAAGCCCTCTGATGGCATCCTCCCTACCAGCTACCGTGCTCCTCACTCTTCCTTCCCTGCTCTGCCTTCACTTACTTTTTCCACCCCATTTACTCCTGTCAGCCCCCACTACCCTTGGCAGACTAGGGTCATCTCCCACCTTGTCATTCAAATGGTCCTCCAGTTTTGATCCACAAATACTATCACCAAGTGACAGGGACACTTTTTAGCTATCACAACACTGGGTCACTGCATATAGCATTGGATAGTATGGCCCACAGGCCTTCCCGGCTGCCACAGCCCTGCACTCTGTAGGGTTTCTCGTTGCCCCGACACTTCTTTAAGGATCCTTTGGAAGCTCCACTATCCAATCAGTCCTTCATTATTGGTATCTCCAATAATGGCATCTCCTGGCCCTCTTCCACTGCTTTCATTTTTTCTGTGGTATGGACTTCAAAATCCATATTCCATCTCTTTACGAGACACCTCCATTTGGATGATGCAAAATACTTTGTGCTCAAAAGGCACAAAACTGAGGGGTGCCTGGGTGGCTCAGTCAGTTAAGCATCCAACTTTAGCTCAGTCATGATCTCGCACTTCATTGGTTCAAACCCCACGTCGGGCTCTATGCTGACAGCTTGGAGCCTAGAGCCTGCTTCGGATTCTACGTCCCTTTCCCTCTGCCCCTCTCCCACTCATGCTCTGTGTGTCTTTCTCAAAAATAAACATTTAAAGAAATTAAAAAAAAAAAAAGCACAAAGCTGAACTTACCCTGTTATATGTACACAGTTGACCCTTGACAACACTGGCTTTGAACTGTGTGGGTCCACGCACATATGGAGTCTAGTTGACGAAACACTTTAAATGTATTTTCCTCTTGATTTTAACATTTTTTATCCAGCTTACTTTTTTATAAAAATATAGCACATCATACACACAACATATGTGTAAACCGAGTTACCAGCAGGGCTTCTTCCTGGTCAACAGCAGGCTATTAGCAGTTAAGATGGTGGGGGGGGGGGGGGGTGGAAGTCAAAAGTTCTACATGGATTTTTTTTTTTTTTTTTACTGTGCAGGGGGTCAGTGCCCTTTCACCCTGCATTCTTCAAGAGTCGACTTTACACAGTCACTGAAACTATCTCTACCCCTTCCCACGTGTGTTTTCACAATGAATTGCCATTATTCACCTTGTTTCTCAGGTCATAATCAAGCAAAACTCTTGCCCCCTTTCTCCTTTTCACACCCACATTCAGGGTGCCCTACCGATTCCATCCCCTAAATGTTAATTATATCTGTGTGTTGCCATTCACATTGCTTTCACCCCCAGCGAACCCCTAACAGCTAACATGAACTGAACTGGTCTCCTCACATCTGAGGTTTCCAAGAAATCAGAATTTCCAAAATCCTACATGATTCTTAAAATACTTCATTCTTTATTAGTAAAAAGTAGTAAAGAGTAGTAGTAAAGTTAGCAGTAAAGAGTATCTTTTTTTTTTTATTTTTTTAATCTTCATTTTTGAGAGAGAGAGAGAGAGAGAGACAGACCGCAAGCAGGGGAGGAAAAGAGAGAGGGAGACACAGAATCCGAAGCAGGCTCCAGAACCAATGCGGGGCTCGAACCCACGAACCCGTGAGACCATGACCTGAGCTGATGCCAGAGGTTTAACCGACTGAGCTATCTAGGTGTCCCAAGAGTATCTTTTTACTACTTACCACGGATATCCAAAAAATTTTGTTCAACAAATAAGAAATGTCAAATTGAGGAGTATTTACAAAGGACTGTACCCTACATAGAATACTGAAACACTGGGAAACACCAGCAGATACTATGGTAACATTCTCATAACTTCACATTCAGAATTTCCAGCAAAGCAACAGGACACCACTACAGAATCACGTGTAGACATGGACAACATATATTTTTATTTCGAAAGACCCTGTTTTGACCTCACTTTGCACTTAACTGATTACGTTCTTCTCATCAGCTTATCTTGTAACTCACGCAGAAGACCCAGCAGGCAAAGCATCCTGGAATGGGTACCAAAACCAGCCCCTCGAGCAAGGGGGACTGCCCAGACATGCCCATGCAATGCAGGACTGATCCCAAGACAATCCCACCTGACCTTTATTCTTTACTGCCCACCGGCACGCACCCACCACCCTTTGTTCCACGTTTTCCTCATTCAAACCTAGAAGTATTTTCAGCACTTTGGAGATAGCCTTTGGGACACTAGCCTGTCTCCTGGTGTTGGCCTCCTGGAAACAAATCCCTTTCTTGTTTTACCACCACTCGTCTCCCTCTTTGGATTTTGTCAGAAGTAAGCGCCTGAACCCCCCTGAACCACGGGCTCTGGCACCCTTGGGCCTCGGTTACAACTTTGCTTCCAGAACTTATTTCTTAGAACACTGTTAGAGTAGGCAGTTAGCTAGGTTCTAACAGGACCTGTAGGCCAGCTGAGAGAAGTCATGGGCGGCTATCAGGAAAGTCAGAGGCCTGTTCTGGCAGCACTCCATAAGACGCTGGGTCAAACCACACAGACCCAAGGAGGCAGGAGTCCTGACCAGAAACCTAAGACCAAATACGGAAGAAAAGGCGCAAAACTCTGCTTATTAGAATCCTCGCCTGAGTACTGAATGTTCCACCTCCTACTTAACAACTGTCAATGACAGATAGAAACCCAGCCCCCAGGGCAGGCACCTCCCTCCCGGCCCTCCCACCCTCTAGCTCACCACTCTCACATCTCCAGACTATCTTTTTTGCTTTAATAAACTTTCCCGCTTTTGTAGCTCATCTGCTGTGTTACATATCTGTCCTTGAATTCCGTGACACCTTTTGGGATGGGCTGTGTTGAGATCCCAGAGCCAGGGGCTCCCCAGTTCACCCAGCAATAACACCACTCAGAATTTACATAAAGTATACTGTGCATATAAACATTAATTTTTGCAAGAAAGTCTCACCATTAGCAATAGACAGGACTGTAAACACACAACAGCTGTAAGGAAAACAGATTAGATCCTTTGTCCCCCATCCTAGAAATATTGGCCTTAACCTTCAACTGCAGGCCAGTGTTTCCTTCTGTCACTTTCAACTTGACATCGGTAATTCCTTCCAACCAATAACATCTCTATGTTGATTGTTAAGCTTTAATTCTTAAAGAATTATAGTACATTTTACCATTTTCTCAATGTCTCAGGGTTTGGAAAAACAAATCAGATAGCAAAGAAATTCTAGAAATGCCTGGTGCAAGGCTATACCCACGGGGAAACACTACTCACATCCAGTCCCCTGGGCCCCATTCACTTCTACTGGTGAACTGCACATCACCTGGTAGGTCATCTTCTACATAAATCCTTTAAACTGCCCTTAAGACAAAGTCTGACTGACAGGAATAATGATGAAATTTTGAAGAAGCATTCACATCTATTTCACAGTTTTACATTTCCCATTAGATGACTTTCCACCAAGTAGCCTGGATACATAGGTAAGGATGGAAAGGGTAGATAAAGGGTCATTAGGATTATCAAATGCCAGGAATGTTTCTGGCATTCAAAATAGAATCCCAAGATAAAGATTAAGAACTAGTCTTTGCTGAAGGACCAGGAGGATTTTTACAATTCCTTTAGCATACCAAAAACAACTATTTTCTGGACAACTCAGATCACAGTTTTCTCTCCACTGCAAATATAATAATCCTTCCCCAACATGGGTGAAGACATAAGGTTTGTTGCTCTAGGACAGAAGAATGTGACCCAGCAGAATAAAATATGCATCGGGGACAGAGGACTGTGAGAAAGGCACAAATGAAGAGACATGGTGCTCCTGTTCATGAGCCCAGAAAGCGAGATAAATCAAGGATACACCAAGAACAGGCAAGTGGCATCTGGGATGACAGAGAAAGATATCCTAGCAACCACCTATCCCAGCACCCACCTGCAAGGTGGCCACAAAGTAACAGTCACGGAGCACCACTTGTATGACACACAGAGAGACACGAGTTTGAGTTTGTCCCAAGGGTCAGCTACAAATGCTTCAGGAGCACTGGGAAGACAAGGGTCACTGAGGAATCAAAGGCTATAGACACACACAACAAGGCTCATCTTTATTTTTAAACACCAGCTTGGGGAGACAGGGCAAAGAGAGTTGAGAGGCTCTGGAAGACCAATCATTTATCAAAAAGCTACAAGATCAAGAAACCAAAAGATTAATATTTATTTAGTCCTCCATACTCCAAGAAGGAGAAGGTGCTTGTTGAAATATCAGAGCCATTTTAGAAGATAAATTTTATTTCTCTGCACACCTGAGCATAATACATACAACCTTGCCACAGGTGCATTAGGATTTGGCTGCTATTTACCTTCCCTCACCCTTCCTACCTGCAGGCCCTTGCCACCTGGACTGCCTCTCACCTCAGGACCTTGGCACATGCTGTATCTTCTCCCTTGAACACTTTTCTTCTCTATTTTCACCTGGTTAAGTTCTACACACTCTTTATAGATCACCTTGGAATCATTTCCTCTAAGAAGCTAATCCTTCTAGGTCCAGCTACAGGTCTCTCCTATGGGATCCCATGACACCCTGGGGTTCCATATTCTGGTACATATTTTGAAGTGTAGACTAGTCTATTAATCCTCTACACTAGTCTCAGTGAGGCCAGGGATCCTGCCTAACACCACCTGCAAGGTACTTCACAGGACTCTGGGCATACACTGAACACTCAAACTGGTTGATTTAACCATAACACCCTATCATAGCGTGCATCTTGTAGGCTCAGGGTCACTCTTGTAGCTGATAAAATTGTCAGAGACCCTAAATCTTAAGACTAGATCTCAATTTCTCGGACTTAGAACTACGAGGTACTACTAGGTAAAACTACTCTTTTACCTACTCTTATGAATACTCTTTCTAAAAAAGATCTGATAGGGCGCCTGGGTGGCACAGTCAGTTAAGCGTCCGACTTCAGCCAGGTCACGATCTCGCGGTCCGTGAGTTCAAGCCCCGCGTCAGGCTCTGGGCTGATGGCTCGGAGCCTGGAGCCTGCTTCCAATTCTGTGTCTCCCTCTCTCTCTGCCCCTCCCCCGTTCATGCTCTGTCTCTCTCTGTCCCAAAAATAAATTAAAATAAATAAATAAATAAATAAATAAATAAAATAAAAAAAATAAAAAATAAAAAAATAAAAAAGATCTGAGAATTTATTTCTAGCAAGACCAAAAAGATTAGTGCTAAATAAATGACAGAGTTGTGCATACTCACAAGCTAAAAAAACTCACTCAAAGCTTACCTTTGCAATTAATGTCAGCAATTACTTGATTTCTTTCCATGGTTTCTAATAACTGTCGAACTTCTTTAGCATTGCCATTTCTGGCATGATGGAGAAGCTCCTGTTCTGCTTCAGTATTCATTTCTAGATTTAAAAATAATAATATTACTATTGAGTGATAGAATTACCTTTCGTATACTATCTGCTAATACAAAAAAAAAATTCACTTTACAAGTAATAAGAACGATGTAAGAACTAAGTGAATCAGTTGCAGGGCCAGAACTTGACCTTCAGACTCCTTACCCTTTTTATTATTATTGAAAAAGTGCACTAAACATTTGGGCAAGTTTCTTAATCTCTCAAAGCCTCAGTTTCCTTATCTGCAAAATAACCAACCTCATGAGCTGTTATATCATATTTGACAGAATGCTCTTAAAGGTATGAAATATTTTGCAAATGGTTAACGCAAACATTATATAACTAGATATAAAATTAAAATGTGGTCATTACAATAAAAATATCATAAGGCTGAAACATTAACACATTTAAAACTTGTGCAAAACATCCTGAATAGGAAAAAATAAAATTACAGATAAAAATCCTGGAGTGACCATACTTACAATTCCTTTGTTTCCTCTTTCATATTTTACTAAGCTTCAAAATAAATATAGAGCACACTACAACCAAATTGAAGCCATTTGTCAAAATAAGTAGCAACTCACAAAATATAAATTTCTTTCTTACTAATAAATGCAAATAAAACAATTTTTTGCCTACAAGATTAAATAAAAAAGATTATACACCTGAAACTAATGCAACATTGTATGTCAACTATAATTCAATTAAAAAAAAAAAAGATGAAACATGCCTAATACTGTCATGGACAGGATATAAGCACCACTTGTCAATATCAAGTAAATTTCAAAATACACATACACTTGGGGGAAGATTCTACTAAAATGACTAGAGTATGGAAACACCAGCAATCTGTCTGTCTCCCCACCTAGATAACAACTGTACTGGCAGAATCTGCGTGATGTAACGGTTTTGGAACTCTAGGATCTTCTGAAGGCTTACAACCACCAGGGAAAGCTTGGAAGGGAACTGTGGTTAATTTATGTCAATTTAAGCTCTTAGCAAGGCAGCAGCTACCCATCTCCACCCCGAAATTCCCCCAGTGCATGCATTCCTGGAATGGCTTACAGGAACCAGGGTGAACAAAAAGATCCCCGTACTCCAAATATTGGAGAGCTGAGCTCTGATCGCTGCTGCTTCTGATCAGAGATGCAGACAAGGAAGCAAGCAGACACACTTGTTGCATGCACCATCTCTCTCACTGCTTTAAGCCCCTCTAGCAGACTGAACTTCCAGGAGATTTAAAGGACCAGCATTCATTTTTGTCCCCCCCACTCCCCCGCCCCGCACCCGCCTTCATTTCTCCATTCTTCCCCCCGCCCCCACGTAAGAGCCAGACACTAAAGACTAGGACACTGAAAAACAACAGCATTTATGGAGAAAATTAAAACATGACTGCTCATGACCATCAAAAGAAGACCTGAGAAGATCTTAAGTTTACAGCTAAGGCTGACCTCAGCACAGCCTACAATAATCCAAGAAAAATAACAACATATTAGAAAACTCGAGGAAGGAGGAGAATTTGCTATCTAGAGTTAGTATGTTAGATTCAAATGTCCAGTTTTCAATAATTAAAAAGTTACAGGACATACAAAGAAACAGAAAAGTAGAGCCCAAAGGGAAAAACAAATCAATAGAAACGGTCCCTGAAGATCTGATGGCAAATATACTAGACAAAGGCATCAAAAAGATATTCAAAGACCTAAAGGAAGAGATGGTGGAAGACAAAATGCATAAAAGAAATGAAAATATGAATAAAGACCAAAAAAAACCTAAAAAGATGAAATTCTTGAACTGAAAAGTACAATAACAAAAAATTCACTTGAGAGATTCAAAAGCTGATTTGTATAGGCAGAACACTAAGAAAACTTGAAAGATAGGACACAGAAATTACTGAGTCTGGGGAACAGAAAGAAAAAAGACTGAAAACCAAACATAGCTTAAGAGACCTGTAGGACACCAACAGATCAACATGCATCATGAAAGTCTTAGAAGTGGGAGAACGAGGGTTGAGCAATTGGAGAAATAATAGCTGAATACTTCCCAAATTTGAGGAAAAAACATGAATATAAACATCCAAGAAGGTCAATGAACTCTAAGGGGAACTCAAAGAGATACGCTACATAATCCAACTTTCAAAACAGAAAATCTTGATAGCAGGAAAGAAGCTAAATCATCACATACAAGGGATCCAGGGTAGGAAGACTGGTAGATTTCCCATCAGAAACTTTGGAGGACAGAGTGCAGTATGCAAATATATTCAAAGTGCTGAAAGAAAAACTATCCTGTATCTGGCAAAACTGCCTTTCAAAAGTAAGAGAGAAATTAAGACATCCCAGAAAAATAAAAGCCGAGGCAGTTCATTACCACTAGACCTGCCTTTCAAGAAATGCTCAACAGAGTCTTACAAGGTAAAAATAAAAGCACCCTAGACAGTAACTCAAAGCTATGTGGAGAAATAAACATCTTGATAAAGGCAAGATGCACAATTACAAAAGCTAGTGTTATTTTAACAATGGTTTATAGCTGTACTTCTTGTTTTCTACATGATTTAAGAGTAATGCATTTAAAGAAAAAAATATTGGATTAAAAATATAATTTTGTCTTCTAACTCCAAATCTTATTTTCTACATAATTTAAGGGACTAACACATTTAAAAGAATTATTTTTGTTTTGGGTACAGAGTGTACAAAGATGTAATTCTGTGACATCAGTAGCCAAAAGGGGTGGGAACAGAGCATAAAGGAGCAAGGTGTGTGTGTGTGTGTGTGTGTGTGTGTGTGTGTGTGTGTGTGTGTTATTTAAGTTAAACTAGTATAAACTCAAATTAGTGTTATAACTTTAGGATGATAAATGTAATCTCCATGGTAACCCTAATCCCCCCAAAATAACTACAGAATCTACAGAAAGGAGAATACTTTAAATATTTCAGTACTTAAAAAAATGAAATTTCAAGGAATTCTAAATAGCCAAAACAATCTTCAAAAAGGAGGCAATGCTGGAGGACTTACGCTTCTGGATTTCAAAACTTATAACAAAGCTAACGTCATCAAACACTGTGGTACTAGCATAAAGACAGACATACAGAACAATGGAATAGAACAGGGAAGCCAAATAAACCCTTGTGTATATGGTCAATGATTCTTTACAAGACTGACGACATGATTCAACAGTCTTGTCAACAAATGGTGCTGGGAAAACTGAAAATCCACATGGAAAAGAACAAAGTTGAACTTTTACCTAACATCATATTTAAAAACTAATTCAAATTGGATCAAAGATCTAAATGCAAAACATAAAACAATGAAAGTCTTAGAAGAAAACACAGGGCAAATGCTTCATGACATTGGTTTTGGCAATGATTTCTTGGATAGAACAAAGGCATGGGTAACAAAAGAAAAAATAGACAAAGTGGACATAAGAATTTTTAAATTCTGTGCATCAAAAGCCACTAGCAGAGTTAAAACACAAACCACAAGATCAGAGAAATTATTTGCAAATCATATCTGATAAGGGATTAATAACCAAAATACACAGAGAACTCCTAAAACTCAAACAAAACCCAGTTCAAAAACAAAGTACTTGAATAGACATTTCTACAAATATACACATGGCCAATAAGGACATGAAAAGTTGTTTCCCATTACTGATCATTAGGAAAAGGCAAATCAAAACTACAATGAGCTACCATCTCACACCCAATAAGAAGACTACTATGGGGAAAAAAAAAACCAAACAAACAGAAAACAAGTGTTGTCAAGGATGTGGAGAAATTAGAATCCTGTGCACTGTTGGCAGGAATGTAAAATGGTACAGCCACTGTGTAAAACAGATTAGCAATTCCTCAAAAAAATTAAAACCAGAACTACCCTATAATCTGGCAATTCCACTTCTGGGTATACACCCAAAAGAACTGAAAGTGGGGGTCTCAAAGAGGTATTTGTACATCTGTGTTCAGAGCTGCATTACTCATAATAGCTAAAACATGGAAGCTATACAAGCGTCCACCAGGAGATGAACAGTTAAGCAAAATGTGGTCTATAGGTACAATGGAGTATTTTTCAATCTTTAAAAAGAAAGACGTTTTTGCAATATGCTACATGAATGAACCATGAGGACATTATGCTAAGGGAAATAAGCCAGTCACAGAAAGACAAATACTGTATGATTCCACTTTTATGAAGTACTTTGAGCACAGTAGTCAAAAGAGAAAGAAAACAGAATGGTAGTGGCCAAGGGCTTGGGGGAGAGGAGAATGGGGATTTCCTGGGTACAGAGTTTCAGTTTTATAAGAAAAGTTCTCACGATGGATGATGGTGATGGTAGCACATATTATTTATGTATTTAATACCACAAACATTTTTAAGATGGTAAATTATAGCTTATGCATATTTTACAATTCAAAAAATATTTTAAAAAATACACATACACCATTTCCTTTCCCAGGGCAATTCTACTTCTAGGAATCTATGCTATAGAAATACAGAAGATTATTTCATAAGCACATTCATAAGGATTGCTTTATTTACAGTAGTGAAAAAGGTATTAAGAAGTCTATGTCCATCAATAGGCAACTGGTTAAATAAATCCTCTAAGGCTAAAAGAAATGCTCTACAGACTAGAGGATGGAAGACCGTCGGAGGACGGTTTCAAAAAGTAGCAGCTTATGTACAGTGAACAGCATGACTTCCAGCTCTTTCTTAATCAGCATTCCTAATGCTGACAAGCCAGGCTCCACCCACTGGGAGGAGACTAAGCTGGTGACAGTCCCTAAAGGATAACACATTCCAAGAGGACACCAGCAGCTCCCAACAAGAAGCTAAGCCAGATGAATCTTAGTAAAAATGGCAGTTAACAAGGCTCCCCTACTTTCTCAATTTCCAGTCAGCTTTCAAGTTCCTCATTCTTAAATGCCAATAGCTAAGGGTGATAAGACATCTGAATAAAACCTCTAAAACATGAAAGAGTCTAAAAACCAAAGAGGGGGTAAAAAAAAGCAACTTGAAAAAAAGTTCAGAGAGTAAGTTAAATAAAACCTAATCTTTGGAGAATAACATTGTATTCTGAAACAAAACCAAGATACTATATTAAAATACAAAACTGCAGAAAAAATATATTTGAGTATTAAGAATAATAGCAAAAAAAATCAAAGAAACCAGGAGCTAGTCCTTTTAAAAGATCAATCTTGGGGCACCTGGGTGGCTCAGTCAGTTAAGCGTCTGACTTCAGCTCAGGTCATGATCCCATGGTTGGTGGGTTCAAGCCCCACATCAGGCTCTGTGCTGACAGCTCAGAGCCTGGAGCCTGCTTTGGATTCTATGTCTCCCCCTCTCTCTCTGCCCCTTCCCCCACTTAATGCTTTGTCTCTCTCAAAAACAAACATTAAAAAAAAATTAAGGATCAATCTTTAGCAAGACTCAAAAAAAAAAAAAAAAAGATAACTCAAAATCAGAAAGAGGAGAAATAACATCACAAAATTACAAAGGATTTTAAGAAATTATTGTGAAAAATTAGTGCTAACATATTGGACAGAAGAAATGGATAAATTCCTAGAAACCTGTAACCTCCCAAAACTGAATCAAGAAGAAACAAAAAATTTGAACAGACCAATTATCAGCAAGGAAACTGAATCAGTAATCAAAAAATTTCCCAAAGCAAAAGTCCAGGACCAGATGGCTTCATAGAATGAATTCTACCAAACATTTCAAGAAATGATAATCCCTATTCCCAAACTATTCCAAAAAATAAAAGAGTAAGGAAAGCTTCCAAGTTCATTCTATGAGGTCAGCATTACCCCAATACCAAAACCAGATAAAGACACTACAAAAAAAAAAAAAAAAAGAGAGAGAGAGAGAGAGAGAGACAGAGAGAGAGAGAGAACACTATAGGCCAATCTCTCTGGTGAACACAGATGCAAAAATCCTCAATGAAGTATTAGCAAACCAAATCAACAATACATCAAAAAAAACAAAAAACAAAAAACACACATCACAATCAAATGGGATTTACTCCTGGGATGCAAGGGTAGTTCAATATTCAGAAATCAATCAACATGATACATCAACAAGAGAAGTGATCATATGGTTTTTATTCTTTCACTATATGTAGAAAAACATTTAACAAAGTATGACCCTCTTTCTTGACAAAAGTCCTCAACAAAGTAGGTTTAGAGGGAATACCCCTCAACATAATAAAGGCCATATATGAAAAACCCACAGCCAACATCATAGTGGTGAAAAACAGAGCTTTTCTTCTCAGATCAGGAACAAGATAAGGATATCAACACTTACCACTTTTATTCAACATAGTAGTGGAAGTCCTAGCAACAGCAATCAGACAATAAAAAGAAATAAGAGGCATCCAAATTTGTAAGGAAGTAAAACTTTCACTATTTGCAGATGATGTGATACTATATATAGAAAACCCTAAAGACTCCACCAAAAAACTACCAGAACTTATAAATGAATTCAGCAAAATTGCAGGATACAAATATACAGAAATTCATTGAAATTCTATACACTAATAATGAAGTAGCAGAAAGTGAAATTAACAATCTCACTTACAATTTCAACAAGAATTTAAAAATATCTAGGAATGCACTTAACCAAGAACATGAAAGAGCTATAGTCTGAAAACTATAAAACACCGATGAAAGAAATTGAATATAACAAAACCAAATGGAAAGATATTTCATGATCATGGGTTGGGAGAATACGGCTTTTTGTTGTTTTTTGTTTTTACTTAGACAGAATCCTAAGCAGGCTCCAGACTCAGTGCAGAGTCCAACATAGGGCTCAATCCCGTGACCCCAGGATCATGACCTGTGCTGCCATCAAGAGTCAGATGCTCAACTGACTAAGCCACCCAGGCGCCCCAGGAGAGCAATGTTGTTAAAATGACTACACTACCCAAAGCAGTCTACACATTTAATGCAACCCCTGTCAAAATACCAACAGCATTTTTCACAGAACTAAAACAAACAATCCTAAGATTTGTATCGAACCACAAAAGACTTCAACTAGCCAAAGCAATCTTGAAAAACAATAAAACCGGAGGTATCACAATCCTAAATTTCAACACATACTACCAAGCTGTAGTAATCAAAACAGTATGGTACAGGCAAAAAAACAGACACATAGATCAACAGAACACAATAGAGAGCCCAGAAATAAACCCACAGTTATGGTAAATTCATCTTCAACAAAGGAGACAGTAATAGGCAATGGGAAAAATACAGTCTCTAACAAATGATGTTGGGAAAACTGGACAGCTACATGCAAAAGAATGAAACTAGATCACTGTCTCATACCATACATAAAAATAAACTTGAAATGGATTAAAGATCTAAATGTGAGGTATGAAACCATAGAAATCATAGTAGAGAGCACAGGCAGTCATTTCTCAGACACTGGCCATGGAAACATTTTTCTAGATGTGTCTCCTGAGGCAAGGAAAAAAAAAAAAGCAAAAACACACTATGGGACAATAATAAAAAGCTTCTGCACAGCAAAGGAAACAATCAACCAACAAAACTAAAAGGCAACCTACTGAATGGGAGAAGATATTTACAAGTGACACATCCAATAAAAGGTTAGTATCCAAAATATATAAAAAACTTAGAGACTCCTGGCTGGCTCATTTGGAGGACACTGTAACTCTTGATCTTGCAGTCATGAGTTCGAGCCCCACAATGGGTATTAAAGATTATTAAAAGATATGTTAAATATTATACATATTATAAAAAACTTATATAACACCAAAAAAATAACCCAATTAAAAAATGGGCAGAAGATATGAACACATTTCTCCAAAGAAGACATACAGATGGCCAATGGACAAATGAAAAGATGCTCAACATAATCCATCATCAGGGAAATGAAAATCAAAACTACAATGAGATACCACCTCACACCTGTCAGAACAGCGAAAATCAAGAACACAAGAAACAGCAAGTGTTGGCGAGGATGTGGGGAAAGAGGAACCTTTTACATTGTTGGTGGAAATGCAAACTGGCACAGCCACTGTGGAAAACAGTATGGAGGTTCCTCAAAAAACTAAAAATAGAACCACCCTAGGGGTGCCTGGGTGGCTCAGTCAGTTAAGCATCCGACTTCATTTCAGGTCATGATCTCACGGTTCATGGATTCAAGCCCCACATCAGGCTCTGTGCTGACAACTCAGAGCCTGGAGCTTACTTCAGATTCTGTGTCTCCCTCCCTGTCTGTCCCTCCCCTGCTTGTGCTCAGTCTCTGTCTCTCAAAAATGAATAAACATTTTTCAAAAAATAGAACTACCCTACATTCTAGGAATAGCACTACTGGGTATTCACCCCCAAAAACGAAAAACACTAATTCAAAGGGATACATGTACCCCTATGTTTACTGCAACATTATTTACAACAGCCAAACTTTGGAAGCAGCTCAAAGGTCCCTTAATAGATGAATGGATAAAGAAGATGTGCATATACACTACCCATCCACATAATGGAATATTATTCCGCCATAAAAAATGAAATCTTGCCATTTGCAACAACACGGATGGAGCTAGAGTATGATACTAAAAATAAGTCAGAGAAGGACAAATACCATATATCTCATGTGGAATTTAAGAAACAAAACAAATGAGCAAAGGGGGGAAAACGAGAGACACAAAGAAACAGTGTTCTGCCTATAAAGAACAAATTGATGGTTACCAGAGGGAAGGTGCATAAGGGAAAGGGGGAAATCAGGGATGGAGATTAAAAAATACACTTATCATGACGAACAAAATAAAATGATAAAAATAAAAATAAACCTTACCCACTTAAACAGTCCACAGTAATATATTAACCACAATGGTTGCTCATAAATGCTGGGACTGGGATTAAAATGTACCTAACAAATGTTTATTAATACCTACCAAAGATGGGCTGCCTGCAGGAGGCACTGGAGGTACAGTGATGGCGACACAGTCTCTGCCTCTCAGAAACAGGCCAACCATCAGACCAACATGTGCCACGAACAGTAACGTGTTCAAGGGACAGGCCAACCACCAGACCAACATGTGCCACGAACAGTAACGTGTTCAAGGGACAGGCCAACCACCAGAACAACATGTGCCACAAATAATAACGTGTGCAAGGGACAGGCCAAGCACCAGAGCAGCATGTGCCACGAACAGTAATGTGTTCAAGGGACAGGCCAACCACCAGACCAACATGTGCCACGAACAGTAACGTGTTCAAGGGACAGGCCAACCACCAGAGCAGCATGTGCCACGAATAGTAACATGTCCAAGGGACAGCAGCTGTTCAGGAGAAAGCATGGTGCGTTCTTCGTCTGCATCAGTTATAGAAGGAATCACAGAGAAGGTGACGTTTAAGCTGGAGCCTGAAGAATGACGAGTTCTTTGGGGCGCCTGGGTGGCTCAGTCGGTTAAGCGACTGACTTCGGCTCAGGTCATGATCTCACGGTTCATGAGTGCGAGCCCTGCATCGGGCTCTGTGCTGACAGCTCAGGGCCTGAAGCCTGCTTCAGATTCTGTGTCTCCCCCTCTCTCTCCTCATGCTCTGTCTCTGCCTGTCAGTAATAATAAATAAACATAAAAAAAAAAAAAAGAATGACAAGTTCTCTAAGACCAGCAGCGTGAAGAAAGTTGCTAATGTGGACAACCCTGGGTGAAGTTGTGTGAGTCCATGCTGGCCATGAGGAGTCTGAGATTCCTGTGGGAACTGGAGAAGGATATGTCCAGAGAGCAGCATGAGGAGAAGCATGCAGTTGTAGGCTAGAATTCACACAGCAGGACTTTCAGCCAAGCAGTGGTCATTAAAGTCACAGGAGTAAATGAGATCCCTCACCTAGAGGAGACCAACATTTAAGGGGAAGGAGGCCTGTGACTACAATCTAGCAGAGAAGGCCTAAGGTTGGAAAAGGGGACAGAAAAGGGTGACAGCATCGAAACCAAGAGAAGACCGAGTTTCAAAGGGGCCAGATGGGTGTGAAATGGTAAAGGAAACACAGGACCAGGTGTGAAATCACTGATTGGTCTGGTGAATCGGAGGTCACTGATGAGCTCAAGGGTACATCCAGTGGAAATGACACAGGCAAAAGCAGATATAGGTACACTGAGGACTGAATGAGGGATGCTAAGGAGAGAGGACACCAGACTCCTTTAGAGGAACTTTGTTCTGAGGAGCTAGTGTTAGCTCCAGAGTTAGGATAGCTGGGCGCGTGTTTACAGGCTGTGAGGCAAGGGCCAGAAACAGGAAAAGCTTGATGTATAAGAGAAAGGAGGGGTGCCGGACTGAAAAGATCCTAGAGGTGCCTAAAGTAAGTGGATGAACAGCCTAAGAGAAGGGAGCATGGCACTGAGGCCAGGGACAGGGGGATGGTACTTGAGGGGCCGGTGGGCAAAGCTAGGCAGCCCAGGAAGATCTCCTGTCCTATGGCCACCAATTTCCTCAGAACAGAAACAGATTCTTAGGTATCTTAACAGGGGAAAGAACCCTTGCTACAAGACAGGATGGGTGGGTGGGGAGGTGTAATAGAGGCAAATAAAATACAGATTATTTTGAAGGGAACCAGGCCAGTTAAATCTCACCAAAACCAGGAGAAAAAAAAAATCTCTTGTTGCTCTCTGCTTAACTCCCATAGATTTTAATGCAGGTGCCTGTTTGATTAAAAAACATTCTTGAAGCAATTTGGACATTCTGTCATTTACAAAGCAATTTTAACACCACATCTATCAAAACGAATTAGTCTATCAGCAGGCCAAGCCAATTCCAAAGCTTCGCAGACTGTAACATTTAGGACTTAAGTAGTATCCTTAATGATAAATCCAAAATGCATTTTCCTTACATTGCTCTTGTAAACTTCTATTACCCTAGAAAGGAGTAGCAGGGGTAGGAAGGGGATTGACACTTTCTCCTATAGAAACAAGTCTATAAAATCACATAAACATTTAAATATACATGTTTTTTAAGGTTTATTTTGAGAAAGAGCACAAGCAGGGGAGGGGCGGAGAGAAAGAATCCCAAACAGGCCCCACACTGTCAGCAGAGAGCCTGATGCGGGGCTCAAACCCATGAAGCTGTGAGATCATGACCTAAGCCGAAACTAAGAGGCTTAGAGCCACCCAAGCATCCCCAAATCACATATACATTTAAAACTTACATCCGTGAACAAATCATTGCGTGTTAGGAGCAGAAAACAGTAAGAATATATTTTAGCAAGATAATTTCTCAGTGGCTCTAACACAAAAGTTAGCACAACTCCAAAAATGTCTGTAATTTAAAAACTCAGTAAACTTCCTAAAATGCTAGCAGTGTGGCCACCATATTAATCTCTATGTTCCTTCCAACTAAGCTACAAAGAAACTGTTCCAAACCAAGGCATAAAACCATTCACGGCAACTTCTTTCTCCATTCAAAAATCACAACTCAGAGTCCACTGCTGAGGATGAAGACCTGAACTTTAGAACATCCACCAGGATCTTAAACCATGTGCCTTCAGCGGGCATCCAGGTAGTCAGCACGGGCTGGGAAGGTGTCCAGCGTGACATGCCGAAGAAGCTGTGGCTCCCCTACCAGCACCAGGACCACCCTCACCTTCCCTAGCACTTGTGTCCCACAAGGAGATGAAGCAGCAAACGTTTCATTGAGGGCCGACAACATCCCAGGAATACTTGTCCTGAGCTTTGCTGGCTCATTAATGAGTAAAACCGGGCCTTATACTAGGGGGAACTTATAAATACTGTAGGGACAAGTATACAAATCAATTACTATCCACCGCTCTCAAGAAGTCTGACTTGCCCTCTTCATTCCCAACCTCAACTAGATCCCTCACCATGTTTAGCACACACCAGTCTGCAAGTACTCATGTGGTCATTTCTTTGGCTCTCCTTACACTGCACTCCCTGTAAACTTGAATGGGGACAAGGGCCTCATGTCTATTATGTTCCCCATCATATTCCTAGGACCTAACAATGTGCCTAGAACACAGCAGGTAATCAAACGTTAAACAGATAGAATGGCAGATGAATGGATGTGGATTCAGTTCTCTGAGAACAAAGCAATCATGCCTCCCTATAGGAAGGCCTAAAGGCAATGCCTTTAAGTGGGACACCTTTATCTAATAGCAGTTAATGAAGGTTCTTTTTAATTTTTTTAATCTTTATTTATTTTTGAGAGTGAGTGAGTGGGGTAGGAACAGAGAGAGAGGGGGACACAGAATCCGAAGCAGGCTCCAAGTTCCAAGCCATTAGCACAGAGCCCAACGCAGGCTTGAACTATGAACTGCGAGATCATGACCTGAGCCAAAGTCAGACACTTAACTGACTGAGCCACCCAGGTGCCCCTAAGGAAGACTTTTTCTTATAGATCACAGAAAAAGAGACCTTTAAAAAAATCTACTCTAGGATTACTGAGGATTACTATTATTTAACTTGATGCATCTCTAATTTATAAATAAGCTGATATCTATGATTAATAGTTGACTTTAGAAGAAAAACAAAATAAAAGAATCCAAATTCACGTGCTGAACAGATTTTTAAAACAAACATTCTTTGGAATCATAAGCTTATTTCAGAAATAAGCTGAAATAAGCTTCGTCCCTGATGTGTAAGAGAAAGAAAAAGACAAGCAATCCCTTAATGCAGCTGATCAGAATGGATCTGAGCCACAGCCTATCAGTATTGTATTTTTCATCATCACTCTGTGGATATTTTCAACTGCTCTTTCCACATTCATGCAATTCCAAGCTTTCTAAGATTAATGAGATTTTTAATGACCAAGACAATGTTTTCAAGGCACTAACTAGACAACTGTTTGAGCTTCAAAAGCTGGGAGGCTACAGACTATTTTGCCTTGTTTCCTCACCTCCCAGGTCCACTGAGGCCAGGCTTCTAAATTATTTTGTTGTTTTATAAACACTGTAAATCACCTAATTAGACTGGTCCCCATACTTCATAGTCTGTGCCACTAAATGCCCACTCAATACAACAAATAAATTCTGTAGCCCTTACAACTCTGAGATCCTGGCAAAGACCCTAAAACTTGGAGCCTAAAGGACAGTCATAACTTGCTAAATCTGGCTGGAGATCAAGCTGAATTGCTACTTTTCCTTAGTATTTAAGTTTAAGGTCTATAGAATCGATGTAGAAAATTCCGGAGAAATCAAAGATAATGAAGTTTGAGGTGCCTGACTGGCTCAGCTGACTAGGCTTCCAACTCTTGATTTCGGCTCAGGTCATGGTCTCAGAGTTCATGAGTTCAAGCCCCACATCGCACTCCATGCTGACCGTGTGGAGCCTGCTTGGGATTCTCTCTCTCCCTCTCCCTCTCTCACTGCCCCTCCTCTGCTTGCTCTCTCTCAAAATAAACAAAAAAAAATTAAAAAATAAAAACAAAGATAATCAAGTTCAACAATCAGAGCTTATTCACCTGAGTATCATAAACTCAAAATATTGTCTTCGAGTTCTTAATGGTATTTGAAAAGTTAATATTCAAAGACATCCAGGCTAACTTTATTCAATAATACACATAATATTTAACTGGGTATATAAAATGTCAGGAAAGTATAGCAGTTTCTCAAAAATTAAGAGTTACCATAGGACCCACAATACACCCAAAAGCGTTAGAGCAGGGACTCAAACAGATAATTGCTCACCCATGTTCACAGCATCATTCTTCACAATAGCCAAGAGATGGAAGCAATCTAAGTGTCCAGTGACAGGTGAATAGAAAAAATGTGGCATATACATACAATGGATTATTAGTCAGCCTTGAAAATGAAGCAAATTCTGACACATGCTACATGGATGAAACTTGCACACATTATGCTAAGTGAAACTAGACACAAAAGGACAAATGTTATATGATTCCATTTCTATGAGGTACCTAGAATAGACAAATTCAGAGAGAAAACAGGATAGTGATTACTCGGAGCTGGAGGAGGGAGTGGGTAGTATTTAATGGTTACACAGTTTCTGTTTGGAATGTTGAAATAATCCTAGAGATGGGCAGTGGCAATGGTTGCACAATGATGTAAGTTACTTAATGCCTCTGAATAGTATACTTAAAAATGGTTAAAAGGGTAATTTTGTTACGTATATTTTACAATAAGAGAAATTCAGGAAGCATCTGAAATATGGTTCTTATAGTTGTCAAATAGCTTTTGTACTATTAAAGTCAAAAGGAACCTAATTATTCAAAATTGACTACATATTGTGATTATTTAAAAAATTCTCAGGGGTGCCTGGGTGGCTCAGTCAGTTGAGCATCTGACTTCGGCTCAGGTCATGATCCCACAATTTGTGGGTTCAAGCCCTGTGTCGGGTTCTGTGCCGACAGCTCAGAGCCTGAAGCCTGTTTCAGATTCTGTGTCTCCCTCTCTGCCCCTCCCCTGATCGTGCTCTCAAAAATAAACATTTAAAAAAAAATTAAAAATTCTCAGATACTGCTTTTATGCTTGGTATTATTACAACAATATTTGAAACACACTGTATGCTAGGAATTTGAATAATGAGAAACATTAAATGTAATTATGAACATATTTTACAAAATCTAACATAAAAATCCGTAGTGCACTTAGCACTGCTTTCCAATGTAGCTAGCTGCTTAGTGGTATGAGTTATTTTTTCCATTTTTTTTTTAATTTTATTATTTTTTTTAACGTTTATTTATTTTTGAGACAGAGAGAGACAGAGCATGAATGGGGGAGGGTCAGAGAGAGAGGGAGACACAGAATCCAAAGGAGGCTCCAGGCTCTGAGCTGTCAGCACAGAGCCCGACGCGGGGCTCGAACTCACAGACCGTGAGATCATGACCTGAGCCGAAGTCGGACGCTTAACTGACCAAGCCACCCAGGCGCCCCCCCATTATTATTCTTTTAATGTGAGGGAAATATTAAAAATTGAACTATGTAAAAAACATGGCAATAGCAAGAAAATAAATTTTGTCCTCATTCTAACTCCTAGCAGTGATTTCTCTAATACAATCATATTCCTACATGTACGTATGTACATATATACACATATAAATGTATGTATACAACTATAAATTTGGGATAACAATTACACAAATACATTGTTTTAGAAACTCAACAGTGGTAGATTCATATTTAACTTAATGCTGATTTTAGAAATGAAAAAAAAAACGGAAAGTACAGAGGTAAAGTTATTTGCCAATAAAGCCAAAACCAGAATCTAGAACTTCTAATCAAGGCACATTGTTATTAAAGCTATACATTTCATAAAACTCAATTCGGCCTCTAAAACTAAAGGCCATTGATTCTAGTTATTGTTCCTGTGTGAACATTAAGAAAGTTAAATCTGATTTATGCCTTAATCCTCTCATTTTTAGAAGCCTTATTCACTAACTAAAAGAAGGTAGCCAAAACATAGCAATTTAAGGAAAACAAATTATCAAGTCTATTTTAGGAGGCACTTACTTCTTTCTTTCAAAAAGGTAAAGTTCAATTAAAAGTCACTTAATTTTTAATTCAATGAAACTTTATAAATTCCTTCCAATAAGACTTTGTGCACTGATAAACAGCCTTGTGTCCTTGGGAGGAGAAATGATAGAGAAGTAGCTAAAATTGTAGTAACACTACAGTTTGTAAACTGTAGTGAGATTTGACATATTTATACCACCTTCTCTATTCATACTTGTTATACACCCACATGGACTTAGATGCTATTCCACCATAGAAGAACAATCCCACTTCCTGTGTATTTATTTTACCTTTATTTGGTTGAAAGTGTTAATCAAAATTTGTGAAAATTATGTAAGCTTCTCGGCCTTGCTTTATGAAATCGTTTAAGCTAACCTTAGGTTGCTACACATTTTATGTGCTTCAATAACCAAGAACCCTTAGATGCAACCCTGATTTGCATTTGAACTGGATAGATTCTTAGAACTGTTAACTACTGTTTCAAACAGTTTGGATCTGTAGAAGCAAAGGGCAGACAAGTCCACACATTAGACAAATCCAGTTTTGGATAGTAAAAATACTCTAACAATGAGCTTAATTGTTACCTTTTAATGATAAAATTCCTTAAATTTTAGATAAAATGTATTTAAATGTTTTCCACTTTTATTATTTCACATTTGAAAATTATCTTCCAAACTTAAATTATGTATATATAATACTGACCCATTATCTACCATATAGTCAGAAGTTTCTCTTTAAAGAAAAACTTTAAATAACAAAGTGAAAACATGTGGTTACTTTCCACTGTCACATGATAGGAAAATGGACAAAGACTGTTTTCACTACATAGGAATTTCCTATTTGCTGGCTGATATGTACAAGAACTCACAGCCAGTGACCTAGTAGTTCCTCTTACTAAAAGCGTAAAAATTGTATGGTGACAGATGGTAACTACACTTATTGTGGTAAGCATAGCTTAATATACAGAATTGTGCAATAACTACGTTGTACACCTGAAACTAATCATTATATGTCAACTATACTTCAAGGAAAAAGCTTTAAAACTACTTCTAATACTTGCCCACCTTATTAGTGGTTGAGATCAGATAAGTGAGGGAAAATCCAACATTTCTAGGGATCAAGAGCATCCTAAAAGATACTTCTATGGCATCGTGATCATCAATATAAACTGCACAGACTGCATCTTTTCTATCACTTCATTAATGAATTCTGGCAAGACTGGTATAAGCTGGTGACTACACTGCTAACACCCGCCCTCTTTCTGGAACTGGAAAGAACTTACTAGTCATCAATAAAGTTCTGATTACCACTAGACTTGGCTTGAAAGAACTGACAAGGTTCCTAACCCCTTCAAATTTCTCATGTGCACTTGCTACCTCATTCTTTCCTTAAGCTGATTTCTACCTTCTACTACTTTTCTCAGCGAATACATGGAATGTACAATACCTCAGCTTCTTAGCGAGGTCAAGAGGTAAGAAAGGGCCACAGAGTTCCAACCTGAAAAGATTATGATTAAATATACAGATGTTTCTGTAAGTTAAATAAAGCCACAAGAAGAAAAGTTTTAGTTTATCTAACAGACACTGCGCCCTGTTATCCCTCAAAACCAAAATAAAACAAAACCAGCTGTATTCTCCTACCTGTTGATTCTAAACATGTATTCCCCTTTGTCCTAAGGGCAGAGTGGGGGGAGCGGTGCTTTTGTAGAAACATCCAGCTGCTCTGAATTACAGGTGTTAAGTACACTTGAATAATACCGCCAAGACCAGGATTAGCCACCCGCCATAAATTTCCACTGACAAGATTCTGCTGAGATATTTAGCAAGGGTCATCTGACAAACTGACCTTGGCAGAAGACGACACAGAATTACAGCAACTGATTCAGATAAATCTACTCAACTTGCGGCAGTTACCTCCTGTTTTGACTATCAAATTTCAGTGCTGCCAGGGAGAAAAAGGTGATAAAATTTAAAACTGTTACTGACACTTTTCTTGTCTCCTGTAGATTGTAGATAGAGCCCCTAGTTTAGAACTAGGGGATGCAGATAAGGTGGATTTTGTAACCATTCTGTAATTATCACAGAGATCTTTAAAATTTTCAGCTGCGGGATGCAGAAATTATACCTACAATACTGGCTGCATAAAATTTGTTGTTCTCAGGGTTAGAACGCAAACATTGCTAGCCCTCAAAATAAATCCACAAAATTATTTTCCAAATGCTTAGTAAAGAGGTGAGGATATTCCGAACTCTATCAAGAATGCAACAACTACAATACTAAGGCTTCAGGGAAAACGCATCACTGATTTTAGGCATTACCAGCAACTATCCACAAGAGCCTAGTAACTAAATGTGCTAAATTCGAGCAGTCTCCACTTAATACCACATTGCCAGCAATTCAACTTCACAATATAGTCTGCATAAAGCAACGACTTTGACAACGAAAAACTAATATTAACTAAATCAGAATAACCCCTTTAACGCCTTTTGCCAATCAATAGGGCCACCAGGCAAATGAATCATTGTTTCTACTGTGCAGCTGCAATCTTTCATACTGTCTATCCCTTTGATAGTCTTCCATGCTGGTCGAAGTGACCACGAGGTACACCGAGAGAATGGTCACATGGACAGCTCGTGACTTCCACTGAGAATCAATCCTCTCCTCATGGTAGTAGGAAACTAAAAGTTATGATGCACACATCAGAGTACCGAGAAAGCACACGGCCGATGACCTGGTAGGGAATGCATGTAGCACTAGCACAAGTCGTTGCACCCCGAAGGGAAGTGCAACAAACGCCAGCATCTCGCTACTTTTAACAACTAAGTTCGTTGCAGCATTGGAGAGCCGGCGGCCACACGGTAGCCGAGCCAGGGGTGGGAGCCCAGCATCGCCACAACTCAGTCCTCGGAGACGCGCGCGCGAGGCCCGCGCAACCCCCACCAGGGGAAGACAGATCTTCCCTGCGCACCAGGCAGGGGGGAACGCGCTCGCACAGGAACCAGGCACGGAAACTGACCTACGCGGTCACCCGGGCTCCCAGAGCTCCCGGGGTGGGGGCCACGACCGCAGGCTTCCCCACGTCGATGAAGCGGCCGTCACCAACTCTGGCTGGCACTACCGGAGGACTCGCGGCCCCGCGGAAGAACTGTCTCCCGAGTCCCGGAGCGGGGCGGAACGCGAGACAGTCAAGCGCCACTCTGCGAGGTGACGCCGCCCCTCCCCGCCGCCCGCGTCAGGAGCGCGCGCGCGCGCCCGGTTTATTTGCGCGGGGCCCGTGCAGCACGTGACCGGCGCGCTGGCCTCTAAGCGTGCGGATAGCACGCCGAGGCCCCGCCCCCGCAGGCCCCGGGCCCAGGCTTCGACAAGGGCTGCCGGGAGTTGCAGAGGCTCGTGCTTTTCTATCCAAACCCCTGACTCAGAAGAAAGGGTGGGCCTGATACCTACGAGCTGTGGCGGGGAGAGAAATGGCCCCCTCCCCGGCCGAAGTGAATATAAATACTGGGTTCAGGCTCTGGAAATTTGTCAGTAAACAAATACATCACACAGATGCCCACGTTTTTTCTTTCCTTGACTTTACCTGAGGGAACTTAATTGGCTTTGTGAATTGGCTACACCTCTTTTTCTTTTCACGTGTCAAAGGATGGGCTTAAAATGCCATACAGGTGTAACTGTTACAAGATAAATACCAGCGAAGGATGCTTAAAGAGATGAGGATTTACAAAGTTTCCCTCATCTCCTCCCCCCACCCCGCCCCCGCATCAAAAAATCTTTCATGAAGAGTCAACCTCTTCAGACTCCATTCTAACAGGTCTAGCCAGAAGCCTTAATTACACCGTCTTCAACATGAAAGTTCAAACTCTAGTATAATTACAACTTTTAAAAAATTATGCTTGGGGCGCCTGGGTGGCTCAGTCGGTTAAGCGGCCGACTTCAGCTCAGGTCATGATCTTACGGTCCGTGAGTTCGAGCCCCCGCGTCGGGCTCTGCGCTGACAGCTCGGAGCCTGGAGCCCGTTTCAGATTCTGTGTCTCCCTCTCTCTCTGACCCTCCCCTGCTCATGCTCTGTCTCTGTCTCAAAAATAAACGTTAAAAATTTTTTTTAAAAAAAATTATGCTTAACCAAAACAAAGGGAATTATGAGCATGTGAAAAATCTTCCAACTTTTTTGTATTTTCCAATATATTTTATGAACCTTTTTGTAATGAAAAATTAGTAAGTAGGTATTATTTTTTAAGGGGCTGTAGTTTTCCTGTCAATTCCATTTTGAAAACATGTATTGAGAACTTATTATAGGCCGGTTGGTCATTGCGCTACATGTGATACATCTTTTGGCAGATTTCTTAGAATGTTTTTAGAGAACACCAGTAGCCTTGCTTGTATTTCCCAGGCTAGTATCATCTCTTATTAACAAAAAAGGCACTTGGGTAGCACAATACTTCAACTGCAAAATGTGTGGTAACTGAGGCAGTCATATTTTCCTCACAAAGAACATCAGGATTTATTTTCTAAGGATACTGAATTATCTTCCCAGCCAAAATAAAAATTGACCATTGAAATAATTTTCCACAAAATTATATGAAAGGCTGCATTCTCGCTATGATATTTAAATGCCTAAATTTACTACTCTCGTTTTTTTTTTCCAATTCACTGTACTCTCTTGAGTTAGTAAATGAAAACAGATCCTAGCCAAATAGGAGGATGAAGGTAATAGAAGGTAATCATCATGTTTACTAATAAAAGAAGTTCCAATCTTGGTAAGATCACTAATTTTTCTGTATATTTACAGCAGTCTCTTTGGTATTTATATAAAGAATCTTTAGGAAAAGGTATCTCTTTGGCATTTTTATTGCCGACTAGTAAGATGAAAACACAACAAAGGTGTTAACAATTCTTACTGTAGAACACTGCTGTCCAATGGAATTTTCTGCATGGAAATGTTGAAAACGATGGAAATGTTCTATAATTCTATCTTGTCCAATATAGTAGTCACATGAGCCTGCTGAACTCTTGAAATTTAGCTAGTGTGACTAAAGATCTGAATTTTAAATTTTATTAAATTTTAATTAATTTGAAGCCACATGTGGCTAGCCACTACCATACTGGTGAGTGCTGTTCTAGAACAACAAAGAAATCACTAAATTTCCCCAACCATGGTATCCTCTTTCTTGAGAAAACGTTTGGCAGATACAGAACCTCTGGAAGCAATAATTTCTCCAAACTCTTTTCTGAGCTTTTGAGAAAGTAGGTATTTTAATTTTACAGACAGAGCACATTAAAGTGACTGTATCATGCATAGCTACAATGCGTGTAAACAGAAATAGAACTGGAAGCTCTAGATGTATGGCAGGGGCTTTGGGAGTAACTAAGCCTTTGCCCTGCCATTCCCATGCCTGTCTGACCCAAATGAAAAATTTAAAAAAAAAGAAAAGAAAAAGAAAAGGTAGCTATTGTTTAGGCCATGATATGCTTCAGAATTGCCCACTGCCTGGTTCACACGAGATCTACCTGGTACTCTTTCGTTTGCTTGATTCAATAAACTTAAGAGCCCACGGCTTTCTACCCCTGTTCTCCTCCCCACATCCCAACTATTCCCTCCAGACTACAGTACCTGACGTTTGTATCCCTGCAGTTTTGTCTTAAGCCTGAAACACCCCAGAATGCACTTGGTGCATTCCATGTTTTAAAAACACTCTCCTGGTGCTGGTGTGACTTTGAAGTGCTGCAGGAGCACACTAAAGGCTTGTTAAATCTTATTAAAAGGAGGATTTTATAGACCGAGGCTTTGGGGAGGACTTTGGGTAATTACTGCCTGGAATGCTGAAAAAGTAGGTCAGATGTCATCAGGCAAATCTAGATCAATTGTTGAGTTGGGGGAAATTAACCATCCTCTACACCTACATATTAAGTACTTTGTAGTTATTATGAACTCCAGACCATAAATGCTATGAGGTCATTGGAGGTTTTTCTCTCTTTGTGATTTGTACCATTACAGTTTATTTAACAGCTAAAATAAGGGGGTGGTATATTTTCAGATATTAAATTACTTTTATCTAAGACTTCATTCCGCACTTAACCCTCTGTTCCTAGGGGTGACAAGTTACAGATGGCTACATAACTCAACTTCCACAAATGATTGATTTTGCTGGGTCTCCACACAAGAAGCTTAGAAAGGTCCCCTATACCTAGAGTTTATTGGTTGCAAGCAATGAGCCCTGACCCTGGCTACCTGAAACAAATAGGGAATGTACTAGAGTATCAAAGAAAGCTGAAAATCTGGCCTGGCAAGGGCAGGACTGGGGCACTTGCAGGGATTACAGCAGGAGGAGCTAGTCTATAGCTTTTCCAGGAAATAAGAGTAAGTTCTGATTATTTTTGTTTTCCTATCCTATCTTCAGAAGAGGGAAATTCAAGAAAGAGAGGGAGAGATGGACTTTGGGCTCCTTGGCTGACAATCTCACAAGATTACCTTCCATAGGAGAAGTAGCTCCTCACCTACACACACACACACACACACACACACACAGAGAGAGAGAGAGAGAGAGAGAGAGAGAGAGAGAGAGAGAGAGAGGGAGAGAGTGTCCTGGTGCAGTGCTATAACCAGAAGAAGGGCCAATGGTTAATGGGCAGCCACCATCACAGAAAAACCCTTTATAGCCTCTTTTTTTTTTTTAATCAAGCCTTTCTCTTTCATAGCTTGTGACATAAGCTCCTTGGGCAATATTTCCAGCTGCACCTTTAGCCCTTAGCTCTATTCATCATGAGTAAACCCTGTTTTTCCATCCAGTGTACCTGACAATTAAATGCTACCCCTTCTTAGAAGTCACAGAGCTTGGGGACACCTGGATGGCTCAGTCAGTTAAGTGTCCAACTTTGGGTCAGGTCATGATTTCGCAGTTCATGAGTTTGAGCTCTGCTTTGGGCTCTGTACTGACAGCTCAGATCCTGAAGCCTGCTTCGGATTTTGTGTCTCCCTCTCTCTCAAAAATAAAAAAACATAAAAAAAAAAAAAAAAGAGGAGTGGCCAGGTGGCTTGGTTGGTTAAGCATCCCTCTTTGGCTCAGGTCATGATCTCACAGTCCATGAGTTCAAGCCCCACATCAGGCTCTGTGCTGACAGCTCAGAACCTGGAGCCTGTTTCAGATTCTGTGTCTCCCTCTCTCTCTGCCCTTCCCTCGCTCATGCTCTCTCTCTGTCTCAAAAATAAATAAAAACATTAAAATTAAATAAATAATTAAAAAAAAAAAAGTCACAGAGTCTGCCCCACCCAAAGCCCTGTTTTGAGAACTTGCTTATGCAACCTACTATCCTTGGCTCAGCAGAAGATGCAGGGTCAGGGGATAACTGAATGGTACCTTTCTATTAGGTTTAACAAAGATCTGGTAGATACTCTCTGCCCAGCAGAAAAGGTCTTTACTGAGTAGCATTAAACTATCTAGATTCCCACTGGGAGTATTTGACCATGAAAGTATACAAGTACATTCTTTAGCCAGGGTACATGCATAAAGGCATAGAGGTAAGTGAAGGCAGAGAATAAACAGAAACCATAGGATGGCAAGAAGGAGAGTAGAAAAAGTTGATCAGAAATAGAAGCAAAAGTGGAGAGAGAATCATAGAGACCCCAGAGTGCGGGAACACTAGAGTAGGGAGAGGCTCCTTGCTTGAGAGGGCGCCACCTGCTGGCACAGTTGTATCTTCAACATCCTTTCAGAGCCACAGAGGTATTTTTGCTTTCAACAAATCCTGCTCTTTACCGGATGAAACCTGAGTGCTGCTCTATTCCTTGAACCCAGAAAGAGCCTAATATATCACTCCTACCCCCTTCCCTGCATTCAGCTCTCTTGTTCTTCATCTCTAGCAAACAGCCCTGTCAATACCGCCTTTCTTTTCAAGAGCCACCTCTTCCTTCAGGGTCTCTACTCCTCCTTGCTCTTCTGAGCCTTCTAAAACACATCTATCTCTTAGGGCACCTGGGTTAAGTGTACGACTTCAGCTGAGGTTGTGATTTCACAGTCCTTGAGTTCAAGCCCCGCATCAGGCTCTGTGCTGACAGCTCAGAGCCTGGAGCCTCCTTTGGATTCTGTGTCTCCCTTTCTCTCTGACCCTCTCCTGCTCATGCTCTGCCTCTCCCTCTCATAGAAATAAACGTTAAAACACACACACACACACACACACCTCTCTTCCAGATCCTCACTAACCTCCACTATCTGTTCTGAGTCACCTTTCGATACCTGATACAGCCAGGTCCAAGGCCCTACTCTCGATGAGTTGCCATAGAATGAAATACAGTTCATTTACTGAAATCATGAAGATCTCAGCATGGGGATTTGACGGGCCAACCTTTGGGCCTGAATTGTAAGTGTAGATCAAATCACAGACTCCTGGATCTTAGATTTGGAAGAGCCATCAGAAATCAGCTAGTCTAACCACAAACCTAAGCCACGTTGTCCTCAACCACATTCTAAAGAAATATTTCCCCCAGCCTCAGGCTGGGGAATTCATGAACAGGCAGATCACTGTTTCACAGTGCAGCTCAATTCCCCCCCCCCCCCCAATATTACTGTTCGAAGTTCCTCCTGCTGAGGCAAATGCTGGCTCCACACAGCCCTCACCTGTTGGTCCTCAAGATAAAGCCGAACCTTTTAATTCCCTTTTCCCAAGCCATTCTTCTAAAAAGCTTAAAGATACGTGGGGATCAAAGAAGATGATAGGTAGGGTAGTTTTTTCTGAACTTTAAAATACACTACAGATGTACAGTATTATTCTTTCCACTACTGTAAATGCTTTTCACTCTTCTTCATACCCAAAGAAGGAAGATTCCTAGACTTCACAGTGCAGCTTGAGGGGGAGCAGACCATAGCACCCAGAATGTGCCACTTTGGCATGTGGATATTTTCAAGTTGAAGACAATGGGGATCCAGAAGATTCAAGAAGAGATTTTTACTTCCCTCTTTAAAAAAATTTTTTTTTAATACTTATTCGAGAGAGAGAGGGAGCGTGAGTGGGGTAGGGAAGAGACAGAGGGAGACACAGAATCAGAAGCAGGCTCCAGGCTCTGAGTTGTCAGCACAGAGCCTGACGCAGGGCTTGAACTCACCAACCGTGAGATCATGACCTGAGCCAAAGTCAGACGCTAACCAAATGAGTCACCCAGGTGCCCCTACTTCCCTCTTAACTGCCTAAAATAATTTAGATCAGGAGCATGTACCAGGAAAGAGAGCTGTTACTACAGAGAACGTTTTATATCAGAAAAGACTTATCTGCATGGCATGGAAAACATTTGTTTACCAAATATTTACCCTTTCCATCTTATGAACTCTCTTCCTCTCCTTTGAAGCCCCAGACCCCTACCCACTTCTCCTTGGCTCAGGATGCTAGATAAGCCTCAATCACCTGACTGCAGGGGAGTCTTGTATTTTTATGGGGCTCCAGTAAGTACAAAATTTGTTTTTCTCCTATTAATCTGTTTTATGTCAACTGAATTATTAGACCAGCCAGAGAACCTAGAAGGGAAGAAGGGAAAAGCTTTCCACCCCTACAAGCTCAAACCACTCCCCCTGCCCCCACCCCAACATGCTTGCTGTTGCAAGTTCTTCTTGAGGAAAATGCTGTCTCCACACTGCCCTCACCTGTTAGGATTAATGATCCTTTCACATTTAAACACAACTAGCATGAGCTGCCTTGATTTTTTCTAGGCTTACATTCCCAGATGCTCCAGCCCATCCTCGTGTTCCAACTGGTCATGGCATTGTGATACAGTTTGTACTTTGCTCTCTTAAAATTTAGTGCCTAGAATTAATCAAATCACATCTGTTTCTAGGAAGCTAAAGAGTATCTTATCTTAACTAATAGTTAAGTCCTATTAGATCAACTTTGCTAAACCTAAGGCCTTTTTCCCATCTCTAAGTCTCCCTGACCTCTCTACTGCCCTCTGGTGGTAGCTAGTTTTTTCTCAACTAAGAGAATTGGAGAGAAAAGAGATTGGAGAAAGGGGCAAAGAACAGCAAAAATGTGATACATTTATATACAAATTCTTGGCCTCCTGAAGTTTACAATATAATGTTGGAGGCAAAGTATACAATGGAAACCCAACAAAAAAGACAAGCCACAGTAACAGCCCCAAGGATTTGGGAAGACCAGATCAGTGAGGACTAGAATGAATAGAGAAGACATTTAGAAGTGGTGGCATTGACACTCAGCCTCAACTTTAGAAACCCCAAGAAGCGGGAAATGAGTGCCTCCCACATAGTAAATCTGAAAGATGCAGCAAGAAACAAAACGTGGGAGTTTCTTCTGGGCAAGAGCTTACTCTAGAAGCCGACTTACGAATCACCCTCAAATATCTGTGATAGGATTACTAGTGGAAAGAAGATTGGGATAATGACATGTAAAGACTTACCAGAGCACAGAATGTGTCATTCATTGTGGATTAACTCGTTTATTCATTAGTCAGTAGATACACATTAACTTCATAAATGACATGATTTTGTGAGGGAATACATGCTCTCCACTAGGACAGAAAAGATGCCTTTGACAATAGCCTTGCCTTCAGGAATTTAACAACCTACTAATGCAGATGAGACAATATAAGACTTGTAAGCAGGTGTACCACATACGAGAATGAGGAGTCATAAGAGAAGTTTAGATAAAGGACAAAGAAGAGGAAAGTTTTGTTTTCCAGCTGGGGCTATTAGTGAATGCTTTACAAAGAAGATGTCTTTTGAAGTCAAGTCATTAAGAGGGACAGGATTTGAAGCTGTGGAAATAGTTGGGGAAAGGGCATGTTAAAGCTGATGAAACCGTCTGAGCAAAGCCGGGGGGTGGCATACAAGATAGCATAGGGCCTCACACGGAGTAGGCCATGCTGCAAGTGGGTGAGGCTAAAACGTGGAGAATTCTCAGCTCTGCCTACCAGTCTCCTCTCCTCCCCTGGACGCTCTGAGCTGGAGCTGGAGGGGCAGAGTGGGGAAGGAGACTTTGAGATACTCAACGGTAGGTGACAGGTAAATGGTCGAAAGCTCGGAGGTGAGGCCTGGACTAAAGATATCGACCTGCCAATGTCTGTGCAGAGGCAACTTGAAGCCACGAGGCTTGCAGGGGAACGCCTAGGGAGCAAGAAAAACAGAGTGGAATAAAAGGGGCAAGGGCTGAGCTTTGTCTCCTGCCCTACCTCACATCCCTTACACCACCCGTACCCCTGTGCTCTCAATAGATGACTTCACCTCCGACTCCACCAAGGAAACAAAAGCCATTAGATGAGAACCCCCTGGAATTCTTAACCTCTGGGCCAACAAGCTTACCTGCACCCACACTTTCTTACCTTTCCTTTCTGTTAACGTGTCTAGGCCAAGGGCCTGCACCTGTGTTCGTGGCCCCTCCTTCTCCCCTCCTCAGCACCCTCATCCCATCAACTCCCTTTCTCCTGGATCTTCAAGTGCTCTCACAGTGTCCCTGCCACACAGGGCGTCTCTAACCTGTGCCATCCTTTGCAAACCTACCTGCCAGAGAGTAGTATCCTTTCTCTCTCTCTTCCTTCACAGTTAAAATTAAACTCCTTGACAGCGTGGTCTATAAGGACTCTCTCCATTTCCTCTCTCTCTCTCCTCTCTGCACTGCCACTTCTGTTCCCGCTACTCCACTCAACAGGCTCCCACTGAAGACCCCGAAGTCCTCCTGGTTGCAAAACCCAATGGACCGTTACTACTCCTGACTTTACTTGATCTTTGGCAGCATCTGACACCAGTGGCCCTTTCCCACCTCCTGGGAACGCTCTCTTCCCTTAGTTTCCCTGAGCTCCTCATCCTTGCCCCTTTCCTTAAATGTTACAAGTTCTGCCCTAAACGCTACCTCTCCTCGTACCCTTCCTGGGTTAGGTCATGTGTTCCCTCTGGATGCTCATGTCTCAAACCTGTAACTGGGTCCCAACATTACACCTGAACTTCTGACTCACACACCAATTCATCAAACTCAGCATAACTAAAAGGGCAATTTGTCCTTCCCCACCCCCCTACCCTCCAGGCTGCTCCCCTCATATTCATTCTCTTTCTCAAGTGGCAAATATTTTTGTCTCTCTCCCTCCATTTTCCCCAAGCTACCTTTTCCTCTCTCCACCCCCCCATACCCAACCCTAATCCATTTTGTAGTCAAAGTATGTTTCCAAATTTTAAATCTGATCAAATAATGCTCTTAGAATTCTACTCTGCCTTTTAATTGCTTTGGGATGTAGTCCAAACTCCTTAGCACCACAAAACCCCGCAACGTCCTGATTCATGTCTCATTATCACCGTAGCGTTTTACACTTCAGCAATCATGAACAACTTTCAGTTCCCTGTATTGACACAGTCTCTGATGCTTTCAAACCTTTGCCCATGTTTTCTTGTGCCTTGAACTCTCCTCCCCAGCTTCCTCCTTCTGCTGAGGCTTATGTTTCACACAATCTGAGTTTAGAAATCACTTCTAACTCCCTTTGCTAACTCGTTATGACTGGATTATGTGCCCCTCTTATAGGCTTTCTGATTTACTGTGTACTTACACCCATGACGACATTTACTACACTGTGCTACAAAGGCCTCTTTATTTATCTATGTCTTTCATCAAATTAGAAGTATGCTAAAGGCAGGGAGTGTCTTGTTTACTAGTTTCCTCCCTTTATCTAACACAGTGGATAGCACACATTAGGAAATCAATAAATACTTGTTGAATCAATGAATGAACTGGGACTTTATGTCTAAGATATTTTATCCAAGGTGGGAGGCAGTGTAATGAAATGGAATATACACAAGATTAAGCATCAGAAAATCGGGATTGAATCCCAGTCCTCTGCCACTTAACCAAGTGTCTACATGAACAATTCATGTAACTTCTCTGAACAGAGAGCCGACCAGAGGCAGGGCACTGTACTAACTGCCGACAATGCAAGGATAAAGAAAAACATAGTAACGGCCAAGTCCCAAACTGCCAAGAAAGCCAAGCCCCAAACAGTGTATGGTAGGAGGGAGGGGGAAGGAAAGAGCATTCCAAGTAGAGGGGCTAACAGGTGATAGGACAGCAGATAAGCAATTATGTGCCTCATTGTGGGAAGTGACAGTGGTCCAGTAAGGCTATGTCTAAGGTGCAGGCCAGAGAGCTGGAGAGTTGGGATGAGGAGAGGAGACTGGAGAAATCCATGGGAATTACATCATAAAGGGTCCTTTACAATGTGTCATAGAGTTTGCGATTCATCCTCAAAACCATGGAGTTAAAACCTAATAGTTTCAACACTGGATGTCTATCACAAAGAGAAAAGTCTGGTGGCAACACGGAGAAAGGGTTGAATGGCAGTGATGTGTGAGGCAAGAATACCAGTCACAAGACTGTTGCTGTAGTCCAGTCAAGAGATCACAGTGGCCTGAACTTTGGCAAGAACTGTGAGGATGGAGAAAAGAAGAAGTTAACTGATTGTTGGAAGATTCAGGTGACAGAACAGAAAGAGCGTGGTGATCGACTGCACAAGAAAGAGTAAAGATGGCACATTTCTGGTGCAGACAGTTGGCCTACAGGGCGTCCTCACTGACACAGGTGATACAGAAGATGGGAAGGCTTTGGGACAGAGGACTGACACGACCCAAGTGATGCTTTAAGGGAAGGGTCCTGTCAGCAGGGAGGAGGATGGGTAGAAGGGTCTAGAGTCAGGAAGATGAGCTGAGAGGTGCCTGCCATAGTCTGAAGTGAGATGAGAGAGCCTGAACTAAGATAAGCAGTGACAGTAGAAGGGGACAGGGCATCACAATAGGCAGGGCTTGGCAATCACAGTGCACAGCCCTGCAGCACCTCACCCCAAGCAGAGTAGAGAAGGGCATGGAAAGGACTGAGGTCAAGAACACACAGTCCAGAGCAATCAGTCAGGGATTTGGAGCCAAGGAAAGAACAAAAACAGGTGGGTAGAGTGGTATAAACTGCATGAGGGGGACTGATCTGACTGTCTCTGAAAACCAAGCAGAATTGAGCCTTCATTCAGTAGGAAAAGACAAAACTTTAAAATATTCCAGGGCATGTGGGTGGCTCAGTCAGTTTGAGTGTCTGACTCTTGATTTTGGCTCAGGTCATGATCCCAGGGTTGTGGGATTGGGCCCCATGTGGGGCTCCACAGTGAGCATGGAGTCTGCTTAACATTCTCTCTTTCCCTCTGCCCCCTCCCCTGCTTGCACAGATACAATCTATCTAAAGATAAAAAAAGAAAATAACTTTAAATTCTTGAACAAAGCAGCATTTAAGGAATAACACCAGATCTAGAATGCGGAAAGGTGGAAACAGGACTTGAGTGAGGACAGAAAAGATAGAAGCAGCAAGGAGACTGCAGTGATCATTTAAATAAAATATAACCCTCCGAGAAAGTGGTTATGACTGAGGAAGGACTTAAGATATTTGACTCCTTTACCGTGAGGCGTAAAGGAGAGGAAGCAACTGACATACAGCCATGGCACATAACACGTTTTATGTGTTTACCTCCATCAGACTCTGGGCTTCCTGAAATCAGAAAGCATGTCTTATTTATCTTTGTATCTTTATATAGTGCATTTTATGGCTCAAGACCCAGGCTTGCAAATATTCCAAAATGACCAACTCAATCAATAAATAATTGGAATGGCAGGTTAAAGTAGTCCCCCTTGTCTGTGGATGCCTGAAACTACAGACAGTACCCAACCCTGTATGTATTACGTTTTTTCCAGTACATACATACCTATGATAAAGTTTAATTTGTAAAGTAGGCACACTAGGAGATGAACAACAATAACTAATAATAAAATAATTATAATATACTACATAGAAGTTATATGAACGTGGCCTCTCAAAATACCTTACTGCGCTGTACTCACCCTTCTTCTTGTGATGATGTAAGAAAACAAAATGGCTGCGTGATGAGGTAAAGTGAGGTGACTGATGCAGGTAACTGTGACATAGCACTAGGCCACTAAAGTATTGACCTTCTGATGATATGTCAGAAGGAGGACCATCTGCTGACCGCAGGTAACTGAAACCATGGAGAGTAAAGCTGCGGACTAAGGGGAGATTACTGTATACATGAAAACAAGATCGTTCGGGGAAGGTTTTGAGTTTGGCTGTGAAATTTTGAGTTTAAGATGACACCCGGGGGGCCTGGGTGGCTCAGTCGACTTCGGCTCAGGTAATGATCTCGCGGTCCGTGAGTTCGAGCCCCATGTCAGGCTCTGTGCTGACAGCTCGGAGCCTGGAGCTTGCTTTGGATTCTGTCTCCCTCTCTCTCTGCCCCTCTCCTGCTAATGCTCTGTCTCTCTCTCAAAAATAAATAAACATTAAAAAAAGGTTAAGATGACATCTAAAATATCCAATTACATGAATTATAAATAATATAAATGCCTTACAGGTACTTAAAGAGGAAGTGCTCAGAAGCTCAACAGAGAGAACAAACCTGAAGGGAGGCACATTAGGGAGTCATCAGTGTTAATTGTTCCCCTCGGCCCCCTACAACCATCTGACATCTGAAACAAATAACCACTGAAACCTCAGGGGCTTCATATTATAGTGCAATGTGGTCACGATAGAGCCCTGCTCTGAGCACTCATTCAGAGATCCACGTTTCTTCTATTGTGAACATCACCACCGTCAATGCACAGACTCCAGAGTCACTGAAAGCAAAAAGGGGCATAGAGGATGGTACGGGAGGTTTTACGGATGGGGCCGACAGTGGTCTGCCCACCTGGTATTTGTTCTCTCCTTGGCTCCAAACCCCAAATTATGTTTTATTTATTTTTATTTTTAATGTTTATTTCTGAGAGAGAGAGAGAGAGAGAGAGAGTGTCAGAATGCAAGCGGGGGAGGGGCAGAGAGAGGGGGAGACACAGAATCTGAAGCAGGCTCCAGACTGAGTTCTTGGCACAGAGCCTGACATGGGGCTCGAACCCATGAACCGCGAGATCATGACCTGAGCTGAAGTAGGACTTTTAACTGACTGAGCCACCAAGATGCCCCTACCAAATTCTTTTTTAAATGTTGATTTATTTTTAACAGAGAGAGAGAGAGAGAGGCAGACAGAGGGGGACAGAGGATCCCAAGTAGGCTCTGTGCTCACAACAGAGAGCCCGATGAGGGGCTCAAACTCACAAACCATGAGATCATGACCTGAGCCAAAGTTGGACTCTTAACTGACTGAGTCACCCAGGCACCCCTCCAAACCCCAGACTGGATGGTTGTTCTGGCCTGTCCATTTGCCTCTCAATGCATTCTCTGCCCTTCTCTACTCTGCTCTGTGTACTAGGATAGCAGTAGTGGGAAGGAGAGAGAATGGGTATACAAAGGAGTAGTTGGCAGAGAAATCTGCTTGGCATTGTACAAAGATCATGCTTACTGGCCCTACACAGGTGTGACATGAATCATTTTAGATAACCAATTGTAGGTCACAGAAGGTAAGAGAGAAGAAAAATTGGTTTCAATACATTTAGAAAAAGTATGTAAGAGGCCTAGAGTTTTGTTCTAACCACACAGCAGAGTTTTGCTGAGTTTTTAGATGGGAATGCCTCAATGGTAAGAATTGAGTCTTACTAATACTCATATCTCCAGCAACCATAATGAACTTTCCACATAGCAAGCAGCAAAAAATACTAAGGTGGAGAATGAAACTTCATACTGTTTTCTGTATGAAACATTGTGGAGATGTTTACTGTAAATGTTTATTACACAGCTCTTTACACTCTATAATAATGTTATAATGATATAACAACATATTATAACATAACCTAAAATAAACATATTTATTAAATGTTTACTATGTGCCAGGCAATATCCTAAGCTCTTTACATAGATGAGATCATTTTGTAAATTTTTTATTTACTTATTTTTATTTTTTTAATTTTTTTTAATGTTTATTTATTTTTGAGACAGAGAGAGACAGAGTGTAAGTGGGGGAGGGGCAGAGAGAGAGGGAGACACAGAATCTGAAACAGGCTCCAGGCTCTGCGCTGTCAGCACAGAGCCCGACACGGGGCTCGAACCCACGGACCGCGAGATCACGACCTGAGCCGAAGTCAGATGCTTAACCGACTGAGCCACCCAGGCGCCCCTTTATTTACTTATTTTGAGAGAAAGAGAGAACACTGTACTGTCAGTGTGGAGCCCAATGCAGGGCTCAAACTCACAAACCATGAGATCATGACCTGAGCCAAAATCAAGAGTCGGACACTTAACTGACTGAGCCACCCAGGTGCCCCCATAGATTAGATCATTTAATTTTCATAATACTCCTATAAAATAGATACTATCATCATCATCCTCATTTATGGACAAGGAAACTGAGGCAAAGAGCAGTTAAGTCACACAGCTTACACACACGTGTGTGTGCCCACACACACATGGGCAAAGTTGGTATTTGTACCTAAGCACTCTGGCTCTGGAGCCCTTACAAAGTACATGAAGAAACGATATACCTATTGCAGCTTAAATGTATATCACATCAACTTCACAAGATATGCTAAGCATGGCCTGGCTATTGCTAATAACTTTGAATCTCTTCAGCACAAATTAGAATAATTCAGTGTGCTACACATAGTTGAAAAAAACACAGTTACATGGTTTCCTTTATTCTTTCTTAAACTTCTAGGAAATGAATTCACAGTGCTTTGTATCCAGCACAAAATAGGGCTTTAATCTTTATTTAATTCAACCAAGCTAGTAAGTTTTCACTAGCTTTGTAGGAAAACGCATCAGAAGGCATTAAAAACAAATAAGCAAACAGTGGTAGTAAAATACACAGTCAATATAAACATAAATGATCATTATTGCCTCCTAGATACAAATTTTGGCTAGCTTTGGGAAAATGATTCAACGAATATTTTCAAGACTACAATTTAAAATGGTTACTAACTGCAGTAAAGCATGTATTTACCTGGAATGCTTTCTTTGAAAGCTTCAAAGTGATTTCCAAATATACCATAGTATTTTTTTTTACATTTATTTATTTATTTTTGAGAGAGACAGAGACAGTGTGAGTGAGGGAGGGGCAGAGAGAGAAAGAGGCAGAGAGAGAATCCTAAGCAGGTTCCATGCCCCCAGCCGGGGAGCCTGATGCGGGGCTCGAACCCACAAGCCATGAGATCATGACCTGAGCCAAAATCAGGAGCTGGATGCTTAACTGACCAGAAGCCATCCAGGAGCCCCAGTATTTTAATGAGCATAAAAGATCTATAGTCAATGATATTCTTTTCATATGTACAGGAAGCTTGGGCCTGGACACTAAAACAAAAGTTCTGAGAAGATACCTTATGATAGCCATTGTAGGAAGATGATTGAGAGACCTTGTTTTTTCAGGTTCTGTTTCTTGAAGGTAATAATCAAAATTGGCAAGAACTAGAATATCTTCTGTACATAACTGGCCAGATAAAATCAGATTTGACCATTTCACAGTCTCACAGGATTCTTTAGTCAGAATTCAAAAAGCCATTCATTCTAGAGTTAGTAGTTTCCCAGCCTCCCAGATCAGGTACCCTATCAGAGGATGGTCTGGCAACCCCCGAGGTGACTTGAAATGGCTGTGCCATCAGGCATATGCTTTGGAACTACCTCACTGCCCTTTCTGAACCTCTATCGCCACCTCTATTTGAGTCCTTTCCTAAGCACCTAACTTATGCATCCTTTCAACTAGTATTTATTGAAGATATACAATATGATGGGGCTGCTTTTGACGTTGGAGACAAGCAATAAATGAGAACTTGATACCATGCCCTCACAGAGCTTATATACATATACATACATACATACATACATACATACGTACATACATAAAGACAGGTCACACACACGTTAAAAATGTTAAGTTATATAATTGTTCGATGCTGATTCATACTGTGAAGAACATTACACAGGACGATGGGGTAAAGTGAGAAAGGAAAAAAAATCACCCGTTTTCTGGGAGCTGGTCTGGAACTTAGAGCTAGATGGTGGTGTTCTCCCGTTGAACGGAACAATTTTGTGGCACATCGACATGAGATAAGACCACTCTGGGATTGCGATGGAGACAATGACAACAAAAAGGCTACCCTATAGTCATGTCTAAGCGAGACAAAACCAACTACACTGGGTAGACCCCTAAAATGACTGAAGAGCCCCTCTCCCAGCTACCACAAGTGAATGCTGTTTCTTTACTGACTGCAGCTTCAGCCCCACTCTGCTCCTCCTGCCTCTAAGATAGAATTCGCTAAGACATGCAATCACAGAATGACTCCCCTTTCTTAACAGCCCCCAATCCAGAGTAAATCCCAGTTCCTTGATATAAGCCCAAACCCTTAACACGCCCCACTGTAGACTTTCTTCGAGACATCCCGTTTTGCCAAGATGTGCATTCTCGCTTGGTGGCAGGGGCATCTATAAGCCCAACTTTGTTGGATTACAATGTGTTCCCGGTGGTCTTTGATTAACGGGCATCAACAGGAGGGAGAGGGAACAATTCTTTAGTTAGGATGGTCAGGGAAGTCTTTGATGAAGTGTTGTTCTGCTAAGAACTGAAAAGTAAAGGGGCAGTCATCTGAATATTGGGAGAACATTCCCATCAGAGGAAAAAACAGCTTGTATTTTTAAACAGTATTTTTATTAAAAAATTTTTTTTGAACATTTATTCATTTTTGAGAGCCAGAGCGTGGGTGGGGGAGGGGCAGAGAGAGAGAGAGGGAGACACAGAATCTGAAGCAGGCTCCAGGCTCTGAGCTGTCAGGACAGAGCCCGATCCGGGGCTTGAACTCACTGACCTTGAGATCATGACCTGAGCCGAAGTCTAACGCTTTTAACCGACTGAGCCACCCAGGCACCCCTAAATAACATTTTTAAATTTCAAGTACATCATCTCCTTTGAACACTGATTTTGGGGTGGGGGGAGCTAATCCTATTCTCATATTCTACTTCTAACCAAGAAAAGCTTTTGGGGGCACCTGGGTGACTCAGTTGATTAAGCGTCTGACTGGCTCAGGTCATGATCTCGCCGTTTGTGAGTTAGAGCCCCATGTTGGGCTCTGTGTTGACAGCTCAAAGCCTGGGGCCTGCTTTGAATTCTGTCTCCCTCCCTCTCTCTGCCCGTCCCTTGCTCGCACTGTATCTCTCTCTCTCTCTCAAAAATAAATAAACATTAAAAAAAAAAAGAAAGAAAAAAAAGAAAAGCTTTTGGAGAAAAAGAAATCTGAGGTGTCATGTAAAGAGGTAAGGAGGTAGAATGTGGAGGCAGTGTGGGTTAAGGCAGCGTCAGTGTGCATAATGCTTAGCCATGGTTTTATTCCTATTCCATCTTGGGACCCTGTTCTCTGTGGGCTGTCTCCTTCCAAGGTTTTAACAAGCAATTAACAATAGAACTGGTAGCCATCCCTCCTAGAAATATATTCATTAAGAAGAGGCTTCTTCATCAAAATCCTTGAGGAGAAAGCAGCAAAAACCTCTTTGATCTTGGCCAAGCAACTTCTTACTCAACACGTCTCCAGAGGCAAGGGAAACAAAAGCAAAAATGAACTACTGGGACCTCATCAAAATAAAAAGCTTCTGCACAGCAAAGGAAATAATCAGCAAACTAAAAGGCAACCGACAGAATGGGAGAAGATATTTGCAAATGGCATATTAAAGGGTTAGTATCCAAAATCTATAAAGAACTTACCAGACTCAACACCCAAAAAACAAATCATCCAGTGAAGAAATGGGCAAAAGACATAAGTAGACACTTCTCCAAAGAAGACATCCAGATGGCCAACAGACACATGAAAAAATGCTCAACATCACTCATCACCAGGGAAATACAAATGAAAACCACAATGAGATACCACCTTACACCTGTCAGAATGGCTAACATTAACAACTCAGGCAATAACAGGTGTTGACGAGGATGAGGAGAAAGAGGATCTCTTTTGCGTTGTTGGTGGGAATGCAAGCTGGTGCAGCCACTCTGGAAAACAGTATGGAGGTTCCTCAAAAAATTAAAAATAGAACTACCCTACGAGCTAGCAATTGCACTACTAGGCATTTATCCATGGGATACAGGTGTGCTGTTTCGAAGGGACACATGCACCCCCATGTTTATAGCAGCACTATCAACAATAGCCAAAGTATGGAAAGAGCCCAAATGTCCATCGATGGATGAATGGATAAACAAGATGTGGTATATATATACAATGGGGTATTACTTGGCAATCAAAAAGAATGAAATCTTGCCATTTGCAACTACGTGGATGGCATTGGAGAGTATTATGCTAAGTGAAATCAGTCAGAGAAAGACAAAAATCATAGGACTTCACTCATATGAGGATTTAAGAGACAAAACAGATGAACATAAGGGAAGGGAAACAAAAATAATATAAAAACAGTGAGGGGGACAAAACGGAAGAGACTCATAAATATGGAGAACAAACTGAGGGTTACTAGAGGGGTTGTGGGAAGGGTGATGGACTAAATGGGTAAGGGGCACTAAGGCATCTACTCCTGAAATCATTGTTGCACTATATACTAACTAATTCAGATGTAAATTTTAAAAAATAAAAAATAAAATTAAAAAAAATAATAAAAAGAAGATGCTTCTTGAAAATAATCAAAAAGTAAGAGTTAATATTTTTGCCACATAAGGTCCTTCTTAATACTGGGCCAGCAACAGATATAAATGTGACCCTGAACTATCATTGCCAGGAGGATATGAGATATACTGATGCTTAATGGAGGTAGTACTTATCAAAGAGCAGTCTAATAATGCTACTGTTCCAAGATTTTAGGGAGTTGGGAAGGAAAGTTAGGGATTCCTTAGAGAAATTCCCTGGGAAAAGCTGAAACTATTATCCACTCTTAGAGATTTATATTGGACATTAGAATATGAAGGGCTGTGAAAAATCTAACATAAAATTATCAGAGGAAGTGTGTTTAGCGCAGCAATGATAAACTTGATTGACCACACACCACCTTCCCCCCTTGACCGCTTGAGGGATTAATTTCTGTGGCCTACACATTTATACATGCTGTTACTGGGAAATCAACCACTGCCCTAGAGGTTAACTGAAGTGGTTGCACACCTCGTCCAAAGACGGGGGTTCCTATTTCTGCAATGGGACTGCGGACTTGGATTGGTGTTGACAGGATCTGCACAGCTCCACTGTGCACATTACATGCCACCTTTCCATTCCCTTCAAATCTCCTGAAGTCAGCAAATGCCTGGCACCATTAGTTTCTGGTGACTGCCAGCTAATCTTGCCATGCTGCATATTACTTATGGTGACATTACAATATTCAAGGATTTCTTTCCTTCCTCTATTGTTTGCTAATCGTGACTCCATTTCCTTGACTATTTCTTTGACAAAGCTTCTACTGAAGACTTGTATTTTAATATTCGGCATGTTAATCTTCCTTTGTACCTTTATCACTTTTCTTGGCCATATTTGGTCAAACTGTTGGCAGAACACAAATAAATGGCACAAGCAGAACCTATAACCTTAGCATTTGTTGGCTTGTAGCCTGCCACATTGGCTTTCATTGACGGGGAGTGTAAGATAAGCACAGAGAAATAAGGGAAAGACTTATTAATAGTATGCCAAGATGGCTTGTGTTTTGTTTCTTTAATATTTTAAGGACATATTTTCTTAAGAAAAAAATTTCAGAATGAGATATTACTGTAAGTCAATACTACATGGACAGACTTCACCTGAGTTACAGTGTACCCTAAAGCACCTTGTGCTGGTCTGGGTCCTGGAGAGGCAGACCCCAAAATGAGATTAAATGTGCAAGAAATTTATTGGGAGAAATACCTGTGCGAGAAAATAGGAAGGGAACCTGAAGAGGCTCAGAGAGCCAACAAACTGATACAAATCTGACCCTGAGTGAGTGGGGAAATGGAAGGAGGGACAGAGGAAAGTTGTAAGGCACTAATTTTAAGAAAAGTTCAGCAAGGCCTTCAGGGGAACCCTGGAGCCCAAGTACCCCATCAGAGGGGTCTTGTCTCCTAAGAACGGGCCAGTTTGTATAACTCTGCTTTGTTGAGAACAGCCCATGGGAAGCATAGCCTCAGTGCAAATGGAATAATGGGTCCCAGAGCACAGGAGCTGGGGTCTTCTTTAATATCTAAGAGGCACTTCCCCATGGTTGTCACACAAGATTCTCAAAATATGACATACATACAAATCACCCAAGAATCTTATTAAAATGCAGATTCAATAGGTCTGGGTGGGACCTAAATTTCTGTATTTCTAACAGGTTCTCAGATAATATGATGCTGTTGGTCCACACACCTCACGTTGAGTAGCATGGTCCTAGAGAATGTTTGGAAGAGCCCTATTTAAACTATCTATGTTTATGGAGAACGCTTCACAGGATTAACTCCTCACCTGATGTAACAGTCATCTCTGTCATAGTCAGATGTATACCCTTCCAGGTTAGGGTTGTTGTTTTTTCCCCCATTCACATAACTCATTCTTGCCTCTAATATCACAGCTGTCAATCTCATCTTGTCACACTGCTTGCAAAACCTGCTAATGGTCATCTCTATATCATCTCTGTATCTATACGCATTCATTTTTGCTATGAAGGGAGGGCTCTGACCCTTTGTGATCTCCATAACATCCCTTCTCTCCTCCAATTATTTGATTCAGAAAGTTTATGTTTCTTAATCTTTTTTTTTTCCTAAGTAGGCTCCATGCCCAACGTGGAGCTTGAACTCAGGACACTGAGATTGAGAGTTGCATGCTGTACCAACTGAACCAGCCAGGCACCCATTTCTTAATCTTAAGCAAAAAATTGCAAGCATCTCCTATCAACCATATTGCACTCTCAAGTCTATCTGACATAGAAGCTCTGGTGCAGCCAGTCACCCCATCTTTCTTGCTGAGAAGTCCATGGAATCTGGCCACCTGTGTCTCCACTAGGTCACCTGAAGCCTTCTGCAGTTATCACACTAACAGCAAGCAGCCAGACACATATTGTTAAACACATCTGCTCTCTTCCTTCACTCTGGTCCCTGGCCTCTTTGTATATCTTAATTCTATACAGTGTTTACTGTGTTAGAGAGCAGTTTTCATACTTTTTTTTTAAGCCATGTAATTCTTTCATCAAAGGAAGCTTAAATAAGTTAGTTTGGTCTCACTAGAAAAGTGGGACATAGAGAAGTCACCATGAACATTCCTTGTGTGTTAAGGTGCTGAAGCATCATCACAAAAGCTATGGGCAGCAAGTGAAGGATTTCAAGGAAGAAAAAAGACATGATCAGACTCTAACATTGTGAATGATTACTCTGGCAGATGTGAGGAGGATAACTTGAAGAGCGTCCAGATGGAATCCAAAAGAAAAGGGAGGAGGATATGAGGAACACAAAGGATACAGGAATCCAAATCATCAAACTTGCTGTTTGGGTGTGAAAGCAGTGAAAGACAGGGGTGCAGCATGTCTCCCAGGGCTCATGCTTGGGCAATTAATTATCGACCCAGAGGTGCAGCGGTTGCCAATTCCTGAACTGGGGAAGACAGGAGGATGACAAGAGGTTTAGGGAGAAAGATAACTGAGTTTGGTTTTGAACATACTGAGTTTGAAGAAGACATCCAGTAACCAACATTTTGGGTAAATGATATGGAAATCAGAAGAATCTGGCTTAGAGACCCCTCTTGGATCCAAATCTATGTTACTGTCTGCAAACCATTCTCAGTCTCTGCTTAGGCAACTGCTCAAAGTTCATGTTAGGTAAAATCTTTTCAACTAAGTTGTCAATAAAGTTTTGCTTTTTTTCCCAAGGTGTTTTACAAAACAGGTTGGTTGTTTGCTACACTTGTTACTTCAGTAACTATTTCTTCCCTTCTCTTCCAAAGTGCTCTTTGCATGTCTAAGTTTGGGGTTCTCTGTATCTGACACATAAGCATTCAGTGCATTAGAGAGGGTTTTGTTTTGTTCCTTTTAGCAAAGAATGATTTCTGTTCAGAATCTGAGCTCAAAAGAAAAATTAAAGGCTCTAGCTAAGAAGAAATAGGAATTACGGCTGACCTTAAACAATGTGGGGGTTAGGGATGTCAAACCCCTGTGCAGTAAAAAATCCACATGTAACTTGACTTCCCAAAAACTTAACTCCTAATAGCCTACTGTTGACAGGAAGTCTTACCGATAACATAAACAGTCAATAACATATTTCGTAAATGCATTACATACTGTAGTCTTACACTGAAATAAGCTACAGAAAATATTAAGAAAATCATGAAAAAAACATTTACAGTATTGTATTTGTCCAAAAAAGTCCACATGTAAGTGGACCCCTGCAGTTCAAACCCATGTTGTGCAAGTGTCAACTGTAATAGAAAATCATGGGTGTAATCTGTAGAAGGTAAAATAAACTGGGCTTCTGTGATATATGGTAAGAAAAGAGGTATTATGTAAAATAAACTGCATATAGTGTGCTTTGTTTAGACTGTTAAGTTGTGCTGTGCATTGTTTTGTTATATTTTAACATGGTAGTTTTCAAATTTGGGCTTAAAGTCTTTGAGGGGCCTCTGTGGGGGGGGAGGGAAGGTTGTTGGTAATTTGGACTTCAGGCCCATCACCACTATTTCAGCCAGAACGATCTAATCTGTTTTACATAAGCTTTCACTGAAGGAAGGATTCTATGTTTTGTTTTTTTTTTTTTAATTTATTTATTTTGAGAGAGAGAGAGAACACGAGAAGGGGAGAGCAGTAGAGAGAGAATCCCAAGCAGGCTCTGTTATCAGCATGGAGCCTGATGTGGGGCTCAAACTCACAAACTGTGAGATCATGACCTAAGTCAAAATCAACAGCCAGATGCTTGACTTACCAACTGAGCCACCCAGTCCCCCCCCATGGCTTTTTTTTTTTAACTGTGAAAATCACTATTTTATGCAATAGAAGCTGTAAGAAATGTGAAGAGATCAATGAAGGAAGAGTTCAGAGTGAAGGAAGAAAGCTGTTTAACAATAGATGGACATCTAGGTAGTATTAGGATGCTAACTGCAGAAAGTTTCAAGCAACCTGGAGATGCATGGTGGCCAAACCCCATAGCACTTCAGGCAAATCCTTGCCTAGTAGAGAAATACCATGATAAACTGGCAGTACCATGGACTTTGGGGCCCAACTTGGTTGGAAGGAGGAGCTAGAAACTGTTTTAGCTCAAGATGAAGAAAAACACACTGTCCAAACCAAATAGAGGGAGGAAATGTGATCGACATTACTGAGGGCTAAAGCCCTCCAAGCACTCTCTTGGAACCAAAATGAATGCACAGCTGCAAACTTATGGAGACATCAGAAAGCCACATGCAAGCCATGTGACAAGAGGAGGTTAACAGCTATGATGTCAGAGGCAATGAACTGCATGAAATTTCTTACACGGGCCACAATTTTTCTGCCAGTATTTTTCTCACCATCTGAAACAACTACCCTCCCCTTCTTCAATTAGCTAACCTCTACCTGTTCTTCTATAAGTCAGTGCAAGCATTCTCTGGAACAAGAAGCCCGGTAAAATTTGGATGGGCGGGGATATCTGGGTGACTCAGTTGGTTAAGTCTCCCACTTTGACTCAGGTCATGGTCTCGCAGTTTGTGGGTTCCAGCCCTGGGTTGGGCTCTGTGCTGACAGCTTAGAGTCTGAAGCCTGCCTGGGATTCTGTGTCTCCCACTCTCTCTCTGACTCCCGACAACCCCCTCCCCGCGCACTTGAGCTCTGTCTCTCTCTTAAAACACACATTGGTTGGACGGCCTTTTTTGGTGCTACTAACACAACAGGACACAATTCTAGTCCATTTTAATCTTAATTACTTTTGTTGCTCCTCCTCTTAGCTCCTTAAAGGCAATGCATTATGTCTGAAAATGCATCTGTAAAGCTTAGCACAAGAGCCTAATAAATATCTGAATTAATAAATCCACAAGGCTCAGTAAGATCCTCTCAAAGTAATTTAAGCAGACTTCTTTACAAGTACTTAAGTGGTGCACTCTTAGATAAGTTTTATGGGGTAATTAAAACACGCCCATAATTAAGACAAAAGAGAGGAAGGATGTCATATTTTGAGGTTTTGTCTGTGCGTGTGAAGAAAGTGAAGAGAGACAAAATCCCAGTTGAATAAGATATTATGTGCCTTGATTACGATAGCCATATAATTCACAACCAATGTATTGCAAAGTAGGTGTTGGAGGGGTGGGGTGGAGTGGAGACTAACTGAAGCAAATTGATGCAAATGTTTTGGGTAATGAAACAATGACCATTACATTGGCTGGCATAACTAGTGTCTTGTACAAAAGGAGCTTTTAGGCAAAATGTCCAAGAACGCCAAAACAACCAACCAACCAACCAACAAAACCCCAAAAAGCTATCACAATACAACAGTTGGGTGGTAAGTTTTCCTGCACGCTTTCGAAATGCCGCCTGCTCTCTCCTCGCTTGTTTTTGGAAAATCAATTAAACAAAATACCTTAAAACACGTTTTTAAAAATCCAGAAAACAAAACAAAACAAAACAACCCCTGCCTGGAAATGCAAAGACGAGTCTGGGCTGTAGACTGCGGTCGAATTCCTCCCTGGGCCGTGGCGGTAAGCCCGACGCCCCAACGTTTCCCGGGGACTCCGGGGTATACCGGGGCCGCAGTGGGCCACCTGAAGCCCCCAGCCCCGGCGTTTCCAGGACACGGAGCCCAGAAGCCCTCCAGCCGTCTCTCTAGCGGGACGGCTTCCCCGGGCGCCGCTAAGGGGCAGAAAGAAGGCGGGCACAGGGCCAGTGAGACGAACCTCGGGTGCGGAGAGCCCCTCACATCACCTGGCCCACAACCCGGAAGCAGATGCGGGCTGCGCGGCGCGCCCCGGGTTGCGGTTCCGGGTCGGCCTCGCTGCAGCCGGTCCTCCGCTCGCCGCCGCAGCGCCCCGCCCCCGCACTCCGGACCTGGGCCGGCGGCGGCCGCCTGGCTGCTCCCGGGGCCACATGGCTGAGGGGGACGCAGGGAGCGACCAGAGGCAGGTGAGGGCCCGCCGGGGCGCCGACCTCCAGGCTCGGCTCGGCCTCGCCTCGCCGTCCCGGGCCTCCTCCGCCTAGAGGCCCTCTGCCCGGGGCCGCCCCCATTCCCGCCGGCACCGTCCGGGCCTCCAGGTGCGCCGTTTGCTGCACCGCGTTCCATTCTCTTGGCGCCCGTTCTCCGCCGATCGCCCTCCGGCCAGCCGCTCCCGGGCGTCGGCGGGCTCGGCCTGCCTCCGACGGTGTCGTCGTCAACCATCAGCACGCGACGGAGCAGCTCCGGGCCGGCGACAGAAATCCGGGTTCTGCTTTCTTCCCTGTCGCCGCCGGGTCACCTTGGACAAGCCACTTATCTCCAGTTTCTGCCTTTGCAAAATGGGCAATAATAACACAAACCCTGGAGTTCCTTGAGGGCCCGCTGGATCTTACTCCTCTTGATAGTGAGCTTTCCCTAGTGCGTGGCTCACGTGGGTACTCTTAAAAGCTTTTCCATCTGGGCTGTGAGGCCAAAATGAGATGCATACAAGGTTGCATACTTTGCTTCCCCTTTTCACCTTTAGATCCTGTTATTTTTCTTTTTTAACCCCAAACCAAAGAATAATTTCCGAAATGTTTTTAGGATACGATTACCAAAAAAAACAATGAAACAACCACCCATACCTGTGCCTAAATCCAAAAGAAACAATGGAGATATTAAGTAGGAATATATGGCTAGTATATAGCAAGGATACTGGGGAGTGGGAGTGAGGATTACGTGGTACCTAAGAAAAGGTGAAGCAGAGGATGTGTGTTCATCTTCCCACTTGTAAATCATGCTGTAGGGTATTGTATATATCTTGGCTCACTAGTGGCCAAAAACCCAGTGATGTTGCAGCAAGGCTGGTCCTAGTCCTTGTCTGGCAACCACTTACAGAGTAGAACATGGTGACCTGCTGCTAAGACCTTTTGGCAGTGTTCCTTCAGGGATCCTTTATAAAGGCTAGTAATGTTAAATAAAAATACTTTATAAGAGGAAGGAAAATTCAGGCTTTTAGGGCATGTACATTCGTTGACTTTTTTTCCTCCCATCAACTTCTTACAGAATGAGGAAATTGAAGCAATGGCAGCTATCTATGGCGAGGAATGGTGTGTCATTGATGACTGTGCCAAAATATTTTGTATTAGAATTAGCGACGATATAGATGACCCCAAGTGGACACTTTGCTTGCAGGTATTTTTCCCTCCTTCTCTGTAGCCATTTTCCAGTTACAACAGTAACTGTATGATTGACTAATACTGTATTCCTCTAAATGACTGTTGTGTGACTTCTGAATTGTCTGTTTTCTTGTTAGCTTTTGTTAACAATTGAGTATCTAAGCACCAGGGTAATGAAATCTCTGATCACTCAAGACATGCTTTAACTGATAGTCTCAATCTTTCCTATCCCAGTTATTTTAATTAGATATTCTTAATATACCTTTGACAGACTTGAGTTTCACTTCCTTTCATTGTTCTGTCCATTTAATAGGAGAGGGTTTAAACCTGGAAGGATGGCTAACCTTTAAGAGGAAGAATAGGTTAGTAATTTAAAAGGCTTTATAAAACAGATACTTGTTTCTTTATTAACTGAGAATCAGTGTGGTTAAGATAAAAAAATGACAAGATCAGTATAGCTTTCTGTATTAATGCTTATTCTTTGGTGACTGCCTGTATTTTCAACATAAAGGTTTTTGTCAGTGTTTGTTTTTATAACAACACTGATCTGGGAACAAAGGTGTATGGGTCTCTGTCAAGGGTTAGTTATTTAATGTGTTTACCAGTATTTAATAGGATTCTTTTTTTAATATTTCTTCAGAAAAATACCTGGAACATGCTATAGTGCCACCCTTTTCACTTGAGGTTAGGGTTTAATGCCCCTATTTCAGTTTTCCTTTCATCTTTGTCTTCCCCACTCTTATTTCCTAACTTTTATTGCTTGTATACCTTCTCTGTAAATAATGTGCTCCTTAAAAATTGGCATTATCATTAACAACATACTTTAAGTATAAATATGAGGAGGCATTTCTCTCCTGAGATTGAACAAAATAACTGTTTTGATTTTAGTTTGGCAAGTAGGAAATTTGTCCAGTGACTAGCTTTATAAATATTGTTAATTTTGAGTCATGATGAAGTATAAACAGATTTATTTTTAAACTGCTTTACAGGTGATGCTACCAAATGAATACCCAGGTACAGCTCCACCTATTTATCAACTGAAGTAAGCTATATTTTTATGTTTATATTCTTACAAAAAGATTATACTTTTTAAAGATTATTTCTCTATATTGTGCTTTGTGTTTATATAAAATACCTTTCTTAGGAAAATACATATGGAAGTTAAGAACACCTTTTGGGGGCACCTGGGTGGTTCAGTTGGTTAAGCTTCTGACTCTTGATTTCGGCTCTGGTCATGATCCCACAGTTCGTGGGCTGTTGGGCTCTGTGCTGGCAGCACAGAGCCTGCTTATGAGTCTCTCTCTCCCTCTCCCACTCCCCCTGCTCATGGTTGCATGCTCTCTCTCTCACAATAAAGAAACTTTCTTTTTGGTAATGTTTATTCATTTTTGAGAGAGAGAGACAGAGTGTGAGCAAGGGAGGGGCAGAGAGAAAGGGAGACACAGAATCTGAAGCAGGCTCCTGGCCCTGAGCTGTCAGCACAGAGCCGGATGTGGGGCTCAAACCCACAAGCCTTGAGATTCTGACCTGAGCCAAAGTCTGTTGCTTAACCAACTGAGCGATCCAGGCACCCCTGTTTTAAAAGTTTATTTGGGGGTGTCTGGGTGGCTCAGTTGGTTAAGCATCCGACTTTGGCTCAGGTCATGATCTCATGATTCGTGGGTTTGAGCGCCGTGTCAGGCTCTGTGCTAACAGCTCAGATTGTGTATGTGTGTCTTTCTCTTTCTCTGCCCCTCCCCTGCTCACACTGTCTCTCTCTCAAAAATAAAAATACATAAACATTTTTAAAAAAATAAAAAAGTACTTGAAAAGAACACCTTTTGGACTTTGTATACAGCATTTAAATAAAAAAATTTAAATTATATAAAAAACACATTGCAGAATGTATTTAGTATAAAAGAGAATCACAGCGTTCATAGGGATAAAATAGCTACTGAATTGTATTTAGAGATAGAGAAATCTTTCTCTTTAGACAAACTGGTGGTTTAGTTTCTCCTAATCTGGTTCTGCTAACCTAGCCATAGTTCCTTGGCATGCCTCTGCCTAAGACTGCTTGCCCTCTGGGAATTACCCATGCTTGGTGCTTCTGGTGCTTCTCCCTGCCCCTTGTTGTGGAGGAACCATCTTCTTAGCAGCCTAAGCTTAATCTTAGTCATGACCTGTTGATTGCAAATGATCTTTGATCAGCTTTGTCCATCTGACCTCCTAAGATGTATAAACTTGTGTGAAGAGAATTCCATTAAATTGTCATTATTAAAATTTTTACCTACCAGTGGGATAATTTTTTGTATGTGTTTTAAAACAGAAATAAAATTTGATAATAATAATGGTTCTGTTAATTTTTATTTATTGAAAATGAGAGATATAATTTTAGAATGCCTATAAATATAAATGCCCTTTTCAGGAAAAGCTGATATATATTTTTGCAGTCACGTGGCAACCACTCTATTTGTTAAAGTTGTTTTTGAGACACTATTTAGAAAAAAAAAATTGGCAATTCCTAACAGTGTCACAGATACTGTGAATCTGGAAATTTGGATTCTCGAACTTGTTCTGCCATTTACGTAAACCCAGACAGGTTCATGATATCCTATGAACTCACCTCTGTTTTTTAAACCATATTTTAATTGAATAATATTGGGATTGCCTTCCTCAAGGTTTCCTGGGAGGACACAATAAGTTAATGCCAATGAAAGCATTTTGGAGCTGTATAGATTTGTACAATATAACATTTTAATGAAAGTAGGTAATTTTTAAAAGTTATCAAATAATTTGTAATTTAATCAGTAATTTCTGTTTGAAATATAAACACAATCCTTGAATAGTCTTCTTCATTGTGTTTTATTTAATCTTAGTGCTCCTTGGCTTAAAGGACAAGAACGTACAGATTTATCAAATAGCCTTGAGGAAATATATATGTAAGTAGCAAATGATTTAAAAAAAATTCTACTTGTGATTTTATTGTGGGCTTTTGTTGCAGCTGATATGTTAAGGCATTTTCTAAAGTTTTTGTTAAGCTGCCTTTCCCTTAACATAAAGGATGCATTTGAAGAGTCTTTGAAAGACTGGTTATATAATTTTATATATACACTTGATATGATTTCTACTTAGATAAAACAAAAACAAAAAACAGTAACGATTCAGAGCTAATAGCTGTAAAAATACCAGATTGTGAAAGTAAACCCAAAGATACAGTTCTTGTTTTAATACTTTCACAGGCTATGTTGAATGAAACTGGTTACAGCAGAATCTTGTATTAGGTCATAAAACTGAGAGTCTATTGACACTGTATTCTTCACTGTTTCATTCATTCAAGAAATACTACAAGATAGGCACTGTACTAGGTCATAGGTACACATAGTAAAAACAAAAATGGTCTCTGTTTTCATGGCATTTAGAACTTAGTGATAGAGCTATCACTCATGACATTGTAAAATGAAGGTAAAACTGCAGCTCTGATAAGTTCTGTAAAAGAAAGATATTAATGTGCAGTACTAAATGAATTTGAAACAAGATATAACCTAGTCAAGGATGGCTTGACTTCAGAGCTGAATTACTGAAGTGAAGATAACTAGCGAATGGCACAACATGTGCAAAGGCTCTGTGTCAAGGAGCTTGTCAAGACATAAAGTTGGTGGTATGAAGGGGGAAGAGAGGGGAGGGGAGAGGAGGGAGGATGCTGGGACAGTGACCTGGTGAGGTAGGCAGGGGAGGTCATGCACAGTCTTGGAGGCCATGTGAAGGATTGTTGTCTTTATTGTTAAGACCCGTGGAAAGCAGAGGTTTTCAAGTGGTGTGATGTCGTTGATAAGATTCTGACTTTGAAAACACCAATCTGTTTCTGTGTGGAGAGCTGATTGGAAGGGAGCAAGAATAGATACGTTAGGAGGCTAATGCAGTAGTCCAGGGAAGATGACTGTGATTTGGATTAATTTTAGTAAGATGTTAATTTAGTAAAATAAACAAAGTTTTAGAATCAGTTTTACTGTAATCCAGAAACTGGTAAGGATTGTCTTATATGTTCTAGGTGGCCACCCTTTTTGGTACAGTGTATCCCTGGGATCTCGGCCAGGTTCCTTTTCCTCCTAAAATATTTAATTAAAATGTGTAAGTCTTTATGGAATTGCTTCTGCTCATTCCTTCCTGGAGAAGTATGGTCTTCCTTGAGTCCCAGGTTTACACTTGACCCTGGAAGTAACCAAGAACTGGACATATCAAAGGATGACTCTATTTAGATATTCCTCAGCATATAAGTATTATTTATTTCCTCAATTAAATGTTTTCTGATAACTTTCTCTAACCTTACTGGTCATTCCAACTTTACGCCCCCAAGAAACTTGTTTCTGTAATCTTTTATTTATGTTTATTTACCATTTTATCTTCTCCCTTAGAGTAGAATAAATATACTGCAAATTTGTTCACCAGTGATGTTGTAATTATACATCTTGTGGTCATTTTTTTAGTTCTTATCTTACGTGACATCTGTAACTTATGCTGGTGTTGAAGTACCTCTTTCTTGAAAACCTTCCCATATTTGGATTCTATCATACTAATGTTCGTAAGTTAGATTTTTCTCCTACCTATCCATAATGTCATGTACTCAGAAATGGCTTCCCATCTGCCTTTTTTCTATCCAAAAGCCCCTCTTTTACTAAGAGATAGATCCCTTCCCATAGGACACAATTTGGTGTTCTCCCTAACTGGTTCAGTTGAGCTATTTGGGAATTAGGAAAGGTCAGAGATTATAAAGCAGTTTGTTCTAAAGATAGAATTGTGGTTTATACTGTCTTGCTTATTAAAAAGGGCTTGAATAATCCTAGTCCAATGGTATTGTTTTCACACAGGTGGTGTGAGGAAAAATAAACACTCTTTTAAAAAGAGCACTCTTGGGGCGCCTGGGTGGCTCAGTCGGTTGAGTGGCCGACTTCGGCTCAAGTCATGATCTCGCGGTCCGTGTGTTCGAGCCCCGCGTTGGGCTCTGTGCTAATGGCTCAGAGCCTGGAGCCTGTTTCAGATTCTGTGTCTCCCTCTCTCTGACCCTCCCCCGTTCATGCTCTGTCTCTCTCTGTCTCAAAAATAAATAAACGTTAAAAAAAATTTTTTTAAAAAGAGCACTCTTTAAAACACTCTTAAAAAGTTTTGTGACAGCCTTTAATATTTTTCCATAAATCCAGCAGGGGGCAGCAAATTGAAAAATATTATTAGTTTTGAAAATTAGTAAATGTATGAATATAGTTTTAATATTTATAGTTTCATTATATTCTAAATATTATATCACTATGAAGATTTTTACATTAACATCATTTTGTATGTAAAATGTGATTTTTGCCTAGACAAGAGGATGAGCCATGGTTTGTTTCCTCGTAGGTAGGAAAGCAGAAGTCAGAAAACTAACAGTTTTTCCCGTAAGAATTTATTGAGTATCTCCTATATGCTGGTACTTTGTTAGGAGTTTGGAATTTAAAAATGAAGATAAATGTGTACCAGTATGATATAATGACGTAATTACTGAGAGGTTTGGACCAAGTGCTGTACTAGCATTTTTTTAAGAGGTTTTAGCAACAGACTATCTCTGGGCATGTGGATAGAGTTGTAAAGAAGGGTTCCATTGTGAAGGAGACCTTGGAGCATGGTGTTTGCCAGGTAATCAAGTGGGGAGAGGTTTTCTGGTAGAAGGGACTGCATGAGCAAAATCATGTAGGTGTGAAGCAACCTGGCATCTTCAAAATTTAGCAAATAGTTTAAGATGCCAGGTATATAAATTAGGTAAGGATAAGAATAAAGAAGTCATAAGTTGCGAAAGAAGTGTGGGCATTATGTTGTAGGCTCTAAGTGTTCTACACAGAGTAGTGATGTAATCAGATTTGTATTGCAGTGTGAGAGATGGGCTGTGAAGAGTTTGAGGAGGAGGGAGATGGTGGAAGCCTTTTTAGGAAGGCAACAAGAATGGATAGAGAAGAATGATCAGTTAAAGGAATACTTAAGAATATAGACTGGGGCACCTGGATGGCTCAGTCGGTTAAGCATCCAACCCTTGGTTTTGGCTCAGGTCGTTATGTCACGGTTCAAGAGTTTGAGCCCCATGTTGGGCTCTGTACTGGCAGCATGGAGGCTACTTGGGATACTGTCTCTCTCTCCTCCTCCCCCTCTCTCCCTCCCTTTTTCTCTCCCTCCTTCCCTCTCTTTCTCTCCCCCATCTGCCTCCCTCCCTCCCTCTCCCTTTCAAAATAAATAAACTCTTTAAAAAAAAGAATATTGACTAGGATTTGGTGATTAGTTACTTGTAGATTAATTTGCTTATCATACCTTATTTTTGATGAAATATTTTGCATATGAGTATTTTAAATCTGTGAAAATAATTATTTTAATCAAGCAAAAGGTGAATGATGGATTTAAAAATACCTGGAATATAATAATAAATGTTGTTTAAGAGTAATCCCTTAAGGAAAGGGATTAACATTTTTTTTTTTTTGTAGTACAGGTTTTTCCCCACCATCTAAAAGTGGAGCATTCCTATTAAACCTCTCAAAATGGCATAAAGAAAGAATATCCCCAACTTTCTGAATGTTCAAGTTACACTGCTTCACTTTATGAAAGACCTACATTTGGTACAGTAATGGCAGTTCTTGTAAAAGTGAAAATCCTCTTCAGGTTTCTTTTGGTTAGTGAAAATAGCTAATGTAGATCTTTTGTAAAAGTGCAGTGGCATAACACAAACTTTTGGAAAATGGGGGAATATCTGTATTTAAATTTACAATGGTTCATTTTAACAATATTTAATTTAAAATCCAAGATGATGATTTTAATTTCCCACAGCCCCTCACATTTTGATTTATCATGTAGTCTTAGATTTGAAAGTTGGGAGGAGAGGCTTATCAGATGAGATCAGGTGTGTTCAGGGTGGTATGGCCGTAGACAAGGCGAGGCTTATCAAAGCACAAATTGCCACAAAGCTAAAAGAGTGAGGAAAACATTGTTCAAGACTATTGCAGTAGGGGAGAGAGGCCAGAGCTCAGTCTGACCTCAACTTCCAGAAACAAAAGGCAGAATTTTTTGTGTTTTTAATTCCAATGAGTTAACATACAGTGTTACTAGTTTCATGTATATAAGATACCATAATTCCGTACATTGCTGGTGCTCATCATGACAAGTGCCCTCCTTAATCCCCATCACCTATTTCACCCATCTCCCTACCCACCTCCCCTCTGGTAATCATCTGCTTATTCTCTATAGTTAAGAGTCTCTTTCTTGATTTCTCTCTCTTTTTTTTTTTTTGTCTCCTTTGCTTTTTGTTTTGTTTAAATTCCACATATGAGTGAAATCATATGGTATTTGTCTTTCTCTGACTTATTTCACTTAGCATAATACTTCAATCCTTTTTCTATGGCTGTGTAATATTCCATTATACATATTTATATTTATATATGTCACATCTTATTTATCCATTCATCAGTGGATGGACACTTGGGTTTCTTCCATATCCTGGCTATGGTAAATAATGCTGCTATAAACATAGGGGTGCATATATTGCTTTGAATTAGTGTTTCTGTACTTTTTGGGTAACTACCTAGTAATTCGATTGCTGGATTATAGGATAGTTCTATTTTTAACTTTTTGAGGAACCTCCATACTGTTTTCTACAGTGGCTGTACCAGTTTGCATTCCCACCAGCAGTGCACAAGGGTTCTTTTTTCTCCACATCCTCCCTAACACCTATTGTTTCTCATGTTGATTTTAGCCATTCTGACAGGTGTGAGGTAATATCTGATTGTACTTTTGATTTGCATTTCCCTGATGGTAAGAGATGAAGAGCATCTTTACCTGTGTCTATTCGCCATCTGGGTGTCTACTCTGGAGAAATATCTATGTGTTTTGCCCATTTTTTAATTGGATTATTTGTTTTTTGGGTGTTGAGTTTTATAAGTTCTTTACATATTTTGGATACTAACCCTTTATTGTATGTGTCATTTGCAAATATCTTCTCCCATTCCATAGATTACCTTTAATTTTATTGATTTGTTTCTTTTGATGTGTAGAAGTCTTTTGATTTTATGTAGTCCCAGTAGTTTATTTTTGCTTTTGTTTTTCTTGCCAGGAGAATTTTTAAAATTTTCATTCCAGTGTAGTTAACATGAAATGTTATATTAGTTTCAGATGTACAATACAGTGATTCAGCAGTTCCATATATTACTCAGTGTTCATCAAGATAAGTCTGTTCTTAATCCCCTTCACTTAATTTACCCCATCCCACACCCTCCCCCCCACCTCCCCTATGGTAACCATCTGTTTGTTCTCTAAAGTTAAGAGTCTGGTTTTTTTTTTATTTCTCTTCCTTTGTTTGTTTCTTTAATTCCACATGAGTAGAATCATATGGTATTTGTTTCTCTCTGCTATCACTTATTTTGCTTAGCATTATGCTACCTAGATCCATCCATTTGTTGCAGATGGCAAGTTTTCATCCTTTTCTATGGCTGAATAATATTCCATTGTTTGTATGTATGTGTATGTATACACATACATAGACACCATATTTCCTTTATCCCTTCATCTATTGATGGACACTTGTGTTGCTTTCTTAGTTTGGCTGTTGTAAATAATTCTACAGTAAACATAGGGGTGCATGTATCCTTTCAAATTAGTGTTTTTGTATTCTTTGAGTAAATGCACAGTAGTGTGATTCCTGGATTGTAGGGTAGTTCTGCTTTTAATTTTTTGAGGAACCTGCCTACTGTTTTTCATAGTGGGTACACTAGTTTGCATTCCTATCAACAGAATTTGTAAGGGCTGGGATAAGGATTTGAGGGAAGGTTAATCAGTGAGCTGTGTAAGCCCAGTAAGTTATTTCCTGAGTTTGCAAATGTGTTTCTCATGATTAGGCCATCTGTGTTTGCTAATTGTTGCTCATCAGAAGTTAGGCTCCTCCCCTCCCATAAAGACGGGAGAAGGGATGCTGTCTTCCTTAATGATTACAGTTCAAAATGATGGCTGCCAGGTCCTTGAGAAAGACACTCTTAGGCTATAAAACTGACAGGATTCTCCCTAAATCCTTTGGGATACTCCCAAAGGAGTAGAGAAAGAATTTATAATGTCAACTTTTCTAACAAAAATGCACTAAGAAAAGGGAGGTCAGGGCCTATAGTTAGGAAGTTCTGCCAGTCTCAAGTTTAGCTAAGCTGGCATTAAGGCTGTCTTGGCCAGGCTTCTAGAATCAGTTTTGGAAATAATGTGGCCTCTTTGAATCTGTTTTCTCATCTGTAAAATAAGGATAATAGAATACTACTGTTGTGAGGATTAAATGACATAATCTGTGTAATGTGCTTTAGAAGCATATGATAGCCACCCTTAATTTTATTGTTATTAAAAGAATCATCTCATCCAATTTTGTCATTTTGAAAATGGGATAATAGAAACTCAGATTGTGTGATTTGTCTGAGGTCACACAACTTAGTAGTGTATTTTAGCAAGTGGCTTTGTCCATAAATCAACAAATATAAATATTAGAAAATTAAAGATACAACAGAGCCACAAGTAACATGACTTTGTTTTGATCATTCTGGATGGGCTAATAGTCATTTAAATATAGCTATTCACAAAATCCAGCTTTTAGTCCAAGTTTGTCTTTTATTCAATTTGAAACAAATATTGTTCTAGACATTTTCTATTTAGCTACTTTACCATAATTTAATTTAATAAATAAAAGCTTAGCATCTCATCCTATAATAAGTAGTTTTTTAAAATTTTGTATCAGAGTCCTTAGGATTCCGTAGACCTCCTCCAGGACCAGTTGTGGGTGGCGTGCAAGGCAGATAGACACAGGAAGGAGTTTGAAAACCACCAAATCCTAGTGGATAGTTAAAATCTTGGACCAAGGAGAAAACACAGTTTCTTCTTACAAGAGAAAACACAGTTTCTTCTTACAAGAGAAAACACAAATGTAGCAATAACAACAACAACAAAAACAAACAAAACACCATTAGTGATAGAACAAGGGAAAGAGTAATTGTCATTTTCCTTAGGAAATTGTAAACACCCACTACAACTTCCGTATGTTGGATTTCAGTAAGTTTTGTTAAATACAAGGGAAAAAGGAAGCATTCGGTAACTGATGTTGGGCAGAAGTGCTGTTGTACGTTTTTCTGCAAGAAGCCGTGGGCCGGAGGAGAGGAGATTTGGAGTTAAGGTTTAATTTTGTCTTTATTATTTGGAAAAATTATTTATTAATCGTGAAAATTCTTCCAAGGTGTTTTCACAACACTCCAACAACAAATCTGAATGTGAATGTATGATTCATACACAGGATGATTTTCCTGCCTCGAAGGTGGCTTAAAGATTTAGTGAAGTAACAAAGTGTTTTCTCCATGTCTTCTGTATAGTAGGTGTTCATTAAACACTAGATACTGGTATTACTATTTTTGGTGATGTGAAAAATTCAATAGAATGAGATTAGGAGATGGAGAGAATTATATACAAAAACATAAATTTGTAAGGATCACAAACACTGATATAAGGGACCCAGTTTTCTCATTGACTACCATCTCCCCAGGCCAGCATGTAGACATGGTGTAGTTATGTTGAGTGAATTAAGATAGGTTCACTTGAAGAGAAACTGCTTCTGTAAAGTAAGATAACATGCTCTAAGTCTCTGTTTTATAGATGAAGAAACAGACTCAGAGTTCAAGTGGCTTACTTGCCTAGGATCATAGCTGCTTGATAGGAGAGCAAAATGCAGTGAGCAAGCTGAGTTTTGGAGTCAGTCTGCATTCACATTCTGTCTCTGGGGTTCTTCACTGCTTCTAAGACTGTTTTAGACAAGTCTGTTTTCTCTAGGTCTGTTTTCTCATTTGTACAATGGGGAAATAATACTTCATTAAATAATTGTGAGCATTTAATGTGTTGACACATATAATGAACTTTGGGCTTTGTATATACTCAATCCATCGTACCTTTCTGCGTCTATACCTCTGAATCATTTATTGAGAAGAGACGATAGAAGTGGGAATTGTTTAAAAGAAATTCAAACCACATTCCCCAAATTTTAAAGCCTTCCCAGTTGACTTTTCCTCTCTCTTAGAATCATAGACACCAGTTACCAGAGCACAGGGAGGAATGTTTGGTGCTAAGGAGTTATGGGTGAGATTGGGAAGATTTGAGGGTACAGAATTATTTGAAAACAATATTTTCTTCTCTCTGCTTGTTTTGAAAGTTTCCTTTGGTGGGTACTGATGAGTAGTGATGAAGAGAGATAGTGGTTTCAAGGGGGACTTTCAGAGGAAGGAGGTAAGGTGTTGTTATCAAGTAATACGGGGATTACTTTAAGTACACGTAACGGACATTTATCTAAAGTTGATGTCATTCCCTAAAGAGTAGACACCGGGACCTTTATTTTATTGCTGTTGTCATCATTTGACATAACTCTATGGACATGAACCATGCCATGTTCTTTTTCTCAGTGACCTTTGAGTTGGATTTAATTTATCTGAATCAGTCAGACATTATTTGGAACCAAAATGAGTCAATTTGGGCAACAGAATATTTTGTCAAAAAATGCGATTGTAAAGTTGTTACCTGAATTGTCTTTTAAGTCTTTTAAATTTGGTCTCTGAGGGAGTTCCTCTGATGCTTTGCATTCTTCTTTGCTGAAATCATTATACCAAACAAGTGTGCCAAATAAGTGGTTTGAAATTGTTCAAAAAGCTTAAAAAAAAAAGCAAGCTGTGACATCAGTACTGAAACTATATCTGCTAACAGGAACTGAATCCCCTTTACATCTATCTACTTCATCTAGTTCAAGTTCAGAAGTTTTCTCTACCCTCTCTGGTTGCAGCTTTTCTCTTATTTTAAGTAAGCAATGTTAATTTGGAGCCTGTTGAAATTGTTAATACTGATATGAACATCTGTATTCAATACTTAGCTAACAGATGTTAGGAAATCTCATGTTATTATAAATTCTTTTGTAAAAGGCATAGCTAGATTGCATATAATTTCTTAGATTGTAAATATGTTCATATTTTCTTGAATTTGAGAAAGAATTTTTTTTAATAACCAAGTTTTCTCTTCAATTTTGTTTAGACAGAATATTGGTGAAAGTATTCTTTACCTATGGGTAGAGAAAATAAGAGATGTTCTAATACAGAAATCTCAGATGACAGAACCAGGTAAATACCAGAAGAATATTATTAATATTATTAATGCTCTTTTAACTTAATCATAATTAAATTTCCATGTAAATATTCTAAATGAAATTTTTAATGAAAAATCTGTATTCTGTTTTATGGTTCATATGTGATAAAATACAAGTTTCTCTGGACAAGTTCATTTGCTCATGTAGTTATGGATATTTCTATGTGATTTTAGCCTCTTTGGTTTCATATTATACTCTTACAGAACTTGGGTTAAAGAACGTGGGTCTAAAATTTCTGCTTTCTTTGACTATTAAGGTAATATGAACCATGTAACATTCCTCATGAATTACTGGAGTACACAAGTTAGACATTAGCTTCAAATGAATAAAGTGTTTATAGAAAAAGAACTCTGGAAAACACACCAACTGATATTTAGGATATAAAAATTTACTTTGAAAATTGATTTTTAAATTGAGATGTAGTTCACATACCATAATTATTTATCCTCTAAAAATGTGTAATACAGTGGTTTTGGTATATTCCAAAATTGTACACCTGTTGCTACTAATTTCATATCAAAGACATATATTGATTTGAAAATCAATATATGTCTTTATTATTCTTTGATTGAATCATTCATGACAACGTGGGTGTTTCTAATATTTCATTGTTACCACTGATAGAATTGTTTTCAATCTGGTAAAGAGATTTTTAAAAAACCAGCAATAGTTTATTTACTAACTTTTTAGAAGATTATTTATAAGGAACCAATTATTTTGGACTCACTTAGCAAAATCATTATATATTTAAAATTGATACTAGTGGTAACTTTTTCAGAGCATTTTACTATTTTTCTGTAGAAAATAAACGTTTTTACTGCTTCCATTAACATCTGAGATAAATGGTATGAAGATATTCTCTCCATGTGACAATCATTTTTGAATTGTTTTCTTGACTTTTATAATTCATGTTCTGATTTTGTAGCATTTCAGGGCATTGATAGGAAAAGTAGTCTCAAAATAAAATTGATTTTTGCTGCTCTGCCATGCTAGAGTGTGGGATAATTGCAAAAAATGGAATGTATGCCAGTAAAAATTTAGGACTCCAAAAAATTTGGAATCACTCAATTCTCAGGAGATTTTTAAAAGTATAGATCTTGGGGCGCCTGGGTGGCGCAGTCGGTTAAGCGTCCGACTTCAGCCAGGTCACGATCTCGCGGTCCGTGAGTTCAAGCCCCGCGTCAGGCTCTGGGCTGATGGCTCAGAGCCTGGAGCCTGTTTCCGATTCTGTGTCTCCCTCTCTCTCTGCCCCTCCCCCGTTCATGCTCTGTCTCTCTCTGTCCCAAAAAAATAAATAAACATTGAAAAAATAAATAAATAAATAAATAAAAGTATAGATCTTAAAAATAAGATATTTTCCCTTTTCCACCTATATCCACATTACAGTTTAGCCACTCTTTAAATTGTAATGTTACTGATTTTTGTTTACAATTTATAATTATACTTTTTAGAAATTTTGTTTGGTATTTTTCTTACCAAAAATTGTTTTTGTAGACTTCATACTAAAATGCAAGGATTTGTAATTCTAAAGAACTAATAAGGTTACAAGCTCGTGATCAAGATATCTCATGAGAATTTTCCATTCTACCCACTTAACAAGTAACTTAGGTTGATTTTACTGTTAATCTTCAGTACAAATTTATTTCATAGGTTTTTTCTATTGCGGAAGTACTAAATTTTGAAGTAATTATATACACAAAAAAATTTTACAATTCTGTACTAATTTTAGACTTACAGAAAAATTGCAAAAATAGTACAATGAACTCTTTTATATTCCTCACTCTGTTTCCCCTAGTAACATCCTACTTAACCACAGTATAATTACCAAGAATAGGAAACTAACATTGGTATAATATTAACCAAACTAAAGATCCGAATTTCATGGATTTTTTCCACTAACATCCTTTCTGCTGTTATAGGATGCTGTCCAAGATTCTACATTGCATTGACCTGTTATTTCTCCTTACTCTCTTCTAGTCTGTAAATAATTTCTCAGTCTTTCCTTGGCTTTTATGACCTCTTATGACCTAACACTTTTGAAGAGTACTGTATTTTGTAGAATGTCCCTCTGTTTGGGTCTGTCCATTGTTTTCTCATATTGGAGCAAGATTAGGCATTTTGGCAAGAATACCACAAAAATGATATTGTCTCCTTCACAGTGCATATATCAAGGAACTCATGGTATCAGTATGCTTTATTGTTATGTTTACCTTGATCCTTGTGGTATCTGTCAGGTATCTCCACTGTAAAGTTATAGTATTAATCAAGCCTCTCCAAAGAACCAATTGGGTGTGTGTGTGTGTGTGTGTGTGTGTGTGTGTGTGTGTGTATGCGTGTGTATTTATAAAGACAAGGAGGGGGAAGAGAGGGATGGATGCAGAAGAAGGGAGGAAGAGGTATGGAAGAGAAGGAGAGAGAGATCAGTTTAAGGAATTGGCTCATGAGATTGTGGAGGCTGGCAAGTCCACACTCTGCAAGGTACTTTGGCAGGCTGGAGACCTAGGGAAGAATTAGTGTTGCAGCTCAAGTCTGAAGGCTGGCTGTCTGCTCGAAGAATTCCCTCTTCCTCTGGGGAGGCTAGTCCCTTTTCTATTAAGACCTTAACTAGATGTAGCTCTCTCACATTGTGGAGGACAGTCTGCTTTACTCAAAGTTAACTGATTTCAATGTGAATTCCATCTAAGAAATACCTTTACAGAAACCTCTAGAATAGAGTTTGATCAAATAAATATCTGGATAATGTGGACTAAACTAGCCAAGTTGACATATAAACTTAACCTCACAGTTACTGTCTTTCCCTTTGTAGTTGATAAGTACCTTGAGGGAGATACTTTGAGCCTCTGCTAATATCCTGTTCCTCCTTAAACTTTAACTTTAATATCTATTAGTCTGTCTTGTCAACAGTATTTATTGCTGTGGTGTTTGCATAATAATGATTCTCATTTCCTTCTTTCCTTCTTCATGGAATTGGAATTCTTTTGTGAGGAAGAGATGTCTCTTCTCCCTGTTTGTTTTTTATTTATTTTTATCAGTATGAACTCATGTATATTATTTTACTCCATGGGTTAAAATTCTATACTATCATTATTTTGTTGCTCAAATTTTTCCAGCTTTGGCCTTCAGGTAGACTCTTGTATTCTTTTTTGTTAGCTCATCTGTCTTTTTTTTTTTTTTTTTTTGAGCATTTCTTTGCTCTCCGGAATCATAAGCTCTTCCAGGCTCATCTTTTGTTTATTTTCCTAGACAAAGACCAACCAATTATTAAGTGGAATTCCTTACTGTCCTCTAAGTTCATTCATAAGGTCTCATATCCACATAGGTCCTGACATCAAGAAGAAAACTGAAGAGGAAGATGTAGAATGTGAAGATGATCTCATTTTAGCATGTCAACCGGAAAATCCTGTTAAAGCATTGGATTTTGAGATTAGTGAAAATCAAACAGGTATATTACCATCTAGTTTCTTTTGAGGCGCCTGGGATGGCAGTTGTTACCAACTAGTTTCTTTTGAGGCGTGTGGGATGTTTCTGAAATGGTATAGAACTATAGTAAACTCTCATACGTTAAGAAATAGTTATTAATTTGCAGAGAATTGAGGGATTTTTTTTTCCTGCCTGCTGGCCATTTTGATGTTTGCTAGGTCTGTCAGAATGATGAGGAAAAAACAGAAATTTCTCCTTCCCCCCACTGTTTTTTTTTTTGTGTGTGTGACTTTCTAGAGTTTTGAATTAATGATAGGAGAAACTGAAACTAAGAAAAACTCTGTTAATGTTTTCAGTTCACATCCTGTTTTTATATGTCTATTTTGAAATCCTCAGCTGTCTCCTGATGTTTCAGTTAACTTTTAGTCTGTGTTCATAAATATAGCTAAACGTACAGCCACTGAACTCAAGCTAGTAAAATGCCTTTAAGATTTTAGTTTTTGCTTAAGTAGATTTGTTCCATAATCAGATAGTATTCAGCTTATGAATAGATTGATGCGATAAATCAATCAGCTGTATGTTGCCATTGGAAAATATCTTCTATTTTAGTATCTTAAAATTTTGAATGGTAGCATCAGTTTTCTCAAGGCTTTTACAAAAACATGATAGGCCAGAGGGAACTATGCATTATACAATAGCTTTCAAACAACACTATGAAGCTTTAAAGTTCTTGTGTGGTGTTTCAGGACCAGGAAGGGAAATAAATAGGAAGAGAAAGAGTGGGAGAAAAGACCCAGGATTCCCACCCCTACCTCAGTCTCACATTTTATTCATTTATATATTTGTGGATTTGGCATAAGATTTCTTTCAGGAAACAGGATACACTATTAAAAGCAAGAGTAGGGGTGCCTGGGTGGCTCAGTCGTTGAGCGGCCGACTTCGGCTTAGGTCATGATCTCGCGGTCCGTGAGTTCGAGCCCCGCGTCGGGCTCTGTGCTGACAGCTCAGAGCCTGGAGCCTGTTTCAGATTCTGTGTCTCCCTCTCTCTGACCCTCCCCCGTTCATGCTCTGTCTCTCTCTGTCTCAAAAATAAATAAATGTTAAAAAATAAATAAATAAATAAAAGCAAGAGTAAAAATCATAGTCAACAATAAATAGTGTCCAGTTCATGTTGACCTTAGTGCTACCCTGGTACAGTGGTCACAGTTTGTTCAAGAAGAGGACACACTCAGGAGGAAGGCAAAACATCCTGCATAAACCTGGTTTCTTGACCTAGCCCCGCCACACACCAGTGCAGTAAGTTTTGACAAGTTGTTGTTTAAAGCTGTATAGAAATATTTTTACATGTGTTAGTTGAAGTAGTCCATCAATTGTAAGGCAAGCTGACCTGGGTAAGATTCAACAGATCAGTGAATAGAAATAGGAAACAATTTTAATTATTTTTCCTGAATAGCTTTAGATCCTAAATGAGGCAGATGTAGCAGCCAGGATAGTTGGTAAGTTTCTCAACAGAGTTAAGGTCAAATTAGTGGTTCTTAAACTTGTTTAAGAGGCAGAATAACTGGAAATAATGATACTCTGTGGAATACCAATTTGGTGTATCATTGATATATTCAATCCTATGAAGAAGGAACAGTTTTATTAGCAGAAAACATTTCATCACAGCTACATGAAATAAAGTCATAGGTTTCCCAACCCAGAAGTCCATCAACAGAATTGATAAATAAATTGTGGTATATTAGCAGCTGATAATCTTTTTGGTCTTAGGACCCTTTTATACTCTTAAAACTTAGCTATTATACCGATTTATACTACTATAACATCCCAGGATTTGAGGCCCAACCTACTGGGTGACCTTGACAGGTGAAAATCATTTATAAGTCAAGTAGTTTAATCTTACTTACATTTGAACACTTTTTACTTAAAATTATAATTTTAATAGATAGCTATTAAGGGTAATTTGGGTTGATTTGCTATATGATTTACATCTCTTTCCCAACTCCCTTCCCCACCCTCTGTTCACACCATTGTCAATTTTTCATTATTCAAATGTAAGAATTTTAAAAATAAAATAATGTAATTCTTTAAATTTATAGAAATAGAAGAATTACCTCCGATTGATCATGGCATTCCTATTACAGACCGAAGAAGTACTTTTCAGGCACACTTGGCTCCGGTAGTTTGTCCTAAACAGGTAAAGTTTCTGTGTCCAGTTCACTTTGATGTTGTTTTACCAAAGTAATTCAAGTAAATGGTTTTCCTATTATGTTTGCTGTTATGTTTAATTTTCACATAAGATGAAAATTATTTGTTCATTTTCCTACCCCATAATTACTGTGAATCATGGAAGATTTGTTTCAGTTTTAACAAATTAGGGCTTAACCCTCTAATGGATTTCCAAACAAGAAAAGTGCATTGTGTGGAAAATTATGATGCTTAATAGCTTGTTAAAAAAATTATTTTTCCTATTGTGTGGGAGTTCTGCAAAACCAAGTCGGCTCCATTGATGCCCAGGGAAGAGGACAGTGGACAGACTGGCTGAGCAGAGTCTTTCTGACCTGAATTCCTTTTCCTTTCTGCCTCTTGATCTTAGGTGACCTGATTCCCACTCAAGGATACCAAATGGGAGAATTTTCAATCACAAACTGTAACTACCTAGAAAGTTAAATTAACAACAAAAGTCTCATTAACTTAGCATAGGTTTGAATCCTTAGTCTCTTCTCTTTGGTCTCTATAGCTCCTCAACTGTAAGCCCTTCTGAAGCCCTGAACTACAGGGTACAGTTCTTTGTACCAGGCTGCACTTTCACTCTCCTCTGCATTGACTTGTGGTCAAGATAACAGCTTTTGGTTCAGGTTTCTGGCTCTTTCTGTCCGCAGTTTGTCCTTGGCTGTTGCCCATAATCTTGTTGCCAGGGTCCTCCTTAGACATTATGTTCTGAATCTGTTCATCCTGGATCCTCTTTCTTTTTCTGATTATAGTCTCTTGGACTTACAGGATCATAATTGTGAGAGCTCAAATAAATCTTAAAGATCAGTGTCTGCTTTATTTTGTTGATCAGGAACCTGAGAACCTGAAAGATTAAAAAGTAATAACCACAAGGTAACATAGTTTCCGATTCAAATTGATCTCCCTGGCTGCAGCTCAGTCTTCCCTACCTCCAGTATTTCTTCCATACTCTTTGCAAGTTACCTTTCTGAAAGATCTCACTGTGTGTCACTGGCCCCACCCCCAATCTTTGCTTATATCTGTTGTGTACAAGGAGAAACCTAAACTCTTCTATGGGGCCCTTTGCGATATGACCCTAGCTTTATCATTCCTGATACATTGTCTTTCATCTCATTCATACTCTAAATAGTTTCTACATAAAACTATTGGTCGTTTCCAGAACCTTTCTCTTTTATGTCCCTGCTAAGGTTACCAGATAAAATATAGGATGCCTAGTTAAATTGGAATTTCAGATAAACACTATCGTGTGGGACATACCACTAATAAAAAATTATTTGTTGTTTATCTGAAATTCCAACTTAACTGAGCATCCTTTATGTTTTATTTGCTAAATCTGATAGATTTGCACATGAAGTTTCCTCTGAATGGAATGACTTCTTCTTGCTTGCACCCCTTTCTTCCCCTTTGGTGCAAAAGAGATTGCTACTTATCTTTCAAGATCTGGCTCTTGTTACCTTGTCCGTAAACTTTATAGGACTCCAAGAGAGCTTTGGTCTTACAACATTTGGAACATAACCATGTTGTACCTGTCAATTTGGATACATAAGTGTGATAAACTTTCAGAGTTCATTTTAAAAAATGGTCATATTTACGTTTAAAATTCTTTACAGGGGGGACAATTTCATCTATAAGGACCTTAAACGTAGTTAGTGCTTAAATATTTGTTGCTATTTGGTACTCAAAAATACCAGGTCTGGAGGCCAGCCTGACCACTCTCTGTCAGCACTGTGCCCTGCTTCAGCTTAAACTATAAGGCCCAATAAAGCCTTACCTGTGCCTTTGAAGAAAAAACATATATCAGGTCTGTAGTTTTTTATACCAATTGAGAGTATCAGTTTCTGCCTCTAAAACGAGGAGAAAACTTTGGAAATGACCTTTTCAGAGTGTAGTAGACTCTTTAAATGAGGAGAAAACTTTGGAAATCGCTTTTTCAGAGTGTAGTAAATTCTATAAATCACTATTTTAGTACAACAGTATTTATATCAATATGCTTTAAGATATTTTTCTAGCATTTATTTGTGGAATAAATAAAAAGTGTACATTGGTTTATTTATATTACTGCTGTTTTTAAGGTGAAGATGGTTCTTGCCAAATTGTATGAGAATAAGAAAATAGCTAGTGCCACCCACAACATCTATGCATACCGGTGAGTAAACCTAATTTAGGAATGTTCAATTTGTAAAAAATGGGGGAAACTGATGCATCATTTTTAAAATAACAACTATTATGTGGGGTTTTTTTCATTATAAAAGTAATAATCACGTATAGAATATTTGGAATCTGCAGAAAAGAAAAGGAATTGGAGGGAAAATCAGCCTTTTTCTGCCATTAAATGTAACTGATAATAGTTGGATACGTTTTGATAATGTATCGATACATTTTCCTTGTCTTCTATGCAACTTTTATTTTTTCAGTGCATTGCCGTAGTATCTATGTTAACTAACTAGAATTTAAATAACTTGAAATAAACAATTTACCAAAAGCATTTTTCCATGTTGTTATAATTGCTTTATAGACATTATTGTAATGGCTGTGTACTATTTCTTTCGGGCTGTATACCGTAATTAGCTATTTTCTTTTTGTTCTAGTTTTTCATATTTTTCATTATTATAAAAAATATTCTTGTGAACATCTTTGTATATACATTCTAGATTATTTACTTGGAGTAGGTTCTGGTTACTTGAGATTATTTTTTGAAATGAAATGGGGGTGTAATTGAAGAAGAAAGAATATATTCCTAGAAGTAAAATCATCAAAGTATGAACATTTTCGAAACTCTTGATACATAGTGCCAAATTTTTTCCCAAGTTTTTCTTTTAAACCAATGTATGCTTTCATTGGCAGGGAAGTAAGTGTGTTTCTTTTGCTGTATTCCTTTTAGTTTTGAATACTAAGGTTTTATACAAATGTTTGCTGAAGTGTTAGTAAACAGAGGAAGAATATATTTCTAAATACGTAAATTAGTATAGACTTAACATATTTTGGGACTGAAATGAATCAGAATATAAACATAGAGATTTAGTGCAAATTTAAACTTTTTTTTTTTTTAATGTTTATTCATTTTTTGAGAGACAGAGACAGCATGAGCAGGGCAGAGAGGGAGGGAGACACAGAATCTGAAGCAGGCTCCAGGCTCCTAGCTGTCAGCACAGAGCCCGACGCGGGGCTTGAACTCACGAACCATGAGATCATGACCTGAGCCGAAGTCAGATGCTCAACCGACTGAACCACCCGGGTGCCCCAAGATTTAGTGCAAATCTAAAGTGTGATTGAGAATATTAGTAAAATCTAGGCTATCTGAAAATCAGAAAATTAAAAAAAGCAATCCATCACTTTGGATAGGTGAGTTTTTTTATATTACTAAGTCACATTTCTTTAAGTGCCAAAATTTCCAAAAACTATTTGTTATATGATTCCCTGCTTACTAGAGTATCCCTGGGCAGGATTTTGATGTTTTGAGTTAGGGTCATCAGTATAAAAACAAGGGATTAGACTCTGCTTGCTCTCGGTGACTTGAATGTGCTATAAAAGTATTAATTGCCATTCATTCATCCCATGTGTTTATTGAGTGCCTACTCTGTGCCAAATAGTTTATGAAAGTTAATTTTGATTATTTCAGGAACTCTGCCCCTGTAAAAAGTTTAGCTTTTTCAAGATCACAAAGTTGTTAAGTGGAGTCTGATAAACTGATTTCTCTCTCTTTTATTCCGACATGGCTCTGTGGCTGCACCTTCAACAATCAGTTATATCAGCTGGATATAATTTTAATCTTAAGTTATCAAAAAGTTAAATAATATGCCAGATATTCTATTTCAGGCCCCAGATTTTTGTTTTTAAGTACCTGGAAGTATTTTTTTTAGTTTTGCAAGTTAGTGGGTGATCAGACCAGCTGTCAATTCTCACAGATATCAGCACGACTTACACACTTACTCCACCTTGCTCCATTATATTACAATTGACACTTGGGAATGAAAGAGCTTAGCTTGCCAGAATTGTGTGGCACCTAAGACTAAACCAGGTACAAAGTGGAGTCTTGCAGGATCCCACTGGAAGTAAAGTAAATAACCTTTATCTCGTATATGGACTTTGTGTTGTATATTTTGAATGCTTAGGATCCTTTTAAGGTTACTTCTTGGTTCTGGGGCTGTGTTCCTGCTTTGGAGTTACGAGGCACTCTTCAGGCTACTGGTATACACAGCTATGGGATACTGCATTATCGTCTTCCTGGCATGTGCCGAAAAAGTAAAAATGTCCTTGGTATTCTCATTTTTAAAAAACCTAACAGCACTGATTTGTAACTCAAGTTTTCTTCATTTGTTCCATAAAATTATGGTGTTAGGTTATAATTACAGTCCTAATATACACCAACTGCTGACACCTTTTTGCCTTAAATTTTCCATATAAAATTTTGTCTAATAGCACGAACTTTGTTCTCTTGGAATGAGGTCAATTCTAAATAATAGTAGAGCCTGGTCATAGTAGGTGGACAGTAAATATTGATTGACTCAATGAATGGAAAGATAGATTGAAGGAGGAATGAGTGAATAAATGAATGAATATGATTGCTATAATACATATGAATATGTAATAAATATATGAATATGATTGCTATAATTGACTTAGGTATTAGATATGGTAGTATCTGGCTTTTTTATAGCCACAGCTGGAAAAGTATCTTTGCTGCGTTTGCCTAGTCCTAGATGGTGTCATCTGTAGGGACCTAAGAAATCCTGTAGACAGCATACCTTAACTGTCACTGTTTTCTTTTTATATCTCACCCTTACTTGCCATGCTTATTCTGCTACAATGTAGCCTAAATTATTATTCCAAATGCAAACTTTCTAGATAATTTAAATAGGTAAAAATATCATGATTTATCTCAGATATTGATAATTAACCAGGGGAAAAATTATAGAGAAGGTAAACCTTATAATTCTTAGAATGGGGAGAATAGAGAAATGTTTGATGGCTAGAATAAGATGTGAGGAAAGTATAAAATGTTAATTTATGTTGATTCCATCACCTCCATCTTTTTTATATACTCTTTGTCTCTTCCACTAGCTCTAAGGCTCTTTGAAGACTGAAGTATGCCACTTATTTCTTTATATCATTTCATGGTGCCTACATACTTCTCTACACTATATTCTCAATCAATGGTTTTCTTTTTTTTTTTTTTTCAACATTTATTTATTTGTGGGACAGAGAGAGACAGAGCATGAATGGGGGAGGGGCAGAGAGAGAGGGAGACACAGAATCGGAAACAGGCTCCAGGCTCTGAGCCATCAGCCCAGAGCCTGACGCGGGGCTCGAACTCCCGGACCGCGAGATTGTGACCTGGCTGAAGTCGGACGCTTAACCGACTGAGCCACCCAGGCGCCCCTCAATCAATGGTTTTCAATGACTACTCTCTGTAACCTTATAGCTTCAAGATTAGATGAAGTGTCAGATGTATAAACTCACCTTTCCATAATTATAGCATTTCTGCTTTAAGGGAGGTGCCCTTGATTCCTAGCTTTCCCAAATATAAAAAAAAATAAAATGTACTGGATAACAAATCAGAGAAAATGTATCTAATATATAGTTCAAGAAGAATTTTTTTTTTGACAAATATGCAGATTTTGGAAGTAAATTGATTGCAACAAGTATGTAGGTGTAACTTTTAGGTGCAATGTTTTGGAGTTTCAAAGTGTAACACTGTTATATGTATTTCTAGAATATATTGTGAGGATAAACAGACCTTCTTACAGGACTGTGAGGACGATGGGGAGACAGCAGCTGGCGGGCGTCTTCTCCATCTCATGGAGGTAAGTGTAAGTTAAACCCTGGTAATCCTGCTCTCTGAGCTATAAAATTTTTCAATGAAACAGAGCCCCATTTAGGAATAAGTAAATCAGTTAGGCTACATGACATGAGATATATTTGGGATAACTAGTAGTTAATTTTTAAACCTTGAGAGAAACGTTTAACCACTTGATGCGGGGCAGAATGCCCAAGGTTAATAACAAGTGCTGTGCTTGGAAGGTCTGACAGTCATAAATGATAGAAGATTGTCTTCAACTCTAAAAAAGCACCTCCTTTTTGTTTTTCAACAATGTCGTCCCTGTATTTTCTCTGTTCTGTCTTTGTTCATTTCTTGTTAGTTGGGTATTATTGGACCATCTGGATAGAACCAGAATATTACTTTTTTCATTAACTTGTCCATCTCCTCACCTTATGTTCTAAGACATTTTCTTACCTGTCTTCCAAGATTTCTGTTGAATTAAAATTTTTTTTAGCAATCATGTATTTAAGTTTTAACAGTTCTTTCTTCTTGGGGCATCTGACTGGCTCAGTCAGAAAAGCATGTGACTCTTGACCTTGGGGTCATGAGGTTGAGCCCTTTTTTATAATGTATTGTTTTGGCTTTATGAATGCAATTTCTCTGAGAATAGTAATTAGAGGATTTTTTTTAGATGTTCTCCCCCTTTAAATTTTTCCTGGTCCATTTTAGTTTGTTTATCTTGTCCTTTCTCTTTCATGCTGCTGGATTTTCTTCATCTGTATGGTGATCATTGATCTTAATTGTCTGTTAATTTTAAGAATAGATTGGTTTTTTTCCTAAGGTAGTTGTTACAGTTTCTTCTGTTACCGTATGTGGAGGTTTGTTTTCTAACCAGGCCATTTCCATGATAGGAACTCTGTGTGGTCAGGCCTGTAGCCTGGTGGGCTTCATGTTAAGAACAGCATTTGACAGATACCCAACTGAGGAAGACCTTGCTGGTAGGCCCCAGCAGTTACCCATGCAGCCCGAGTTCTTTCCAGTGTTTTGTTCAGAAGCATGTTTTGGTTGTTGTTTGGCCTAGGGGCAAAAGACTGCTTAAACTGAGCTATTTTGGTTGAATTCATGAAGAACTGGAACACTACCTGCATGAGTTCCCCTTCATTCTTCCCAGTTGCCCCACAATTTGGAATTCGAGGACACTGTGGAGCACAGTGTTTGATTTCTAAATTCTGTCGCCTGAATTTTAGGAATCTCACTCTGCTCACTCGGGTGGTTCTGCCATTCAAGTCATAGGGAAATTGTATGTGCAGTTTAGAACTCGAATTTGTACATGTCTATGTGTATATCTAATTATGCTTCTGAAAATAACAGATTTTGAATGTGAGAAATGTCATGGTGGTAGTATCACGCTGGTACGGAGGAATTCTACTAGGACCGGATCGCTTTAAACATATCAACAACTGTGCCAGAAACATACTGGTGGAGAGAAACTACACAAATTCACCGGTGAGTGCTTATTGATACTATATAGAGTTTCTCACCCTTGCCTGTGAAAGTAAAAAAAAAAACAAACCCAGACAGAAAATTAAGAATGAATCAGAGTGTTTGTGGTACACTGGGAAAACCTTTGGACTAGGAAATTGTAGACTTAGGTTCTAGTAAAAACAGTGTGGCCAGTTAGTTGTGTAACCTTGGGCAGATCACTCCATCCCTTTGAGCCTTAATTTCATAGATTCATACAGAATTTTATAAAAACTTTTAAGACCCAATTATTCTTCAGTCCCTAAATTGAGGCCAGGGGAGGTTGTGTAGCTAATGCTATGAACTAGCTGTTCTTTAAACGTATGTGAAATTCCGGGGCGCCTGGGTGGCTCAGTCTGTTAGGCGTCCGACTTTCGCTCAGGTCATGATCTCACGGTCCCCCGCATCAGGCTCTGTGCTGACAGCTCAGAGCCTAGAACCTCCTTCAGATTCTGTGTCTCCCTCTCTCTGTGTCCCTCCCCACTTGTACTCTGTGTCTCAAAAATAAATAAATATTAAAAAAAAAAATTAAACATATGTAAAATTCTGATATTCACTGTTAGTGTCAGAGTCCCTTCCCTCTCCCCTGGCATGCATTTGGATGTCTGCCCTTAAACTTTGAATTTTTTTGTTTCATATTTTATAAACATGTTTATTTTATTTAAAGTTTTCTACCTTAACTTTGAAAAGTGCACAATAGATTAAATAGATTCAAACATAAATCTGTTAGATGAGTGTTTTCCTTGACTATCCTTGATTATTTTGGAAATATTAAAATAGACTATAAGTAAAAATGTCCCATAAAACAGAAAGATGATGTACATGGAAGTAATTATATTTTCACTGTTCTGTTTATTCTATATGATTAGACTTAAGGTTCCTAAGCCAGTATCTTGATATAAACTGGGAGATACTACATTGATTTATATCTTTTTTAGGAGGAATCATCTAAGGCTTTGGGAAAAAACAAAAAAGTAAAAAAAGACAAGAAGAGGAGTGAACATTAATACCTAAAATTATACAACAGGTTAATTTGCCTATAATTATACACAAATTCCACAGTCATCAAGGAATATTGTGCAGAGAGGATCCTGGACTGCTCAAGTCAGCCAATCCATTGTGGACACCAACGTTACCTTTTCTTCTTTGGTTATATCATCTGCCAAAAAATAGAGAATTTGTGATACATTCATGTGTATTTCAGGCTGCTTCAGAAGAATTAATTTGAACTTAATTGCCACTTCATCTAATCTTAGGAAGGTAACAGTTGTCCAGGGCAGTACCTGAATTAACTGTCCATTTCAGTACATGTCAAGTGCCTTTGTTAGGTGAGGAAGAAATGTCTCAAGAGGAATATAAATACCTGATATCTTGTCATCGGGATTCTCATAATGTTAAATGAATATTTCCTTTTACTGCTCTTTATGGCTTATTGGAATAGGAGTTCATTGCAGATTGATCTTGGAGAGTTTCTTCTTGTGATTTTGGTTCATAGGAAGTCACCTTGCATTTCATAGTGTTCATCGCTGAGTAATGATTAAGCAAAAATCCAGGAGTATCCATCTGCAGTTATGTGCTGAAGCGATAATTCATCTGACATATTTGTTAGCACAAGTGTTATGCTTTGATTTCTGTCGCAAATTGGTGATTGTGAAATTTCAAAATGTGGTTTTTTGGCTTTTACTTTTTTTGATTCTTGTAATGCAAACCAGTAGATATGGGGTGTCAGTAGTCTCTTGCCCCTGAAACGTGTTAGTGTAATATTCAAGTTTTGGGTCTTTTCATACCCTGGGAGTACCTTTCTTGTGATCTTCATTGAGGAATTAGGACTACTGTAGAAGCTCTTCTGCAGTTAACGGGGCCTTTCTAGAAGGGGATAGAGGTAGGAAAACAACACTGGTATGGGGTGGAGTGCATCATCGCATAGTTATGTAGGTATGCTCCAGCTGTCTTTCTCTACTCCTTGACTTTGGGGCGAAAAGGAGCAAACATTTTGGTTGGGAAAACAAAGAAAATCCCTTTTGTCCATTCTTACCAGATCTTCCTTAAGATCATTGTTTTATGTTCCTTTCATCTGCAAGTTATGCTGTTTACCTCTAGACAATACATTTATCTTTGAGATCTAACAGTAAGTCATTAACTGTTCCCCTTCAGATATGATTGCAAACAATTATTGAGAGTCATTAATTGATTGCAGATTTGCCTGAGATTCTCTTCCAAAGGAAGGGGACAGAAATTAGGAGGCAACTTGGAATGGTGCTTGCATTATGGAAAGCATTGCAGAAAAGCAGACACAGATAGATAGCCTTTTCTGTTCTCTTGATGTCTTACCTTTAAAAGATCCAACAACCTTATTTGGTGTTTTTAATAAAAATTGAGTAAATAGCTTTCCACTAGGATGGATTCTGAGAAATAAAATCCAAGTCATATTTGTTGTAAATATGTCTGATGTTGCCAGTGATCAACAGTCATCGGAGGATGTGCTATATATATTTAGAACACCTAGGTCAGATTCCATGAAAAGTATATCCAGTGTTATTAACTGTTAACTAAAGAAGTTGAAGACCATTAATTAACACTAAAATAATTTCACAATTTTAACACATTCTAACCTGTGAACAAAGATATAAAATAGGAAGAATTTGGTGCTGCAGAAAAATTGAATTAATTTTTCTGTAACACCAAATGTGAATTTCTTTCTTGCTGTTCATCTCAGTTGTTTAGGTCTTTATGGAAGACCTTTAATATCTGTGATCTCATTTTCCCTTATTTAAAAAAAATCTTATTTTTGCATCTTTCTATAAAACTATTAATCACATTTTCCTGACTAAAAAACCTAATCTCCTTTGCCTAAAGTCAGTTAGCTGGGAAGAAGAGATCCCAAAGTCTCTAATTCTGGAACCTTAGTTATTTACACCCAACCATTGTGGACCCCTAGCTAATGAGAGCATCTTTTTCTCTATTTAAAATTTCTGTCTAGTAGAGGATTTTCAGATTCTCCGTACAATAATTTTCTATAGCCAGATCTATGCTGTGGCATATTTTGTAGTATATTGTGTTAGTTAAAAATATTCTCCATATGCCAGTTATGTAAGAGCAAGTAGCATCTACTTTTTACGTGGAAAAGCATTATGGTTTGGAGGTACATATCATGAAGCAGTCTGTTTGAAAAGAGTTACATCAAGCTAATCACACCCAAGAAAGAATAGCATGAAGCAGATACTGTTTGGCGGCAGGTGAAATTTACTGAGAAAATTGTATAATCACCTCTAATTGTACTATCTAGAGATAACCATTATTAACATTTACTATGTACATCCTTCTATTTTTTTCCTGTGCATGGTTTTGTATATATGGCTATTTTTCTTTCCATAAAAATGGTATTAAACTGTATATACTGTTTTGTATCCTGAATATTTCATATAGAAGCATATTGTTAACATTTTCCCATGTCAATAAATATTCTTCTATGGCTTAATTTCTTATGACTACATTGTATTCTGTCTTCTGAGTGTATCATACTATACTAACTGTTCTCCCATGTTTCCAATGTTTAAGTTTTTTTCAATTTTTTCGCTTAAATATTTATGAAAAACTAAATCATCGTGTGCAGATTTTTTGGTATTTGTCTCTGATTATTAGGAAAAATTCCTAGAAATAGAATTTCTTGGTCAAACACTTATACATTCTAATAGCTTGATTGGTTTAGCCAAATTGCTCTCTAGGAAAGGTTTATTGGTTAGACCTACATTAGCATTGTGTTAGAAGATACTTAGGATACCAAAGATGTGGGACAGTAGGGATTCTGGTAGAAAAAAATACCAGTATATTTTTAAATTGATCTTTTTTTGTTTTGAAATAATTATGGATTCACTAGAAGTTGAAAAATGCTCTCCCTACTAGTAACATCTTATATAGCTATAGTATATTTATCAAAACCAAGAAACATATTCTGGATACAAGTTCTTTGTCAGGTAATTTGCAAATAATCTCCCATTTTGTTGCTTGTCTTTTCATTCTCTTGACTGTTTTTCACAGAGTAAAAGTATTTAATTTTGATGAGACATAATTGACCTTTTGTTTTGTTTTTAATCAAGAGTTTGGTGTTAGGTCTAAAGACTTTGCCCAAACCCAGGTCATAAAGATTTTTTTCTGTTCTCTTTTTAAAGTTTTAGAGGTTTTTTGTTTGTTTTTCATTCAGATCTGTTATCCATTTTTTGTTAATTTTTGTATAAGAGATTTAATTTGCAGTTCATTTCCATATGGATATCCAGTTATGAGGGTGACTATTAAAAAAATTTTTTTTTAACATTTATTCATTTTTGAGAGACAGAGACAGAGCACCAGCAGGGGAGGAGGAAAGAGAGAGGGAGACAACAGAATCCGAAGCAGGCTCCAGGCTCCGAGCTGTCAGCACAGAGCCTGAAACAGGGCTCAAACTCACAGAGTGCGAGATCGTGACCTGAGCTGAAGTCAGACATTTAACCGACTGAGCCACCCAGGCGCCCCGGGAGTGACTAAGTTTTTAAATTGAACTTCTTAATGAGTTTTCATAAAATAAAGTTATATAACCAGCACTTAGGTTGGAAGGACACTACCAGCACTGCAGAATCCCCTTGCATCTCATCCCACATTAGCTGCTCTCCCCCTCTGCCACCTAACCATCTCCCTGACTTCTGACCCCAGAGGTTAATTTGGTCTGTTTCGACTTTAACATGAAGTGGAGTCACACAGTATGTATTCTTAACGTTTATTTATTTTTGAGAGCCAGAACGAGCAGGGGAGGAACAGAGAGAGAGGGAGACACAGAATCCGAAGCAGGCTCCAGGCTCTGAGCTGTCAGCACGGAGACCAACGCGGGGCTCAACCCACGAACTGTGAGATCATGACCTGAGCCGAAGTCAGTTGCTTAACCGACTGAGCCACCCAGCCTCCCCTACACAGTATGTACTCTTGTTTGGACTCCTTTTGTTCCAACATTTTTTTAAATTCATCTGATTCTTGTATGTAGCAGTTATTTTATTCTTACCACTGTATAATATTCCATTGAGTGAACATGGCAGTTTATCAATTCTGTTTATGAGTATTTGGGTCTCCAGTCTGAGGCTGTTAGAGTTAGTGCTGTTACGATTATTCTCGTGCATGGCTTGTAGTCAACACATATACACATTTCTGAAGCATATATACCTGGAAATGAATTTGCCAAGTCAGGATACACGTATGTAGAGCTTTATTTTTTTATTTATTTATTTATTTATTTTTTCAACGTTTATTTATTTTTGGGACAGAGAGAGACAGAGCACGAATGGGGGAGGGGCAGAGAGAGAGGGAGACACAGAATCGGAAACAGGCTCCAGGCTCTGAGCCGTCAGCCCAGAGCCTGACGCGGGGCTGGAACTCACGGACCGCGAGATCGTGACCTGGCTGAAGTTGGACGCTTAACCGACTGCGCCACCCAGGCGCCCCTGTAGAGCTTTAGAGTACGCGGCCCCAAGGTGTGCTGGTAAATTTTTTAACTCTCTCTGGGGTGGTTGCTCATCAATAACATTTGCCAGTTCCTGTGGTGTATATACTCCCACACCGTTCAATTCCAAGCTACCAATGTGAAATCAACCTGCGGCAAACTTCCTGAAAACCTAGCAATCGCTTCTTTGTGAGTTCCGGCACACATCACTCATGCTCCCAAGCAGTTTTCCAAAGCATTTAAACCTATTTACACTCCTTCCAGTAGTGAACAAAGTTCTAGTTGCTGCACATCCACATTTGGTATTACCTGACTTTCAATTTGATTATGCTGTGTGGTACATTGTGCCTTCAGTTTGTGGTCTTAATTTGCATTCCCCTGATGACTAATGAAATTGAATGCCTTTGGTTACTATAATTTATACCTGAAATGACTGAGTAATCTTAAATGACACATGTCCCCCCTGCCAGCAGTGGAAATATTGGGGCTTGTTACCAAGTTGGTTCAGATACAGAGAAATCAGTTTACAGTTTTGCGTACCTGTGACATATTCTGTAAATTTCAGTACTCCAACACTGTCCCACTGGTATATTCTCTGTGAATTTATCAGGGAACTTCATCTTTTTTGCTCTTAGATTCCTAATTTATAAACATGTAGATTATGATTCTTCCCTGACTGGGATATTATGGAGATGGGATATTATGGATATTAAATGGGATGCCTTCCACAGTGCTTAGTATGTGATAAGCATAATATCACAACATATAAAAACTATTCTTAGCTCAGGGGCCAGACTATGATCTGTGAGCAATGGTTTGCCAACCCCCTGGTGTAGACCAGGTAAAAAAGAGAAAGAAAGGCAAGTCAAAAATTGTAACGCTTACAGATAGGATTTTGGTTTTTGAACCTAGGGAAGAGTTTTTTTGTTTCATTTTGTTTTCCCATTTAGCCCCACTTTTGAGTTACATGCTGTTTAGGGTCATGATAAAGTTAATTCATATATCAGGACCCACCAAATGGGGACTGCCCCAGTAGCACAACCCATGTCATAGATCTAAACATAGGTCTGTCTGCACTTATGGGAAATGCCTCTCAAGGAAACTCAGCTTATATCAATCATAGTCCTCCAACTCAGCTTTAGCTATCTGACCCTACTCTAAACAGTAGGACCTGCTGGCCTTATAAGGAATCGGACCTCCTAGCCATGTTTCTGTCTTACCTCTCCTAATATTCTATAAAACTCACTCTTGCCCAAAATTCCTTGCCAAGAATGCTTTACTGGTTGTCAGGCACTGTACTCCCCTAATCTGTGGATTGTTCTTCTTTGAATAAAGGACATCAAACTCATTACCAGATTGTATTATTGTCATTCGACAGTCAAGAGATAAATCACAACTATGTGTTTGTAATTAAGGAGAATTAGATTTGCAAGTCAGAGTTGGATTTAAATTTTGGTTCTGTTCCTTGGGCATGGAAGCCATCTTGGACGGACAACTTACTTAACTTCTTTGAGCTTTATTTTTCTCATCTGTAAAATGGGGCAAATAATCCTTCCTCAAGGACTTTTGGAGGGTTGAATGAAATAAGATCGTGTGTGAAATGCCACTAAAGTTTCACACAAAGGAGGAGCTTAATAGATGTTTCTTGTAAAAGAAGTGAAATCAGATTTATCTGAAATTACTAAGATATTGGTGCTGAAGTGTAGCTGAATATGCCACCCGAAATATGCCTCTTTGGAATAAGGATTAGTTTGAGCTAATTATTTCAGGAAACTGCAGACATAGCAGAAGTTCTGAAAACTAAGAAAAAGTTACCTTTTTGTAATGGAAATCTACATTTATAAAGGAAATTTACATTAGAAAGGGGGCCTGTACCAGAAAGAGAGCTATTACCATATACAACTTTTCACCTGTGTCTTATCTGCGTGTCTACCTTGCAAAGGGCAACCTTTGCTTACCAATCATTTCCTCCTCCCACCTTCCCGTAAATTACCTCCTCTCCCCTCTCCCCCCCCAACATCTTTTTTGTCTTTAGATGAAGATGGCATTTAAGATAGTGGCTTGGATCGTCTCGGGAGTTTTATTTATTTTTCCTGGGTATCTCCCACACATATGTGAGGCGTACATGTTAATAAACTTCTGCTTGTTTTTCTTTTGTCAATCTGTTTTTTTATTACAGGAAGCAAAGTACTTGAACAGATATTTATCCAAAGAATATATACAAATGGCACATGAACAGATGCTCAATATCATTAATCATTAGGGAAATGCAAATCAAAATCATAATGAGAAATCTCATCATACCCATTAAGATGGCTGCTATGAAAAAAACAAACAAACACAAAGTAACAAGTGTTGGCAAAGGTGTGGAGATATTGGAACCCTTGTGCCCTGCTGGTAGGAATGTAAAATGGTACAGCCACCAGGGATAACAATATAGTGATTCCTCAAAAAATTAAGACAGAATTACCATACAATACCCCAATTTCAATTCTGGGTATATACCTCAAGAAACTGAAAGCAGGGTCTTGAAGAAATACTTGTACATCTATGATCATAGCAGAATTATTTACAAAAGCCAAAAGGTAAAAGCAACCCAAATGTCCATCAACAGATAAATAGATACACAAAATGTGTTATATACATTCAGTGGTATATTATTCATCCTTAGAAAGGAAGGCAATTCTGACATGTGCTACAACATGGATAAAACTTGAGGATATTATGCTAAGTGAGTGAAATAATCCAGTCACAAAAGGACAAATACTGTATGATTCTACTTACATGAGGTACATACAGTCATTGAATTCATAGAGACACAAAGTAGAATGGTGGTTGCCAGGGGCTGAGAAGAAGGGAAAATGGGAAATTGTTGGTAATGGGTGTAGAGTTCAGTTTTGCATGACGAAGAGTTCTGGAGATTGGTTGGTACAACAGTATGAATATACTTAACACCACTGAATGGCACACTTAAAAATGGTTAACATAGCAAATCTTAAGTTATGTGTCTTTTGCCACAATTAAAAAAAAAATAGTAATAGGACCCTATATAGTATAGGGTAGACTTCACTTTGTTCTAACTGTTGTAAGGTGATGTGGAAAGCAGGAAGAAAGCTGCAGTGGGAGTAGCTGATGGAAGTTGTCTGGAGACATGCACAGGGCTGATCGATGTAAGAAAAAAATACCAACTGAAATAAACGTTCTGGGGAATTGCATTGGTGGGAGGACCTACCCTTTATAGTTCATTGTTTTACTATAAGTTTATTGAAAACATTTGTTTAGAGGAAATGAAAGGTTGGTGTGTGGCTGGGGTGCAGGGGACTGGAGAAAGAATCTTATGAGATGAAACAGAAAAGGTAGGCAAAATGAGTCAGGTAGAATCTTGTAGACCTTGATAAGATCTTTTTTTTTTCTTTTCTTTTCTTTTTTTTCTTTAAACATGAAATTTATTGTCAAATTGGTTTCCATACAACACCCAGTGCTCATCCCAACAGGTGCCCTCCTCAATACCCATCACCCACTGTCCCCTCCCTCCCAACCCCCCTCAACCCTCAGATTGTTCTCAGTTTTTAAGAGTCTCTTATGGTTTGGCTCTCTCCCTCTCTAACTTTTTTTTTTTCCTTCCCTTCCCCCATGGTCTTCTGTTAAGTTTCTCAGGATCCACACAAGAGTGAAAACATATGGTATCTGTCTTTCTTTGTATGACTTATTTCACTTAGCATAACACTCTCCAGTTCCATCCACGTTGCTACAAAAGGCCGTATTTCATTCTTTCTCATTGCCACGTAGTATTCCATTGTGTATATAAACCAAATTTCTTCCCTGATAAGATCTTAAAAAGAGCAACAACGAAAGTGAAACAACGAAAGGATTTTAAGCAGAAGAGTGACTCAATCAGATTTGTCTTTCAAGAAGAGAACCTTAGTTGCTCTGGTAGAAAATGGATTGAAAATCAACAAGAGTGGATAATGGAAAACATTTAAGATGCTATTGTAGTAATAAAGAGATAACGGTAGTTTGGATTAGGATAATGGCAATGGAGATGAAACTATGTAGATGAATTTGAAAAACATTTAGGAAGCAAACTTAGAATCTGCTGATGAATTGGGTAACAGGATGAGCCATTGGCATGGATCCATATTCTGATACTCTCATAAATATACCTCTTGAAATTTCTTTCTTTTTCTTTGGTATTCCTATTCCTAGGCTTTTGTGAGTTGCCTGTGATACACATTTGCCATCCCTCAACACAGGGATGAGAAATGTATGGCATTGTTTCCAAAATGGGAATATCACAGAATTTCATTGGCATATGACAATTTCTAAGAATTATTTTTAACTTTAATTCATGTTTCATTTGACTTATTAATTTGTAAATTAGTTATATATCCTAATCAGGATGAACAAATAACTGGAGAAAGTATGGGTTTTGTTTGTTTTGATTTTTATAATTTGGATTTCCTTTGGCTGTTATTTTGAGGGACTGGAAAAACTAAATTTGGCTTTGCTAATATGATTGTATGGCACCTATCTACTGATAACAAAATCTATGTCTCGAAACTACTGAGTGAAGTCATGAAACTGTGTTTACAATATACATTTACAGTTAATCCAACTCCGCTTTCAAATAACAGTCTAGTATTTCATGTACCCCTGGGTAGTATGAGTATTCTAGAATAACAAAATAATCCTAATTCCTCCAATCTGTCCCTAATGTCATTGCTGTCATTCATTTCATTTACAAATAAGCATATATAAGACTGGATATGATATCTACATAAGCATACATAATCAAATATGTTATTGGTATTATTTTTTTAAACAAACTATTATCTGTTAGATCAATTAAGAATTAGAAATATATGAGGTGTCTGGGTGGCTCAGTCAGTTAAGTGTTCCACTCTTGATTTTGGCTCCGGACATGATCTCACAATTTGTGAGGTCGAGCCCTGCATTGGGCTCTGTGCTGTTAGCATGGAGCCTGCTTAGGATTCTCTCTCCCTCTCTCTCTCTCTCTCTGCCCCTCCTCTACTTGCTCTCTCTTTCTCTCTTGAAATAAACATTTAAAAATGAATTAAAAAAATGTTTTGTTTTCTTTTTTTTACCTTCACTTATTCCTTCTTTGATGCTCTTCCTTAGCTTAGATAGATCCAAGTTTCTGACCTCTTTCTTTCTCTCTAAAAAACTTTTTTTTTAAATGTTTATTTATTTTGAGATTGAAAGAGAGAGAGAAAGCAAGCCGAGGGACAGAGAGAGAGAGAGAGAGAGATGGAGGGAGAGAATCCCAAGCAGGACCCATGCTGCCCACACAGAGCCCGACATGGGGCTCGAACCCACAAACCGTGAGACCATGACCCGAGCCGAAATCAAGAGTCAGACACTCAACTGACTGAGCCACCCAGGCGCCCCTAAAAAACTTTTAATATTTCTGCAAGGCAGGTCTACTGGCAACAAATTCCCTCAATTTTTGTTTATCTGAGAGAGTCTATTTCTCCTTCACTTTTGAAGGATAATTTTGTAGGGTACAGGATTCTAGGTTGGTGGGTTTTTCTCTCAACACTAAAATATTTCACTCTCATCTTGCTGGCATGATTTCTGGGAAGTTGGATGTAATTCTTGTCTTTGTTCTTTTATAGGTAAGGTAGTTTTTTCCTCTGAAATTCTATCAGGATTTTTTCTTTACCTTTCATTTTCTGAAAGTTTGAAACAATATGCTTAGGTGTAGTCTTTTGAGTATTTATCCAGGTTGGTGTTCTCTAAGGTTCCTGGATCTATGGTTTAGTGTCTGACATTTGGGGAAATTCTCAGTCATTGATGTTTCAAATATTTCTTCTGTTCCTTTCTCTCTTCTTCTGGTATTCTCACTATGCATATGTTAATCGTTTGTAGTCAGCCCACAGGCCTTGGATATTCTTTTCTTTATTTCAGTTGTTGTTCTTTTTGCTTTTGGTTTTCTAGGATTCTATTGACATAACCTTTAGTTCAGAGATTCTTTTTTCAGTCATATCCAATTTACTAACTAGCCCAGTTTTCTACAGTGTTTTTTTTTTATCTCTAGCATTTATTTTTGGTTCTTTCTTAGGATTTCCACTTCTCTGCTTATATTGCTCATTTGTTCTTTTCTTTCTTTCTCTCTTTTTAAAAACTGCAGTATAATCAACATATAACATTATGTTAGTTTTAGGTGTACAACATAATGATTTGAAATTTGTATATATTGCAAAACAATCACCACAGTAAGTCTGGTTAATATATATTACCACAAGTATTTTTTTTCTTCTGATGATAACTTAAGATTTACTCTTTTAGCAAATTTCAAATATTATTAACTATAGTCACCATGCTGTACATTACATCTCCATGACTTACATAACTGCAATATTGTACCTTTTGACCTCCTTTACCCATTTTAGCCACCTCCTCCCAGTCCCCACCTCAGGAACCACCTATCTGTCCTCTGTATCTATGAGCTTGGCTTTTGTCATTGTTATTTTGTTTTGTCTTTTTTTTTTTTTTTTGGTTCCACAAAGAAATGAAAGCATACAGTATTTGTCTTTCTGTGTCTTATTTATTTCACTTGACATAATACCCTCAAGGTCCATCCATAGTGTCACAAATGTCAAGATTTCATTCTGAATGATATTCCATTGTATGTATGTTTATAAACCACATTTTCTTTTTTTACGTTTATTTATTTTGAGAGAGCATGAGTAAGGGAAGTGCAGAGAGAGAGGGAGACAGAATTTGAAGCAGGCTCCAGGCTCTGAGCTGTCAGCAAAGAGCCTGACGTGGGGCTCGAGCTCATGGACCGTGAGATCATGACCTGAGTCAAAGTCAGACGCTTAACTGACTGAGCCACCCAGGTGCCTCTACACCACATTTTCTTTTTGATTCATCCATCAGTGGACACATAGGTTGCTTCCATATCTTGGCTATTGTAAATAATGCTTCTATGAACATGGAGGTACATACATCTTTTCAAGTTAGTGTTTGCCCATTTGTTCTTGCATACTGCCTACATTATCCATCAGAGCCCTTCTCATACTCATCGTAGTTGTTTTAAATTCCCAGTCTGATAATTCTAACATCGCTGCCATTTCTGGTTCTGATGCTCACTCATGTTATTCAAATTGTGTTTTTTGCCTTTTGGTATGTCTTGTAATTTTTTTTTTTTTTTTGATAGCCAGACATGATGCACTGAGTAAAAAGAACTGCTTTATATAGGCCTTTAGTGATGTGACAATGAGGTGTCAGGAGAGAGGAAACATTCTATAGTCCTATGATTACATCTTGGTCTTTTAGTGAGCCCATGCCTCTGGACTGTGAACTGTAAAAGTATTTCTTACTCTCCTCCATTAGGTGGGACAAGATGGCTGGAGTGGGCTGGAGTTGGGTGTTTCCCTTCCCTAAGATCTGTTAGGCTCTGATCTAACCCCAACAGGTTGGGTTCTGGTTAACTAGTCCCCCCCCCCCAGGGCAGGCCTTGTTAAGAACAGAGTGCTCTGGCATATTTCAAAATGGCTTCTTTTTCTCTCCCCCTGCTGGAAGTATAAGGGATTTTTCTGGTATTTACACTGGGAACTTGGTCAAACTCTTGGAAACAAATCTCGTAATATTGTGGGGTCCTCCCTGTGACCGGATCCCCCTGGAATTTTACACTCTGAGTTAACTTGCCTGATCCTCTAACAATTCATCAATTACAGTTCATGGTTTTGCACCCTGGCACCAGTTCGTTAGTGTTTTCTGTTTTCAGACCTTCTGCTTTGATAACTCATAACTCTGTATATTTGCCCGGCTGTCTTTCCAATCTTGGCGACAGCAGTTTGCCCTGTGTCCCTCCCTCTCTTATGGATCCAAGAAGAGTTGCTTTTTCAGCCTGTTCAGCTTTTTCATCATTAGGATGGAGTGGTGAATTCCAAGTTCCTTACATGTGGAACCAGAAGTTCTAAGACCATGTTTGTATATGTTACCTAACTTATTTAAGTATAATCATAATGACCACATTTTAAATGAAGTTCTATGCTTAAGACTGAAAACTCATGCTGTTCAGTTTTGTCATCTGCCAGTTATGCTGTTGTGCTATTAAATTTTTTTTTTTTACAAGAGCTTAAACAAATGTATGTTGTTTGAATGCTAAAATGTCATTTCATATTGACCTTAAATGCTGGTGAGTTTTCTTTTTAATATTGGCTTCCCTAGTGATTTTATGTCTTAAGCCATAAAATTCTATTTCACAAGCTTGAAATATACTTTATTTGATGTTTGAGATACAAAGATATTGTTAAACTGAATAGAAAATAAAGAAGAGTATGGTCCTGGCATAGGAATAGACATAAAGATCAATGGACTAGTATTGAGAATCAAGAAATAAACACATACATTTATGGTCAATTGATATTCTACAAGGATTGCAAGGCAATTCAATGGGTTAAAAAGTAACTTTTCCAACAAATAACATCAACTTGATATTCACATGCAAAACAATGAAATTGCATCCATACCTCACACCATATATGAAAGTTAGCTCAAATGTATCAAAGACCTAAATATAAAGCTAAAACTATAAAACTCACAGAAGAAAACTAATAGTAAATCTTCATAACCTTGGATTAGATAATGGTTTCTTAGCTGTGACACCATGAGTGTAAGCAATTAAAAAAATCAGTTGGAATTCATCAAAATTAAAAACTTCTGTGCTTCAAAAGATATTATTAAGAAAGTGAAAATAACACACAGAATGGGAGTAAATATTTGCAAATTATATCTGATAAGGATCTAGTAGCCAGAATATATAAAGAAGTCTTTTTTTTTTAATGTTTATTTATTCTTGAGAGAGAGAGAGAGAGTGAGCAGGGAAAGGACAGAGAGAGAGGGAGACACAGAATCTGAAGCAGGCTCCAAGCCTGATGTGGGGCTCGAACTCACAAACTGAGATCATGACCTAAGCCGAAGTCATACGCTTAACCCACCAAGCCACCCAGGCCCCCCTATAAAGAAGTCTTAAAATTCAACAACAAATAATGCAATTGAAAATGCAAAATAGCCTCAGGAAGAAAAGAGTCTGGTCCTTCTACTTCCTCTTCATCCCTAAATGTAAACCTGCTGGTAAGCCTCTGCATGGTGATGATTTTAGTCTCCTGTTTGTTAAAGGAGATGGGCTGTGTTGGAGACTGGCAGAATTCTGCAGGGTAAGGTTAAGTCTCTTGTGTCCCTCTTCACATTAGCAAGATGAATCTTTTTTTTTTTTTTTAGTTGATTTATTTATTTTTAGAGAAAGAGAGAGTGCACATAGACTTGAGCACAGGGTGGGCAAAGGGAAAAGGAGAGAGAATTCCAAGCAGGATCCACACTGTCAGCACAGAGCCTGGTGTGGGACTCTATCCCACGAACTGTAAGACCTGAGCTGAAATCAGAAGTTGGATGCTTAACTGACTGAGCCACCCAGGAGCCCCACAAGATGAATCTTTAACAGTCACTACATGAGGTAAGGTGATGTTTATTTCTATTCTTAGCTATATAAGCATAATTAGTGGCTTAAGTTAAAGGATCTAAATAATTCCAAAAGACCTTAGATCACTGGTCACAGTTCACTAAAAAAAGTTACTTAAATTCATTATTTAGTAGCAAATTGCTAACTGATATATGAAAATCTCTAGATGTTTAACAATCTTGATTAAAAGGGTTTAATCATGGGGCACCTTGGGTGGCTCAAGTCAGTGGAGCATCCGACTTTGACTCAGGTCATGATCTCACAGCTTGTGATTTGAGCCCCATATCAGGATCTGTGCTGACAGCTCGGAGCCTGGAGTCTGCTTCAGATTCTGTCTCTGTCTCTCTGCCCCTCCCCCACTCACGCTCTGTCTCTCTTCCTCTCAAAAATAAACCTTAAAAAAAATTTTTTTAAAGGGTTTAATCATGCCTTTCTGAATGTCAAAGTCCGTGATTATTAAACAGTCTCTGTGAATAGGTTCTTTTGAATGGTGAACCACCTGTGAAGATTACTGATGATAGCTACTAGGATTTATTTATATATATTTATTTTTATTTACAGAACTCGAATTTTTAAAGTATCATAAATATTTTAAAAAGAATCGTTGGACATACATCAGAAGGATAGAAAAGGAAGGGGCCTGCCACACAAGTTACAGCGACTTGACACCAGTAAATTTAAATAAATGTAAACAGAGTACCTAGAATGGAATTCTGAGCTATGCACCTAGTCAACTCTCTGTTCACACAAGGTAAGAAAGGATGAAATTTTGCCCAACATAATTTGTCATTATTCTTTTTCTTAAATGTTACCTACCTGGCAGTCCACTTCCATGAAAGCAATTCCCTACAACCTCAGACCACAAGGCAAGCTCTCCAAAGTCTGTTGGATTGCTTTCTCTTCCCACATGAAATTACAAGAAAAAAAAAAAAGTCCAGATTACCACACTTTGTCCATAAAATAAATCCTTGTTTACCTTATGAGCCAACCCACTCAGTGCCCCTTTACAATCTTATCTATACTGCTTATAGTCATCTTGTTTACTTTTGTACCTTATCTTCTACTACAAAGTCAGCAGTGTATTTATCAACCTTTCTTTCCTTCCCCCTTCACACTGAATGCTCTTTAGAGTCTCCAATTTAGAGACTGGAATTAAGAAATTACATTAAACCGGTGCTGCATTGCTTTTTTAATAGAAAGGCCTTGAAAGTTGGCTAAACATAAAAACTGGCTAGTTTTGGGGCGCCTGGGGGGCTCAGTCAGTTAAGTGTCTGACTTTGGCTCAGGCCATGATCTCATAGTTTGTGAGTTCAAGCCCTGCATCTGGCTCTGTGCTGACAGCTCAGAGCCTGGAGCCTTCTTCGGATTCTGTGTCTCCCTCTCTCCTGCCCCTCCCCTGCTGATGCTCTATCTCTGTCTCTCTCTCAAAAATGAATAAACATTAAAAAAATTTTTTTTAAATCCCGGCTAGTTTTGGAAGGGACTTTGTAATTGTGGAAGAATGTAAAAAGTCCTAATACCTTGGGGCGCCTGGGTGGCTTGGTCGGTTAAGCATCCGACTTTGGCTCAGGTCATGATCTCACGGTCCGTGAGTTCAAGCCCCACGTCGGGCTCTGTGCTGACAGCTCAGAGCCTGGAGCCTGTTTCAGATTCTGTGTCTCCCTCTCTCTCTGCCCCTCCCCTGTTCATGCTCTGTCTCTCTCTGTCTCAAAAATAAATAAACGTTAAAAAAAAAATTAAAAAAAAAGTCCTAATGCCTCTTGGTAGTGAATGAGTGAATGCAAAAAAGAATAAAGATTAAGGAGAGTGATGGGGAACATCATTCAGATTTTTTAAAAAGATCATTATCATTAATTTGCATGCCATGAATGAAAAACAATCAAATCAACCATATTTTAAGTCAAATCTCACTATGTAATGTGTATTTTATTTTTATCAGATACATTTTTTTAAAATCACAAGCACCGTCTTGTACACAAGATTTCCAGCTTATGTGCAGTTAAAATATATATATTGGGGTGCCTAGGTGTCTCAGTCGGTTAAGCGTCCACCTTCGGCTCAGGTCATGATCTCGCACTTCGTGAGTTTGAGTCCTACATCGGGCTTGCTTCTGTCAGCGTGGAACTCTCTGTCTGGGACAGATCCTCTGTCCCCCTCTCTCTCTGCCCCTCCCCTGCTCATTCTCTCTGCCTCTTTCTCTCTGTCTCTCTAAATAAATAAAAGCATATATTACAGAGCAGCGGTGCAACAGAGTCCTATCTGATACTCCTCAACTCTCATCTTCACCTCCCCATCTCAAAGAATCTTCTGGGGGCTCCTTCTGGATGTCCACTCCTTGCTCTGTGCTTGGAAAGTCTCAAAAGACAGTAAGCTGGGGCAACGGCTGAGCTCGCCTCATAAACCCCTTTTCTCAGGGATCATTGTTCTTCATTGCCTGATGGCCAGTGCCTTGAAAACCATTGTTTCATATATTTTGCCCAGTTTTTTGGCTATGTCAGATAGGATGGTGAATTCAGCCCCTGTTTTTCCATCATGGTCAGAAGGGAATCTTTAACTAGTTCTATATTAGTTTAAAAAATGAATCTCACTGGAGCCCAATTTCTTACTTATATGATGAACCAATTATATTTCATATATATTACATAATATTGCTCTATTAAATGAAGATGGTTAAGTCACATTCAAATGTTTACAATAAAACATTTCACTGTCTTTTGGAAAAAACTTGTTCAGTGTCAGTTAAAGGGAAACTGTTATCACAAGTTTGCTTTATCAAGAATCAGGAAGTACAGTGAGATCAGCATTAGATTTTGAGAAATATTGTTATGAGTAGGAGACTATATGTATTAGGTATCCGATTGGAAAACATACTTGTCAGAATCGTCTTGCTGGATTCGTTTGCTCTACTAACTAGCTAGATGATGAGGGCCTCTTCATCATTTGATGAGATGTCAGCTTCTACTAATAGCACAATTGCTTTACTACCAAGCACTCACATTTTTTTAGTATTTTTAATGTGCTTAGTAGCGTTTGCTATAATGCTAGGAAATGCTGTGGTTATTCTAGCTTTTGTGGTGGACCAAAAGCTTAGACATCGAAGTAATTACTTTTTCCTTAACTTGGCCATTGCTGACTTCTTTGTTGGTAAGTCACATATCTTTATTTCAGATAATCTTTTCCAATTATAATTTATTTCTATAACTTTAAAATAAACTTTTGTTATTTCAAGGGACTGTGTAGAATTAGGGATTTTAAAAACAAAAAGTTTAAGGATTAAAGTTCTGTGGAGGCTTTAGGGGAGTAGTGTATATATATCTATATATATATATATATATATGTGTGTGTGTGTGTGTGTGTGTGTGTGTGTGTGTGGGTGTTTGTGGGTTTGTAGGAGAATTTTCATTTGAAAATCGTTTATTTTCTTTTTATAGAATAAAAATGAGTCCAGAATAGTTCTAAAATTGTTTTAGTCTAAGAGTTACTTGTTTCTAGAGGTACCTTCCTTCAATGTTTAGGTTTATAAGTATGTGTAGAAAAGTCAGCTGATGATATTGTTTTATAGGAACTTCTAGTATAACTTAACTTGTGGTTGTCTATAGCTACATAAACGCTTTTGCGTATCTTACAGTGAACCAAAACTCATAAAATATTTACTTTATTGCCTGGAACATAGGGTTGCTCAACAAATGTTAGTCCTCTTCTCTTTTGATTTCTCGGCAGATACGTGTCAATTCCACCCAAGGTCATGAATGTCAGTAGATTACCCATCCATGTGTAAGGACTGTTAGGTACTCAAGTATGATTAGCTAATGAGGAGATCTATAGAAGACTAAGTCTCATTAGTAAGGTTTCATTGTAGGAGAGTGGATAAGAGATGTTCACCAGGAGCTGTAACAGTATAGAGCATTGTGAGAACCACAGAGACCTACCAAGTGCTATGGGTGCTCAGAGGAGAGAGAGAGCACATTTGGTTTGTGCGTGGTAGCATCTGAAGTGAACTTCAAAGGACGGGTAGAATTTCCATAGGCAGAGATGGAGAGGGGAGGAGTATTCCAAGAATCAGCAAAGACATGCTGGTAGAAAATCATTGTGTATGTCTTCCTAAGTGTGGGCTGCAGGCTGGCTGGTGTAAAAATGGCTACATGGGATCAGTAGGGGATGAAGTTGGAGTAGTTGGGATCTATATAATGAAGGCTCTTGAATGCTAGTGTGTCTGGATTGGAGGCGATTCAACAGGCAGTGTGGAGATCTAGATTTTTAAAACAATTGAGTGACTGGATAGAGTGAGGCTTTACCTCAGAGACATTAGCAGAGATGTAGCAGGTGGGAGAAGCTGGAATGGGGAAGTTTGGTTTCAAAAACAACCCCACAGCTTGCTGAGAGCAACTGGGCACAGGCCAGAATCTCTGTTAATCTGCCACTCTCCTCCTTCACATTTCCCATGCCCCTTGCCAGCTTCATCCAGATGTCCACTTATTTAACAGCATCTGCCATGACGATGGAAGAATTAGAACAGTTTCTGAGAACTTTCTGTAACAAGGTTGGTGTTTTGTCTCAAGGCTGTTCTTTTCCTTTGCCATGCTCAGAAGTGGGCTTTTTGGCTCAGCCTGTAGGCTCGTGACAGTTGTGGTGAGCCAGGGCAGAACTCATGTAATTGTAAGGCAGCAATTCTTAGGACTTGTGGTCAGGAGACCTTGAGCTCCAGAACCATGTGGCAATGGCTTGGAGTATCACATGTGCTAGATATTATGGGCTTTTGGTTGTGCCCTTTTCTTACAGATTTTGAAAATGGCCTCCAGTCGAAAATCTAAATTCGTAGCACCTGAACAACTTCCCAGGCTGACTGTTGTGTTGGAAAGCAAAGAGTTATTGAGGAAAAACTCCAGTACCAGCTACATTGATAGAAATATATCTCATCTGCACACTATTCCAGAAACAAAGTACCATCAATATATATAAATATAGGGAGACGTCTATAAAATTGGTATCACATTTGTGGGTACCATCTTCACATCTGCACTTGTGGGCATTTATGGCCTACATGACCATGTGACAGATGGCCCAGGCAGGATCTGCAAGGACAAAGGTGGTTGGGGCTGACAGAGTCTGAACCTCATTTTCAGGAGGGCACAGTTAATCTTTAGTCGCTTCATGCCTCAGTTCAGGACTCTTCTCTTTTCTCGTGAGTTAGCTCAGGCTGCCACAACACAATACCCCAGTCGGGGTGACTTAACAGCAATTGACGTTCTTAAGGTTCTGGAGGCTGGGAAGTACCAGACCAAGGTGCTGGCTGATTCGGTTCTTGGTGAACGCCCTTGTCCTGATTTGTAGATGGTTGCCTTCTCCATGTGCTCTCACGTGTTGTTTCCCCTGTGTGTGCATGGAGAGAGAGAGACCAAGCAAGCTCTCCAGTGTTTTTTCTTCTTCTTCTTTTAATGATTATTTATTTTTGAGAGAGAGAGAGAGAGAGAGAGAGAGCACACAACAGAGTGGGGGAGGGGCAGAGAGAGAGGGAAACAGGATCTGAAGCAGGCTCCACACTGACAGAAATGAGCCTGATGCGGGGCTTGAACTCACAAACTGTGAGATCATGACCTGAGCCAAAGTTGAACACCCAATTGACCGAGTCTCTGGTGTTTCTTCTTATAAGGACACTAATCCTGTCGGATTAGGGCTCCATTCTTATGACCTCATTTAACTTTACCTCCTTGTAGACCCTATCTCCAAATGTAGTGACCCTGGGGAATAGAGCTTCAACATATGAATTTGGGGGCGACCCAAAAATTCAGTTCATAACACCCTCTAGGCACTCACTGTTATCCACACATTTCTCTTTCGGCCCAAAGAATTCACAGGGACTTTTAGCTCTCTCCCCAACCCACCCCCCATTTTGACTGTCATTTTCTCATGGAAGATGCAGCGTCTTAGCTGGCTTTGGAAAGAAAGGACAATACCAGACTGGTGGCAATGTTCACACAAACTGGGCTTCCCCATTCTCATCTATTCATCCAATACTGGTTTATTTTGAAGCAGGCACTCTTTGAAGTGCTGGGCATATGGCAGTGAAAATAGGGACAAAATTCCCTGTCCTCGTGGTGCTTCTGTTTTTACTGGGGGAGGGACAGTGGGGGGGATACATAATAAGTATAAATAAGTCAATAAAAGTGCGTAGTATTTTAGAAGGTGGTCATTGCTAGTGAGAACAGCAGCAGGGAAGAGGGAGAGAAAGGGTGCTAGAGATGGAGGTTGCCATTGAAATGTCAAGGGCAAGGCTCACTGGTCAGGACATTTCTGAGCAAATAGAAGGAGCTTCTGAGGGAAGAGCAGTTCGTGCTAAGGAAAGTGCAAGGGTCTGAGGGGTGTGTGTGCGGTGTTTCTGAGGCCCAAGAACTGGGATGGAGGGCGTAGCAGGAAGTGAGACAGGAAAGACAGGGCAGGCTGGGGTGGGCAAGTGGCCTGGGCTTTCCTCCCATCCTTCTTCTTTTTCCCTTCTCTCCTCCCCCTGTTCCTTCACCTCCTTGTTTTTATTTCTTCACCATCTTCTCTTAATACAGTTTTCTTTCCCTCAGCCCCCACGCCCTTAATGTGTCATGCCAAAGGCTTCTTGCTCCTTTCAAGAAACTGGCTCTTAGTTTTCCTTATCAAGTCCATTTGACCCAGAAGTATGCTTCCAGAGTGGAAGTTACAGAAACACTTCAGAGTGGGTGTATCCTAGAAATGTTTCCGATTCCACAGTGGTGGAATGAGCCACAAACATCTCCCCCACTCAACATGATAGAGGATCTGAGCATGACGTTTGTGCTAAAACATCACGTAGAACACAAGGGAACAGCGGGGTTTCACGAAAGCCAAAGGAATAGGCTACGGCCTCTTTTAAAATGCTATGTCAAGCAGCAACTAAAGTCTTGGACACACCCAAACACACCCTTCCTCTTTCATCTATTTCAGAAAATGTGTGGACAAGATTATTGAACTCACAGCCTTCCTTTAATGTGTAATGTTTATTTATTTTTGACAGGGAGAGAGAGAGAAAGAGAGAGAGAGAGCAGGGGAGGGGCAGAGAGGACCTCAAGCAGGTTCTGCACTGACAGCAGAACCCACGAACTGTGAGATCATGACCTGAGCAGAAGCTGGCACTTAACAGACTGATCCACCCAGGAGTCTCCCTTCCTTTAACGTTTAAATAGACAGTGGTGTCTGTCAGGCAAAGAATTACTGGCGTTGTACTCTTTGCTGTCATTTCTGTGGAGGAAATGTGTGTGTGAGTGTGTGTGTGTGTGTGTGTGTGTGTATGTGTGTGTGTGTGTAAAATATTCATGTTGGGAATATTAGAAGCCACAACTCTGGACCAAAATATATGTTTCTGTTTTGAAGATACTTTGACTTATCTCAGGTGATTTATCTCAGATACTTTGATTTATTTTATTTATTTACCTATTTTATACCACAGGCGTGTGTATGCATACGCGTGCGTGCACACACCCATCTTTGAGATGGGAGAAACCATAGGGAAGCTTAGTTATCATTAAAAATATAATTGAAACATGAAATAAGCAGGCAATTTGAACTACATATAAGAACTGACTGGGGCTCCTGGGTTTCAAAGCCAGTCTTCCATTACTAGGTGAGTTCAGTGGGTTAAGCATCCGACTTTGGCTCGTGGTTTGTGAGTTCGAGCCCTGCATCAGGCTCTGTGCTGACAGCTCAGAGCCTGGAGCCTGCTTCAGATTCTGTGTCTCCTCTTTCTGCCCCTCTCCTGCTCACACTCTGCCTCTCTCTCTCTCTAAAGTGAATAAACATTTAAAAAAAACAACCACACAACTCTTCCATCTCCATGATGCCTCGTGTCTCCTCTTTGTATGTGAACTTAGGTACAGAATGCTAAGTTCTGCATCCCCTTTCACTGGTGCTGAAACTACAGCATCATATCCTCGCGTCATCTTGTTTTGGGAGAATGTAGGGTTGCCTTCCTCCTTCCCTTTCCTTCTCCTTTCTTTTTACCTTTACTATTGTTCTTCCTGATAGGCTTACTTGGTTCTCATATGAAAATGGGAAATCCTGCCAAGTGCCTGATGAAATATGAAGATACTCACTGAGCTTCCACTTAATAGATTATATTCTCAGTGAGTAGTGTCACCTGTCTGAAATGTCAATCCAGCGGAAAACTCCCAGCAAAGCTTAAGGAAAGGGAACCCAGGGTAGTCATTTTTCTTAATTAGGCTATTTCTGTGCTAAGCTGAACCACTCACATATTTGTTCATTCAGTGAAGTGTAGTGGTTAAAGTCAAGAGTCTTTTTTTTTTCCCTTAATGTTTATTTATTTTTGAGAGAGAGAGAGAGAGGGAGAGAGCGTGCATACGAGTGGGGGAGGAGCAGAGAGAAGGAGACAGAGCACGTGAAGTGGGCTCCATGCTGACAGCAGTGAGCCCAATGTGGGGCTCGAACTCATGAATTGTGAGAGTAAAACTTGAGCTGAAGTCGGATGCTTAACTGGCTGAGCCAGCCGGGTGTCCCGGTAGGGAGTCTTGAAATCACACTGCCTGGTTTCAAAGCCAATCTTCCATTACTAGCTGAGTAGACCTTGGCAATCATGTCTCCCTCTTGAGCTATAGGTTCTTTATCGTCTAACTCAGCATAGTTTCTGCCTTACACAGCTTCTATGAAAGTTTAATGAGGTGATATATACAGCAGACATAGCACAATGTCTGGCATATGGTAACTGCACAATATATATTGGCTGTTATTAACTTACCCAAGTTAAATGTGTGAGCCACCGGGCAACTCTAAGTGCTGTGAAAAATACAAAGATCAACTTACAACATGGTCCCAGGCCTCAGGAGAAGCTAGTTAAAAGATGACAGAGATACCAAGTAGCAAGTATTTCTACCTGAGAGAGGGAGTGAAGAGCAAAGTGCCAACATAGTCAGGGGACAGAGGGGTCCCTTCTGCCAAGGAAGTTCCAAAAGAGATGACAAGGAGAAAGTCATTTTTTTGAACTGCATGGAGAATGAGGAGGTAGACTTCTCAGTACAAGAGAGGAGGATATTCTAGGAGGAAAGAATGCTGTCGGCAAAGGCAAAGGGGATATGAAACTACAGGCTGTCTTTGGGGGAAGGCTGGCCCATCCTGTGTGGGTTGCATCACGAACGTGAAGATGGCTTGTGCTGTATGTGGCTGGAAATGCTGTCCAGACCTGTGCTTCATTTGGAAAGCAATAAGGAAACACAGGATATTTATGACAGCCATTATAAAAATGGTATTTAAAGAACACATAGGAAATCAGTCCTGAGTTTGCTGATGAAGCACTATGAATTTCTAAATTATCATCAAGCCATTTTTGGTCATGTCATATATGTCATTGTGTTGTGTACCTATGCCTCTGGGTAGTCATTGATATGTGCTTTTTTTTTTTTTTAACCTTTTTTCTTTGTACAGGTATGATCTCCATTCCTTTGTACATCCCTCACACGCTGTATGGTTGGAGCTCTGAAAGTAAACTCTGCATGTTTTGGCTCATTGTTGACTATCTTTTGTGTACAACATCTGTGTATAACATTGTACTCATCAGCTATGATCGATACCAGTCAGTCTCAAATGCTGTAAGTCGAAACATTAATTTGCCTTCTTTAAACATTATGTGCTTGTAAATTTTGGGTCCACAAGCAAAAATTTTTTAAGTGTAATTTTTTTGTTTAGTTGGCAAACCGTAGAGGAGCCTGATTATCCTTCAGTTAACTGGCACTAAGTTTTCATTGGCCCTTAGTGAACAATTTCTGTGTGTGATTTGGCTAAGTCACTCCCCTATGTGCCACTGAAATGGGAAGACATCAAAGAAAATCTAAGGCGAGTTGTCAGAAACGGTATGTACCGAGTCCATAGGAGATTGGATAGATGTGGGGGTCGCAGTATGTTTATCAGTTTCTTTTTTTCCTTTTTTTTTTAATTTTTTTTATTTTTGAGAGAGAGAGAGAGAGAGAGAGAGCGTGCATGCGCATGCACGTGAGTGGGGGAAGAGCAAAAAGAGAAGGTGACAGAGAATCTGAAGCAGGCTCCACATTGTCAGCCCAAAGCCCTATGTGGGGCTTGAACCCATGAATTGTGAGATCATGACCTGGATCAAAGTCTAACATTCAACCAACTGAGCCACCCAGGCATCCCTATCAGTTTCATTCCTTACACAAATTAAGACCTGAATATTTTCCTCAGGTGGGATCTAGTGGGCAAGTAGAAAGACACGCACACTTTTGAATGTCATGAGAAAATCAATTTTCAATGGCCAAAGGGAAAAGACAGTGTACAGGGAGGCTATAGCTTAGACGGTGAGCCCAACCTGAAGGATCAACTCTTAGTGCCAGGGTAGGACCCATGCCAAGAAAGTCTGAATTGACCCAGGATTTGGAATAGCCTCATTAAAAAGTTAGTGGCAGTTCATAAGCCAGCTAAATTGATCAGCAATAGAACAAGGGAGCAAACAAGGGCAGATGCAAGTAAAGACAGAGGGTGAAAGGGGTAGAGAAATAAGGGGCAGTAATCTGATGTCTAGGAAACCTAGATGGGAAACTTCCTTCATTCTTGAGTCCCAGGACCCAAATCTTTGGGGGATGCTACTCTGTGCAAGGGATTTTGCTGAGTGCTGGGAAATGAATTAGCAGAGTCTCTACTTTTTTTTTTTTTTTAAGTTTATTTATTTTGAGAGAGAAAGAGACACCATAAGTTGGGGATGGGCAGAGAGAGAGGGAGAGGAAGAGAATCCCAAGCAGGCTCCATGCTGCCAGTGCAGAGCCAGATGCAGGGCTCGAACCCATGAAGCCATGCCTGAGCCAAAACCAAGAGACAGACGCTTAACCGCCAACCAGGCGCCCGCAGAGTCTCCACTTTCGAGGAGCATAATAGTCTAATGTGGAGACAGATCCAGGAACAAATGGGTTCAGTACAGTATACTAAGCATGGTGTTGGAGTTGTTGAGGGGACAGTGATAGTTCTGACTTGGGAGGTCTGCACAGCTTGCAGTAGACAGGGTTGGGAAGGTATATTGCAGAAGGCAAGGGTAAGCTGTGGGAACAAAGATGAGGCTCAAACAAGATAGAAATTGATTTTTCTGTCACAGAACAGTCCAGGAAAGGTGGGAGCCTCTGTTCCAGAAACTCATCCAGGGACCTAGGCTAACAGGGTGGCTGTGCACCCTCTAGGGGAGGGGTCAGCAAACTTTAGCTAGAAAGGGACCTATGGTCTCTGTTGCAACTGCTCGAGTCTGCCATTATGGTACAAAAACAGCCATACATACTATGTTAAAAAAAAAAAAAAAAGAATGATTCATTCATTGTGTTCCAGTAAAACTTTATTTATCCAAGCAGGTGGTGGGCCACATTTGTTTCATGGACAGTGGTTTGCTGACCCCTGCTCTAGGTCATTATTCTCCTCTGCATGGTCAAATTCAGGTTGTTGTCACTCCAGGTTCTAGAAAGGATGGGAAAAGAGCAGAAATCCAGGGCAAGGGATTTTGTCTTAACCACATGGTTCAGAATCATACAATCATTTCCGCTCACATTTTACTGGTGACATTTACTAACACCCATCTGCTAGTAACATCTTGCAGTAACATCGCACTGCAAGAAAAGCTGGGAAACGTGGTCTCTAGCTAAGCTACCATATTGCCAGGAAGAAGGGGAGAATTAATGTGTTGAGACATCCAGACACTTGGCCTTGGGTACTTCATTGACCCAGGGTCCACTGCAATTTGTACTGGACAAACTATGGAGAGAGTGCAGATCAGCTTGGGAGAACAATTTAGATGCCTATAAGCTCATGTTTTTCAAATCGCAGGTTATGACCTGTTATTGAGTCATGAAGTCAGTTCAGTGGGTCGTGACCACTTTTCAAAAAAATGTTTAAATGTTTTTGAGAGAGAGAGAGAGAACATGAGCAGGGGAGGGGCATAGAGAGAGGGAGACAGAGAATTCCAAGCAGGCTCTGCACTGTCAGTGCAGAGCCCAACATGGGCCTTGAACCCACGAACCATGAGATCATGACCTGAGCCAAAATCAAGAGTCAGATGTTTAATCGACTGAGCCACCCAGGCACCCCCACTTTTTTTTAAATGAAAAAGTGCATAGAAGAACATACTAAAACAATTTTTAAAAATTAGAGTATAAAATATCAGAGTACTTTGTACATAATAAATGTGTTATTTTATGAATACCTCTGTCTATGGACTTAGTTATGATGTAAAATGTATTTTTTTTTTTTATTAAATTTTTTTAAACATTTATTTATTTTTGAGAGAGAGACAGAGGCAGAGAATCAGAAACAGGCTCCAGGCTCTGGGCTGTCAGCACAGAGCCCAATGCAGGGCTCAAACTCACGAATCACAAGATCATGTCCTGAGCTGAAGTCGGAGGCTTAACCAACTGAGCCACTTAAGCACCCCTAAAATGTATTTCTTATTTTAAGTCAGTCAACATGTTCAAAAAAGAGTGTTCTAATTCACAATCTTTCCCACTTGTACTTAAACATTTCCTTGTTTTCTGTGTTAATATTTCTTTTGTAGCCTTTCCTGGGTGTTCCCACTTAACATTCATTAGGACATCCTTTCACTGGATGTCTAAGCTCTTAGGTCTACCCCAGGTGCAGTTAGGAGAAGTGTGTAGAAGTTGCAGAGACAGGGGTGCCTGGGTGGCTTAGTCGGGTAAGTGTCCAACTTCAGCTTGGGTCATGATGTCGTGGTTCATGAGTTTGATCCCCACATTGGGTTCTGCGCTGACAGTATGGAGCCTGCTTGGGATTCTCTCTCCCCCTCTCTTTCTGTCCCTTCCCCATTTGTGCCCTCTCTCTCTCTCGAAATAAATAAATAAACTTAAAAAAAAAAAAAAGAAAAAAAGAAGTCACAGAGACAGAAGGAGTGATGTCCACAGAGAGAAAATGAGTAGGTTTGTTTTCTAGTCTTGCCCTGAGGAATTCCTCTGGCCACATAAGCTGTCCCTGTGGTGAGGGCTGGGCCAGCTGGATCCCAGGTCCTTAGCACCAAGCACAGAGTCAACTGTGTAACACCAGTGCATGGATGTTCGCGAGGGGCACTCAGGCAGCTCTTGCACCTCTGTTGGCTAATACTTCAAATACAGCTGTGTAAGCCAGGAAGCCCTCAAAGACCACTGAAACTTGTGGGAAGTAGTTGTGGGGAAGCTGAGCTCTTGCTGTAGTACGAAGTAGTGTGATAGGGCAGGGTCATGAGCTGAGCCTGAAAGATGGAAATCTGATAATAACTTGGACAAGGAAGGCTCAATGCAGATGGCAGTGCATGATTACAGTGCTCAGACACATTTTCTGGAGAGCCGATTTCTGTATGGCTGAAGTAAGGGTGGGTGAGGGAAAGTAGAACAGTGTCATTGGAAGGAGTGGGAATTAACATGTATGCAGAGTTAAGATGGTAAGTGGAGAGTATACTGAAGATGAAGGAAGCTTGACAGGAAAATCAAGACCATGAAAATATTGTTGCTGGTTTCCTAGGACTGCTATAATAAAGTAGAACACATTGGGTGGCTTAAAACAACAGAACTGTTCTCTGGAATAAATTTGATATTTGGAGACTTGAAGTCCAAAATCCAAGTGTAGGCAGGGCAATGCTCTCTGAGGCTTCTAGGGCAGCCGGTTCCATGCCTTTCTCTTAGCTTCTAGTATTACTGGCCATCCTTGGCTTTCCTGGCCTTCCTCAACTTGTAGATGCATCACTCCAGGCTCTGCCTCCATTGTCCCGTGGTATTCTCCCTGTGTGTCTGTGTGCCTCTTACAGGGAGGTTCACCCTAATCGAGTATGACCTTATCTTAACTTTATTATATCTGCAAAGACCCTCATTGCAAATGAGGTCGTGCACGCAGACACTGGGTGTTGGGACTTCAGCGTATCTCTTTTGAGGACACAGCTCAACCTGCAACAGGCACTCAGAAGGGCTCTGCAATCCCGTCTCATTGTTACCACCAGTGTGTTCTGTAGGCTGCTCTGCCTCATAAAGGAAATCTGATTGATGGAACGTTTGGATATCTTATTGGGGTGGGGAAGGCATAAGAGGCAATATTCTGAATAATGAACGGATCCTGTCGTGGGTGAGGACTGGGCCATTGATTGATGTCAGGAAGGCCATGCCAACTGGCTTGGGCCTGAATTCAAGCAATGCTTGAGCTACCTGTGAAAAATGCTACCCAGAGATGAAGAGATGGGCATCATCTTCTCAATTCCCTTGGATGTCCATTATCCCATTTGACCTTATGCATAATAGAATAGAGATCACTTCCTAGCATATTGCATCACATCATTACAAAGGCTGAACAGAGCAATTAAAAAACTAAATGCAGTTTTATGACCATCTGGGTATTGTTACCATCTTCATAATCATTAGATTTAGTGCAAGAGATATATTAATTAGTGGCATGAGAAGCAGAAGGCAAAGAAGCGTATTTTATATGGGAACTTGTGGTCAGCACCATATGCATTTTAGCTTAGCCTAAGAAATACTAGTAATGTAGGAAAAAAAAAAACCCACTTCCCTGCAGTTTATAAAAATAACCTTTTTTTTTTTTTTTTGAAGCCAGCTTCTTCTTACCTCCAGCCAATTGGTGAGCCCTTCCCAGCCTGCACAATCCATCAAAGAAAGACAGTGCTGGGCATTGTTTCACCTTTTTAATAAAAATGAGTAGCCACTGTAGCACGAGACTTAGAAACTCAGAGAAAATAGTACATGAACCATAGTGGAAAGGGAGGCATGTTCCAGTTTCATGGGGAAATAATTTCCTTTCCCTTGAGTGAGGAAATCAGAGAAATATGGAATATATGAGCTAGAAGGAACCTTACTGATCTAAAAGAAGCTTAGGGAGGTTGTCTGTTCCAGGTCCCCTCAAAAAACTCTTGGTTCATGTGTTTATCTCTCATAGACGGTGGTTGACCTTTTAGATTACTTACCCAGTTACTCAGGGCCAGGTAACTTCCCTACCTCTTGCATATCCCTGAAACTCCTGAGGGTCTATGATATGCCATATGCAACCAACATATGTTCATTATAATGGAAATAACTTATTTCCTCTCTTTTAGATATCTTACAGAACTCAACACATTGGGATCTTGAAGATCGTAGCTCTGATGGTGGCTGTCTGGGTTCTGGCCTTCTTAGTGCACGGGCCAATAATTCTAGTTTCAGAGTCTTGGAATAATTCCAGTGTCAGAGTCTCGGAGAAAAAGGACTGTGAACCTGGGTTCATTTCCAAATGGTACATCCTTGCCATCACTTCATTCTTGGAATTTGTGGTTCCAGTCTTGTCAGTGGCCTATTTCAACATATACATTTACTGGAGGCTGTGGAAGCGTGGTAATCTCAGTCGGTGGCAAAGCCAGCCTGGACTCACTTCTCCTACCCCTCCCAATAACTGTGGACCCTCACTCAGGGGTGGACTGTTTTCAAGAACATCTCTTCCTGAACTGAAGGAAACAGCAACATCTGTTCCTTCGAAGAGACACGGTAGAAAGAGCAGTCTCTTGTTTTCTCTAAGAGCCCAGACAAATAGCAATATAATTGCTTCCAAAATGGCTTCCCTCTCCCATTGTGATTCCCTATGTCTTCACCAAAGGGAACACATTGAACTGCTCAGAGCCAGGAAATTAGCCAAGTCACTGGCCATTCTCTTAGGTGTTTTTGCCTTTTGCTGGGCTCCATATTCTCTGTTCACGATCATTCGTTCATTTCTTTCACCAGAGCAGCGTCCTCAAACAATTTGGTATGAAATCACCTTTTGGCTTCAATGGTTCAATTCCCTTGTCAATCCTTTTCTGTATCCATTATGTCACAAGCATTTCCAGAAGGCTTTCTTGAGAATATTTCATGTGAAAAAGCAACCCATACTAACACAAAATCGGTCAATGTCCTCTTAAAGATGATTTTATCATTTACAAAAATTTTAGTCTTAAGCTCACCTACATGAATTTGATCTGACATTTATTTTTCCCTTTCCACTAGACAGGGCAAAATGAGAAAAGTCCATAATATTGTAACACTTGCAAACTTAAAAGAAAAATCAGAAACTGGAAGTCAAGGGAAAATAACCAGAAATAGACAACAATCTTTTTTGCAAACTCACAGCCACAAATGCACTGTACTTTTCTTACTCGTTGCCTCTTCCTTGTCTTTTAGATCTTGATATAACATTGATTGCGAAAGTCAAGAGTTCTTGTTTTCTATGTTCAGTGTTTGCTATAGTGTTAAGTGAATTTCCCTTTTATTTTATAGTGATGAGAAATTGTCAAGTTGTAAAGTCATTTTTTCCTAAAGTATACAATAGAAGAAGGACATATATTGTCCTCTTCGCTGGAAGTGGGAAGGCATGTTGGGGTTTGAGCTGTCAGGAGCAGGGAGCCAGGGTGTGCCCAGATGGAAAGGTAGAAGGCACGTGTACGTCCAGGCTCTATGCTACTGATTCCAGAAAAGAAGAAAGTGTGGAGAGGGAAGAGCAGGTAACTGCGGTTCTCAGAGTTCCTCAGAGGGCCTGGCAATCATAGGATAAGAGAGTAAGTGAGAGACAAGATCACCAACTGGTTGAAAGATGGCTTTCCTTTTGTCCTTCCTGCCCTCTTCTTCCAACTTCCACATCAGCTAAAACATCTGTGAAAAAATATGTAAGAGAAAGGCTACGAGATGGCAAAAGGACTCTATGATTAAACTTGATGTAGCTGTTTAACATTCTCAGAACTAATAGATGTCAATAATTATTAATAAAATATACTTCTGTATTTATTTGACGTCTTTAATGTGTGTGTAGTGCTAAGAGTGATTTCTTTATGTGCCATTAGTGTAAGTTATACCTTGCTGATGAGTCACATTTTCTTAGTCTGGTGATGTTTTATTTATTTATTTTTTGTTATTATTAATTCTTCTTCTTCCTCCTCCTCCTCCACCTTTTCCTCTTCCTTCTTTGTAATAAAATTTTATTTTGATTTCATTGTTAATTTCATCTCTCCTATAAGGTTTTATTAGTGTTTCTTTGGTAACTTCTCAGAGTTCCTTAGTCATTTCTGTATTTTTTAGATCTTTTAAACCTTGGTTAATTTCAAACACTAAAATATGAAAATCCTTTAAGTACATAAATGCTTAGATATGCCTATGATTTTTATATGCAATTGTCCCTTGCATTAAGTTCAAAAATAGGAGACACATGTTTAACATTCAATAGTATCACCTCATGCCAGTCACAGTGGCTAAAATGAACAAATCAGGAGACTACAGATGCTGGCGAGGATGTGGAGAAACAGGAATCCTCTTGCACTGTTGGTGGGAATGCTAACTGGTGCAGCCACTCCGGAAAATAGTGTGGAGGTTCCTCAAAAAAATTAAAAATAGATCTACCCTATGACCCAGCAATAGCACTGCTAGGAATTTACCCTAGGGATACAGGAGTGCTGATGCATAGGGGCACTTGTACCCCAATGTTTATAGCAGCACTCTCAACAATAGCCAAATTATGGAAAGAGCCTAAATGTCCATCAACTGATGAATGGATAAAGAAATTGTGGTTTATATACACGGAATACTATGTGGCAATGAGAAAGAATGAAATCTGGCCTTTTGTAGCAATGTGGATGGAACTGGAGAGTGTTATGCTAAGTGAAATAAGTCATACAGAGAAAGACAGATACCATATGTTTTCACTCTTATGTGGATTCTGAGAAACTGAACAGAAGACCGGGGGGGGGGGGGGTGGGAAAGAGGTTAGAGAGGGAGGGAGCCAAAATATAAGAGACTATTAAAAACTGAGAACAAACTGAGGGTTGATGGGGGTGGGAGGGTGGGGAGGGTGGGTGATGGATATTGGAGGAGGGCACCTTTTGGGATGAGCACTGGGTGTTGTATGGAAACCAATTTGACCATAAATTTCATATTTAAAAAAAACATTCAATAGTAATGTTGAAAATTTGAGAAATGAACCCTTACAAATACACAACTTTTTATAAAGTTGTTACTTGTCAGCTATTGGCTTTGACATTTATACATTAGTAGTTGGGATTTCATATGATTACTGTAGCCGTGAATGTTTATTGAATTGTGTGGCCCCATGAAAACTTTTTCTGGTTGAACCCTAGGGGAAATAAGCATAAATATTCATAATGTATTTTCTAAACTATAGAAAATATGTCTCATTCAAAGATGTGATCAATGTAAAACCTGTTATTTTTTTTGCCACTTCAAAGAAAATGCTGCAAACTGTCTATGAAATAATATTTGTTGTTTTAAAAAATGTTCATTTTTATAATATTCATTTATTTTTGAGAGAGAGCACACGAGCAGGGAGGGGCAGAGACAAAGGGAGAGAGGGAATCCCAAGCAGGCTCCATGCTCTCAGCACAGAGCCCGACATGAGACTTGAACTCACGAACCATGAGATCATGACCTGAGCAGAAATCAAGAGTGGATGCTTAACTGACTGAGCCACCCAGGAGCCCCAATGAAACAATACTTTAAAAATCACATTGATAGTAAGTCCCATTCTGATTTCAGAGTTGTTGAAATGTGAGCAATGTGTGTCTTGGAAGTGATGAAATATGATACATGTATGATGAATGAACAGAACAAGGCCAAACCTCCGTGAAATGAGTGTTTGAATAAATAAATACTTTTGATGGTACCTTCATGTATTCATTTAACAAATATTTATTAGGAGTCTACCGTGTGTTAGCTACCTAACTGTAAAGATGCCTATGAACTTTGTTGATTTAAATTCCATAGGGTAGGAGTTTTATTTTGGGGTTCTCTTACTGTAGTGTTAGGCACCCCACAGGTGCTCAGTAGATATCTATTGAGGAGGAATTCATTAGGCATTTTCCTTAAATATGGAATATAAATTCTAGGTTTAAAATCCAAGTCTTTTAAATTTGCCCTGGAGAAACTTCAAAATATATTTTGCATTAGAAGTAAAGTAGTATGTACTGATCATAAAAAGACAATAATAAAACAATTCCTGTAACCAAGAAACAGTCATAATTATTAGTTTGGTGTAGGTGTTTCTAGGGAAAAAAAATAATGTAATTCCATTTTTAGAAACACGCGTTTGTATATCTAAACTTCTCACAATATCCTCAGGTGAATTTTTCCCTGAAATGAAGTTTCCTGTTCTAGATGAGTAATTATTGCCCCTTTCTCCACATATAGAGCTGACTTAAAAATACTTATTAAATTTTAAATAGAAATACCTAATTTCAAATTGATTTAAAATACTTCAATATGTAATACTTAATTTTAAGTATTTTAAAATACGTATTTTTCAAAATTTAAAATACTAACACATTTTAAATCCAGACCCAATTTCACTGGTATAATTAGCAGAACATTTCTTAGAATGTTGTTTCCTGAGCGTTGGCTTTGGTTGACCTGTTTAGAAATAGAGGAGGGCACTTGTCAGGATGAGCACTGGGTGTTGTATGTAAGCAATGCGCCACAAGAATCTACCCCCAAAACCAAGAACACACTGTACACACTGCATGTTAGCCAACTTGACAATCAATTATATTAAAAAAAAATTAAAAATATATACATATTTAAAATTTTAAAAGAGAAAGAAATAGATCAAGAAGGAGCACCTGGGTGGCTCAGTCGGTTAAGCATCTGACTTTGGCTCAGGTCATGATCTTGCGGTTCGTGGCTCCAAGCTCCAAGATGGACTGTGCTGACAGCCTGGAGCCTGCTTCAGATTCTGTGTCTCCCTCTCTACCCGCCCCGCCCAAGCTCTCTCTCTCTCTCTCTCTCAAAAATAAATAAACGTTAAGAAAAATAGATTCAAGAAGAGCGAAGACAGATTTAGGGATATAAATGCTAATTATGACTGACACTTCAGGTCTAGTCTTTTTACGAATCATGAAGTCTTTGATATAAGTAACAGAACAATCATAACTATTTTACAGAAGTCTTTTTTTGTGGCTGGTTGGTAACTACTTTCTTGTAGCAAGGATCTTGGCATTTGAAGAAATTATTTTTCACATTATGATTTCAGAAAAAGAAATTCTAGCATACAAAATAAACTTGGTGTTCTAATGATTGTTATCAGTCAGGGTTGAGTCAAGGAAACAGAGGGTATGTTAATTATTTCAAACAGAAGGAATTTAATACAAAGACTTGAGTAAATACAGTCTATTGGAAAACTAAATGAGAAAGAAGTAGATGTTGACAGAGCCCATACATAAAAACTTAAGCGAGCAATAACCATCTTTAGGGACAGAGGGAAACAAAAGAGAATCAAAGAGAATCTGGGATCCCAGAGGACCAATACTTGGAGTTCTAACTGATGCTTCATGCCCAATAGTTAGGGCTTAGATGCCAAAGGGGTGGGGTCGCCAGTGCTCAGACTTCCATGGTGGGTGAGGCAGGATACTTTCCTTCATTTAGTTACTTCCATTTACTGGTTGTTTCCTTCCATCATGGGAATTACAACTCCTGCTCTATATGTAGAAAGAAGAGTGATTCATGAAACTAGTGAGTACCCCAGAAAGTACAAATGTGGCCTTTTCTGTTTGAAATTTTATGTTCTGGGGCTCTTTCAGTTAGGATTCCTTAGGTTACAAGTGACAGAAATACCATTTGAACCACCTGGGCCAAAATGAGTGTCTTGGTTTCTGTTGCCAAAGTGCAGAAAGACAATGGTATGAGATAGTCCAGGGACTCTGTGACAACTTTATTTTACATGTGGCTTCTCCATAAGGCTGGGATGTTGAATGCTCATGTTCTTCTTGATCCGATGGGGACAGCACCTCTCCTAGTAATGATGAGGAAAAAAAAAATCTTGGAAAATATCAATTGAATGCCCAATGGTTATCTTGTGTTAATATCTCAGGACCAATCCCTGTGGGGGAGAGTAGATGCTAGTACTGCCCTCTTGGGCTAGTTCCTCCTTCAGACTAATCTCTGTGGCAGGGAAGTAGGGTCAGCCCATTCAAACTATGTGACCTGGAGAGGGAGAAACCGTTTCCTTAAATGAAGAGAGGTACGGTTACCAAAAGAAGAGGAAAGAGATAATAAAAATCTATTCCAGGGGATATTCAGACATTGGGGATATCATGAAGATCTGATTGTCTTCCTTATACATCGTGTGAGCCTGCCCAAATGGACACAATTCTCTATCCCTTCCTGTATCCCCACCCTTTGCAATGTGACTTTGCAGCTCTTTTCATCAAGAGGGATTTGCTGTGGCCAATAAACTGCTACTAATAGGCAGCAGAAGTGACAAGGCAGATAGGTCTCAAGTGGCCTGTGCATGTCTGTTCTCACTCTTAGAACCTTGCTCAGCTGTCAGGTGCACACACGCAGGTTGCGCGACTGGAGGATGCGAGACCATGTGGAGCAGAATCAAGCGGTAGTAGCTGAGCCCATCTTGGAGCAGCTGGACCCAGGCTGACTCAGCAGCCAATTGGAGATTCATGGGCAAATGCAGGCTAACCAAGACCAGCTGAAGGGAGCCTAGTGTGGCCCAGACAAGAAGAATCACTCGGCTAAGCCAGAGACTCCTGAGCAATGGCAAGTCACTGCATTTTGGGGGTGGTTTGTATTCAGCAAGAGGTAGCTGACATGGCAAGCGCTTACCCTACCGTGTTGATTTCCAGAGAGATGTAGATATTTACGTCACTCGTTCTTTTGTGGGAGCTGAGAAAAGAGACATACACATTCTTATGTAATGGGACAGACATTTTTTAAGGGCAGACCTACTTCTCCACAGAAACATAGTCATTGCAAAATGACTTCATAGCAAGGGTAATTGATTTTGAACCATCATAAACGAATAGGGTAGACACACCCATGAGGGTAAAGTTGCGTTGTGGGGATGGAAGAGAAAGGGCATCACAAGTTTCAACAAGCTGTTCTTAGCTATGTACGTCTCTCCCTTAATTGCCTCCTTCAGTTTCTTCAAGTTTCTACCTTAAGTCAGGTCCTGCAACCTAACTCCAACCGCAACTGGTTGTGCGGTTTGTATTAAATAGTCTGTCTTTTTTGAATGCTTTTCTCCTTGCTCATGCCTGTAGTGATTTCTTTCTATGCCTGAACTTCTACTGAGAAGAAGAGGGGAAAGGAGAAGACTTTAAATAGAACCAGCCAGTCTGGTTAGTGATAAGTAGCTCTATGAAGGATTAGCGGAAGAAGCCGAACTTATCTTGTTCAGATTGCAATTCTGCCTTTCTCTGTTCTCTTACCACAGATCACAAGGAGTTGACCATAAAAGGAAACATCCTGCAGGAAAAGTTTAGGTAACTGTTGGTTAACCAGAGCAGGTTAGTTAACCTGCTGAGGTATTACAGAGCCTAACTGACCTTGGGGGAAGAAAGTACCCAATTCCAGCTGGCAGTAGCCATCCTGAGCCATTTAACTGCGGAGAAAAAAAATCCAGAAAGTTTGTGGAATTCACAGTTCAGAGTCAAGGGCTCCCTAAAAGACCTAGACCTAATCACAGGACTAAAGAGCACTTCCCCTCCACTCCCCTCCCCATCACATTATAAAGGCCTATTGACAGCAGGTCCTTTTATTCAGTACATCCAGTCTGGCTAGCAGAAAAAATGACAAGGCATACCAAAAGGCAAAAAAACACAATCTGAATACATCGAGAGAGCATCAGAACCAGACATGGCAGAGATGTTGGAATGATCAGACTGGGAATTTAAAACAACTATGATGAATGGATAAGATCAACAGCATGTAAGAACAGATGGGCAACATCAGCAGAGCAATGGAAATCCCAAGAAAAGTTTAGAGAATTGTTGAAACCTTTTTCTGACGTTCAGCCTTTCCTGAAGCTTTTAATAGTCAAGGTAAAGACATAAAAGGTATACTTTTTCCTTCATAGAAAGGCTTTTATCCGGTCCTTCTAAGAACCTGGAAGACAAATGTTTTCAGAATGATTGCTCTATCCTTCCTGTGCTCTTGCCCCAATCTAGGCTGTCTGGGTAATGGCCAAGGTCGCAGTTAAGCAACTTGTTGGACGTTCTCTTTTCTGACTTCCTGTTTCTGGAAGACAACTGTTTTGAGTTCAACCTTTGTTTTTGGGTTTTGTTCCTCTAATTTCACTGGCTCAGGCTGGGCTGAAGTTCACAATTACTGACCTATGAATAGCTCTCAAGGGCCTGTGGTCCCCCTAGTATGGAGTTGGACACCCTGATCTAGTCCTCAGTATTCCTTACTCTCTAGCATTCATGAGGACCCAGAAGAGGGTCGCCTGGAGTTCTAAAGCCCACATCCTTCTACATTGCTCTCCAGACTGAGGATAATGTATGCTGCTTTGAGAAAATAGCTCCAACAGTGTTCCCATCAGATAGTGGGCACTGGGTGGGGGGCAGGTTAGGTGGAGTCCATCCTTGCCTTTAAGGGTTACATGTCAGCTAGCTCGGAATCAACAGGGACTTGCACACAAATGTGCGCAGCCACGAAGTGACACAGCATGATGAATGGTTCATTTATAGTGATGTTTGTAGGGAGGCAAGAGAGGGCAGTGCCCTACAGCTGTGCTGTTGCAGAATTATCCTGTCTGGCTCTGTCTCTCCAAGCAACCCAGTCCCTCCATGGCAAGGCCATGTAGCTGTTCTCTCTGACCAGCATAGACAAGGCTTCCACTGGAAAAAGGTATAATAGGATTTGCATGGATAATGATAACGTGGAAACTTGTGTACGTGACAGACAGGATTAATTGCCTTATCCCTTAGAACACCTGTGTAAAACAGACACCATTGTTATTCTTCTGCCGTGGACAAGGAAACTAAAGAACAAAGAGAGTAGATGACTTGCCCCTGTGATATAATCAGCAGGTAACGTCACCAAACTTGAACTCAGGGAGTCTGACACTAGAGCCAGGATGCATTAAGCCCCATCCCACACGGCCTCTCCACACTTAGCAAATCTCTGCTTACTCCTCCCACACAGGAACATTAGTGAATCAGAGCTTTTATGAGGAAATGAGTGTAAATGAACTCAACAAAACCCCAAATCAAATCAAATAAACATAAAACAAATCCAAATCAAGGAAACCCAAACATAACGGTCCTTTCCCCCACTTACACAATAGTTAGGCTCTATTTTCTCCACAAGATGGCAGTAACTCCACATAGTTTTTCTGCTTCGCGTTTCTGGAGGAGCGGCCGCTGAATAAATACATAGGCAATATGGTTTTGTGTTACAATTCAAAGAAATCTGATAACAGCCATCTCACTTGTCAATATTTTAAATTGAATTAAGCTCATAAAATCAGGGAAGGCTGTATAAACTCTGTGAAAACAAAACAACGACCCCCCCACCCCGGCCCCCACTAGAAGGTATGACTGAGCCAAGGCGCTCTCATAAGGGCACTAGTGTGCACACACATCCACAAACACACACGCATCCACCTTGTCTCATACATCTTCCCACATCCACCCACACACATCCACAAACACACACATATCCACACACCCACAGCAACCCATACACACATCTATACACCCACACAGATCTACTCCCTCCACAGCCACACAAAAACACAGACACACACACACACACATAGACACACACACACATACACAGACATGCATATTCCAAGAACAAGAATCTTTTCTCAAGGAATCTCTTAAAAACCCCTTAAGACTAAAAGGAAAGTATAAAAGTTTTTCTGTGCCTATTTCATTTGTTTCATCCGCTAATCTTTCCTTGGTGAAAACATGACAAACTATTGCTTTTTAAAAAAAAAATCACTGCAAAAAAATAAATAAATAAAATCACTGCATTACAGGATCTCCAAAGCCTATGAAAAAAATTTTTCCCCCCCAAAAAGCTTCTGCAAAAAGAAACTATCAACAAACTGAAAAGACAACCTATGGAATGGGAAAATACTTGCAAATCATGGGTCTCATAAAGGGTCAATACCCAGAACACATAAAGAACTCACATAACTCAATGGCAAAACCCCCAAATAACCCAATTAAATAATGAGCAAAGGACCTAAATAGACATTATTCCAAAGAAGATACATGAAAGAACATGTACTTGTTGTACACAAAAAGATGTTCCACATCACCAATCGGTTAGGGAAACACAAACTAAAACACAGTGTGATATCCCATCATGTCTGTTAGAATGGCCATCATCAAAAAGACAAGAGATAACAAATGCTCACGTGGATGTGGAGAGAAGGGAATCCTAGTGTACTGTTGGTGGGATTGAAAATTGGTACAGCCACTATGGAAAACAGTATGAAGGATGCTCAAAAATTTTAAAATAGAACTAACATATGATTTAGGATTTCCACTTCTGGGAATATATCCAAAGGTAATAGAGGATCTCTGTGTCCCCATGTTCTCAGCAATTGTATTTACAATAGTCAAGACATGGAAACAACCCAAGTGTCCACTGATGGATGTACGGGTAAAGAAATTGTAGTATATGTATACAATGGGATATTACTCAGCCATGAAAAAACAAGGAAATCCTACCATTTGTGACAACATGGATGGTCCTTGAAGGCATTAGGCTAAGTGAAATAAGTCAGACAGAGAAAGACAAATACTGCGTTATCTTATTTACATATGGAATCTTAAAAAAAACCCAAAACAAAATAAAAGAACCCCAACAAACTCACAGATACAGAGACCAGATTGGTGACTGCCAGAGGTGGAGAGCAATGGTGGGGAATTGGAGGAAGGTGGTCAGAAAGTACGAGCTTCCAGTTATAAAAGAAATGAGTACCAAGATATAGTGTATAACATGATGACTATAGCTAATGCGGCTGTATGATATATAGGAAAGTCATTAAGAGAGCAAATCCTGAGAGTTCTTATCAAAAGGAGAAAAAATTTTTTCCTTTATTCTTTTCTTTTTATTGTGTCTATATGAAAAGATGGATGTTAGCTGAGCCTATTGTGGCAATTTTTTCACCATGTGTATAAATCAAGCCATCATGCTGGATACCTTAAGTCTATATGGTGATATATGTCAATTATTTCTCAATAAAACTGGAAAAATCTTTCTTCTCCAAAATTCACTCTAAACAGTAATTCTCTTCTTATTCTTACACATACACAAACCTATGCACATCTTTCCTAAACTATTATTTTACTGGCATTTCTTTTTCATCTATTCTTTACATTTCTTGGTGACCCCCCAAAGTAGCTGTGTATTTATAAGATTGGTATGCCCAAATATCCAAAACTTTAATAGTCGGAGGCAGCTGTGAACTCATGATCCTCTACGATTATCTTCCTAAAAGCAGTTTTCAATATTGTTTTCTCCTTTTAAGACAGCACTATCTACTGGCTAATTCTGGTATTGTAGCTCAGGTCTAGTTAATGTCCAGCCCCAAAAGCAGCTTGTATTATTAGGAGGTAAAAGGAGAAATTATTTTAATTATGTAATCATTTATAATTTCTTGTTACACTGTGTGCTATGAGTCTAAGCCAAGTTTAGAATCTTTATCTTGCCCCCAATGTTCCATTCCATTTAGTTGGGGCATTCCTCAGTGTTGGTAGGTTTTTTAGATTTACACAAAATTTTGACTAAGGAGAGTCCCAGACCCAGTTGATGCAGATTATACTTTCATTCCATCTCTATCAGTCAATATACATTTCATTTATTAAAATTCTGTGAAGTTTTGTTTTGCAGTTTGGGAAAGAGAAATTTTATCTTCCTGGCTTATATTTGAACTTCTCTGGAGACAGGAATGAGGACCACAAGTTGCTAGAATTATTTTACTTGAGGACTCTCTTCCAGGCAAAGGGTGATCCAGAAGTTGATAAAAAATCTCCAGAAAGACTTTGTGATTCTCTTGGCATAACAGAACTGCCTGGGTGACCAGATGTCAAAGTATGACACAGAGCTAGGAAGGATGCGTTTTCCTCCATGTTGCCAGGAGCCCAGCACTGTTCTGAGAACTCGGTCTCCACATCGTTTGGACTTCAATATGACCACTGGATTCTCCTGCCAGGCATTGGCAGTACTGTGCCTTCCCCATGCAGGAGACTTCACGTGTGGTGGGCAAGGACAAAGGAGAGCTGGAGATGGAAAAAATGGTGGTTGCCTCATGCTGACTGCAGCTGACAGTTTGGCTTGTGGGCATGTGCAAGAGCATCTGTCAGAAACGACAGGATGGGTACAAAAAAGGCCAATGTCTGGGGATCAGACAGGTGTAGGCTTAGTCTATTATAATTTCTTTGAAAATTAAATGCTTCTTTTTCTGTCTACATTACAATAAAATTATGTATGTATGTGTATATACATATATATTCATGCTTAAAGTAATCACAGGCTAATGAAGTCTGGGATATTTGGGCAACATCCATAGGCACAAACAGCAGCTTCGTAGTAACCTTTGTTACCCATGGTGCAATTCGAGCAGGTGTAATTTGGACACTTAGCACCTCTGGCGGAAGGGTGTGGGGCACAGAACCCACTCTGGCTTCTATATTCCCATGGCCTCCAAGATTGGGTGGGAAGGAGAAGGAGAGTAGCCTTGGGGAGAGAGGCTGAGAAGATAGTGTTTTCAAACTGGGGCCTGTAAGCATAACTGTTTACTTCTATTAGTTACTAGGGCATTGATCAGGGTTAACTGGGAACTTGGCTCATTCCATCTGAAAAGCACACATTAGTTTTCACAATAGCGCATCAAATGTCTGAAGCCATAGAAGAACAGAGACAGGAAATGAAAGGTGATAAAACCGCAGACCCTGGCTGCCTCTATTCTCTCCACATCTGCGTGGCTTCTCCACACAGGCGGACTTCAATGGAGGCTCTGTGCCTGCAGAACTGCCCGGGGACCTGGCCTCCTCACCCCTCATCACATTTTGAGGTGGGCAACACCAGCTTTTGAATCAGGAAGCAATTTTAAAATCAGTCATGTTTTGATCCCGCAGGCCTGGTTTCATCTGATTAATAAGCTGTGCGTTCAAGGCCCGATCGGTTGACTTCCCCTGGGTAGCTCACCTCCCCAAGCCCACCCTCCAAGTGTCTGCAAACAGGACCCTCTTTTCCCCTGTGACCGAGCCCCGCAATCGGATTCAGCGCCGCCTTACCCAGAAGGACCAGCCCAGTGCCGGCCTGACCTTGCCAGGAGGAATTTCTCTCTCCAGCTTGAATTTCCTTCCCGTCTATCTCCAGGCCTTTACTGCTGGCCGCTCCCCTTTGACCACCCTGAATAAATCTTCCCTGCATCCCTGACAGCTGCTGATTTGGCTTCTTTCTTCTTCTTATTTTTTTTTTTTTAATTGAAAGTAAACCTTCAAAGTGGCCCAGCCACCTGAGAAGCTCCGCTCAGCACTGCAGCTGGGCTAGTGAACCTCAAACAGAAGAGCTGCGTTGTCTGGTGTCCCCCTCCTGCCCTGGGGGGAGAGGGGGATCACGGGGGCTTTGTGTGCTGCCTCGGCCACTCAGCTTTCAATTTAGCTTTTGCATTAGAAGAAGGGAATTTGGTCGTGAGTAAAGTGGTTGTGGTGAGGTTTTGAAAGTGGCTGTGTAAACCTGAGGGAGGTGTCTAGAGGGGGTGGCAGAGAGAGAGAGACAGACAGAAAGTAAGAAAGAGGAGAGAGAGAGGGGGAGGAGGAGAGATATTTGCAGAGAGAGGTGTAGGTCTGCAGGCAGAATGCAAGTTCAGTTTATTTTGAAAAGAAATCTGGGGTGTCTTTGTGTCATCTGGTTAGACTATTGGGGGTACCTTGCAGAAGGAAATTGATATAAAAAAGCATGTTCATATTTAACAATCGGTTTGTGACACCGGGAAGAAACAATGTCCTGGAGGGCATAGAATTAGAAGTCAAGATTCCTAGATTTTGTCCTAGGGTCTTTGTTACTTTGTCATTTTCAGGTGGTCACTTCAGGTTTCTATATTCTCCCCCACCCCACAAGTTTTTATTATAGAAATTTAAAAATATTCGGAAAAGTTGAAAAAAAAATGTAACAGACCCCTTTATACCCACTACCTCAATTCAACAGTGGTTAACATTTTTTCCATATTTGTTTTCTTTGTCTCTGTGTGAATACATTCCACCCTCCTCCCACACAGGCATATTTGTTGAACCATTTGAAAGTAAATTACAGACATCATGACACTTCACCCCTAAATACTCCAGGGTACATTTCCTAGTAAGGACATTCTCCTACACAACCGCAATACAACGATCACACCTAAGAAAATGTAAAATAATTCTCTGATAACATTTAACATTTGGTCCACATTACCACTTCTCCAGTTGACTCCCAATGATCTTTAATAACTGGTTTTCGTTTTGAACCGGGAGTCGGTCCAGACTCTGCCATAAGTTTGCTTGTTAAGGCTGTTAGTCTCTTGGTCTCTCTTCTCTCATTGATGTAGAACCCACCTACAAAATGCACAAATCTCAAGTGTGGACCTTATTAATTTTTTAACAATTGATTTTTAAAAATTTTTTTAATTTTATTTTTTAAATTTACATCCAAATTAGTTAGCATATAGAGCAACAATGATTTCAGTAGATTCCTTAATGCTCCTTCCCCATTTACCCATCACCCCATCCACGAACCCTCTTTTTGTTCTCCATATTTAAGAGTCTCTTATGTTTTGTCCCCCTCCCTGTTTTTATATTGTTTTTGCTTCCCTTTACTTATGTTCATCTGTTCTGTGTCTTAAAGTCCTCATATGAGTGAAGTCATATGATATTTGTCTTTCTCTGACTGACTAATTTCCCTTAGCATAATACCCTCTAGTTCCATCCACGTAGTTGCAAATGGCATGATTTCATTCTTTTGGGTTGCTGAGTAATACTCCATTGTAGGTATATGTATATATATACATATATATATATGTATATATACCACATCTTCTTTATCCATTCATCTTATCCATTCATCCATCAATGGACATTTGGGCTTTTCCAAAAAAGCCATTGTTGACAGTGCTGCTATAAACATTGGGGTGCATGTGTCCCTTTGAAACAGCATACCTGTATCCCTTGGATAAATACCTAGTAGTGCAATTGCTGGGTTGTAGGGTGGTTCTATTTTTAGTTTTTTGAGGAACTCCATACTGTTTTCCAGAGTGGCTGCACCAGCTTGCATTCCCACCAGCAGTGCAAAAGAGATCCTCTTTCTCCGCATACTCGCCAACATCTGTTGTTGCCTGAGTTGTTAATGTCAGCCATTTTGGCAGGTGTGAGGTGGTATCTCATTGTGGTTTTGGTTTGTATTTCCCTGATGATGGGTGATGTTGAGCATTTTTTCATGTGTCGGTTGGCCATCTGGATGTCTTCTTTGGAGAAGTGTCTATTCATCTCTTTTGCCCATTTCTTCCCTGGGTTATTTGTTTTTTGCATGTTGAGTTTGATGAGTTCTTTATAGATTTTGGATACTAACCCTTTATCTGATATGTCATTTGCAAATATCTTCTCCCATTCTGTCAGTTGCCTTTTAGTTTTGCTGATTGTTTCCTTTGCTGTGCAGAAGCTTTTTATTTTGATGAGGTCCCAGTAGTTCATTTTTGCTTTTGTTTCCCTTGCCTCTGGAGACGCGTTGAGTAAGAAGTTGCTGCGGGCAAGATCAAAGAGGTTTTTGCCTGCTTTCTCCCTGAGGATTTTGATGGCTTCCTGTCTTACATTGAGGTATTTCATCCATTTTGAGTTTATTTTTGTGTATGGTGTAAGAAGGTGGTCCAGGTTAATTCTTCTGCATGTTGCTGTCCAGTTTTCCCAGCACCACTTGCTGAAGAGACTGTCTTTATTCCATTGGATATTCTTTTCTGCTTTGTCAAAGATTAGTTGGCCATACATTTGTGGGTCCATTTCTGGGTTCTCTATTCTGTTCCATTGATCTGAGTGTCTGTTTTTGTGCCAGTATCATACTGTCTTGATGATTACAGCTTTGTAGTATATCTTGAGGTCCAGGATTGTGATGCCTCCTGCTTTGGTTTTCTTTTTCAAGATTGCTTTGGCTATTCGGGGTATTTTCTGGTTCCATACAAATTTTAGTTCTAACAAATTATTTGTTCTAGCTCTGTGAAGAATGCTGGTGTTATTTTGATAGGGATTGCATTGAATATGTAGATTGTTTTGGGTAGTCTTGACATTTTAACAATATTTGTTCTTCCTATCCAGGAGCATGGACTCTTTTTCCATTTTTTTTTTTTTTTTTTGTGTGTGTGTGTTCTTCAATTTCTTTCATAAGCTTTCTATAGTTTTCAGTGTATAGATTTCTCACCTCTTTGGTTATATTTATTCCTAGGTATTTTATGGTTTTTGGTGCAATTGTAAATGGGATAGATTCCTTGATTTCTCTTTCTATTGCCTCATTGTTGGTGTATAGGAATGCAACTGATTTCTGTGCATTGATTTTATATCCTGCAACTTTGCTGAATTCATGAATCAGTTCTAGCATCTTTTTGGTGGAATCTTTTGGGTTTTCCATATAGAGTATCATGTCATCTGCGAAGAGTGAAAGTTTAACCTCCTCCTGGTTGATTTGGATGCCTTTTGTTTCTTTGTGTTGTCTGATTGCAGAGGCTAAGACTTCCAACACTATGTTGAATAACAGTGGTGAGAGTGGACAACCCTGTCTTGTTCCTGACCTTAGGGAAAAAGCTCTCAGTTTTTCCCCATTGAGGATGATATTAGTGTTGGCTCTTTCATATATGGCTTTTATGATCTCAAGACATGCTCCTTCTATCCCTACTTTCCTGAGGGTTTTTATCAAGAAAGATGTTGTATTTTGTGAAATGCTTTCTCTGCATCTATTGAGAGGATCATATGGTTCTTGTCCTTTCTTTTATTGATGTGATGAATCACATTGATTGTTTTGTGGATATTGAACCAGCCTTGCTTCCCAGGTATAAATCCCACTTGGTCGTGGTGAATAATTTTTTTAATGTATTGTTGGATCCAGTTGGCTAATATCTTGTTGAGGATTTGTGCATCCATGTTCATCAGGGAAATTGGTCTATAGTTCTCCTTTTCAGTGGGGTCTCTGGTTTTGGAATCAAGGTAATGCTGGCTTCATAGAAAGAATTCGGAAGTTTTCCTTCCATTTCTATTTTTTGGAACAGCTTCAAGAGAATAGGTGTTAACTCTTCCTTAAATGTTTGGTAGAATTCCCCTGGAAAGCTATCTGGCTCTGGACTCTTGTTTTTTGGCAGATTTTTGATTACTAATTGATTTCCTTACTGGTTATGGGTCTGTTCAAAGTTTCTATTTCTTCCTGTTTCAGTTTTGGTAGAGTATATGTGTTTAGGAATTTGTCCATTTCTTCCAGATTACCCATTTTATTGGCATATAATTGCTTATAATATTCTCTTATTATTGTTTCTTTTTCTGCTGTGTTGGTTGTGTTCTCTCCTCTTTCATTCTTGATTTTATTTATCTGGGTCCTTTCCTTTTTCTTTTTGATCAAACTGGCTAGTGGTTTATCAATTTTGTTAATTCTTTCAAAGAACCAGCTTCTGATCTGTTCTACTGTTCTGTTTTTTGGTTTCAATAGCATTAATTTCTGCTCTAATCTTGATTATTTCCTGTCTTCTGCTGGTTTTGGGTTTTATTTGGGGTTCTTTTTCCATCTCTTTAAGGTGTAAGGTTAGGTTGTGTATCTGAGATCTTTCTTCCTTCTTTAGGAAGGCCTGGATTGCTATATACTTTCCTCTTATGACTGCCTTTGCTGCATCCCAGAGGTTTTGGGTTGTGGTGTTATCATTTTCATTGGCTTCCATGAACTTTTTAATTTCCTCTTTAACTTCTTGGTTAGCCCATTCATTCCTTAGTAGGATTTCTTTAGTCTCCAAGTATTTGTTACCTTTCCAAATTTTTTCTTGTGGTTGATTTTGAGTTTCATAGCATTGTGGTCTGAAAATATGCACAGTATGATCTTGATCTTTTTGTACTTGTTGAGGGCTGATTTGTGTCCCAGTATGTGGTCTATTCTGGAGAACGTTCCATGTACACTGGAGAAGAATATATATTCTGCTGCTTTAGGATGAAATGTTCTGAATGTATCTGTTAAGTCCATCTGGTCCAGTGTGTCATTCAAAGCCATTGTTTCCTTGTTGATTTTCTGTTTAGGTGATCTTTCCATTGTTCTACGTGGGGTGTTGAAGTCCCCTACTATTATGGTATTATTATCAACGAGTTTCTTTATGTTTGTGATTAATTGATTTATATATTTGGGTGCTCTCACATTTGGAGCATAAATGTTTATAATTGTTAGGTCTTCTTGGTGGATAGACCCCTTAATTATGATATAATGCTCTTCTTCATCTCTTGTTACAGTATTTATGTCAAAGTCTCGATTGTCTGATAGAAGTATGGCTACTCTGGCTTTCTTTTGTCAACAATTAGCATGATAGATGATTCTCCATGTCCCTACTTTCAATCTGAAGGTATCTTTATGTCTAAAGTGGTCTCTTGTATATAGCATATAGATGGATCTTATTTTCTTATCCATTCTGTTACCCTATGTCTTTTGATTGGAGCATTGAGTCCATTGACATTTAGAATGCATACTGAAAGATATGAATTTATTGCCATTGTGTTGCTTGTAGAGTTGGAGTTTCTGGTGGTGTTCTCTGGTCCTTTCTAGTCTTTGTGGTTTTTAGTCTTTGTTTGTTTGTTTGTTTATTCTTCTTTTCTCCCCTCAGAGAGTCCCCCTTAAAATTTCTTGCAGGGCTGGTTTAGTGGTCACAAACTCCTTTAATTTTTGTTTGTCTGGGAAACTTAATCTCTCATTCTATTTTGAATGACAGCCTTGCTGAATAAAGAATTCTTGGCTGCATATTTTTCTGATTCAGCACACTGAAAATATCCTGCCACTTCTTTCTGGCCTGCCAAGTTTCTGTGGACAGGTCTGCTGCAAACCTGATCTGTCTTCCCTGGTAGGTTAAGGACTTTTTTTTCCCTTGCTGCTTTCATGATTCTTTCCTTGACTGAGTATTTTGTGAATTTGACTATGATATGCCGTGTTGATGGTCAGTTTTTGTTGACTCTGGTGGAAGTCCTCTGTGCTTCCTGGATTTTGATGTCTGTGACTTTCCCCAGGTTAGGAAAGTTTTCTGCTATGATTTGCTCACATAACCCTTCTACCCCTATTACTCTCTCTTCCTCTTCTGCGACCCTTATGATACTGATGTTGTTCCTTTTTAATGAGTCACTGATTTCTCTAATTCTTAAATTGCTCTCTTTTGCCTTAAAATGTTCAGACATCTTGCTTGTATCTGTGTTGGTTAAGTCCCTGGATGTCGTTTCTTCCTGCTCTTTCTTTTGGGGTGAATTCCTTCATTTTGTCATTTTGAAGGAAGAAAAGGAATTAATGAGGTAAAAAAATTAAAATTAAAAAATTAAAAACAAACACACACAAAAAATCAAATAAATGATGCTAGATCTTAGGTGTGTTTCGGTCTGGGTGTTGAAAGGGGCTTGATACAATAGAGAAAAAAGGGAAAAGAAGAAAAGAAAAAAAGGAAATCGTTTGAGAATTTGAAAAAATGAATACATTGAAGTAGACTAAAATGAAATGATGGAAGTAAAACAGAATTTGAAAAAATTGACACCAAAGTAAAAAATATAGTAGAAAAAAATTAAAGAAAAATATGTTTAATAAGAGTTGAAAATAAAAATGAATTTTTTCTCTTTCTGTATTCAAGAAAAAGAAAAGAAACAAAAATAGAAAAAAGAGAAAAGAAAAAAAAAGAAAATTGAATAGATGGGCTAGTGAACAGACTTACGTATGACTGAAATTACTTCATTTTCCCGTAGAAGTCAAACTATGAATCGCTTTATGGTCCATAATCTAAGCAGGGGCAAGGACTTGTGTTCCTGAAGAGTGAGGTTGGCCCAGTTGGGCGGGGCTTAGTGTAATGGCTCCATTCTCCACTAGATGGCGCTGCTTAGCTTACCGGATTGGATTGTTGTAGTGCTTGTAGATGCGTATGCGCATGCGCTGGAGCGTGAACATGGTGTCACCCAGGTATTCAGTCTCTAATATCAGAACTCTTTTCTCCCTGATCAGCAGTCACGTACCCATCCTTTGTCTTCGGCTTCCATCCACTCCCCGCTTTTACACGATCCGTGACCAAGCCCCAGGCAGCACCTCCCTCCCGAGTTTTGTCTCAGATGCGGCTGTTTTTCCTGACCCCTTATTTCTGAGGGACTGCGGCTTTGACCTGATCTGCCCGTCTGGGGGAGGGTCTCACCGAGCAATGGCCGGGTGCCGGCCGCTCCCAGGAATGCTCGCGGGCTGTGCTGCTGCCGACGCCCAGAGACTGCGGCCGGGTGCGAGCCCGCCCCAGAAAAAGTTTGTGACACAGTGTAGCAGCAGCGCCTCAAGGATTAGGGAAAATCACGACACGCATCTGGCCTCCGGCTTCGCCCTTAATGACCTTGTTCCAGCACCAGGGAATGTGGTTGTTCTCCCGGGTCCGCTGGAGCCTTGCCTCTGGGGGCTCACACAGCCTCTACCAGGTGTCCCCCCAGCAGGGGAACCGCCTCTCCCCGTGTGACCTGAAGAACCCCGGACTCCACTCTGCTCCTGGGGATTCTCCCTTCTCACCAGAGCACCGCCAGGTATGGAGCTGCGGAGTTTCAGACCCTGCATTCCCCCTGTTTATAGTCTTAATGGAATTTAAACCCTCTCCTTTCTCCTTTCTCCCTTTTTAGTTCAGTCCCTGCGCTGATTCCACTTTTCCACTTTCTCTCCAGCTGCTTTTGGGGGGAGTGCTTTTCCCGTATTCTCCACCCGCCCCCAACCCTGTCTCCGTCCTCTCTTGGCAGGCAAAAGTGGCTCCCTGCCTTCCGCACTTCTCTCTCCCCTAGATCACCTCTCTGTGCCACGTACCTGCTGAATTCTGTGGTTCAGGTTGTGCAGATTGTTGTGTTAATCCTCACATCAGTTTTCTAGGTGTGTAGCATGGTTTAGTGTTGGTCTGGCTGTATTTCGTGGACACGAGACACACAAAAAACTTCCATGCTGTTCCGCCATCTTGGCTCCTCCCTCACAATTGATTTTTTAAGAACTGCTTTAGACCTTGATGAATTTTTATTAAATATATTCCTATATAAGTACTAACAGATAAATAGAATATTTTCATTGCCCTGGAAGGTTTTCTCATAGCTTTTCCTGGTCAATATTTCTTCCTCCCCATCTCCCAGAAGGGGTGAGGATCTGGAACTCTCAGATCCTTTGGCTGGATGTATAAATTGGTTCAGCCACTTAGGAAAATTGTTCACCAGAATCTAATAAATTTCAACTTATAATGACTCTATCATCTGGCAATGCTGTTCCTCAGTGTATACTCGAGAGAAATGATTGAATGTGTCACTAAAAGGCATTTTGAGAATGCTCATAACAGCTTTCTTAATTTCTTCAAACTGGAAATATCCCAGATGTCCATCAACAGTAAAATGGATAAATAAATTGTGAGTTATTTGTGCAAAGGAATACTACACAGCAATAAAAAACAGAGCAATACTGAATCATGCAATAGCTTGGGTGAATCTCAGATGTTATCTTTTTTTAAAGGTTTTTTAAAGTTTATTTATTTTGAGAGACACAGCAGAGGAGGGGCAGAGAGAGAAGGAGAGAGAGAATCCCAGACAGGCTCTGGGCCATCAGCAGGGAGCCTGATGCAAGGCTTGAACTCACAAATCGTGAGGTCATGACCCGAGCTGAAACCAAGAGTCAGATGCCCAACCAGCTGAGCCACCCAGGCGCCCCAGACATTATCTTGAGGACACAAGCTTGATACAAAGAGGGTATATTATATAGAAATCTTTGTAGATAAAGGTAAAAAATACACAAAAATCATCCCTTGTGAGAGGTCATTAGTCTCCTTTAATTAACAAATATCACTTTTTTGTGACATTTTCTTTTTGAAGAGACTAGGCAAATTGTTTTGTAGATTGTCTCATGTTCTGGATATGTTTGATTATTTCCTTGCTTCACCTGATCCTTTACAACTGAAGATCCAGGAAAGAGTTAAGCTGTAATGTCTGATGACACCCATCTTATGTCATGAATGAACTTCTATCCCAATGCAGATAGAATGGTACTCGTTGTGGTTTGTTCTTGGGAAAATTGAATAAATCATTACTCAACTCATTTTCTGTGTTCTAAGGTTCAGTGGAGGAACTTCCTTCGAGAAAGGTGTCCTGAAAGTCAGGTGTTGAGGCTGATGAGCGTCAACTTAAGACATTTTCTGCAGGGCTATTTTATAAATGGTACTGTGTCCTTCCCCCTGTATCATGCTGAGAGGCATTTAATGGCAGATTGTTCCACTATTAGTGATGTGGATGTGGAGTTTGATCACTTGGTTAAGGTGGTGTCAGCCAGCTCTCTCCATTGTAAAAGACGTTTTCCCAAGTCTCCATGGCTTAACAACCTCATCTGTCAACATGAAGCCCTCATAGGTCAGTATCTCCCACTTGATGGAGTAGTTTATTTGGCTGCATGGTAGGATTGCTGAGAGCAAAATGGTTATTTCACCTACAGAGCTTCAGCCTAAAATGGGAACTTCATATCGTGAAAATGACGTCCTAACCATAATAGAACAGTTTTAATCTTTGAGATTTGTAGGTGACGTAAAATAAATTCCCTTGCTACTTGGGATAATTTGATAAGCATGACAGTTTTGATATTAAAATTGCTCAGATTTAGGACACATGAGACTGCATTTGTATGCATTTTGGTGGTGATAAATATTATGTGAGGTCGTGTTTAAATCATTGGCAGACACCAAATTAGGGACTTCGTGGTATACCTAGAACTCAGACCTGAAAGAGATGTGTTTCAAAGCATTTTGTATTTTACAGAGTAACTTAAAAAAAAATTTTTTTAATGTAAATTTATTCTTGAGAGAGAGAGGGAGAGAGAGTGCGTGCGAGCAGGGGAGGGGCAGAGAGAGAGGGAGACACAAAATTTGAAGCAGGCTCCAGACTCTGAGCTGTCAGCACAGAGCCCGACGTGGGTCTCAAACTCATGACTGAACTGACTGAGTCACCCGGGTGCCCCAAAAAAGTAACTTTTAAGAGTTTACTTCAGTACTCTCACTTGAAGGAGGAAAAGTGGTTTAAGCATGATTATTCACTGACTTCATGGGAAAGAAATAATTTCAAATGGCTTATATGGATTTTGGTGCAATAATCGGCATACTAATCCAGAATAGTTTGGTGGAGAAATCCGAATGGTTGAGTCTCACTTGCTACCTGAGTAACCATGGCCAACTTATTCTAAGCCTTGACATCTTTGTGGCAGAGTAAAGATGCTCACAAATTGGATTGTTGTTCCTTCCTTCAAGAGGTTGGGTCCGTGTCTGCTCCTCTTGACTATTGGTGAACAATATGCCCACTTTGACCAATAGAATGTACCTCAAGTGATGATGTGCCAGGTTTGGAACCCAAGGCGTAAGAGACTGGGAGCTGCCATTTCCTATCTTTCGGGACGTCCACTTTTGAAACCTAACGATCATGCTCTAGGAAGCCGAAGCAGCCTTATGAAGAAGACCATGTGAAGAATAACCCTTAGCTGACATCCCTGACTCAGCTGCCAGCTGCCAGCCAGCACCAGCTTGCCAGCCATGTGAGAGAACTATTCTTGGAGGTGGACCCTCTAGTCCTCGGTGAGCCACTCAGAGTGATGGTGTGTGGAGCAGAGACAGCCAGCCCCACCAAGCGCTGTCCATAATTGCAGACTGGTGAGTAACAAATGAGTGCACCTCTTAAGCCACTCGTTTGTTATTTAGCAAAGATAATGGCAACAATCTTCATTTGCAATATGGCAATAAACCCACTTGTCTTGTATACGCAAGGAAGGCCAAGTAGAATAGGGTGTTTGAGAGTGCTTTGCAAACCAGAAAGCAATTCTATGCCAATATAAGGTGACGGTCTCTGAAGAAACCCATCAAATGGAAGGATTCTGTAAATATTACCAATCTGAAGTTGGCATACTGCTCTAATTTCTATTGATCCCATCTCCCGAAGTTAGAAACAGTACGAGTTACTTATTTTTACTGTGACAAGATATACATCCCATAACATTTCACCATTTGAACAGTCTTTAGGTGTACAGCTCGGTTCATTTACATTGTTGTGTGGCCATCACTGCCATGCATCCTCCTTCAAAACTCCAGTTGCTTTGATAACAGGAAATCTATCTTCTTAACAAGTACATTTTTCTATTATAAACATGAAGTGAAGCTAAGTCATCTTAGCACTGTATATAATGATGCTAATTTCAGGAATGAGTCCACGTGCCATAAAGACAGATAGGTTTCCGGAGACACCGTAAAGAATGGCAGCCCACAATCTGCAATGGAGCCTCTCTTCCTTCCCAGAGCCTGTTCCATTGCTGTAGAACTTCAATTAGTCATTAGTCAGTGTGGGGATGGGGGAATATTTAGAGAGAAATGAGCACTTATTAAAAAGGGCCAAGAGAGCAAGTTTTCAAAGATAGAACACTCCAATGAAACCATTTTATATATAAGCAGGCCCTCCGGAGTTAGCACACATACTTGCACCTGGACCCCACCTGGACATAATTAGTTTCCCTGTGCTCAGAGCAGAACAAACACCAAAGAAAATGATGTCAAAAAACTGAGCAATCTGTCATGATCTGTGCTGCACAATTAAAGCGGCGTGCTTCCTGTAAGAATTATGTAACACAGATGACATGGTATTTAGATAGCCAGGACTGGAAAACCATCTGGTTATGTCTGACTTCACAACCATTATGTCTGTTTCCTGAATCGTTTTGTGCACTTTGGGGTGGAAGTCATACGAAGGAAGGATGAAATGCTCTTGGTTGATCTGTAAGAAATATTGTTTATCTGATTGCAAATTAAAATGTTCTGGGCAGGACTTTTAATTCTAAGCAAGTAGAATCCTCAGGGCTTGAGGACCAAAATATAAGGTAGACAAAGATGGAGTGGACCTTTAAGTCATAGCAGCACATTCGGGGCTGGAGAATAGTTAGCATATCTTGAAACAAATGGGAAAATGTATTCTGTAGCCTTATGTGAGCCATCCCCTGACTCTCTCCTTTTGGGACCTAAATGCCCAGGATAGTACCCCATCTCCTCTGCACTGCATCTGTTTTGTCAGACTGTACACCATCATCCTTTGGGATGAGCTGGGCTGTTGAAACTAGGCTGGAGTTTCTCTCACCAGATGATTTCGGTGGTAACTGAATCAGTGCTTACTGACCAACTACAGAGTGCCTAACAGTCCTAGTTTTTCTGGGGGTCACATAGGAATAACTAGAAATAATTCACGAGTGAGTCGACAGAGCTGTGTTCATGGGCAACAACATGGGTAGAACCATGAGTAGAGTTGCTAAGGTCAGGAAGAATGGACCACTGGTGTCTGAGATTGAGCCGCACTCACTGTGAAATTGTCCCTGCCTTTCCAGGAACATTACCTCACCCTCACCTCCACCAGAACATTCCCTGCAGTAATTTTTTATTGTTTGCCCCAGGGGTGGGGGGGGGGGGAGTGTGGGGGGAGCTAATGGTCAGATTCCAGTGTTTAGTGGGTGCCTGTTAGTTCCCAGAAAGCTGGCTAAATGCTGCCCCAGGTCTTCCTTCACCACCCTGGGAGATAACTTCATCCCCATTTCAGAGATGAGGAGAATAGGTCCCTAAGACAACACATACTTGGTATAAGACCAAATTATGAGCCAGGCCATCAGATGCATGTGATTTATTGAAGGTGTGCATTTTAGGAAGACCAAAGGGAGGGAGGGGAGCCAGGGAGGGATGGGAAAGAGTGAGCGAAGTGTGGTCTCAGGTCAGATCTATCCTGCAGTGGCTGGAGAGTTGGGGAGATGTCCTCTGGAGCCTGAATCTGACTGAAAAACCCATACTAATTGCTTTATTTTCTCAGCGAAAAGATAATTGGCCTTATTTGTTATGATACTGGGTTTGTATGTGGGTTGGGAGTTTGAAGAAAGTGCACATATTTGATTTTTACTGTCTTCAGTTTCAGATGTTGATTTCCTCTCCCCTGCCCCAATATTTTTCTTCGACTTTTGGAGACTTCCTTATACATGGCATATAAAATATACTACTGTTATATATACTATGTCTATGCTTTATTGTCTTCTATGGGTGACTTATCAATTCACTTGATGTTGTCCCTTAATAGGAGCCAATTAGCATGTTTGCAAGTAGGAGGATTTGTGTGACCTTAGGGTCCCCCCTGCCCACCATCAATGTCACAGGACATAAGATGAAGCCACCAGAAAACATCTGGAATTAAAACTGACCTAGATTAAGTTCCTTAAAGTGTGGAGGTGTAGGTATATTTTCAAACCCCAGTTGGGCAGTCTCCTTCTCCCTTCCCACTACTGCTTGTGAAAATTGCTACCCCAGACTGTAAGGATTAAAAAGATGTTAGGCACACCTACTAGAATGGCTATAAAAACAAAAATGGGAAATAATCAGTGTTGGCGAGGATGTGAAAAAATTAGGACCTAGTGCATTGCTGGTGGGAATGTAAAATGATGCGGCCATTATGTAAAACAGTTTGGTGATTCCTCAAAAAGCTAAATATAGAATTACCATATGACCCAGAAACTCCACTCCTATGTATATACCCAAAGGAATGGAAAGCATGGACTTGAACAGATAGTTTATATCCATGTTCATTGCAGCATTATTTACAAAAGCCAAAAGTTGGAAGCAATTCAAATGTCCATTAACAGGTGAATGGATAAAAAAAATGTAATATACATACACAATGGGGTATCACATGTATTACTCAGCCATAGAAAGGAAGGCAATAGTGATACATGCTATCACTATTGATATGAATCTTGAACACATTATGCTAAGTAAAATAAGACAGTCACACAAAGGCAAATATTGTATAATTTCACTTATATGAGGTACTAAAATAGTCAAATTCATAGAGATAGAAAGTGGAATTGAGGTTACTAGGGGCCAGAGAGAGGATAATGGATGTTATTGCTTAACAGTTTCAGAGTTTCTGTCGGAGTGATAAAACATTTTGGAAATAGTGGTGAAGGTTGTGTAACACTGTAAATGTAATAATACCACTGAACTGTATACTTAAAAATGGTTAAAATGACAAATTTTTACATGATATGTATTTTCCCACAACTTAAAACAATTAATACTGTAATATACCAAAGTCCATTTAATTCTACACTTAAAAATGGGTGAATTGCATGGTATGTAAATTATATCTCAACAAAGCCATTGGTTCTACCTTAGGGATATTCACTTTTCCTTCACTCTGCATTCAGGGCACAGGGACCATGAAAACCTGAACTGGAAAAATAATATAGTGTGAATCATGAGGGAGAGAGATCTCTTCACAGCCTAAAGAGATTCAGATAATTAACTCAGTAACTTGCCTTGCTTAAGAGGCTGAAGGCCATGGGAAAGAGTGGGTGGTTCAGGATCCAGTGTTGTATTGCGCCGTATTTTGTGTCGTGGTGGGTAGGGTTTTTCTACCGAAAGGCAACTTTTATTGGCATAAAGCTCTTCAGAGAGAAATCACCGTGTGTAACAAATGCATAGATTCTGGTTTACAGTTGAAGGATAGCCACCTTTTGAGTATCAACCTGAACTCTCACTGGCTTGAAAAACAACGATAGGAGTTTGAGTTGAGTCTGATGAGCCATTTCATTCTGCTCTTCTCTGTGATGTTATGTCTGCAATGGAGAGTGATCAATGTTTTTAAAATGTGCCTTTGGAGTTACAGGAGAGGCCATCCAGAGTGTCCACAATGTCACTGGAGGAGACAAAACCATCCATCCATTCAGCAGCAGCACAAAGCAGTCTACACCAAGAAAACAATACATCCCCAAACAGATCAAACAGCTGCTCATCAATCTGGTGCAAGCTGCAGGTTGCCTGACTAAATTACTGTCGGATAGGCAGACGAGCACAATTTGTCAGTCAGTATTGAGTTTAAATGAGCAGAGATGCACATAAAGCCAGCAATGCAATTGTAATTAAGAATTATAGGCATCAAGTTTCAACCAGTGCTTTCTTAAGGTAGCAGTGACTAAGCTCTAAGAAATATATGAAGGATCCAGGGCGGAATTAAAGTCAGAGCATGGTCGACCTAGAGCCCTCTACAGTTTAAGCTGCATATCATGTGTAAACGTGATGTGTAGATGATGGGGAATCCATGAGACCTCTATTTTTCCTGTTTTCTTAAAAAACTATATCACACATGTTAAAAGAATTGGTAATAATTATATTAATATTATAAAATGATGCTCTTGATCCCACTACCCAGGTTAAGAACTAGAACATCTTGATTTGTTTTAATGGTGGTTGAAATCATTGTGACAATTGACAAATTTCTGGGTGCTGAGTTGAACAAGATTTAATACATGTTGAGTGCCGACAATGAGTTGGTGTTGAAGCACGTGAAGATGAATAAAGCAGGCTCGCTTCAGGGAGTTTACAATCTGGAAGGAAGATGAAGGTGACAGCACAATTAGCCCCACACCCCATGAATCCACAGGAAAAGTAGAGGTGTCGTAGGAGAGGCACACAGCACTATAGAGGCTCAGAAGAAGTTGGATTGGGTAAGATGGGGGGTGCTGTGAGGGCAGGAGCTCAGGGAAACCTTTGTGAAGAAAAACCTTTGTGAAGAAAGTGGCATCTGAGCTGAACATCAATGGGAAGCAGGAGTTTTATAAGACATGAGAGGGTGGGAGGGAGGGCATTTTGGGTGGACAAACTTAACACAAGCAGGGATAAGAAAGTCTCAGACCTATAAAAGATAATAAATTAATTTGTCTAGAATAAGAGAATAGTGGAATATAAGATTGGATAACTGTCCTGATTTAATTTCTTATAAGATCCCTATGTCCTTAGAAAACATTCCATCCTTGAAGGGCTAACTTTCCTTGTCACCTGAAGACTAACACACCCAGAATCAATCCTACTTACGGAATATAGGAGGGAAAATTGTTGGTTTGGACATTCATCTCATTATCTATTCTGTCTTTCTTTTTTTTTTTTTTTGGTGAGTTTTTTTTTTTTAATATGAAATTTATTGTCAAATTGGTTTCCATACAACAGCCAGTGCTCATCCCAACAGGTGCCCTCCTCAATGCCCATCACCTGCTTTCCCCCCCTCCCACCCCCCATCAACCCTCAGTTTATTCTCAGTTTTTAAGAGTCTCTTATGGTTTGGCTCCCTCCCTTTCTTTTTTTTTTCCTTCCCCTCCCCCATGGTCTTCTGTAAGTTTCTCAGACACATAGACCAATGGAATAGAATAGAGACTCCAGAATTGGATCCACAAAAGTATGGCCAACTAATCTTTGACAAAGTAGGAAAGAATATCCGATGGAATAGAGACAGTCTGTGAGATCATGATCTGAGCTGAAGTCAAATGCTTAACTGACTGTGCCACCCAGACACCCCTAAGATTTTTTCTTCATAGTTTTCTTAAATCAAGAAATAAACAAGGTTATGGCATAGAAAAAGGATTCTTTATGCTGGAAACTGTTAGAAACAACCAACATATAAAGTCATGGGTTCAAATCCTGGCTCCTCTATTAGCTATGCCCTCAGAGAGTCCACTTAACTCTTCAATTATCTCAGTAATACCTAATTCAGAAGTTGTTGGAAAGATTCTGTGAAATAGAAAATTATCAGTCTGTGGGAATAAAAGAGGTTACTTTGTGTGATGGTTATTTATGTGTGTATTTGATTGAGCCACAGAGTACCCAGAGATTTGGTCACATTCAGGTGTTTCTGAGAGGACATTTCCGGATGAGATTAACATTTGAAACAGTAGACTAAATAAGGCACCCTGATGTGGGTGGGCCTTGTCCAGTCAATTGAAGGCCTGAATAGAACAAAAAGGCTGCCCTTCCTCCCAGTAAGAGAGAATTCTTTTTGTTTCAGGGCCTTCAAACTGGGATATTGTTTTTTTCTTTTGATGCCTTTGGACTCACACTGAAACACTGGTTCCTCCTGGGTCTTGAACTTGCCAACCTTTGGATTGGAACTACATCATTGACCTTCCTGTGTCTTGAGCTTCACGACTCACCCTGTAGATCTTGGGACTTGCTAGCCTCTATAATTGCATGAGCTAATTTCTTAAAATAAATCTCCTTACACACACACACACACACACACACACACACACTCATTCACTCACTCACTCACTCACTTTCTGGTTCTGTTTCTCTGGAGAACCCTGACTAATTCACTTTGTAAGAAAAGCCCACATTTCTATGGCCAGTGTCCCCCATTGCTTCAGGACATCATCCCTTCCATCTTTCCTCAATTTTCCTCCATTATTTCTGAGCTCCTGAGGGGATTATCTGATTTGGGCTTATGAAGACTCTTCTCACAGACCTCTTCTTGTCTGACTTCTGACTAGCAAACCAAGACCCCACTGTAAGTGCACTTGCTACACGAAAGGCACAAAATCCCAATGACTCCAAAGACTCACCACTTAAGTCTTATATCTCACAAAGTCTCTCAAGAAAATAGCCCCAGCCAGCTTCTGCCTCCAGCCTCTTAGTGTGGGGCTCAGACCTAGTCCTGCAGGTTGGGTTCCCAGCCGAACCTGTATCCATTCATATCAGCTGCTCCTCACTCTGCTTGGCTACAGTCTCCACTCCACTGGACGAAAAGATCCTTGGGACTGCTTGTGGGCCAGCTAGACACTTATTCCTCATTTCAACTCAACTGTGACCTTGGCTCTAAGTCCCTCACATAGAGGGAGCTCATGTTGGATCTCAACATGTATTAATCTTCTTTTTCCTATGTTTAGAGGTGGAGTGATTGCAACTTTAGAAGAGCCAGTGTCAAGACAAGAATATAATCAGTCTTACTCCTGTTATGAGTATGTTCAGGACTAGATCTGGTTACACAATCTAGGGAATATTTTGTTTTATCAGCACGTTTTTGGGTAGAACCCTCTAACTCTCTGAACTTAATATAACTGTTTTTATACTCTTCTATTTTCACGAAAAATTTTTTAAATGTTTATTTGTTTTTGAGAGAGAACACGAGCAGGCAGGGGCAGAGAGAGAGAGGGAGACACAGGCTCTAGGCTCTGAGCTGTCCGCAGAGAGCCCGATGTGGCATTTGAACCCACAAACCGTGAGATCATGACCTGAGCCAAAGGCAGACATCCAACCAACTAAGCCACCCAGATGTCCCCATAGACCAGTCTTCATCCTTAGGACGATAGCAGTCTGACTAAGCTTTTCTTACACTTAAGATGTGAATGACTGATGGCTTTATTTAACATTCTGTAGTATCATTAGTGTCATTCACAAATAATCAAATTCTCTTCTCTTCTTGGGCATGTGGTTGGATCACCTCTCCAATTTTTCCATTTTAGATGTAGTCATATGCCTTGACTAAGCAAATAAAATGTGAGTGGAAAGGACACATCACTTCTAGGAAGAAGCTTTAAGAAGGGCACTATATGAAATACATCCTTTCAAAAGTGGGGGTGATTGCAAAAATGTGTGCTAAGATAATGCCTCTGTTGGCCTGGATTCCTAAGGTAACGCCTCTGTTCTGTCAGGTGCAGAACCCCATGCTAGCCTGTCACGCATGTCCCAGCCAATAAGGTCAATACAGAGGAGGAGATGGTCTGATCCACATGGTTACTCAGGACCCAAAGATCCTTACATTGAGTGGTCCCCCTGGAGCAGAGTTTGGAAAACTATGGCCTATTGGCCAAATCCAATGTGTTTTTGTAAAAAAGTTTTATTGGAGCACAGACACATTCATTCATTTACATATTGTTGATGGGTGCTTTCCTAATACAACAACAGAGTTGAGTAGTCACAACAGAGACTGTATAACCTCTAAAGCCTAAAATATTTACCCTCTGGCCCTTCATAGGAAACACCTTGCTGGCTTCCACTCTAAGGCTTTGAAAATTTCCCCTGAATTCTCAGAGTCTAGCTAGCAGAGGAAGAAAGAGAGATAATAGAAAGAATTGTATGAAAAGGTTTATAGCCCATGCTTGAAGGTGGAGTATACCACTATGATCCATATTCCAACGTCCAGAACTCAATCACCAGGCAACATCTCATCATAAGGGAGATTGGGATATGTAGTCTAGCTGTGTGTCTAAGGGGATAAGTCAAATAATTTGGTGGACAATCTCTGTCACATATGCCTACATGTGTGGTCAGCTTGGCTGCTGTGCTGTCTCTAATTAACCGCCATTGGGGCAATAGCTTTTGAAAATCAGGAGTCATTCCTCTGCTCTTGCACTAAGCTTCCTTGCTCTGATCTGATATAGTAGTGGAGATTCACTCTTCAACTCTCACTCAGTGATTACCCACACATTCCAGTTCATAGTGAGCAGTGTTGGGTAGGGTCTTGATGAACCATAGACTTCACTCTGTTCTGAGGAATGCACCATTGTTAAAGCAAGTTCTGCATCACAGTGCAAGAAACTGAAGTCTGGTGCTGGAAATGTTTTGATCTCATACTTGAAATGCAGAACATAATGGTATCAATCTCTGAAAATCAAATGAAATCTTGTGGGAGTAGGTTAGGTCCAATGAATAAAATTATATAAAACAATTTCATACTTGACATTTACTGAGAGGGGCTTAACTTTCCCTACATATTTTAGTCTGTTCAGCTGGCATTATTTATTCATGTCTCTTTCCCCATTTGGTTCACAATTTATCTTTTGGGAGCCCAGAATTAAACTGTAAAAATGTATATATGCTAGACACTGTTTTATGTTCCATCAATGGAGAAGTCATCAAAATCTCTAACAGAATAAGATTCAGCCTATTACAGGGGTGATTTAGCTGAAATAAAATGTAATGTTTAACTCAGAGAAGCTGGAAAAAATGAGATTTAGGAATATGGAATTGAATAATCACTCAGTGAAATGACAGTGGTTTCTCTGTCAATCTCCCAGTTGAAAGAATATTAGGACATCAAGATTATGAATGGCCAGAGCCAAATGAGGATTCACGATAACCCAGCAGGACAAGATTGGCTTCTGATTCCAATGATAACACATTGTTCCCTAATGCTGACAGAGTTAAATAGAAGAAATTCAGTGTTTTGTGTCATAGCCCTTTGTTGCACTGGGGTATTTTACGGTAGGGAAAGAATTAATGTATAACAAATTAAAAAAAAAAAACTCTAGAGAACAGGACAGTTTCTGATACAGACCACTGTGACTAAATATTTCATCAGGTATTTCATAAGATAAGGGAGAATTCATGCACCAGAACTTGAATGAGAGACATTGGGGAGGCAAGTTAGAGAAGGAAAACACATAAAGTGAAAAGCAAAGATCAGTGGATCAGTTTCCTGGGGCTGATATAACAAATTACCACAACCTGAGTGGCTTAAAACAACAGAAATTTATTCTCTCACAGGGGTCTATTCCTTCTGAAAGCTCTAGAGGAGGATCCTTCCTTGCTTCTTTCTAGCTTCTGGTGGTTGCTCAAAATCCTTGGGTCTCTTTGGATTGTGGATATATCACTCCAATCTCTGCTTCCATTGTCACGTGTCATTCTCCTGTGTGCATATGTGTGTGTGTGTGCATGCATGCACACATGTCTTCTTTTCTTATAAGGACAGTGGTTGTGTTGGATTAGAATATACCCTAATTCAGTATGGCTTCATCTTAACTTGATTATATCTTCAAAGACCTCATTTCCAAATAAGGCCACATTCATGGTTTCTGGGGCCAAGGATTTCAACATATTTTGGGGAGGACATAATTTAATTCACAATCAGGAACTGAAGTTATCTGTGATAGTGTCATGAGATGGATGGAACAGTCCACAGTCCATCAGGAACAGCCACTTGGAACCATCACACAAAATGCAAAATGAGGGAACATGGATTTTCAGTTTGTGATAATTGCAATAGCAATGGACACTTCCTAGTGCTCTACACCAGCCATTCCAAGAACTTCACATGTCTTATTTAATTCTCCTAATGATCCTATGATGTAGGTGACTTAATTAGCCCATTTTACAGATAAGGAAATTGAAGCATAAAGATGCAAATGTGGTATTGAGGAAAAAAAGAAACACAACTAATCTAATGGGAAGGGAGAGTTTTGGGTGGCAGGAGATCTCAGGTGAGGCCCGAGAAATGCAACAAGAATAAAGATAGCTGCCCATCCAGAGCAATTTAAGGTACTAGCAAATGTTTTTTTGACTGGAGCATCTCCACACTTAGATTTTCCTACATACTTGAGGCTGTCTGACATTCCATAGTACAAAATTTATTCATTGAACCAAAGGTGTGGATCCCAGTCTGTTTTGAAGATACGTTGCATATTCTTCATAAACTATTTGAGTCTATATTCAGGAATCTCAAAACCTTGGCATATATTACTTAGACCACAGAGAATGACAGATGACCTGTCAATATATTTGCTCTTCCCTCCTGCTGAAATTGTGTGGAAAGAGGGATCTTTTGGATGATTACAGGTGTGTGTGTGTGTGTGTGTGTGTGTGTGTGTGTGTGTGTACATTCTAAGTCCAAAGACAATAGATTGTTAATAAATTGTTACTATTAAGATCTCACTTCTAGAACTGGATGGCCTATGTTCAAATTCTAGCTTTGGCCTCTAAGCCTTGCGACATGGATGAGTTATTAAAACTTCTCTGTGCCTTAGTTTCCTCATCTATAAAATGGGGATGATAATAACATTACCTCATAGAGTTGTTGGGGGGATTAAATATGCTAATATATGCTTTTAAAAACAGTGTCTAGCATATAGTAAGTGTCTATAAGCACTTGCTTTTATTATTACATATGTGTTATAGATGAGATGAGTAACATATGAACACAGGGAGAAGGTTCTAGAAAACGCATGTTAGGGACAAAAGTTGAGAGGTCATTATTTTCATTTTATATGAGGGAACTGTTGTTAGATATGCCTTTAGTTTATCTGAAGCTCGATGTAATTTCTGGTGCCTAAAGGTATCTGCCAGCCCCTCAGGACAAACTCATCACTCTGTATTGCTGCTTTTTATCTTTGATCAACATATCACAAATTTTTATGCCGCCTAAGAAACAGAGTTCAAAATATTTTTCTCTTCTGTGTCACCAGGCTTTCAGGCTGCATTTAACATTTTCCTTCCCTTGCAAAGACCAAAGTAGGCTAAGGATGAATGTCCCTGGTGCAGGCTTGATCTCCTCTGAGCTTATCAGCTGGTTATTGATTGATGACAGTACCATAAGAGGATGTGATTCCTTGATAAAAAATTTTTAGCTCTGCTTCTCTTAGATGAGTTTGCATTTATTTTTTATTTTTATTATTATTTTTAAAGTTTATTTATTTATTTTGAGAGAGAGAGAGTGGGTGCGTGGGGGAGGGACTGAGAGAGAGAATCTATGATAAAGTTTAATTTATAAGTTAGGCACAGTAAGAGATTAACAAAAATTAATAATACATAGAATAATTTTAACAATATGCTGTAATAAAAGTTATGTGAATGTGGTATCTTTCAAAATATCTTATTGTACTGTACTCACCCTGCTTCTTGTGAGGATGTGAGTTTATAAAATACCTATGGGATGAGATGAAGTGAGGTGAATGACGTAGGCATTGTGATGGAGTGTTAGGCTACTATTGACTTGACCATATGTTAGCGGAGGATCATTTGATTCCAGACTGAGAGTAACTGAAACTGTTGAAGACAAAATCATGGATAAGGGGGCACTACTGTCTTACAAAATGTATTTCCACTGAGTTGTATCAATTTATGTTTCTACCAGTAATATGAGAAAAGAGTCTGTTTTTTTATTCTCCACATCTACACAATATATTACAAAATGTTTTGATCTTTGCCAATTTAAGAGGCTAAATGTTATTTCCTTATAATTTTAATTTCTTTTATTTTGAATGAGGTTGAGCATTTTAAAATAGCCATTTATTATTTCCTTTTGGGGGGTGGGGTGTTTTGGGAGGTGCTTTCTTTTGGGTTAGTTTTTTCCTTGTTAATTTGAGGGCATTATTTTTATATTGATGAAATTATAGGTCTTTGGTTGTGATATTATTTGCAAGTACTTTTTGGTTCAGATTATCTTTTCAGTGTTTGTTATTTGTTTATTTTTTTTTTTTGCTGTTCAGAAATGTTCTTTTTCCAGAAGGGTTTTATGTGTATGATTGTCTGTATTAATATTTTTTATTTTAAAGGTCTTGAGTTTTGTCATACACACTTAGAAAGCCTTTCTCTACTTGGAGATTTTAAATATACTATTCCATTGTCCTTTGGTACTTTTTTGAGTTGTATTTTACACAAATTTTTGCTGAATCTAGAATTTATTTTTGCATTAATTGTAAGATAGAGATATAACTTAAATTAAAAAAAAATAGCTAATCAATACCATTTGTTGTATGTTATGTTTTCCCTCATTATTTTAAAATGCCAGAATTATCATATATTAAATTCCTATATATATTTGGTTCTATTTCTCATTTCTCTATTCTGTTATATTGACCTAGTTTTTCATGAATTATACTTAAAAATTTTTATGATATATGCCAATACCTGGCATGGCTAGTGTCCCTTCTTTATTATTGTCGTTCAGATTTCTTTCTTTCTTTCTTTTTCTTTCTTTCTTTCTTTCTTTCTTTCTTTCTGACAGTCTTGTCCATTTATATTTTCCATATAAACATTAGAATTGCTTTGCCTGCTTTCCCCCCCCCCCTTAATCCAATAGTATTTTCAAATTCATTGATTAATTTGGGAAGAAATTACATCTATATAATTTGATATTATCTATTTTAGAAAATGGTTGTTTTTCCATTTGTTTATTGTCCTTTTCCTCATTAGTAGCATTAAAGTTTAATATAAGTAGATTTTGCACATTTCTTGCTAAATTTATTCCTAGGTATTTTAGCATCTTTTTTTTTTTTTTTTTGCTATTGCAAATGGAGTCTTTTCTTCCATTTCATAAGATAGCTGGTAGTTGCCTATTAAATATATAATGGTTATTAAATATATGTATTAATTTTGTCACTAGTCATACTATGACTTGTTTTTAGTTTTAATAATGGTTTTGTAATGGAGTCTATTGACCACTCTGATAAATTGTTAGACCAGTTCAAATAATAATAATTTTACTTCCTCTTTTCTCATTTTTATGCTTCATTTCTTTTTCTTATTTTGTTGTCTTGGTTGATATCTCCAAAATAATGCTAAATAGAAGTTGATATAATTAACATCTTTATTTTATTTCTCATTTTACTAAGAATATGTATAGTTTTTCTCCATTAAGTATGATGGAGGTTTTTGGGTTGAGAGAGGCATATTGTATCATGCTGAGGAAGTATCCATTTTTCCTATTTTGTTAAGATTAAAAAAATAAAAAGCAGATAGTGAAGTTTTCAAATATCTTTTCGACACTTATGGAGATTGTGTGTGAGTTTTCACTTTTGATCCATTAAAGGATTTCTTGGTATTTTTGGAATAATCCCAGTGGTATAAATATCAAAGACTCTTGATCCCTACTGCTAATTAGCTAGGTAGAAAGACTGCATTAGATTATAATCCCACCATAGGTGTATCAGAGCACCTAGCAAACGAGTGTTGGGAAGGTGATCTGTGGTCTTTGGTAGTGAAAATTTACCAGCAAAGAGATGAGGGGGAATCATCCGGGTATAAGCACCCCACATCTTTGTAACACAGCAATAGCAACAGAAAAATTAAAAACCCACCCACATTGAACCATGATGCCTTGGGCTTATGAAAGAAATACAGTTTTCTGTATCTATAGGAATTATCAGGCTTATTATTCAAGTATGCAAAGAAGCAAAATCCAACTAATATGAGCACAAAAAGAGATGTATGGGCTCATATAACTTGGAAATCTAAGAGGATAGGTCTGACTTTAGGTACAGCTGGATCCAAGCATTCAACTATTATCGGTGAGACTGTTCTTCATGTTTTGGCCCTTGGCTACCTTTATTGACTTCATGTTTATAAAGAGGTTCTCCACATCACGGCAAGCATGGCCACCAGCTGTCCTAAGTTTTATCACCCTCTACTGTTCTTGAACTTAGCAGAGATACTCTTTTCCTCCTAGAATAAAAATAATTCTTGTAGAATAATTATGGCTATGCTATGTCATCGGTCAACGTAGTTTCCAATTATTTTGCCTAGGTTTTGATTCATTTGCCTTTGCCTCTGCAGTGGGGAAACTGAGCAGTCACTAAGCAGTAGATGACCAATAAAGGGGTTGAAGCAAGATATTCAAGGAGCTTCCTGGCATTAGATAAAACCTCCACTCTGGATCTTGAGAGAAGTAAATACTTCCTCTTCAAGTTATGCAGAAAGACACTATAATACTTTGAATGATCTGAATAACCTCTGAAATTTTAATATTCTTATCTTCTTTCAGCCATATCATGGGAGGCCAGCATCCTGCTTATAGATGTTCTTGAATGCTGTTGAAAAGCCTGTTAAATTAAATATATAGACCCTTGGCAACAAGGGATTGCTATGAATTTGACTGTTACCTGTAGTGTGTCAAGAAATACTTTGTGATGTTTTCCTCAACAATTACAAAGAAAATAAATTGAAATTAATTATTTTTAGTTGACTAACTTTATGGCAATATGCATATACTTTGGAGCTTGTGGATGTTGGGAAAACAAGCCTTCATTGAAGAGGAAATTGCATGGGAAGACTTGAAAGAGGAGAACTCACAAACACAAGTGAGAGATGTTTTGACAGGAATGGGAGTATCAAAGGCTGAATTGGCCCTTAAATTGCATTCATTAAGTGTTGTATGTTTTGTTTTTGGGTTTTGTTTTTTTTTTGTTTTTCGTTTTGTTTTTTTTAGGTTTATTAAAACCCTTGAGAAGAGACTAACACATTTCAACAAAGAGAAATAAAGATGCTCATTTAGGACTATAACATGTCTCCCCTGAGTTGTTTTTTTTTTTTTTAATGTTATTTTTGACACATTTTCTGGCATTTTGACACTCTGCTGTTACAAATCCAGTTACAGCACAGTACTTCGATTAGACAAAAACAACAACAGCATTTTTTGCCCTCTGGGCAAAAGAGAGTTTGAATTGAGATATGAATTGACTTTCACAAACTCTTCAATGAGGGCAAAGAGTTGAGAAGATAAGATTAAGATGATATTCATATGAGGAGAGAAGGCTAGGTCCCTACCTTTTCCTCCAGGAACCCAATCCCTACCAGCTGAGTCACTGTATGGGATGAGATCCCACTAGCGGCCGATCCTTGACCTTGTCCTCAGGCATTTTGGAAAGCAGAACACTTCACACAGGTACTGTGCATTTGCCAGAAGATGGAAGGAGTTTGGCTTTTTGCCAGAGAAGAAGCTTTTGTGTGACATCTCAAGGTTGCCGTCCAGCCAATTTTGTAATCTAAAGTCTTTGACAATAATTTAGACAGACCTTGAGAAAACTTGGGATGCAGAGAAGCCATTTTTCCAGTGTTCTGGGGTGCCTAAGCTCTGATGCCAACTCTCACCTTACTCCTCAATCTCTTGTCTTCCTGCCTATCTCTTTCCCGTTGGTTTCCCCTTATCTGTATGAATAACAAAATATGAGGCACCGAGTTACATACACAAGACAGCATGTGTCTAGTCCTGGGGAAGGAGAATCACAGGGGCCTTTGAGCCCACTTATGCCTCTCACATAATTAGACCAGGGGAAGTGTCCTGAACTTCCTTGAGCTCCCATGTCTCAATTTATAAAATGAGGATAATTACATTTACCTCATGGGGTCACCATGAGGCTTCATGCACTCACCACAATGTTTAGAATGAAGTAGGTGTTCTAAGAAAATGTTTGTTTTCTTTTCTCTCTTTCATTTATTTGGAGGAAATGAGGTGTAAACATATGAGCAAGTGATTAGCATTCATGGAATATTTGCAGGCATAAAAATTCCAGTCTAGAGCCTATTCATCAAGACAAACCATAATTGTGGAAGAATAAAAAAATATTTTCTGTGGTGACGCATGTGCTAGTTTCCTCAGTAGTGTGGCAAGCAATAGTCCTTTGGAAATATAGACAGCTTGGTTAAGGAGAAAATATGAATTAGAATAGGTTGACTGAATTAAGTAAATAAGAATGGACTCATGGAGGAGTAGGGTGGCGGGGTTGTACATTTAGACCACCTGGGCTCAAATCCTGGCTTTGCTTCTTACTCCTTGGTGAGCTACTTAATAACCTCATTCTGCTTAACCTGCCTCATTCTTCTCTTCTGTGTATGGGGATGATAACAGGGAATGACAAGATGAGGACTGACTGAAGTAATAAAGACTATAAAGCACGCAGACGGGGCTGGCATGATATAGGGACACTTAATGTGAGTAATCACTAACAATACAAAATGCAAGTGTGAGCAAGGTTGGCTGTTTGCATGTTTGTGAGGGAATGAGGACAGGGAAACAGACTCTAACACAATTCAGGGTGTTTTTCTGTACAAGGATCGACTGTTCCAAAAGGTGTTAGGGCATTAGGGAAGTTGCTATTTGGAAGGGATTTGACCAATGGCTAACATCCCTCCTCCCCCCCCCCCCCCCACCACCTCGTGCTGCAGATTGGTGCCAGCTCTGTGCATGAAGCATTACTCATACTGTCTCTTCACACAGCAGTTAACCTTACTTGTCACTGCTTCCGGTGGGAGATCAAGCGCATTGAAATTGTGGAGGTGGCACAATAAATCATGGTCACTTCTTGACATGGCCAGACAAAGCAGCTGGAAAGAGTCTCACCACAATGTCAGCTCAAAGTTGAAATGCAAAGTTTTAACATATCAATTTTCTCTCTTTTTTAAATTGTCATCCTGCATTTTCCCTTCTTCCCCCAAGACTCAAACGAATGAATTGAAGATTGATCTTGGCAGCTTGGTAGGTTAATTCACCAAGCATGATTTTTCTTTCTTTCTTTTTTCTTTTTTTCTCCAAATGTGAACATTCTGACTTAAGAATGAAATAATTGAGCAAACCTAACAAGAGGTAGAGAAAAGAATTGTTTTCACCCATGAAATCTCAAGTTTCCATCTCTCACTTTCTAAAGACAAATTCCCTCAGGCTATAGCCCCAGGATTTAGCAGTGCCCCGGGGACATAACAGGCACTTATCAAATATTTGTGAAATGAATGGATGGCAGTTCTAGCTTTCCAGCTTTCTCTGACTTGCTTGTTTCTCCTGTTCTTTACCAAGATTTCCTCAACTGACCCCTCAAGTGTCTCCCAAGTATCTGAGGATAAACATTTCTGGAAGAGTTGCCTTCTGGGTTTAGTTCTTGTCCTACTCCACTTGGACCCCAAGACCACAGACTTTGACTAGACACTTGCCCTTACAAGGGCTTAAAATCCTGAGCCATCTCTGTTCAGCTATCTGTTTTCTTGGCTCCTAATATTGGGCAATTAGATTTTAGGAAGCTATAAATCTCAACCTAGAAAAATACACAGATACACAAAGCACATTAGGATTGCTGTATGATTTTTTGGGGCCTTTGGGGAGCACATTCATGGGTCTAAGATGAAGACTGTGCCTTTTGGGGGGGCGCCTGGGTGGCTCAGTCGGTCGAGCATCTTGCTTTGGCTCAGGTCATAATCTCGTGGTTCATGAGTTCAGGCCCCGCGTCAGGCTGTGTGCTGACAGCTCAGAGCCTGGAGCCTGTCTTTGGATTCTGTGTCTCCCTCTCTCTCTGCCCCTCCCCTGATCATGCTGTCTCTCTCTCTTTCTCTCAGAAATAAATAAAACATTAAAAAAAAAAAAAAGACTGTGCCTTTGGTAATTGCTTGGTTAATTATGGATAACCACTGCTGTAGGGCTCTCCTCTCCTGGAGGGCAGAGAACAGGTCTTTCTCACCTCCTATTCATTTGTCATCTCACTGCAGTATGGCTTCTCACTACCAGCTTCTCAAAACTACTCTGCAGAAGGGCAGAGGTGCCCCAAAGGCTACCTATGTGCCAAACCTCATACCCAAACCTGGGCTGCTTGACAGCTTGGTACTGACTTTTCTTCTTCCAGCTCTTCTGTTCTTGGCTTTTGCAACACCATTCCCGGTTTCTTCCTTCTGCATCACTTTCTTGGCTTCTCTTTGCTCTACCCTTTGCTTGCATTTCTAAGGGCTCTCTTCCTAGCTTCCCTTTCCTCATACCCTGGCTCCTCTTTCTGTGGAATCCCATATCCGTGCATGATTTCAACCACTACTGAACACTGTGACATCAAGATGCATGTCCCAGCCCTAGACTTCTCTCCTGAACCTTCCACATCTCTTTCTCTGTATCTGTCAGTGAGATGGTCCACTGAGATCTTGGAAGCTTTTGCTCAACATATCCATTAAAGGAAGAACGCTTTTTCACTTCTGATGTTTTCTTTCATGGTCAGTCATACTCACTAGCACCATACTCAGTAGCCTCTGTCTACTCTCCACTTTGGAGAGGAAAAACCTCCCTGATTGGTGAGCTGCTCTCAGAGGACACACGTTCCTGATTGCTCTTGACCTGAAGCAAGCTTAGTGGCAAAGGTCTGGCATCTATCAGAGGAACCGAAGGGCACCCAGTCATCCCAGAGTAGAGAAGGAGGATCTAATTCAGAGATCAGATTACACATTACACAGTCCACTTGTCTGCAGGTGTACCTCTGTTCTGTATTATAAACCTTATTTGGAATAGAGGGGGCAATATGATCTCCTATTTGCTTTATTCTTTTGTTCTATTTACTAATGGTTCAGAACTTCCAGAACTTTTTCTTGGAAAAGGCATATATTTGGCTAGAGTAAATGGGGTAGAGTAAGAATTTCAAGTGCTAATATTATCCTAAACCCAATTAACCATGTTCTCATACTTTTTTCTCTGCAATTTGCCTCTCCTTTGGTTTCTTTTGTTTTTCTTAATGCTGGACCTATTTTTTTTTCCCCTCTCACTGGTCATTCTAGAACTTAGCTACCTGCCAGAAAATTTTTCTGAAAACACTCTTAACCTGTGTTAAATGGAAAAACGGAGATTTCATTCAGATTGCCCATTCCGTCTCAAGAGCACAAAGGGATGTAGGGATGTATGGATTCTTTTTAATGCTTATGGAGGGAGGGAAAAACAGACCCCTCAGTCATAACTGTGACCCATGATTAAGTGAAATTTCCCTAAGCACTGTGAGGATGTCCAAAGGAGTTACCAAACAGATCTTGCTGTCATGAAGTTTATCATTTAAATAGGAGGACTGAGTAAACAAAAGATATATAAAATCATTTAGAGTGCTAAAATATTAAGGTATATAGGAGATCAGGAAGGATTTTAAATTGAAATGGGATTATTGGCATGATTGGATGGGTTGGGAAGACTGACCATGTGGTAGCTCCTAGCACCTGTTAACTACTATTAATATCAATCATGGAGGAGCTCAATGTGTTGTTGGAGTAGGTCAGGATATCTGGCTTACTCTTGCCTCTTAAGTCCAAATAAATTGCTTTGTACCCCAAGACCTCTTAGTTTGAGCTCTGCACTGCATCTGGTGCTGTTTTGGTTACCTTGGTTGGCTTACTGTATAGATAAGGACCTGGTTTCTCTGTTGTTTAATTCTTTCTCAGGCTTTATAGTATATATCTTGACCTAATTCCAGAAGGTATGAACTCAGTCCATAAACAACAAGAAATATCACATTCTGTATTTGCTTTAAATGAATATAAATCTGTCCCTGAGCCCCTATTCCACAGGACTGTCTGGAAATTCAATATTGGTCATTACTAAGCCTCTCTGTAGGCTCCCAGCCCTGAATTTTGCAAGGGATTTGGGACTTGGAGCCTAGACATCAGGGAAGACCATCTGGTCATTGGCCACCAGTCTGTTCCTCCAGAGAAACTCTTGGTGTCTTGATCTTCAGATTCAGAGGTTCTGTTCCTTGAGTGTGGTGCTTACAGCAGAGGAATTCTGAAAGAGGTTGAGGGATCTCTGGGTTTAAGTCTGTCCTTCCTAATTGTCCCACAGAGAGACTCCTTCTAAGTCTTATCACCTTACTGCCCACCAGACTCACACATCTCTCCCTCTAGAACTCAAAATATATATCTCTCTGTTTGAGCTGAGTAGAGTCCCCTTTAATTCCTATGTTGAAGTCCTAACCTGCAGTACTTAAGAATGTGACTGTATTTGGAGGTCAGGCCTTTAAGGAGGTAATCAAGTTGAAATGAGGCCATTAGGGTGGGCTCTAATGCAATGCGACTGATGTCTTTATAAGAAGAGATTAGGACACACACACACACACACACACACACACACACACACACAAGGAAGACCATGTGAAGGTGGAGGGAGGAGAAGACAGCCATCTACAAGCCAAGGAGAGGCTTTAGAAGAAACCAACCCTGCCTGTTGACACCTTAAATTTGAATTTCAAGCTCCTAGACCTGTGGGTCTGTTATTTAGGGCCCCCAGTCTGTGGTACTTTTTTATAGTAGTCCTAGCTGACTAATGCATTTTGTACCTTAAAAAAAATTGCTTTTTTATTAGCTTGGGCTTCTTTGAAAGACAGAAGAGCCATTTGCTTTACATAGCTTCTGTTTTGTGTCATAAGTTTCTGTGGCAAGAAAATAGTAAGGGCATTGCTACTTGAAGGGGGTGGTAGAGTAGTGGAGAGGAAAATGCACTGAGGCATTTTGGTGACTCAGTAAATTACCTTCCACAGTCTACTTTCTGTTTCCCCGCTTTTGTTTTTTCATGCCTGTCTGCTTTTCTCTTTATGATGAAACAGGTTTCCCTGCCTTCTCTTCCTCTTCATCCCCTCTTCATCAGGCATCTGCTTGCCTGGTGCAAAGCTCTCGATGTATTATTCTCCTGGAACTGAAGCATACAGGGAGAACTGGAAGATTTGGGGACAATGATACCAGATGTTACAATGACTTCTGACCACACTCATGTCCCAGGAGTCAAGTGGGGTTTTTGAGGACTTGTCCTCAATATGATTCGACAAAGGCTATTTCATAGAAACATGCTCAGTAGTTATTGAGGTTCTGGCCAAGCTGTTAGCCAAGTGAGCCAATTCATTGTCGAGCCCAGTTTCCACATTCATATTAAGTCAACTGAAAAAGACAGGATTTCCAAGCAGTTTATAGCTCACTTTGTTTCCCTTGCTTTCTACCACCCTATGCTTTTGGTAGCTCTAATACTCTGATTGGGAAAATTGTTGTCTAATGATACTAAAACGTACGACCATTGATAAACTGTGACCAGTTCTTGGGTTTTTGCAAGACTGGGAATATTAAGATGTCATTAAATATTTTATCTCCCTTCCTTCATGCTATGACTTTAATGCTGTGTTCAAAGATCATTACTCAGTTACGCTGGCAAGCCTCCTCTCCTTTGAAGACATTCTGTACAAGAGCATGTAATATTCATTATCATTCTCTGCTGCCTGTTCTTTTCCATAATATTTTCTCTCCCCCCCACAAAAAGGTTTTACTGGGGGCAAATGATTTTAGGTAGCACATATATATTACAGAAAGTTATACACACACAATACAGATTTTCCACAGTTTTCCATGTAAGTTTGTAGGGCATATTTTAGAGTAAAATATGTTTTTAAAGCACCATGGATTCTAATATGAAGGTTTATTGATTCTTGGGGCTGATGTGCCAAGGTTATATACACATACAATTTTCAGAAAGTGGGATTGTAGGGTGCTTATGTCTTCATCCATGTGAAAGGAGGGTTAGGGAGCTGGCTGTAGAAAGGAGACAAGAAGGCATGTAATATACCTGTAAGAAAGAAGGAGTAAGAAGTATTTGCAGAACTGTGAGTCACTGGATGGTGTGTCCAAGTTTTCCTCCCTAGTGATTGTTTTTAACAATGAGAACCAACTATGTCCTCTTTGGGGAGGATTAGGTGTTGCCTTGAGAAGGGTTAAGATGAAAAAAATGAATCCAGGTGCGGTTGAGGCCCCAGTCTGATAAGACTTCTTAGGAGGAGTCCTCAGAGTGATAACCTCAGGACTTGACTTCCAATAGAACTGTTATTGAACAGTTTGCTTGCGATCTCACAACTAGTCATCTTTCTGTCATTGATATGGTCATTAGGAAGTTTGAAGTTAAGCTCAGGGCTCACCTCTTGCAACCAGACAGGGTCCCATGCTGTGCATCTCTGCATTCTGATCTTACTTCTGGGCTTTATCAACTTCCTGTTCTCATTTACCTCTTCCTTGATTCCTTCACCTAGTTTATTCTTTTGCAATGTATATACTTTTGTAAGTTACCTGTAATTCTTTGTGGCTTGAAGTGAGGGTAAGTATAGGCAAAAAAAGAAAGTGACTTCTGGACTTTCTATTGCCGCAGGTGATTCTATGTGATGGGATGTTGGAAGTTTGGCCATGATGAGAGGGACTTGTCTTTCCAAAGGATTTTGTGTTTTGTGTTTATGAGACACGTGTAGCTATTTTTGAACACTCAAATTAGGCCCCTTGTTCTGAGGTAGGGTCTGACACAATGATAACAGGGTAGAATATTGCCATCGGCCTGCAAAAATAGAGGATAAATAGTCATAATATTTATAGATTAAATAATACATTGAGAGTAAAGCAGAAGGCAGGGAAGCAAGAGAAACAACATAAATTTCCACAATTGAAAAAGTTTGCTTTATTTGACCAGTGATAGATAAAATATTTAAAAATTTATAACATTAAACTGCTGCTCAAAATCTTTTTTTTTTTTTTTTTTTTTTGGCCAAGACTGAAATGTCTTTTGGATTGAAGGAATTGAATAATTTATATATACATAAAAATAAAGACTACAATATTTTCCTTCTTTTCCATGTCAATAAATAGTGAATTTTGAGATGTATTTTACTATCCTTAAACTATCAGGTCTGAAATCTGAAATCCCTTGTGACTGCTCATTTTCCTTTTAAGAATGACAAATGTGGTATCCCCTGGATGCAATCAATGAAATTTTAACTGGTACCAGGACAAAGAAGTGGGTTTTGACTAGCTGTTGGTGACTTGGCATTTCAGCTGTAATTCTGAATTTTATGGGCATTAGTGTTTCTGTTTTTATTTTTAACATAGAGCAGAGGTAGGGAAGCGTCTTTCACTGCTCTCCCATGCCCCCGGGAGACTCACTGCCGCCAGCCTGCATTCCAGTGCTCAGTCTCACCGCCTCTCCTGAGGTTTCTGGAGTTAATGAAGTAAATCAAAATCTCTGAGCAAAATGATTCCAGTCTCTGGAGGTAACGTATCCCCCATGTGGGATGATGCCCAGATAAGAAACCATGATCACACGTCTCAACGGCAGAAATATTTGCTCAGGGTCTGAGCTAAAGCGGGTATGAAAACCTTAATCCCGAAATGTAAGAAGCTTTTGTATGTACTTTGTTGAAATGCGGTTCTCGATCCTAAGTAACGTTTTAGGCAGCATATTGGCAACACAAAACATTTGAATAAAAGCAGTGATGGTATTAGTCACAATCCACCCCTGTCCTTGAATCTCTAAGGATGTGCGTGCCTGAAGCGCATGCTAAAATACACTTAATCTAATCACCTCCGGAGATTGAGAGGCGTGTGCTCATATAAATGTCAAGTTGGGACATAATTTAGCTGATCTCTGGGGTTTATCGCTATTGCCAGACTCCCTCTTTATTTGATCTGGTGAAACAAATGAAATGTGTCTTTTTGGTTTTAAACCAGGTAAGATCAGGAGATTAGAATCTGTGAGTTTCTTATTTGGATACAATAATCATGCAGCCAGCCCTGATTTAAGGAGGCTGCAAGGTCCACCGTGTGTGTGCACAGGAACAACAGACAGCAACCAAGGTCAAATTATCTTGGCGCAGCTATTATCTGCTAGTTGGTGGTTGTCTCCTTGACAACATTACTAGATGTGTTAAAGGTGGTGAAGCAAAGGTGGTGTTTTGTTAAAAAACAAAAACAAAATTGTACTTAAATATTAGAGGAGGAAACTCTCCGATATATAACTAACTGGCCCTGGTCATTTTTCTCACCCATGTGAGAGTGGAACCTCCAATTTACTGCATTTGACAACTCTCCTTATCTAAGCAGAACTCATCCACAAACACAGTGGCTTCTGGTGAAAAAAAGATGGCTGTTGACGGCATAGCGGGAAAATCAGAGCTCAATCATGCCTGCCCATTGGGCTTGGAGAATGAATCATTGTCAATGGGGGCGACTTTGCTCCATAGCAGACACTTGGCAACATCTGAAGACATTCTTGGTTGCCACATTTGGGAAGATGGGTATTACTGACACCTTGTAAGTAGAGTCCAGGGATGCTGCTAAACACCTTGCGATGCGAAGGACAGCCCCCATCACATGAATTATCTGGTCTAAAATGTCAATAGTGCTGAGGTTGAGAAATCGGTCTAGTGGAACATTTACATTCCTTTCCCTTACGTATAGCATTTACTGAACTAAATGAATGAATAAAGAAGAAAAACAGAGGGACCTGCCTCATCTTTCTAAATAAATGAAGTTCTATGATAACTGGGGTATTAGTATTCTAGATGCACTGTGGAGACAAATTTTCAGCCGTGCACTCTTTCCATTATATCACTAAGCAGCAAAGCAAAAACATTATCCTGAAATTGCAGAGCATACATATCTTTCTACTGGCATAAAAGAAATAGAAAACAAAGCTTTCAGAGGTCTTGTTCACCATATGAAATAGACACATTCAAAATTTCAATTTGCAGCATCCTTAATCCCACGCCCCTTAAAGTACGTTTTTAGATTTAGTAACAAATAGCTGTTCTAATCATGTCGATATTCATAAGAACATATTTCAACTTCCTCTATATGTGGACTCAGAAGAGAACATTTTAGTATGATGGGGTATTGCATAAAGCAGTTGATGCCTTGAAAATGGGTCATTTCATAAAGTGGTGCTGTAAATATTTTGATTCAGTACACCAAGTGTCAGTTGGCAGGTCCCTATACTCTGCCTCTGCTGAAGCATGAACATTTCTTCTTCAGGCCCTGCCTCTGTGCAAGCATGTCTAGGTGGCATGGCAAAGACTTAAAATAACCACCAACACCTTCTAGCGATGGACAGAAATTAGTCCCTTCCACGTGTAACCACCTTGTATCACTGACTTCTAAAATGGAATGGCTTTTTTTCTTTTTCATTAATTTTGATCCTGTATTTTGGTTTCAAGAGAAATTATTTATGTTTTGCAATGACTGCTCCATAGCACAAACCAGATGTGCATTTATCTGACTGTTGATGTTGTTTTTTGATTGGACAGTGTTGATACTTTTTAGCTATTTTTTCCCCCATACGACTCTAGCACCTGGTGGCTTATTTTAATTCTAAAGGCAAGTTGGTATGATGTCAACCTGGAAATCGCTGAGGTGACCAGCACTCCTTACTACCTTATGCATAACTTGCCTTTACCTTAATGGTGTCCAGTAGAGCTCTAATTCTCATGACACCTGGGACCAAATAAATGACTCAGAGAGGCAACATAGCACAGTGATTAAAAGTACTGGTTTTGGAATTGTGGCTCCAACACACAGTAATTATGTGGATATTGAGAACAATTTCTCTGGTTCTCAAGTCTCCTCATTTGTAGAATGGAGATCATAATACCACATAGGTGTCATGAGAACTAACAAGGGCCTAATTAATGTAGCTTTGAGAAAATGAGAGACACAGATGCTATTCATTGGAGACCTCGCCTCCCTCACCTTCCTTCCATACATTGATGAGAAATCTTGGTCAACGGTGAGAGCTAGGTACCGAGTCTTTCACAGTCTGGTTTCCCCTTCCTTAGATCCACTGAGGAATTGGCCAAATTACTTTTGTTCTACTCTGGCTCTACAAATTCTTATGGTTGCTCTCTGCCAAAGGGCAGAAGTCCTTAGCCCTTCCAGGTTTCTGAAGTGCTAAATTCTGGTCTTTCTTCACACCCCACATCCCGAACTGTTTCCTGGTGAGCTTAAATCAACCACTGCCTTCTGCCCAGCCTTCTGGGTCCCCAGAAGGTTAGGAGTCTTCGCTTTCTCTGATCCTACCAGCGCCCTCCCAAGGCCTGATCATCTTTCTCATCATGGTCCCTTGAGTTCCACTCTGCACTTCTAAGGCCAGCTCTCTCTCCTATCTCTCCTATCTTCTCTGGGTAACCAGTCTAAGTTGGCCCACGTTTGGATGTAATTGGAACTTTGAAGCCGCTTCCCAAATTGGAAGTTTGGCTATCAGTATTACCCTATCCTGTCATTCAGGCTTATAACTCCTTCTTCTTGGCAGTTAGAAAGGTGGTGTGAGTCTTATTTCCTTCCTAAGATTTAGAGAAACTCTGCAACATCCGATAGCAGTCTACCAGATTATGAGCTTCTTGGATAGGAACAATGTTTTGTTCAACATTTTATCCTGAGAGCCACCCATGCAGAAGGTGTGAAATAGATGCTTGCTAAATGAATATAGGGAGATGTCGATAAAGGAGTCCCTTATGTGATTTTGTACTTGTTTGAGATGTTGAAAATTCTCTGGGGGAGGCATTGGGTAGGGAGGGGGCACGGTGTGGGTGGCAGGAGGGAGGCATAGAGTGGTTAGGACACTAAGGTCTTATGTGCTATTTCAGGAAGTCAGAATGTATGGGGCAGGTGATGGGAAGCCACTGCACAGATCTTTAGCTGAGGGGGTGTCTAGTTATTAAAAAGTATCACTATATCTAATTCTTTAAAAAGTTGCCTTGAACTATATGATTTCACTCATATATGGAATTTAAGAAACAAAACAGATGAACATATGAAGGGGGAAGAGAGAGGGAAACAAAGGATAAAAGACTCTTAATGATAGAGAACAAACTGAGGGTTGATGGAGGCAGGTGGGTGGGAGATGGATGAGACGATTGATGGGTACTAAGGAGAGCGCTTATTGTGATGAGCACTGGGTACTCTATGTAAGTGATGAATCACTGAATTCTGTTCCTGAAACCAATGTTGCACTGTATGTTAACTAACTAGAATTTAAATAAAAATTTGTCCAAAAAAAAAAAAAATACAAGCTGCCTTGAAATCCTCAAAAATTCTCAGAAAATGAATTTTTTTACTTTTAAAATATTTTAGTTTTTCTTTAATATTTACATATTTAATACATATTTTTGTGTGTATTCAGTGAGGAAGACATCTAATTTTGTTTCCTACAGATAACTAATTGCATCAGCATCATTTGCTGAACAGTCCACCATTTTCCATTGACATATTATGCTATAAATTTCCATTTACATGTGGGTCCACTTCTGAGCCTTCTTTTCTGGTGCCACTCTTCTACTTCTTTATCTGTCTGATCCCACACTGTCTTAATCACTATAGCTTTATAAAAGTTCCAATACTGAGTAGGGCAAGTATTCATCCAAATTTATTTTACTGTTCTTGGCCTTTGACTCTTTCATATGAATTTTTATTTTTTTCCTTTATTGTTTTAAAAAAATTTATTCTTAAGTTAGTTAACATACAGTATAGTCTTAGCTTCAGGAATAGATTCCAGTGATTCATCACTTACATACAACACCCAGTGCTCATCCCAACAAGCACCCTCCTTAATGCTCATCATTCATTTTCCTCACCCTCATCAACCATCAGTTTGTTTTCTGTATTTAAGAGTCTCTTATGGTTGGCCTCCCTTTCTATTTATATCTTTCCTTCCCCTATAATCATCTGTTATCTTTCTCAGATTCTACATATGAGTGAAATCATGAGATCTTTCTCTTACTGACTTATTTTGGTTAGCATAATATCCTCCAGTTCCATTCACATTATTGCAAATGCCAAGATTTCATTCTTTTTCATCACTGAGTAGTACTCCATTGTGTATGTATGTGTGTGTATGTATATATAAATATATATATATTTATATATATATATATATATTTATGCACTACACATTATGTACTACACACAATGGAGTATGTATGTGTGTGTATGTATATATATATATATATATATATTTATATATACATACACACGGACATACACACCCTACACATACATACCCCACATCTTCTTAATCTATTCATCAGTTGATGCACATTTGGGCTCTTTCCTTAATTTGGCTATTGATAGCACTGTTACAAACACTGGGGTGCATGTGTCCCTTTGAATCAGCTCTCCTGTATCCTTTGGATAAATTCCTAGTAGTGCAATTGCTGGGTCATAGGGTAGTTCTATTTTTAATTTTTTGAGGAACCTCCACACTGTTTTCCAGAGTGGATACACCAGTTTTCATTCCCACCAACAATGCAAGAAGGTTCCCCTTTCTCCATATCCTCGCCAACACCTGGTGTTTCCTGAGTTGTTAGTTTTAGTCACTCTGACCAGTGTGAGGTGGTATCTCATTGTGGTTTTGATTTGTATTTCCCTGATGATGAGTGATATTGAGCATCTTTTCATATGTCTGTTTGCCATATGGATGTCTTCTTTGAAAAAGTGTCAATTCGTGTCTTCTGCCTATTTCTTCACATCTGGATTATTTGTTTTTCGGGTGCTGAGTTTGGTAAGTTCTTTACAGATTTTTGATACTAATCCTTTATCTGATATGTCATTTGCAAATGCCTTCTCCCATTCCGTTGGTTGCCTTTTAGTTTTGTTGATTGTATCCTTTGCTGTGCAGAAGCTTTTAATCTTGATGAGGTCCCAATAGTTCATTTTTGCCTTCAGAGACATGTCAAGTAAGAAGTTGCTGTGGCTGAGGTCAAAGAGGTTGCTGCCTGTTTTCTCCTGTAGGATTCTGATGGTTTCCTATCTCACATTTAGGTCTTTCATCCATTTTGAATTTATTTTTGTGTGTCACACGAATTTTTAGATCAGCTTATCGTGGCACAAATCACTTTATTGGGATTTAAAAAAAATGTTTTTTAATGTCTATTTATTTCTGAGAGAGAGAGACAACGTGAGCAGGGGAGGAGCGGAGAGAGAGGGAGACACAAAATCCGAAGCAGACTCCAGGCTCCAAGCTGTCATCACAGAGCCAGACGTGGGGCTTGAACTCAGGGACCACTAGATCATGACCTGAGCCGACGTCGGACACTTAGCCAACTGAGCCACCAGGCGCCTGGGGATTTTTATTGTAAATGCACCAAAACCATGGTTTAACTTAGGAAGAACTAACACCTTTCTCATATTCACAGACATGGTATAGTTCTTCATTTGTTCAAATCTTCTTTTATGCTTTCAAACAATAACTTGGAATTTCCTAGATAATGGTCTTAAACATATTTTGATTACATTTATTTCCAAATTTCTTATTTTATTGCCATCGTGAATGAGATCTTTTTTCTATTAATTTCATAATCACTGGTATATCAAGAAGCTATTTATTGGTGTTAGTAATATCTAGTAACTCTGAATTCTCTTACTAATCCCAGTAGTTTACTCAGAGAGCTATACAGTCTATGTAAATAATCATACCATCAGCAAAAAAGGATCTTTTACTTTTTTCTAATCCTTATAGTTTCCTTTTCTTGTCTAGTAAGACATTGTCAAAGGTGATGATAGCAGATATTCTTATCTTGTTCTCGACTTTAATGGGAGAATCTGACCATGAAACATGAATATTTTATTTTATTATTTTTTAAATATATTTTTTAAAAGTTTAGGGGTGCCTGGGTGGCTTGGTCGGTTGAGTGTCCGACTTCAGCTCAGGTCATGATCTCACCGTCCGTGAGTTTGAGCCCCGCGTCGGGCTCTGTGCTGACAGCTCAGAGCCTGGAGCCTGTTTCAGATTCTGTGTCTCCCTCTCTTTCTGCTCCTCCCCTGTTCATGCTCTTTCTCTGTCTCAAAAATAAATAAACGTTAAAAAAAATTAAAAAAAAAGTTTATTTATTTGAGAGAGTATGCCCGTGTGCGTGAGGGAGAAGCAGAAAGAGAGGGAGAGAGAGAAAACCAAGAAGGCTCCACACTGTCAGCACAGAGCAAGACTTAGAGCTCAAATCATGAACCATGAGATCATGACCTAGGCCAAAATCAAGGGTCGGATGCCCAACCAACTGAGCCACCCAGACGCCTCAAACATGAATAAAAAATATGGAACCCTTCACAAATTTGCGTGTCATCCTTGCGCAGGGGCCATGCTAATCTCTGTATCGTTCCAATTTTAGTATATGTGCTGCTGAAGCGAGCACTCAGAAAATGAATTTAAGTGGACTTTCATTTGAAAACAGTTGTATTTCCGTATAGTGTCTTTTATGTATTACGTAATGAATTAAATGGAATCCAGTGACAAAGTATGGCTGGAGTCCATAACTACGGATGCAGAAGGCCCCTTTCTCTGGTCTCTGATAGGACCATTCTCTTCTCTCTGACACTTGTGCTAATGGACCTTGAGAGTTGCATACTAAAGGTGCATACAAGGACTTTTACTTGTGCATACTGAGGGCTGAATAGGTTCCCAGGATGCCATATATGCTCTTGGGAAGTTGTGGAATTACGTATTATGTTAGAAGGCGAATGACATTTTGCTGATGGGAGAACCCATAAGCAGGAAGACTGTGTTGTATTTGTAATGATTCATTTCCGCAATTCTTGAATCTCACAAATCTTTACTTTAATCTAGACTGCAGCCCATCTGCACAGAAGACATAGTAAAATCGTTAAATGAATTCACATGCACACTCTTCAATTTATTATTGCTGGTAATGTTGATATTATCATATTTCATGTGGGGAGAAGAGTATAATAATTGTGCTAACAATTTACATACATGTGGCTTTTCACGAATTCACAATTTTCTAGTAATGGCCAAGAATGATCTTCTTAATACAAATGTGTTTTTGTTGTTCCAAGACTTTATGCTCTTTTATACTAATTACAGTTTTAGGAAGAAATTGCCTTGGATTTCTCTGTATTTTATTATAATTAGAATCTCAGACATACTACTGTTACCAAGAATATCATGTTTTATTACATTTTTTTGGTGAAGTTATAGGATGATGAATTATTACATGAATTGGAAATCATCACTTTTGGCCATTTTGTTTTTTTTTACAGGCTATGCAAAAATGACATTTGCTGTAGTTTAAGACTCTTTTAACTCCCTCTCCACAAAGATGGATCCAGAAGAGAATGGTATAAGATGATTTGGACTATATTTTTGAAATTTTTGCTTTGTTTGCTAACACTATCAATGTGATCAACATATTTAGTCGTAAAATCTTCTAAACAATAAAGACATTTTTCTATGTAATTGGCCCCTAAAATGTTATTAAAGAAAATTGTTTGTATTGAATGCTATTTTCTTGTTACAAATATTTCACTTAAAATTAGATAAATAATCTAAAGCTACGGTTTATGCAAAACCATCTAGAGCACGTCTGCCCAAAAGGCTCTTTAGATTGGCCTCTGATTAAGTCTGGCTGTCAGGACCCAAGGGAATAAAGCAGGAACTGTCTGAACCTTGACCTTGGGGGCTGCTTATCACAGGTTCCTGTTTTGTTCTCCTGGGCCACTACTTACTAGTGAGTGGGTCAGCTGCTGAATACCTCTGTTAGTGAATCAGATAACTAAACACGTACATTTTCAGTATAAACCACACAGACGTAGGATTTACGGACACCACTTTACTGTTCCAGCTTTTCACTCTCAGATCAGTAAGATCATTTTGAGTCTTCATCTTTCCTGCTGGTCTTCAGATACAGGGCAATGGGCAGATCAAAACTGGGCTGAGCAGACCTGCCTCATCTCTAACTGGCAGGTCCTTTAGGACAGAATGCTTGAAAACCCCTCAATTCATTCATTCATTTATTCATGGAGTAAAAGACCATCTGAGCACCTGCCATGTGCTGGATACCGTGCTAAGTGCTGGGGATACGGCAGCAAATAAGCCAAAGGCCTTACCCTCAATGCCGTTCTCTGCCTGAGAGACCATTAATCTGGCTGCATTCTTTCAGCTTTCCTTTCTTTGTTCTGTGTTTGACTTATGGAATACCTTCTCTCCTTTTTTCCTCCGGTGTGCATTTATGGCTGTCCTCACACACTGTGCTTCCCATGGCAACTCATTGCTGGCTCCAATTTGGCAGGTAGTTTATTACCTGCTCCATTTTATAGATGAGGCTGTAGAGAGTTCTTTTTTTCCTACATTTGAGCAAATCCTGTCTGCAGACATTAAAGCTGCAGGCTGGGAGACAGAGTCTTTTCCTGCATTTGAGGACACATCAAGTCTTTCTTGAAGTTCAGAAGAGCCCCACATTGAGTGGCTCAAAAAATAATTTTCCCAGTATAATTATTTCTAGGTTGGGGACAAATTGCAAACCTCATCTGGGTATAATTTAATTGACCACTGGATGTCACTATTGTTCCATATACAGGAAATACTATGGCTAGCTGCTAGGCTCGAGGGTTTGGGAGGTTTCTAGGTCTGTGTCTGCATTTTTAATACTCTTGCTTTGTCCAATTTACATTACAGTCACCTCAGAGCTTCTTTGAGACAAGGTTGGATTATAAATAAGCAACACAACAAAGAAATAATATCCTATCAAGGAGTAACCGTTGTTAATGATCTGATTTAGGTGACAAAGAGATGGTTGGGCACTTGCAAACTGTCTTCAGAATAACCCATTGGAAAGCCACCATTTCCCCTTTGTCTGAACACCTGGATTGTTGACAGTCTGTACCGCACTCAGACTTAGCACTGTACTCATAGAACTAGAGAGTCACATCTTAGAGACCACTTCTTCCAACGTTCTGCCTAATGCAGGATCCCCACTAGGATCTGGCTGAATGGCCACCCACCTCTGTTTGATCACCCCCAGAGACCTTGCTCACAGATTCACCACGTACTCCATCTACCACTAGAATGCTAGAATTGAGTTGGGAGGGATAGAGAGATCTTTCTTCGACTCACAGTTTTGCTGTTCCTTCACATATGCTGTATGATGTTGTATACTTGTTTGCAAAGGATGTTGTGGGAGAAGTTTGGAAGGAGAAGGTTGGCCCAGCCTATAGGCTGTGGAGAAGATCAATGGTGGAAGCCTCTGTTCCTGGAGCAGGCTAAATAAGGCGTGGGAGGGAGGCCATGGGCCTTTTGGCTTCCCTTGGATCATACACGTAGTAGATACTCACTCTGGCTGCTCGCAGACACCGCACTCTTTATGGAGATGCCCCTGGTAAGCATGGGAGGAGTTGGATGAACTCAACAGTGGTTAAATTTAATTAATATACTTCTCTCCCCCCCTAGAGCTATGTAAAGGTGAAATCCATAATTGAATCTTGCTTTTGTACTGGATTCTGGTACAGAACTGCAGGACCACTGCTACAGACAGGCTGTGCATTTAAAGCCAGAAGAAAGCGTCACCTGCTTCTACCCACCCCCCGGCCCTTTCCCACAGTCATCTTCCAGTGGAGACGCAGATCACTACTCAGGGGAGCATCTCCCCTCCCACTTCTCTCTGTTAGTAACTCCAGCTCAAGGCCTCCACCGAGGGCACAGAAGATGGAAGAGATGAAGAACTCTTGGAATTTTTACAAGCCCCCAGGTCCTCAGAGACAAGATGCTTTTTATCCATTACTAATGGGCACTCAGCTTTTTCTTTGGCTTATTTCCAGTTCAGAATTTTAGTGAAATGCCTAAAATCACATGGAAGCTCTGGAATCCAACAGATAGAGACTTAACTCTTAGCTGGTCTCTTTCTAGCTGTGTAACCTCAGGCAAAACACTTAACTTCTTCAAACTTCAGTGAAATCTTCTGAGAATGAATCCAACGATAATCCGAACATCAACCCTCCAGGCTGGTGTTAAAGATTGAATGAGAATGCATTTAGGGGTGCACAGCTCCTGAGTGTGACACATGCTCTAGCAATGCGAGCTGCAAGTATGAGGTTGGACAAGATGACTCAAGAAAGGACAGAGAGAACCTGAGGTTGACATCACAACTATAAATCTCAGAGAGGCCCCAAAGAGCAAATAATCAGATCATTGGCATTCACTCCTGTAATAAGCATTCCTGAAAGCCTTTTATTTGTCAGGCATGATACATAGGGGAGGATCCAGTTTCTGTGTTCAATGAGCTGACTCAGAGACTAAGAGCTGGCTAAGACATACCAACAGACAATTATATTACATGTGGCGGGTGACTAGCAAATAAATTGCCAGAGGTTACACAAAACCAAGGTTAGAGATTCAAATTTCCATGGATGCAAATTTAATTGATAGGTACATCTGATTAATTATTTTTCTTTGTTGGATTCTGTTGTTGCAAAATGCAGGAGTTTGGACGGTTGATAAAGAGACAGTGTATGTTGCCTTCAGTGCCATTCCAGGATGAGGAGCTGTTATATAAGCGACATACCTGAAAGTGCCTTTGAAAAAACTGAGACTTTTATGTTCTTTCACCATATAAATGTTTATGTTCAGAGCAGTAAAATTAAGATTGCCAGAAAGACACTACAAGCACATTCATATTTTCAGATGACAATACCTTTCCCATCTGAATATACTTTCTGTCATACTTGCTGGGCTTTTACATAAATCACCTCAATGTTTAAACCAGTTTAAGCTTTATATGTGTACATAATGCATAGATTAAAAAAATATGCAGAATCAATTTCCTTTTACTCAACTAATTATTGTGGTGGTGCTATTTAAATTGCACCCTGGTAACATTGCCCCTCAGGCTACATCCTTCTTGACAAATGTTGAATGTGGAGCTATCATTTTTATCTTCCCCATCTAAAATGTTAATTGAAGCCAAGACTTCAGAATTTATTTACCAGCAGCATATTTTTACAACTATTCATTTAACCAGCATTATTGAGTACCTACAATGCACAAAATACATCAAACATGAAATTGCAAATGGAGTCCCTTTTTTCACTCAGCAAAGGCCAACATCATATTGTTTCAGTTAACCTGTTTGCTTAACATGATGTAGGCACCATCTGTAGAGAAGCAAGGACCTACAGTGTGTGTTTCTTAGAATAACTGTGGAAACTGATATGTATTGGCAGCAAAAAATCGTTGCAGTGACCCAGGTTCATGTATGGGGTGGGGGGTTGAGGGGGTGGGGCATCCAAAAAAATAAAAATGGGGGAAAAAAATCTCAGAACTTCCAACAATCTTATACAATGAAGAAGAAATACAGCTATGTATAGCTCACAGGACTTTGATTTTTATTTTTATGTATTTATTTTTGACAAATAAAAATTATTTATATTTAAGATAGACAATGTGATATTTCGATATATGTATACATTGTGAAATGACCACCACCATCAAACTACTTAACATATCCATCACCTCCCACAGTTACCATTTTTGTGTATGTGCGCTGAGAACACTTGAGATCTACTCTGTTAGCAAATTTCAAGTATATGATACAGTGTTAATAGCTATAGCCACCACACTGGGCATTAGGTCTCCGGAACTTGTATCTTATAACTGAAAATTTCTACCCTTTGATCAATATGTCTCCTTTTTTCCATCTCTCAGCCTTTGGTAACTTCCATTCTACTCTCTGTTCTATAAGTTTGTCTTTTATTTGTTTGTTTGTTTATTTATTTATTTATTTATTTATTTATTTATTTTTGAGAGAGAGAGAGAGAGTGAGTGCAAGGGAGCATGGGGGAGGTGCAGAGGGAGAGAGAAAATCTTAAGCAGCCTCCATGCCTAGCGCAGAGCCTGACTTGGGGCTTGATTGACCATGAGCTCATGACCTGAGCTGAAATCAAGAGTTGGTCACTTAACTGACTGAGCCACCCAGGAACCCCTATGAGTTTGACTTTGAACAAAAAATCCACATATAAGTGAGAATCTGTGATATTTGTCTTTCTCTGGCTTATTTCACTTAGCATAATGTCCTTCATTGCATGATTTCCTTCTTTTTTAAGGCTGTATAACATTCCATTGTTTATACCACATTTCTTTTTCCATTTATCTGTTGACCAGCTCTTAGATTCTTTCCATATTCTGGCTACTGTGAATAGTACCTCAATGAACATGGGAATGTAGAGATTTCTTCAAGATGGTAATTTTATTTCTTTTAGACATGTACTCAGAAGTGGGATTGCTGGATCATATAGTAATTCTACTTTTAATTTATTGAGGAACCTCCATATGATACATTCTGAAGAAGTCCCATGTGCACTGGGGAAGAATGTGTATTCTGCTGCTGTTGGATGGAATGTTCTTAACATGTGTGTTAGATCCTTTTAGTCTAAAGTGTTGTTCAGGTTCAATGTTTCTTTAGTGATTTTCTGTTTGGATGATCTACCTATTGTTGAAAGTGGGCTACTGAAATTCCCTACTATTATTATATCGCTATTTCTGTCTTCAGAGCTGTTAATATTTACTTTATTTTTTAATGTTTATTTATTTATTTTGAGAGAAAGAGCATGCATGTGAGCGGGGGAGGGGCAAAGAGACAGAGGGAGAGAACCCCAACCAGGCTCTGTACTGTTAGTGCAGAGATTGATTTGGGGCTCACTCTCACAAACTGTGAGATCATGATCTGAGACGAAATCAAGAGTTGGACATTCAACCCACTGAGCCACCCGGGTGCCCCTGTTAATATTTACTTTATATATATATATATATTTATATATATTACTATATATATTTACTATATATATATGCTCCAGTGTTTGATGCATATGTGTTTACTATTGTTATTTCCTCTTGATGAGTTGATTCTTTTATCCTTATAAAAGGAACTTTGTCTCTTATAATGGCTTTTGACTTAAAGTCTATTTTGTAGGATATAAGCATAGCACCTACTATTTTCTTTTGGTTTCTGCTTGCATGGAATATCTTTTTCCATCCTTTTACTTTTAGCTTATGTGTGTTCTTGAAGCTGAAGTGAATCCCTTGTCAGCAACATATAGTTGGGTCTTTATTTATTTTTCTTATTCATGAAGCTACTCTATGTCTTCTGATTAGAGAATTTAGTCCACTTATATTTAAAGTAATTATTGGTCAGTTCACAGGACTTTTTGAAGATGGTGGATTTCATGTTGTAAAAAACCCTTCTGTGAGCAACTAGGTATGTTTGATACATAAAGGAGGGCAAAAACCAATTTGGACATAGTTATTATAGACAGAGAGTTGCAGTTTTCCATATAACAATGAGATTAAGAAAGGTGGTTTCTAAAACAAATCTGGGATGGAGGAACCATAGAGTGACAGAAAGAAGGGGAAAGTGGGGAGAGGAAACAGGGAGATGGCATTGTGCTTTGTAATCCTGTGCCCTGAAAGGACAGGGGAAAATTCTGCATGAGAGGAAGTCAAAGGCTTATGAAAATGAGCATGTCCAAGGCTTGATATAGTGTAAGCTAAAGACTCCTTCCTTCAGCTTTCAACCTTAATATCAATATCTTGCATAAGTAGTTTTTTTACTTGTTTGCTTTTTTAAATGAAGGCAGAGTTTTATCACTAGAGCAGCATTAGCATAGGACCAGGGTGACATAAGCAAGACTTGTGGGAGAACCATAAACTGAACTATTTAAGGAGAAACTCTGTATGATATATAAATAGGTTTAACAGTGTTACTGAATATCTGAGGTTGGCTTTGAGCGTCTGTAATCCATAGAATGTAGGTTTGAATTACTCTGACCCAGAGTTTAGGGGCAATAGAGACTCACCCACCTAATATTTGGAGCATCCAAAAATAACAAAGTGAATCTTTCTTGATGACTAACCCATTTAGCCACACTGGATGACAGCAACTATTTATCACAACAGAGAATCACATGTTGGTGAAGGAATGACTGGTAAAACACTTCTGTTTACTAAATGGCTTCTACTTCTTTGGTAGCTTGGAAAAACAGAAGTCATTAAGTAAACATTCACAAAATGGGAAAGAATCAATTATCCATTATAAAACATTTCTTCAAATTTCTCTATTATAAATCTTATAAACATCAAAACCTTAAAACATTAATAGAATTAGACTAATTTTAAAAGTCTTATTAAACTCTCATCTATAAAATATCTCATTAAGGGCCATATTTATGTCAAGGTTAAGGGTGGGAAATTGAAGCAAGGCATTATTACTGGAAAAAAAATATCAAAGACGAGCTTGTTGTTGTTGCTGTTGTTATTTTTTAATTGAAAATGGTCTATGGTATAATCTGATAACACTAAGATATCCAGTCAGGCTGACCTAATACCTACAGGTATTAGCTAGGGCCACTGCATTGGGAATTTTAAAATTCATTTCTGAATGGATAGAAAATTTAAAATAGAAAAAATAACCCATATCAACATTACTAATAATATCTAATAAGTGAAGGGTAGCAGAATATGCCACCCTAAAATATGCCACTTTCACATACAGATTATTTTGAGCTGAAGGCAATTGAGAAGAAGTAGATGTAAGAAAAGCTCTCCGCCTTCTTCCTATTTGCTGAAAAGCAGGACACAAATTTGTGAAAGTGTCCTCTGTCCCCTCTCTGCCAGGAAGGAGAGAAGTTAATCACTGCAGACAACTAGATCTTTATCAGCCCAGAGATAGCACCAGAGGAATTGCATAACAAACTTGACTAACTGGCTCTTACTTGCTATTAGTTTTCCTATAGATTTGCCTTTCCATAATTTGCTCCTCCTAGAAGCTCAAAGTTCTTTTCCTTTGTCTTGTCAGTTCTCTACAAAATTATTATTCTTTGCTAAGATACTATTAAGTTGAAGTTTTTTTTTTTTAATTTTTTTTTTCAATGTTTTTATTTGTTTTTGGGACAGACAGAGACAGAGCATGAACGGGGGAGGGGCAGAGAGAGAGGGAGACACAGAATCGTAAACAGGCTCCAGGCTCCGAGCCATCAGCCCAGAGCCTGATGCAGGGCTGGAACTCATGGACGGCGAGATCATGACCTGGCTGAAGTCGGACACTCAACCGACTGCGCCACCCAGGCGCCCCTTAAGTTGAAGTTTTAATCACCCCTTTGAGTTACTCATCTCTTAATACTTTTTTGTGTATGTGAGATGCACATGTTAATACCCTAAGGCTTGTTTTCCTCTTGTTAATCTGTCTCATGTCAGTCTAATCTGCAGAATTCCAGCTGATGAGCCTAAGCTGGGTAAGGGAAAAAAGAATTTTTTCCCTCTCTTATATAAGCATGTTGTTTAGGTTCTATTTCATATGAAAGGAAGTACATGTGATAAAAGTAACACTTTTTCTCTAAGAGTCTTGAAAAAGAAGCTAAATGTCTACGTAAATATTTTAAGAAGTCTACATTCAGCTATCTTACCCTGGGTCTCAGGTAGTTGGCATCTCTGATGCATTAATTCAAACTGTAATGTTAGCGATTTGTATGCTATATGTCCTGTCATGTTTGCATTTTAAAGTTTGTGTGTGTATATGTATGTACACATGTAAGTAATCTCTATACCCAACATGGTGCTTGAACTCACGACCCCAAAATCAAGAGTTGCAAACTCCTCTTACTGCGCCAGTCAGGTAGGTGACCCTCATATTTGCATTTTAAAAGAGACCCGAAGAAGAGGAAACTTCCTAATTTTAAATTCTGTTTTAGGCTTTAAGTCTCTTCCATGGTGGTGTTCCTGGTATTTTGGAACCTGGGGCACAGGAAACATGCTTAGGAGATTTCAGGGGACCACTGCAGTCACTATATTAGGTACCTACCTGCCTATTTGCTTATGTGGAAAGGGATTCATGAAGATGAAAACTCACATAGTGGAAAAGGAGCAAATTCTCCATGTTGCTTGAAGCAAACAGAGATAGTCTGATATATGGAGGCTATTGTATTGGAACAAAAGAGCCAGATAGCTTTGAGACCAAGAGAATTGTGAATACGCCAAGCAGGCTTTGAGGGGGCCTTCAGTGGTGGGTCATGTTATTTTTCATTAGCTAAGAATAAAGTGATTTTGGTTACAGTATTTTTAAGGCCAGAATTTTAATTAGTCATACCGTTAGTTCCTATTTTCTTTTGAGAACTTAATAATTAATTGTGCAACTGAATCTCCCGAAAACTGCATTAGCAGAATGTTTTTGTATTTTGCCGTAATTCAGGCAGTGCAGAGGGGCACCTTTCTTTTCTTCCCTTTCCCTCCTAACACACACGTCTGTAGACTTTAGAATTCATATGACTCATTACCTCATTTCCTGCCCAGGCCTTTCTTGCCCACTGCCTCGTTAAGTTTTCATAACTTTTTTTTGATGCCTGGGAGCCACTGTATATTTTCAGGGCTGTTTTTACCTCAGGATTTGAGACAGTACCTAGAGTCCAATTGTTTTAGTATTGCTCTGATTAACACCTTCCTCACAGGGCTTTTAATTCTGAAAAAGCTGTGGCAGTTTGGGAAATCAGGGTCCTGATGTTAACTAGCCATAGGAGAGACGAAATGATGTGCCCAGGCAGCATTATCTCCAGAAAATACCAAAGCTGCAAGAAACAAACATGTAAATTCAGTTGAAGGGGTTCAATGAGTTAATGAGGGGTTAAATGGGCAAAGATTTAAACTGGAGGGAGGGTTTGTTTGTCAGGGGAAAGGACAACCCCATTTTTCAGGTTGGCAATTAAGGAGTTAAGCTTTTAGGAGTGCAAAGAACAACAGTTAAAACCATTGAGAGCCCCTACCAGCAGTTTTGACCTTTATCTCCAGGGTCCAAATCCAGACAAGGGTCTTAATTAGCTGCAGAGAAATCTAGAGCTTTGGCAACATACCAGCACACATTATAAAAAAACAAAAAAATAAAACCAACCAGTAAATAAAAGAGCCATTTTTTTTTTTTTAAATCGGAGAAGTTAACCAGAACAACATTTATATAACCTTTTGGCGTTCCTGTTTTCCAATTTCTCACTCTATTTTTTTATTTTATTTTTTTCTGGTCTGATTCTTTTCCATGACCTTCATTTTATTCCCTCTTGTTTTTCTTATCTGTTTATAGTCCCTTGAGCCCTTTAGATGCTTTTTTTTTTTGCATTTTCTACGTTTATTATTTTTTTATTATAAAAGGAACACATGCCTATTGTATAAACAATTTCCAATAATGCAAAATGCATAAAGTTATAGAGAGCCTCCCATGTGTTCAAGATTTTTTCTATGCATTTTATATAGATGTGTGTGTTTATGTGTGAGTTCAATCACATACACACTGGAAAAAATTTTTTTTAACAAAGAAAGGATTATATGTACAATTCTGCAACTTGCATTTTCTATTTATTCATATATATTGTTATATCCCTACATTGGATTTATGTAGGTCGTATGCTTTTCTATATAGATTTACAAAATTCCAGCATGGCTTTTAAATCCCTGATCAGAATATTTTAAGCTTTATGTCCAATCAGATGCATGTAGGTGCTTTGATTTATAAAATATGATTTTATTTATAAGTATAGCTTGCATATTATATTAGCTTATTTCTTTGTCACTATTTTGGATATATAATCGATGTTTCTTTCTGATCTTACCATTATTACAAATTTAACCTTTTGTTCATTCAAATAATTGTGTTTATTCTCCCATCTTTAAGTCTTTTTTGTGGTTAGCTTTGTTTTTTATCTTTCTCATTCCATTTGTCCCCCCTCTACTGGTTTGAAAGTTGTATATACCATCTCCATTCTTACAATGTTGATGGTGAAAATGTTATTATGCATGTATAACTTAACATAGTCTGCATTTATTTTCTTTGCTGTCTTGTCAGACACTCAAAACCCAAGATGACTAAGTCTCGTTATCCCCTTCTGACTTACATACTACTACTGTTTGGTACTTTTGACTCCATCTTGACTGTGTTTTAACCCACAAATTAGACACATTATTGTTTTATACAGTCAAAGATTATCTTCCCCTCACTATTCTCTCTTGCCTTCTTGAATCCCAGACTCTACTCTGGTATAATTTTCATTCTTCCTGAAATATATATTGTAGAATTGCATTTTGTGAGGATCAGTTGGTAGGAAATGCCTTAGTTATGTTTTTCTTTTGGAAAATTTGTTTTTATTCTTGATAGTCTTTAAACTTCTGGATGGAGAGCTATTTGCTCTCAATTTGTTGAAATACTCCATTGTCTTCTGACTGTCAACGTGGCCTGCCGTGAATTTAATTATAGGTAAACTATCTTTTCTCTCTGGTTACTTTTACGATCTTTGTTTTTGGTATTCTTCTCTATGATGTGATTAGTGAATTTTTAAAAGTGTTTATTTTATTAAATTTTTTTTACTGGTTATTTATTTTTGAGAGAGAGAGAGAGAGACAGGCAGAGAGAGAGAGAGAGAGAGAGAGCACAACTGTGGGAAGGGCAGAGAGAGAGGGAGACAGAATCCAAAGCAGGCTCCAGGCTCTGAACTGTCAGCACAGAGCCTGATGTGGGGCTCGAACTCACGAACCATGAGATCATGACCTGAGCCGAAGTCAGATGCTTCACCAACTGAGCCACCCATGTGCCCCAAAAGTTTTTATTTTAATACCAGTGAGTTAACATACCGTGTTATATTCATTCCTGGTGTATGATATAGTGATTCAACAATTCCATATATCACCCAGTGCTCATCCTGACAAGTGTACTCTTTAATCCCCATCACCTATTTAACCCATTCCCCCACCTACCTTCTCTCTGGTAAACATAGTTAACAGTATGCTCTAAAGAGTCTGTTTCTTGGTTTGTCTCTCACTCTCCCTTATTTTCTCTTTGTTTTGTTTCTTAAATTCCACATATGAGTAAAATCATATGGCATTTGTCTTTCTCTGACCGACTTATTTTGCTTAGCATTATACTCTCCAGCTCCATCCATGATGTTGCAAATGGCAAGATTTCGTTCATTTTTATGGCTGAATAATATTCCATTGTATATATAGATACCACTCCTTCTTTATCCATTCATCTATAAATGGACCTTTGGGCTGTTTCTGTATCTTGGTTATTGTAAACAATGATTCCATAAACATAGGGGTGCATGTATCCCTTTGAATTACCTTTCTTGTATCCTTTGGGTAAATACCCAGTGGTGCAATTGCTGGATGGTAGGGTAGTTCTATTTTTAACTTTCTAAGCAACCTCCATACTGTTTTCCATAGTGGTTGTACCAGTCTGCATTCCCACCAACAGTGCAAGAGGGTTTGTTTTCCTCTACATCCTTGCCAACACCTGTTGTTTCTCATGTTGTTGATTTTAGCCATTCTGACAGTTGTGAGGTGGGATGGCTCATGATAGTTTTGATTTGCATTTCCCTGATCATAAGTGATGGTGAGAATCTTTTCATGTGACTTTTGGCCATCTGGACATCTTTGGAGAAATGTCTATTCATGTCTTCTGCCCATTCTTTAATTGGACTATTTGTTTTTTTGGGTGTTGGTTTGAGTTTTATAAGTTCTTTATATATTTTGGGTACCAGCTCTTTATTGGATATGTCATTTGCAAATATCTTTTCCCATCCTGTTGGTTCCTTTTTAGTTTTATTGATTACTCCCTTTGCTGTGCAGAAGCTTTTTATTTTGATGCAGTCCTAAAGAGTTTATCTTTGCTTTTATTTCTGTTGCCTCAGGGGACATATGTAGAAAAAAGTTGCTATGGACAATGTCAGAGAAGTTACTGCCTGTGTTCTCTTCTAGAATTTTTATGGTTTCGTGTCTCACACTTTGGTCCTTAAGCCATTTTGAATTTAGTTCTGTGTTTGGTGTAAGAAAGTGGTCCAGTTTCATTCTTTTTCATGTTGCTATCCAGTCTTCTACACCATTTATTGAAGAGACTGTTTTTTTTCCCTATTGGGTAGTCTTTCCTGCTTTGTTGAAGATTAATTGACCATATAATTGTGGGTTTATTTCTGGGCTTTCTATTCTGTTCCATTCATCTATGTGTCTATTTTTGTGCCAGTACCACACTGTTTTGATTATTACAGCTTTGTAATATAATTTGAAGCCCAGAATTGTGATACCTCCAGGTTTGCTTTGCTTTTTCAAGATTATTTTGGCTATTCAGAACCTTTTGTGGGTCCATATAAAATTTAGGATTGTTTGTGCTAGCTCTGTGAAAAATGCTGGTGGTATTTTGATAGGGATTGCCTTAAATGTGTAGATTACTTTGGGTCGTAAGGGGCATTGCCACCGTATTTGTTCTTCCAATCCATAAGCATGGAATGCCTTTCCATTTCATTGTGTCTTCTTTAGTTTCTTTCATCAGTGTTTTATAGTTTTCAGAATATAGGTCTTCTACCTCTTTGGGTAGGTTTCTTCCTAGGTATCTTATTATTTTTGGTGCAGTTGTAAATGGGATTGTTATCTTAATCTCTCTTTCTGCTTCTTCATTATTGGTGGATAGAAATGGTAATTAGTGAATTTTATTTGTATTTCTTTTTCTTGAGATTCACTGGGTTTCTCAAATCTGAAGGGCAGTAGATATTTCCCAGTTCTGGATACTTCTTCTTCCTCATTGTCTCTAATTTCTTTCTCTGAAACTCTGATTGGATTTTAGACCTTATTCTATCCTCTGTTTCCTCTGACACCTCTCATATTTTCCTTCTTGTTGCTTCTCTGTGCCACATTCTTGGAAATTTATTCATCTTGCTCCTCAAGTTTCCATGTTTTCTTCATTGCTTTTATCCATCTATTGACTCCTCCCACCCCTTAATTTCAATTTTACATTGTAGAAGCTCTATTTAGTTTTTTCTGAGCCTATTGGGGATCTTTGATACTATTTTAATCCTCATCATAATTTTGAAAATATTGCAAATCTTTCTCAAAACATGTAAACTTATTTAGTTTCTAGTCACTGTATTACTATATCAAAATCTTCAGGTGGCTCCAGTATCTATGCTTTGCCATTTCTGCTGATTCCTGTGTATGTTAGTTGTTTTTCTCTTTTGTCTAGTGATGGTAAACTCATGTTATTTGCAATTTTATTTGTTCTTTAATGTCTAACCTGTGTTTTGCCAGAGTGGATTTGTGAATTCCTCAACCAAGGCTGCTTTGTAGTAAATTTTTGGCTTGAGTTTTCTTGAGCTCCAGCAGTAATGAACTCTGGTCCCAAACATGCATGAAAATGGGCTTATGGTTAGTAATTACTGGGGGAGAATCTTCTTTGTTATACTCTAACCAGAGACAAGGCTGAGACATGCAAGTATCCCAAATGTCTCTCTCTCAGAAATCTTTTTAAAAAATATACCTACCAGGGGCATTTGAGTAGCTCAGTCAGTTATACATCTGACTCTTCATTTCAGCTCAGGTTGTGATCTCACAGCCTCGAGATCAAGCCCCAGGTCGGGCTCTGCACTGAGTTTGGAGCAGGCTTGGGAGTCTCTCTCTCTCCCTCTCCCTCTGCCCCTCCCCTGCTTTCTCTCTCTCTTTCTCAAAAAAAAAAAAAAAAAAAAAAAGAAGATAAATAAAATAAATAAAAAAACATACCCACTGAGAGTGTCACTTTTAGGGAGTCTCAACTTTAAGATACGTCCCCTGCTTTGTTTGGCTCTGGGTTTTGTTTCCTTTCTTGCCACCTGTACGTGGGTAAGACTCCAGGAATGTGCATCTATGGTGGCCAAATGGTGGTCTCAAACTTGGTTATCTTCTGAGTCTGACATTTCTCATTATCTTGGGCTTTAAGGACTTTCCCTTCTTCCTCACCAGCATAGCCATACATTTAAAAATGTTCTTTGGAGGCACCTGGGTGGTTCAGTTGGTTGAGCATCTGACTTCAACTCAGGTTTGTGGGTTTGAGCCCCACATCAGGTTCTGTGCTGACAGGTCAGAGCCTGAAGCCTGCTTTGGCTTTTGTGTCTCCCTCTCTCTCTGTCCCTCCCCTGCTCATGCTCTGTCTCTCGCTCTCTCTCTGTCAAAAATAAATATAAAAACATTTTTTAATATTTTTTTACCACATAAAAATTAAAAACTTCTGTGCATCAAAGGACACTATCAACAAAGTGAAAAAGCAACCCACAGAATGAGAGCAATATTTACAGACCACATATATCATAATTGATAAAGAATATCTAATATATATTATAAATATATATGTTTGTATATACACACATATACGATATATGTATATATAACATACATAAGAATTCTTACAATTCAACAAGAAAACAAACAACCTGACTAAAAATGGGCACAGAACTTGAATATACTCTAATGAAGATATAAAAATGGCCAGAAAGCATATGAAAAGATGCTCAACATTACTAATCATCAGGGAAATGCAAATCAAAACTATGATGAGATACCACCTCACATCCATTAGTATGACCATTATTAAAAAACAACAACTAGCAAAAAAGAGGTTGCGGAGAAATCAGAAGTTGGTGCACCACTGGCAATGATGTAAAACGGGGCAGCTGATATGGAAAAATGTACACAAATTCCTCAAAAAATTACAAAAATAATTACCATGTTATCTAAGTGCTATAAGATTCCACTGTCAGGTATGTGCTCAAAAGAATTAAAAGCAGGGACTTCAATAGATATTTGCACACCCATGTTTATCGTGACATACTCACAATAGCCAAAAGATAGAACAGCCCCAGTGTTTACCTATAGTGAATGGATTAACAAAATGTGGGGCATACATACAATGGAATATTATTGAACCTTACAAAGGAAGGAAATTTTGACATGTGTTACAACATGGAAGAACCTTGAAGACATTATCCTGACTAAAATAAGTCACTAAAAGGACAATTATTGTAGAATTCCACTTATGTGAGGTACCTAGAGTAGTTAAATTCCTAGAGACAGAAAGTAGGATGGTGGTTACTAGGGGCTGGGGGGAGAATGGGATGGAGAGTTTAACGGGTATAAAATATTCTCCTGGGATGAAGAAACAGTTCTGGAGGTGGATGGTGGTGATGGTCACACAACAATGCGAAAGTACTTAATTCCACTGCACTGCGCACTTGAAAATGGATAAAATGGTGTTATGTGTTGTATTTTACTACAGTTAAAAAATGCTTCTATAATTTATTTGGTATTTTCAGGATTGCATTCTGAAATATCTAGTCTTCTGTAATGCAGGAATCAGAAATCCCCTTACTGACTTCTCCTTTGTGTTGTTCATGGTGTCTCCTGGGCACTCAAGTTGAGCTCCATATGGATGCCCAGTCAGATTCCGACACTATGAAAACCAATCTGATTACCTAAGAATTCAGTTCTGCCTCACTGAGTGGTCTATATTGTTCCTTTTGTTCTTTGAGTCTCCCAGATATTATTTTACATCACATTATTTACACATTTCCTGATGGCGTGTGATAGTACCAATTCTATAATTCTTCCTTTGAGGAATAGATCCATATTTCACATGTGTAAAGCATGGATAAATTCATGTGTCAAGATAACTTGACTTGAATTCCTATCACCTGTTGAGTGTGTGTGGTGTGCAGGTCCTTCCTTCCTTCCTTCCTTCCTTCCTTCCTTCCTTCCTTCCTGTACTGTTGTATATGAAGCATAAGCTAGGCATTGAGGATATAGAAGTAAGAAAGACAAATTTCCTGCCTAGATTCTAATAGGGAAACAGACAGTATCCATATCAGCAAACAAATAAACAAGGTAGTTTCAGGTTATAAATCCACATGAGAGGGTATGTGGATATGAGAGGGTAATGGGTCAGAGTGTGACAGCAGGAGGGGGACTCCATTGGCCAGAGTGGTAAGGAAAGGAGTCTCTGGGGATATCTGAGCTGAGACCTGGTGTTAATGATGAGGCGACTGTGCTAATATCTGGGGGAAACCTAAAATCCAAGTTGGCAAGGAACTTTAGCCTGGCGAATATTATCCTTAATTAATACAACTTCTTTAAAAAAAATGTATTGATGGAATAAAAACAGCCAGAGCATCCATTTAAATCAGCAGCAACCAATTTTCAACGCTACAATTGGTTAACATTTTCTTCCCCCTTTCTGGTCACTTTAGGCAGTTGGGGAATACTTCTTCCACTACTTGCTCTAGCATGCAAGTATTTAATAGGTAAACTGTGAAGACTGTAATGGTTTTGCTTATGATTTCATAGTGATGACTAAAAATAAGCTTATTTTTGTGTAGAGATAGACCATTATACTCTCCTTGAATATTTTAGGTGTCTTGAATAGTTGGAAAACTGGAACCTAATAGTTTGGGTACATCACTCAAATTTACCATATGACTGCAAAATAGCACCTTCCTTTTACACTTCATGGACAAAAGCCACAGGGATAATCACAGAGCTAGCATATAGAAATATCAGTCAATTTGCCAGTTCTGCTTTTATTTCATTGGGAACGAATAATAAACCCTGAATATGTTCACATTCTGTGTTTCTGATTTATAAACTACCCAATTAGTGTCCCATTTAATCTGCTCACCTGTTGTCACTTTGTTCTGAATTTCATGGCTCTGTTGTTTTAAACTCTCTCTTGCATACATTTTCAGAGTGAGCCTGATTATGGCAACCCCTTGATTCTGGAGAACTTGGAACACTGCCACAATGTCTGAATTGCCTGAATAAAGAAAAGTAGGTCCTGTAATTATTTTATTTTCTCTCTAGCATGTGATTTGTTATTGATGATACATGCAAAGGGTGCTCTCCTCCTTAGGGTGGCTGATCCCTCTACTATGATGTTAATGTCACGGTCACTATGCTCAGTGCTATAGTTGGTTAGGCAACTCTAGCATAGGGAAATGAGCATGTACTTTTTAACGTGTCTGAAATAGCTACACACAGACAGATGTTCCCACATGCTTGCTGATGTCATGACTGGGGCTCATATAAAGCCCGGGAAATTAAAAGAAAGGCGAAAATGCTAGCTAAGGCTCTAGAAGGAGAGATCACAGAGGCAGGCAACAGAAAATTTGGCAAAAGAAAGCTTACCAATATATCAACTTTTAGGTCTGACCTCCCCTCCCCCCAGCCACCTCCAAATAGGGATGCATCAAAGACTCAAGCTGTTAAATGAAAGAAATTTCAATAGTAAGATAGCTAATTTTTTTTCATGTGCTCCTTTACAAAGTAAAAGAAATGTACAGACAAACAAAACAACTCCCAATAAAATAAGGTGGTCTTTCCCTCCACTCCATCAAAAAATGCATATCACAGTATTTACTTGGTAGACCAATTATTTTAAAAACTGGGTTTCAAGGAAAAAGTCACTCTCTGGCAGAGACCTTACATGACAAGTTCCGTTCCACAGTGGATTAAAATGGTTGAGAGGAGATGCTAACATAACTTCAACTATAGCAGTGTGAACACAGCACTGTAATAATTCATTTAGAATGATGACACTTGAGACCTAATTTAAAAGTCCTAGATGAATACCGGTCTCACATTCAACCCCGAGGGCTGCTGCACACATACCTAAGAAAGTCTAAGAACCATGGTGAGTCTAATTGAATTGGACTTAAACGGACCATTGAGATGGCCTCACTGAGCTCTGGGGAATTCATATTGTCTATACTGTATCAGAATCACAGCTTGAACTGAATAACTGGTTACACTCAATCATGTTACTGTAACTCATGCTTGAGGTAAAGGGGAAACCTTTTGCTATCAGCAAGACTGGATGGAAAACAATTTCAAATCACTTTAAACCCAGTTGGCAACTACTTTGCCAATTATGGAATCCAGTGGGAAAGGTGTGTGCTAGGGCTCAGGACTAAATGATTTATGTCAGGCATCGGGGCCTCCCGAGGAATGCAGGCGAGTGTGCGGAGGAGGGGCATGTGGCTAATTATTTCTCCTAAGAATACTTTAGCGAGGTAATTTGTGCTTGCAGATGAGTCACACTGCAGGCTGGATAAAAGGCGAGGTAAGCACACACACTCCTAAGATCCCATTTAGGCATGGATAAAGAGAGAACTGAAGGATTCAATCCGCTTTCTCATCTCTTCACTCGGAAACATTTGGAGATATAAAATATAAAGAGCAAGCCTAGTTTCCCGTTCTAACGGGCAAGTTGGGATCAAAGTCTGTAATCTGTACCTCAGATATTGCACTGGCTGTTTTGTAACACAGAGTTACTGGCACAGATGATGCACTATAACTCATCAGATGAACAAGTGTGAATCTGGAGCCCTTGATAATGACCCTCTTTTTTTTTTTTTTTTTTTTAAGTCCTAATTTATTTTTGATGACTTTGGTTGCAGAGATGAGAATTCCTATACTACCCAATGCCTTCTAAACAAGAATGTCACTGTTCTCTGGGATTCATGTATGAAACTGTCTAGCTGAGAAATGATCCTGAAAGTTATCCCAAGGGTGATTGGGTTCCCCTGGCCCACCTCAAGCAAAAATAAAAGTGATGACAGAATTCCACTTTAGTAACGAACAGTGGAGGCACACAGGCTTATTGAAAGGTCTTTTCGGATCCTTTCATTATCTGAAGGATTTTAAAGGTGTTTTTAGTAATCTGGAAGAGATTATTAATGCTATAATTATATTACATCCGGCACTGGGCTTTTGTTAAAAACCTTGTGTGAGGGTGTTAGTACAAGGCTGGCACTCTCTTGGTTCCTCTGCTTTCCTCTCCTTTAGCAGCTGCCTAGCACCATTATAGCTAATATAGTGGATTAAACTTTCGGGCTAGCTGGCGGCTCTGAGTATCTCTCTAATGGTTTCCATTGTACGCATTTCTAGAAAACACTTCTGACCAATGAACCCCTAACTGCAAATGACATGGGCAAGCTTCATTGAAGATGACACCACTGGAGGGAACCTTGCACTCATTTGGGATGTTTCCTCACTGGGGAAAGAAGGCTATTTCAACAGTTACACCAAAAGGATATTGTCATGTAGCATTAACTTTTCTAAGGCGCTGAACAAAGCAGTGGGGGTAGTGTGTGCTCTTACACGCTAGCTATGTGCTCAGCTGTGTGATGTCCAAATAAGAATCCCAGCATGTTCATAAGAGATTGAGAAATAGCAGTCTTCCTAGTTCACACTCATACGGAATGGAGAAGGTAGATGTCAGACAATTTAAATTAAGTTGATCCATGGTGGGAATCAATCTTCTGTATGTGCCTGGATTGTGACAAATGGGAGCTAAGTAAGGTCAGGAATGGGGGAAGGTGGCAGGAGAAGGACCCTGGGAGTGGTCATTGGGGGACCTGGATTCGAATTCTTGGCTGCAACCAAAGATGGTGACTTTGGGTGAGTTTCTTCACGTTCCTCTGTAACATGAGGAAGGTAGACCAGATGGTTCAATGTAACTTAACAATTTTTAGTTTAGTGTTCAGTTTGTGCCAAGATGTGTGCTAAGAAATGGGGAGACTATGGGAATAAATCAGATATCGTTCATGTCCTTTTGGATTGTATAGGATACCAAGTTAGACTAACATTAAAAAAATAATTTTAGGGTGATGAATTTTAGGTGGGAAGTGTATGGTGCTATACAAGTTTGAGGAGTCAAGGAAGGCCTTGAGGAAAGGTGTTTAGTTTGAGATGGAAGATAAGGGAGTTTAAGTTGAGACTGAAGGATGAAGAGGAGTTAGCCTAAAGAGTTGGGGGTGAGATGGAATCAAGGGGGTGGGGCAGCGCAGTCAAACAGCATTTGTGAAGGTTCTACAGCAGCCAAAGGTGTTGTGACTCAATTTTGCAACATGGAGGAAAATGTAGGCCACATGGAGGGTTGCACATGGTGTAGTTAGCATTTTGATCTCATCTCAAGGGCAATGGTAAGCCATTGAAGGGTATTCCGTTGCAGACTGGAGTTGATGTCTGAGATTTCTTCCAGAAACGAAGAATTGAGTATGAAGAACGAAGAATTATGAAGTGTCAGGACAGACACTGGAGTGTCAATCTCCAGTTTTTGAGTGTTTTATCCCAAGGAAGGATATAGGCCCTGCTTCAAATGTTCGAGAAATAAAAGAAAAATGGGAAAAATGAACTTTCAAGGTTCACTGTTTACAAAGAGTTGGTATCACCCGTTTCCTTTCAAGCAAATAAACAAAGTTGATTTGAAATGAAGGCAAATATTGTTCATGGGCCTAAAGGTCCTTTCAAGTTCTCAGTTCTTTGTGGTTACTGTGCTAGTATTTTCCTAATAGAATAGAGCACAAGAATTAAGTGCAGAAGAGTTGTGCATTCAGAGACTACATAGTCGTTGCTGTAATGAAGAGATACAGTTTCTTTAATTTTTTTAATGTTTATATATTTATGCAGGCTGGATTTGGTGCCTTTACACCAAAAATGTATTTATTTATTTATGTATTTATTTATTGATTGATTGATTGATTGATGTATTTACTTATTTATTTATTTCGCAAATGGGGGAGGGGCAGAGAAAGGCGGAGAGAGAATCCCATGCAGGATCTGCGCTATCAGAGTGGACCCTGACACAGGGTTTGATCTCAATAATCATGAGATTGTCACCTGAGCCTAGATCAAGAGTTGGATGCTTAACAGACTGAGCCACCCAGGTGCCTCAAGATGTGATTTCTTGAAAATATGTAATAAAGACTAGGTGTTTAATTTTTTGGCAGAATCAGTATGATGCCTTTTTTTAATGATAAATTATTTAAAGTATATATATATATATATATATATATATATATATATACACACACACACATACATATTTCTTCCTCTCACTCTCTCTCTCTCTTTCTGTCCCTCCCACCATCTCTCTCTCTCTCTCTCTCTCTCTGCCCCTCCCCACCATCTCTCTATAAATAAATAAACTTAAAAAAAACTTAAACAATATTTTTTAACTTAGAAAAAGACATCCAGAGAATAATCCAGGGTTCAAGAAGCAATTCTGTGATATGCCAACACCGGGTCAACAGTCAAATCCGATAGTGTTTCCCCTAAAAGTTTCCACTGTATTGACATTACCTGAGAGGGATGAATATTTTGTGTTATGTGTTTAAAACAAGACAACGGGCCCCAAATGGAGTCACTTATGCTTAGCCCCAACTCACCAAACCAAGACTTAATTATAGTGTTGGCTCTTCCAGAAATGGGATCTGAATGCAGTCAGTCTGGACCCACCTGATCAGCACTAGTGAGGTCATCTGCTTGATAGACTCCCACTATCCCCTAAAGGAAAGTAACTTTGAAATAATCAACCTGTTTTTCTGTCTAGTATAATGTCTTTGATCCCACTCCTTCGGCCTCTAAAAGTCTTTCATTATGTGCAGCTCTGTGGTGCTCCTTTCTGTCTGCTAGGCTGGATGCTACCCAATTCATGAATCATTGAATAAAAGCCAATAAGATCTTTAAAATTTATTCAGTTGAATTTTGTTTCTTCACATATGTAATAGAAATCCTGACTTTAAGCTATGATAAGTTCAGTTCTGTTAGATCAGATAAGCATTGGACAAATATTCACTCTGGATTCTACATCTAATTATTTTCTCTGGATTAAGGAATGAGACTTCCTCTCATTCCAGGCAGAAAAGGGCCATTTGAGGGGGTGCAAAACCTGGTATTTCTCTCATAGGGTATGTATATATATACCTAAACCACAAGGTACTAGGGGTCTGTTCCAGTTACCTTGTGGTTTAGGTATATATATATATATATGATATATATATATATGATATATATATCATATATATATATCCATCCCCTATGGGAGAAATACCAGGCTTTGCACACTCTCGAATGGACCTTTTCTGCCTAGAATATATATATTCTGTTTAAAGTTTGCTGAGGAATTAAATTGGTCATTGTAATTCACGAATTCATTAGCAAAAGTTGGTTTGTCAGATAAGTCAGATGGGACATTATAAAGTAGAGAGTGGGGCTTGAGGAAGTAAGACAGCGAATAGGAAGGTAGCTGAGTCAGAGTCAGCTCACTGAGCAGCCTGCATTGGGTACCCTAGGGACTAGTGAGGAGACAGTGACCACACTGAGAGCCCAGAGGGCCATAAAAGCCCGGGGGAGTTGGCCATGTCCCCTGGGCTTCCCAGGAGAGGGCTGCCTGTCTACGTCATGAAGGCCAAGTAGAAGACTGGCTTGCCTGGGCCATGGAAGTGGGGTGAGGGCCTGGGGATGGGGGCACCTGGGGTGGGGCAAAGGTCAAAAGTGCCCCACTCAAAAACACGCCCCCCCCCCCCCCCCCCCGGAAACAAGCCACAGTCTCCTCTCCCCAGCTGTGTGATCTCAGCCATCTCACGTCACTTCTTGGGCTCCGTTGTGCCCACTGGTATAAAGAAAGTCTTGGCTAGGGCTTCTCCTGGACCCTTCCCATCTTGGCTTCCAGGATTGGAAGTGGGTGCAGTGAGGTGTGTTTGTCTCTGTACTCACACTGTCTCTGAATCTGGTGCTCTGGGAACTTTCCTGGCAGGAGTTTGAAAATCTTGCTTGTTGAAACCCAGTTTCACAATTTCCTTGCTTCACTTTGCAAAGAGCCAGGGCATTTTATTTGCTACCCACTGCTTAATTGTGGTAACTCTCAGCACAATTAAGGTCTTATTCAGGAAGAAAAGGCTTTGATCACTTTTAACAACTCTTGGAAATCCCTCTAAATGCCTCTGCTAATTCTCACCTCTTTTAATAGTGTGGATATGTTCAGTCACCCCTGTCCCACCCTCTCACAGACCCTGCCTATGGTTCCCCAGGCAGAGATGTTCGCTGGCTTAATTATCTTGGAAGCTATTGTTAAAATAATATCTGTGATATCAATAGCATCGAGTGTCCAAGTGCAGCTTGTGGGGAGTGAACAGTGCAATGAGCACATAATTTGGAGCCTCATTCCCAGCCCGGAGCAGATGGACTTCCTTCCACCTCATGTGGTGGGGACAGTGGAGTGAGAGCCCAGCTCTGTTTCTCAGTCTGGGGGGTGCCCGTGAAAATGATGGGGGTGGGGGCTGGAATGGGAAAAAGAGGAGGCTTGTTCTAGATCTTGTGGTTCTTTGAGGGGCTCACTTGATCTCAAGCCTGGGGAGATCCTCATAAGGGTCAATGAGGGCCCTGAATGCTCAGGCACCCCCACTCCTCTGTATATGCCTCCCATGCCTCCCTTTTCTATTCCCCAAGAAATGAGGTTCTGGTTAAGTAGGGTGTTTTAAAATACAGTGCATGAATAGGAAATGTGAGGCATAGTTAGGTCAATAGACCAGAGACAGCTGCTACTGAAGAGATAGCTTGTTACTCAGTTTCTAAGGAGGGGGATTACTTTGTGCTTTGGAGGCCACACAGGGAAGACTAGGGTCGGTCAGGAGGCAGACAGAGAGAGGGGACCTGTGGGGAGGAGCCTTTGCTGTGGTTTCCACAGGAAGGAACAGGCAAGGAAGGATGAGCAGGTATAGGACTGGCTAGTTGGAATCATTTCAGCCAGCTCTGGGGCTCAGGGGCTATCCCTTTCACCTGACCCTGGAGTGATTAGGGCAGGTAGATAGTGGCCTGGAGTGTGAGAGTCACTAAAGGATGTGGCTGAGGTGTGGGCTGTGGATTGGTTGGTTTGCATTTGAAAAGCACATGTGGGGCCCTGGGTGGCTCAGTTGGTTAAACGTCCAAAATCTGTCTCCACGCTGGGCATAGAGCCTGCTTGGGATTCTCTCTCTTCCTCTCTTTCTGCCCCTCCACTGCTCCTGTTCTCTATCTCTCTCAGTAAATAAATAAACTTAAAAAAAAAAGAGCACACTCATGGATGAGTTGTTTACTATCTTTAGGAATCGTCTAACCCAGGGAGGGGTCGTCCCTCCAGGGTCAGCAAGGCCGCGGGTGTCAAAGCGTCAGAATAAGGAAAATAAAAGACTTGGTCAATGCATGAGGACATCATGGCCTGACACAAGGCACCAGGCCAGGGTCTCAGGAGACATCGATTCTTCCTTTCCTTGATTCTACTTCCAGTACACATGTTGAAGTGGACCCGACTCATTGCTCTGTACTTCATCTTGCTTAAAACCATCCAGTGAGATCCTATTACACTGAGAATGAAACCCAAACTCATTTCTCTGGCCGGTCAGGACATGCTTGCTCTGCTCCCTCCCCCCAGCCTCTGCCACCTCCCGCTCCAGCTTTACACCCTGCAACACCTCAGCCTTCTCTTCTCTTTCGTGGTGGCTCCTCATCCTTCAGTTGTCAGCCTAAGCTGCACTTCCTCACAGAGACTGATCACTTCATCTAAATGATATCTAAACACCCCTCTAAACATATCTCTCAGAAACCTGCTGGTCACTGGCTGTCATGGTAACTGGCTGTTGACATTTGTTTATTTTCTGGATAACCAATAGACCCAGAACAGAGGTCCAAAGCATAATTCTGGGGTCAGAGTGTTAAGATTGAAGTCTGACTACACTGCTTATCAGCTCTGTGACTAGTTTCAGTGAGCCTCAGCGTTTCCATCAGTAAAATGGGCATAGTAAGAGTACTCATAGGGTACCCACAAGAGGAGTATCCACAAGGAAGTACTCATACTTGTGAGGATGACAAGAGATGATCCATGTAAAGTGGGCAACATACAATGCATTATAAAGATAGCTGTTGTCAGCTGACATCCAAGATCTATGAAGAAAGGGAACATTCTGTGCTGCTCACAGTTGCCTCCCCAGTCCTTCAAATGGCCTGGCTCATGCAGGTCTCTAATAAATATTTACCGAATGATGATGAGGGTCCCTGTTTGGCGGTGTTTAGCTCATGTATAGTCACTGCCCCATTATCCCAGCAGGATAAGATATCCCCTACAGGCAAGAAAGTATTGAAAAGGCCATCTACTCAACAGCTGGCATGTTGAGGCTGAGTCCCCTATCCAGGGGCCCTACCTTCCTTCCTTTCTTCCTTCCTCCCTTTCTTTTCTCTTTCTTTCTTTCTCTTTCTTTCTTTCTTTCTTTCTTTCTTTCTTTCTTTCTTTCTTTCTTTCTTCTTTCTCTTTCTTTCTTTCTTTCTTTCTTTCTTTCTTTCTTTCTTTCTTTCTTCTTTCTAACAGCTTTTTGTTACATACTATAAAATTCACCCATTTAAAATGTACAAGTCAATGTTTTTTAGTATATTCATGGAATTGTGCAATGATCACTGCAATCTAAGTTTAGAATGTTTTCATCACCCCCAAAAGAAACCACACACTCATTAGCAGTCTTGTCCCATTTCCTGTCCCCCAAGCCCCTCCTCCAGCCTCCAGCAACCATTAATCTATCTTCTTTGTCTCTAGGTATATCTATTCTGGACATTTCATATAATTTTTAAAAATGTTTATTTTTGAGAGAGAGAGAAACACAGAGCGTGAGCAGAGGAGGGGCAGAGTGAGAGGAAGACACAGAATCTGAAGCAAGCTCCAGGCTCTGAGCTGTCAGTGCAGAGCCTGATGTGGGGCCCAAACTCACAAACCGTGAGATCATGACCTGAGCTGAAGTCAGAGGAGCCACCCAGGCCCTCCTCTTATAATGATCTGATTTCTCTCATTTTGGGGGTCTTCTTGCTTTTTTGGTAGGATCATTTGCAACACACTAGTTGGTAATTTTGATGAAGTCTGATTTACACATTTTTTCTTTTGATGCTTTTATTTTTGGCATGAAATGTTTTAAAATATCTTAATATTTTAATTTTTTTGGAAGGTGAATCTGTGCATATAATAAGAAAAACAGTACATACAAGAACAGGAAGAAAGAAGCCTTACTCCATCCCTGGCCTTAGTCTCAGTCTTCTCCCAAGGTGATTTCTGTGAGTTTCTTAGGAAGTAGATGTATTCTCTCTATCTACAAATATACATAAACACACACACACACACACACACACACACACACACACACACACGGAAGCATCCTATATATATTGCTCAAAATGCTCTTTACTCTTTTTTTGCTTGCAGCATATCTTAAAGATAGTTAGTTCTATATTCATACATTTTCAGTAACCATTCTACAAAGTGGGCACGTTGGATAAAGGTATCAATGTGTATTTAACTGTCCTGTGGGTGATGGTCACTGATGTTGTTTTCTTATTTCACCACTACTACTAATGTCACACCGAATACGCTTTTACATAGGTTTTCACACTCATATGCTAAGCATATCTTCAGGATGAATTTCTAGAGCTGGAATTGGGGACTCAGTGAGAGAGTGCCAATGTACACGCTACATGAATCACTGGTTTATTATTGAATTTTGATCTGCTAGGATGGGAGGCTAAACATTTTTATTTCATTATAGTTGTGTTTATTTATATTTATGATTGAATTACATTTTAAAATTTTTCTGTGAATGTTCTCTGCATATTCTTTACCTCTTTTTCTTTCTCTATTAAATTGTTATTTTTCTTAATGTATTCATTATATAAGTTTGTATATTGGAGAGATTAATTCCTTGTCATTTGTGTTGCAAACTTTTTTTTCATTTTCTTTAAAAAAACCTTGTTAAATTACATGTGTGTGTTTGACTTTATTATTTTTTTCCTGTGCTAAATTTTATTGTTTTACGTAGTGAGAATTTTTATTATTTTCTTTTATGCATTGAGCCTTTCTGTCTTGCTTAGAAAGACCTTCCCACTCCAAGCCAATACAAAAATCCCCATGTTTTTCTAGCGTTTTTTTAAATTATGGCTTAACTTTAGACATCAACATATTTCATATCTCTGAGACTTACTTTAAAGTTAGGAGTTTAAGGGCACCTGGGTGGCTCAGTCAATTGGGCGTCTGACTTTTGCTGGGGTCATGATCTCAGGGTTCGGGGGTGTGAGCCCCGCATCAGGCTTGCTGCTGTCAGTGTGGAGCCCACTTTGGATTCTCTGCCCCTCCCACTCTCTCTCTCTCTCTTTCTCTCTCTCAGAAATAAATAAACACTTAAAAAAAATAAAAAGAATAAAGTTAGGAATCTATAGAGGCCCTACTTTACCTCCACCCCCCAGATAGCTGTTGCAATGAGATATTCCAAAATCACTGAAAAACCTATTATTTCTCCATTGATTTGAAATGACTCCTTTATCATGTACTAGATTTCTAGATCATTTTGGTCCATTTCTGGATACTCTCTTTTGTTTCATTGCCCTGCTTCTTTATGGAGAAAACATCATGGCATTTTAATTACTATTGCTTTATAATAGATTTTAATATCTAATAAGCCAGTTTCCTTAATTATTATTCTTTTTCAGGATTGTTATAACCATTCCTGTAAGTTTATTTATTTACCTATAAAGCAAATTTTGAGGTGTCACAAATTTAAAAATTACCCTTGGGTGTATATATTTTACATTTTGTTGCAGTTACAAATATATTTTTTCTTATATTTATTAATTGGCTGAAGTTATTGAATTTTGTATATTGATTTTGTTACAAGTCAACTTAACAAACTAAAAATTATTTCTAATATTTTTTCCATTTGAGTCTTTTAGGTTTTCTTTTTAATAAATTTTTAAAAATGTTTATTTATTTTTGAGAGAAAGAGAGAGCGCAAATGGGGAAGGGGCAGAGAGAGAGAGAGAGAGACATAGAATCTGAAACAGGCCACAGGCTCTGAGCTGTCAGCATGGAGCCTGATGTGGGGCTCGAACTCATGAACTGCAAGATCATGACCTGAGCTGAAGTTGGACACTTTTAACCGACTGAGCCACGCAGGCGCCCCTCTTTTAGGTTTTCTAGTCAGACATTTATATCATCTCCAAATACTGATATTTTCCTTTTCCTTATCAATTGTTTGTCTGTAATATCTTTATCTTATCTAATTGTTTTAGCTAATTCCTATTGAAAAATGTCCCCAGGTCATGAAAATGGATATTGTCATTTTGCTTCTTCTTTAAAAGGATTAATTGTTTTTTGTTTTTTCCTCATTGTGCATGATCCCAGTTGTGGGCTCAAGATAAAACCCTACTCTTATAATGCTACACTATGCCACACTGGTGTGCCCTGATTTTTATGAGAACTGGGACAAGACCCAAAATGAAAACTGACATAACAAATCTGTAAACATTTTATAGTTATTAATCAAGCCAAATCCTGTTAAGTAAAATAATTATTTATCATGAAAAACATGATATATTTATAAAGATCTGGAAGCCAGATTCAAACACAGAATTTCAGGACTCTTCAGAGTTTGTGCTGAAATGTAGCAGTCTGGGGAAATTTAGCACTTTTAGCTTTTTGTCCCTTCCAGCTTTAACCCAGATGAAGAGGGCTCATGGTCCGCTTATGTGTTAGGTTACCCCAGCCGAACTTCTGAGCTCTGTTGGCACCCTGTGTCATAAATGCCCGTTCTTTGGTCTTCACCAGGGCCTGGAGTGTGAATGGGGATGTCTGTGTGGGGATGGTCTGCCCACTGGACGATGAACTAGAAAAGAGATAGTGTTGTCCCAGATGTCACCAGGCTTGGGGACATTTGAACAGGAAATTCTGCGGTCCTGGGTGCTCTAAGGATGGTCCAGCAGTGGAAGGGTGGGGGTGGACTGTAAAGCATGGGGCTCAGGGCAGGGGTAGTACTGAACACACTGTAAGGAAGTGATGTTCCTATGAGTATTAGGAGTTTTTATCAGTGATAGGTGCTGAGTGTTATCAAATGTATTTTCAGAATTCATGATATAATTTTATCATTTTCCTTGTTTTATTGAAATGGTTCATTATATTAATTATTTCCTATATTGAACTCTCTCCTTGGATTACTGGGATAAATCCCATTTGATTTTGTGCATTTTTATTTTAATTTCCTAAAGCTGTATTTAAAAGGAATTAAGTTGAAATATAACCAATCTATGGGGTGCCTGAGTGGCTCAGTTGGCTAAGCATTGACTTCAGCTCAAGTCATGATCTCATGGCTGGTGAGTTCAAGCCCCATGTCGGTCTTTGTGCTGACAGCTCAGAGCCTGGAGCCTGCTTCAGATTCTGTGTCTCCCTCTCTCTGCCATTCCCCTGCTCATGTTCTGTTTCTCTGAAAAATAAATAAACATTAAAAAAAAAATAAATATAACCAATCTACCTCCAAATATAAGACAACAAAGTATAATAGTTGGGAGATAATAATTTCAGTTAATTATGATAACAGTCAGAAATACACCAATACTCGTGATACAGAGTATAGATTATTTACGATCAGCGTCTCGCTCATAAAATAGTGTCTATGAAACAGGTTCTGTAGAGTAGCAGAACAGGATCAAATGCTAACCAAATTCATCCCATTCCCATTTTAATGTAGTAAAATCACAGACAACGATGCCAGTAAAGGCCAGATACTTTGTGTCTTCCAGATGCAGTGCTGTACTGAAATCCTGCTTTTCATGCCTGGATGCTGGTTTGTATGTATTAAGGTTGTTGGACTTCCAGGAAAGAGTAATTCTGCATCTGTTTGTAGTTTACCAACTACTATTACCATTAATCAGAATATTAAAAAACCATGTTAAGGTGGTGAAATGTTTAAATATCATAACACACTTAGATATAATTGAATAATGAATAATTTCAAATTGCTTGCTCTATTCTACACCCCAAAGCATCGTTCTATCCTGTAGTGAAAAAAGTACTGCATTTATAGTTAATGATAACACTTTAGCTGCTGCTTATATTTATTTTATATAATGAGGTAAGAACAAATAGAAGAGCTTGCTTTCATCATTGTTATGATGCATTTCTTTATCTTTTTTGTCAATTGAAAAATCATTTACTCCAAGTTAGGAGGTGGTTTGAAGTTTGGTTTGGAGAGGAAAAAAATAAACACAAAGTATATGAATTTAGGCAGTGGAGACAAGTAGATTTCTTCCTTTTCTTTTTTTTTTTTTTTTAATGTTTATTTGCTTTTGAGAGAGAGACAGAGCATGAGTGGGGGAGGGGCAGAGAGAGAGAGAGGGAGAACACAGAATCTGAAGCAGGCTCCAGACTCTGAGCTGTCAGCACAGAGCCCCACATGGGGCTTGAACTCACAAACCGTGAGATCATGACCTGAGCCGAAGTCGGACACACAACCGACTGAGCCACCTAGGTGCCCTGAGTAGGTTTCTTTATACAGATTACATATTGCTATCTTTGTAAATAACTTTTTTTTTCTTCTTCAGGAAAGCAATACACGTTCAGTATTGGGTTTGGGGAAAATATAAGAAAACATAAAGAACAAAATCAAAATCTCCCCCTGATACTTCTTCTTGAAGCCATTTAATGTATCAGCTTGTTTTAGGGGGAAGGGAAAAGACAGAAAGAGGTAACTTGCCTTTATGGAGTACTGCCAGGCATTGTGTTATTCAGGATTATATATGTCATCCCATTTAATTTTCCCACCGACCGTACATGAAAGGTGTCACCATCTGTTTCCTAGAGTATGAAATTTGAGCTCAGAGATGTGTATTAACTTGCCTGGGGTTGAAACATCTTTTCAGTGCACAGCTAGGTATGCCAACTTTTAAGTCTATGACCCTTCCCACTCATCACAGTGATTTGTTTTCTAGTCTACTTGTTTAACTCGGTGCTAAATTATGAGATTTTCCTTCCTGTACACGTGAATGTAGTTACTCAACAATTTCACTTTGATGTGTTCACTCTGATGAGTGAGTGTGGTCTGAGGAGGAAAATCCAGGGTCTCTGTACTGACAGTGCCTTGAAGGATACTTCAAGGAAGTGCTCCTTGATGGGGGGCGGGGGGTGGGGAGGGGGAAAGCCTTGTACAATCATCTTCTAAGGAAAAGGATACAAAGTTATTTGACTCGATTCTGTTCTGCCTCAGTGCAGGGGTCAAATGTAACGATAGAGATGAAGGCAAAGCCTGCCATTGTATGTTGTTTTTTTTTTTTTTAAATAATTCCAGATGGGAAGCTAACATGATGAATATCGTTTTCCGAAAATTAGTTTAAAAACTCATTTTCTTATGCTTCCAAGATGGCCTCAGGCAAAGCAGCATTTTTATGTTTCAAGACACACTGAAGTTAAAGGAGAGGCCATGTGGGGTAGTGGCAGTGGGCACGCTGTAGGTCAAGGAGAGGTGGGTTTCTGGCACATGTGTTTCCAATCTGTATCCTCTCATGCCCATCCCCTGGGGGAAAAAGGCTACCTGGGGAAGGGGAGCAGGAGGGGGGAAAGCCCAACATGAAAAACACACAGAAGAGTTGCCTTTCTTTGCAAATACAGATGGTATTGCCTTTCTCATTTGGTTCCTTGAATGCTGTGCTTTTTTCTTTGGTTTGCACAGGGCAAGAGAATCAGGGCAGGAGAAGTGGCTGAAGCTGCCCAGATTCTCTTGTACAACTACAGCCTTCTAAAATGGCACCCACCTCTATCAAGCCCCATCTTGGGTGGTTGCTGGGGATGGTGATGAGGGAGGTCTGTGTCCCTGCTGTGACTGGGATTCTTCTTATAGAAGGAGATGAGGCTGGGGTGGCTTGTGACTCCTTAGCCTTCCCTCTTCCCTGGACGGTGCGGCAGAACCCTTGCGCAAGCCTAGATGAAGGCAAAGGTTAATTCTTGGGAACTTAGCTGTCATTTGTCTAGTATTCCTTTCCCTTCTGTCAATGCCTGTGCGCCCTTGCCATTTATTCGAATCAAAACTTGTGCTTGCTTTCCTTGTATCAGTCTTCAAGTTAGACGTTCATGCTTCTGTGCTATAGGAATGAGGTTTAGTTGATACTTGAGCTATTTTTCATTGAAACAGTTATATAATTTATTGTATTTTGCAAAAAGATGAAATAAAATCCTGATTTGTCATGGATATCATTGTATAGGATGTTTTAGGTAGGGTAATTGCTAAAATGCCATAACAAAGTCCAATGTGGTTTATCCCCCCCCCCACCATTAAGCAATTAACTCAATTCTCACACGGTGTAAGTGGAGATACCATCAGATCCCACAGGTTAAGGGCTCAGTCCTACAAGACGGCCCATCCCCCCACTCAGACACCAATCACAAGTCCAGGTTGTCACCTGTGCTTTCAACCAACTGGCTATAGAACTAATGAGGCACCAGCATGACTCAGTCAGTTGAGCATCTGACTCTTGATTTTGGCTCAGGTCATGATCTCATGGTTAGTGAGGTCAAGCCCTGCATCAGACTCCACACTGACAGTGTAGAGCTTGCTTGCGATCCTCTCTCTCTCTCTCTCTCTCTGTTCCTCCCCAGCTTATATTTTGTCTTTCAAAATAAATAAATAAACCTAAAAAAAAAGAACTGGGGTGCCTGGGTGGCTCAGTTGGTTAAGCGTCTGACTTCGGCTCAGGTCATAATCTCACAGTTCGTGAGTTCAAGCCCTGCCATGGGGCTCTCTGCTGACAGCTCAGAGCCTGGAGCCTGCTTTGGATTCTGTGTCTCCCTCTCTCTCTGCTCCTCCCCTGTTCACACTCTGTCTCTCTCTCTCAAAAATAAATAAACATTAAATTTAAAAAACCCACAAAACTGAGGCTCCCATGACCCCCTCCTTGGGTTCAATTAATTTGCTAGAGTAGCAGGGTGCCTAGGTGGCTCAGTCAGCTTAGCATCTGACTCTTGATTTTGGCTCAGGTCACAACCTGAGACAAAGTCAAGAGTTGAATGCTAAACTGACTGAGCCACCCAGGTGCCCCCGAAATACAGTATCTTAAATAAAAGAGAAGTTACCTTCAGTGTACTTATCTTGAACTTGGGTCCATGAACCTGTTTAGAGTCCTGGATTTCTTGCATGATGTCACTTGTCATCCTCTATGGCATTGTTCTCCACTGAGGGATTGAACATCGCTGTTTCTAGCTTTTTAGAAGGGGGAGAAAGAAGAACTTCATGGCAAAGAACTTTATTCCTCTAAATAAGTGGAAGTTGCATATGTTACTTCTGCTTACATTCTATTGTTACATGGCTGTGCCCTTCTGCAAGCCAGAACTCAGGGGTGCAGAAGGGCAGAATGGAAACTAGGGGATAGTCGGCAATTTCTGCTGAAGATTAAAAGTTTAAACATAAATTTTGGGGCATTTGGGTGGCCAATTGGTTAAGAGTCTGACTCTTGATTTTGGCTCAGGTCATGATCTCATGGTTTTTAAGTTTGAGCCCCATGTCAGGCTCTGTGCTGATGTCACAGAGCCTGCTTGGGATTCTTTCTCTCTCCCTCTCTCTGCCCCTCCCCTGCTCATGCTGTATCGCTCTCTCTGACAAGATAAATTAAGTAAACATTAAAAATTTAAACATGAATTTAGAAAAAACTAATAGGTAATGAGTAGGACACATTGTATACAGACGGAGCAAAAATTGGAAAGGAGGTAGGAAAACGACCGAGGCTTAAGAAATACTGCATGTGAATGATGGATAATGCTTAAGGTCCTTCTGTCAATAGTGTTTGATTTTATTTATTTATTTTTTTAAAGTTTATTTATTTATTTTTGAGAGGGGGAGGGGCAGAGAGAGAGAGGGAGAGGGAGAATCCCAAGCAGGCTCCGCATTGTCAGAGCAGAACTTGACACAGGGGTCTATCTCACAAACCGTGGGATCATGACCTGAGCCAAAATCAAGAGTTGGACGTTTAACTGACTGAACCACCCAGGTGCCCCAAGAGTGTTTGCTTTTAAACAAAAGATGAAGTATAACAGAGAAAAGGGGCTTCACTTGGATCAAACCACATGGGTCCTAGTCTTCCCATCTTCCCTGGGCGGTGGGTTCTTGTCCTGCGGCGAATCTAATTTTGATTTTGGGTAGATGGTAATTTCCTCTTCTCGTACATGTGTAAAAAAGGAGGTTTGGATGAATGTTGAGGCCTCTTTCATTGCGGAAGTGTCTACGAATGACTCGTTGTAGAGCTCATCCTCACCAATGTATGAGGGAAGTCACTTCTGGATGGAGTAGAGGCATGGGCATCCCAGGACCCCAGATGTTTGTCATCTAGGTGGGTTGTGCTCTTTATCTTCTCCCTTCCCTTCCCTTTTCCCATCTGTCTCTAGCTTTCTGTCTCTTTCTCTCTGTCTCTTTCGCTGCCCCTCTCTTTCTCCTTCTTTCCCTCTCTCTCTACCCCTTTCTCTATCTTTCTTTCTCTCTCTCTCACACACGCCCACCCACTCCCCACACCCCCACACTGGTGAGATGGTCTTTCTTTGGGGAATTTATGCCTGCTGAGATACATACTCCTCTCTGCCTGCCCCTCACCTCCAATGTGGTACCTAAGAGGTATCCCTCTAGGACACTTCCTATAATCACTGATAAGATATGGACTCTATCCTTGTCCCAGACATTTGTTCGTCTCTTGCCAAGTGTATGACCATTTGGCTTTTGCTGGTCAGCAATGAGAGGCTTGTGATACTGTGGTTGGCTGAGGTATGCTTGCTGTGTGGCTCGCCACAGGGAAGGAGAATCCCCTATCCTTGGCAGTAAACCTCCCTTGCTATGAGATTTCACTGGCTTTGGATTCTGCTTTCTTTCCTGTCCTTAGGGATTTTTTTTCAGACATTCACTAGTGCTACATTGGGATTTTTGTAGAGCCTTAGAAAGAATACATAGAAAAAAAGTTGTTAAATACAATTCAAGAAACACGATGAGCTCATAAGATGCCATGTGCTATTCTAGGTATACTGAGATACAGAGACATACAAGACATGGTCCTGGCCCTAAGTTGGTCACAAATCCTCCCATGATAATTTAGAGATTGTTGGCCTTGAAACAGCAGAATTGATCAGTAACATTATTCAGTGTTTTGTGGAACTCTTGGTTTCCAGAGAAACTTGACAAAGATTCATGAGTTACTTTAAAGATGTTTATGAATTTGTGAATGTTCTTCTAAATTATAAAGATAGTAATGAAATAATTTCTTAACCTAATTCCTTTCTACTATCTGGCTCATAAAGCTTCAATCAAGAATGATTGAGTATTACAGTAGGAAATTGAGTATAAATGTTGTCATTTGCAGCCATACATTTAAAAAATTTTTTTTAATGTTTCTTGTTTTTGAGAGAGACAGAGAGAGAGAGACAGAGAGCAAAGAAGGGAAGGGGCAGAGAGAGAGGGAGACACAGAATCTGAAGCAGGCTCCAGGCTCTGAGCTGTCAGCACAGAGGCCGATGCGGGGCTCGAACTCACAGACTGCGAGATCATGACCTGAGCCCAACTGACTGAGCCACCCAGACGCCCCTGCAGCCATAAGTTTTGAATCCAACTCTTTGTCTATCATCCAGAGGAAAAAGGAAATAACATTTACAGTATCATTTTATTATTTTTCTAACAATAACAATAATGACAGTAAACAAGGCAGCTGTTTTGTTGGTTTTGAGCATGGACTCTGGAGTCAGATAGTCTGAGTTTGAATCTTAACTCTATGATTCACTAGTCATGTGGCCTGGGGGAAGTTATATACTCTCTGTGCCTGTTTTCTCATCTATAAAATGGGGATAATAATACTTACTTCTTAGCATTGTTGCAACAAAAATTATTTAATATTTCTAATGCATTTAGAACAGTGCCTGGAATGCACTAAATACTGTAGAAGTGTTCATTAAATAAACAAATAAATGAATCTGAAAATTCAGTTCACTTTATACTAATTATTAACTTTAAGCTGGTATTAATTTCCTATTATTTGTTATGTGTGCATAGTGTATATATATTTATATTTAAAACTTTATCTCTTGATCAAGTTTGTGGAATTCAATTTTTATATCTATCTATCTATCTATCTATCTATCTTGTGACTTTAAAAGTTTTATAATACCTCTGGACTAGGTGATTTTTAAACATATCTTTCAGGTTAATAGCCTGATCATTCCCTGGATGCAGCAAAATTCTATGGGATCATAATATAGATCAGGTTTCAAATGGGTCTGAGGCATTTTGTTTGTAAATCTTTTTTTTTTTAAACGTTTATTTATTTTTGAGACAGAGAGAGACAGAGCATGAACAGGGGAGGGGCAGAGAGAGAGGGAGACACAGAATCTGAGAAGGGCTCCAGGCTCTGAGCTGTCAGCACAGAGCCCGACGCAGGGCTCGAACTCACGGATCGTGAGATCATGACCTGAGCCGAAGTCAGACGCTTAACCGACTGAGCCACCCAGGCGCCCCTGTAAATATTAATTATGACATGAAGGAGGCTTTTCTTGTCCAACATTTTTCTCTTTCCCTTTGACTGATTGATTCATTGATAAATGCAACTAACATGTCCATGTAGAAAACACTGTGTAGACTTTGTCAGAGAATTCATGAACGTACAAAAGATGTTACAGTCCAAATGAGGAGAAAGAACCTCCATCATTAGAGTACAAGATAGAGAGTGACAGCGACTGCCAAGATACAAGTGAAAGGCAACGGTGTTTCAAAAGAGAGAGATTATTTCCAAATGAAGAGCCTCATTGAAAAGATGGTGTGTATGCTGGGACTTTAAGGGAGAACAGGACTGGTCTATGTGGTGGTGGGATAGGATGTGTCAGGAAGGGACATGGCTAAGTTCAGCTCTGAACTTGTTGAACTGAAAGTGACTGAGGGACATCCAAGCAGAGGTGCCATGAGGAGCGAGGCACATCTGCCAGAAGAGAGGGCAAATGTAAGCTGTGGGTGTCACCTGCTTAGAAGCAGCAGTTCAGGCACAAGGGTTGATGAGAACATCTTGCGGTGTTTTATTTCTCCTCCTTTTATCTAGATCCTGGCATGCTTGTTCTCTTACCACTCATAATTTCTTTTGGTGTGGAGGTTGTGGATTTCTTAACTTCTTTTCGTGGAAGTGTCAATGACACAAGGCTTTACCTTTGCATGTTGAAAAAGCATGCTAGGGGAGGACAGTGCTTTACTCAAAGTTGAGCAAATGCAAGTGAAGGCAAGAATTGGAGACCAGATAGAAGGTGTCTTCCTGTTGGAGTTCAGGACATACTTAGTAAGCAACCGATTAATTTTGTTTCTATGGAAGACCCTAAGGTTGGGAATATTAACTCCCTCCACAGCTGGAAAGACAAAATTCCCCCGTCTGGCTCTCTGGCTTATACCCAGAAGCATTTTCCTGCTGTATACAGGGTTAACCTTTGCCCCACAGTGAGGCTCCATATCATGTCTTTAAGAATATTGTAGCTAAACATCACTGAGGTTTCCCCAACAGGGAAAATCTGCCTCAAATACACCTACAGAAACAGCATTAGGGACCCGAAATTATAAACGCTCTCCTATTTTGCTCCTCTGCATTTCCCAATGCTGCTTTTGCCTCTTTTCTCTTTTTTCTTCTGCATTGACTTATTCATTCATTTGTTCATTTTTCATTTATCTGTGACTACGGTGTATAAAACCCTCTGGAGCTGTCAAGGATAACAGATATTTAAGATCTCTTTTCTGTTTAATGTTCTGCTTAAGAAGTTCATGAATTATTGGACGCGATGGTCATTAATGCTTTGCCAAATGGTTCTGGTTCTTTCCTTTGCTACACACATGGTAGGGCTATTTCGTATCCAGGTTACCTGCATTCTACTGTTGAGGATACAAGTGTACAGAAAATGTAAGTAATTGGTCTACCGCCACTCTGTTCATCTGACATGAAAATTCGTGCTGGTGCCTCCCTGGGTTTACGGCCCACCGGTGTTTTGATGGACAAAGTGTCTGAGAAGCCATTCCGGGTTGAGAGAACCGTGCAGGCAAAGCGGTCAGGGAAGGAAATGTGCCCGATGTGTTGTGGAAACAGCTAATTAGATAAGCTGAAGTCAGATGGAAGGAAAGGCCATGTGCCAGACCAGAAGTGGCAGGCGAGGCTGGAGGGTAGAGAGCCTTGCCTGCCAGGATGAAGAATTTGGAACGTCTTCAGTCTCCAGCGATGTGTTTTAAAAGATGCACCATACCACATCCCAATGTGTATTTGTTGAATCTCTGGAGAGTTTGTCTCCCTCTCTACTGAAGGTAAACAAAATAAAATGGTCTAAAATGGCAGAACAAGGGGTTTAGGGGACGTATTTGCTCACCTGCTAAAGTACTGTGCATGTTCTGGGTATGGGGGTGGGGGTGGGGAGGGGAGGCTTGATAGACAGGGTAGAGACCTGTCCTCTTAGAGGAGGTTATAGGAATATGGGGAAGATGGGGATTACTCAGTGGAATAGCTCACAGGAGAGAATCTTGCATCTTCTTCTCCGGAGAACAGACCCCCATCTATCCTGAGGAGTTTAATAAAGACGTTGTCTTCTTTTAGAAAACAGAAAGGAGTAGGGACTGGGAAGGTGATTTTTTAAAGAAGAAGTTTAAAAGAAAAGACTCTAAAATCCCAAGCATGTAATGAATGTATAGTCTATTGTCATTAGCAAGGGAGACTAAACTGGCGAGGGATTATTTTTTCTTAAAGCTTCTTGGGGAAGAAATAGAGTAGAGTAACTGAAAATCATGCAATTAGACAGAGCAGGAGTTTTGGCATCTTGCTCGAAGCCTGCTGAGCTGGAAGGCATGTGACTGAAGGTCAAGGAGGGTATGCAAGTAGATATGGATTAATAAACACACTGGAGTGTCTTACTGAGATAGTAATATTTGGATTATAAAACACTTTTAAAAACTATTTGAGCCCATGATTAATTGAGGCTCACAAATTTCAAGCAGTGAAATGTGTTTTACTGCAATTGCTATTAAGAACTCCTATCAGCTATCCGATTCCTTGATTTCCCTAGTGAATTTTATAATCTAAATTAAACAGAGAATGGTATAAATTTTCCCTTTTTTGGGTAGCTGATTAAAACCAATATCATCTCAATATACTGTTACATAGTAGTTATATCTTACTCTATGGAACAATTTATTACATATCTGATTACTCTCAGTATTTTTATGAATTGGTCATAAGCCAATTTGAAAACTTACTGATCTAAAATAAGTTCGGTAATAACAGAATATACGGCCTGTAAGAGTTATTAATGAAATAAATCAGGATGCATGGAAATTAGCATCTCTCCTTGTATAAATTATGTTGTCATGAGACTGTAAATCACTGACTATAACATATTTCTAACTCCACACATAATCTGTGGTACTGGCTTCATCACCAATTCATATGTGTGCCTGAGTAAGGGAAAACTATCTCTGAACAGATTTCTTCCTTAAGAATTTTACCAGAAGAAAAAAAGAGAGAGACATAAGGACGAAGAGATTACTATCTGTATGTAATTGTAAAAATGCCTAAAAACGGCAATATTTTTATTAAAATAGTGATAGTTGCTGAGCAAGCGTATGTGCCATTTTAGATGTGGTAGAAATGTGCCAGTGGGGATTTTTCTCAAGTTTTTCCAGAAAAAAATTCTTGCACACAAATTGCTCAGGCAATTCATCACACAAAAACTTGAGAGGGAGAAAAAAAACTGACCGAGAATATTTTCATTCCCTATAACCACAGCTGTCTGCTTGTATTACAGAACAGAACCTGAGCAGAGGGGAAACCAAACAAAGGACGCTTCAGGATGTTTTTCATGCAATCACAAACCGGGAAACAAAAGAAAAGCTTCTCAGAGGAAGTGGGGCCGTTTGTTTTGACTCCCTCTCTTTCTCAGCACTGTTGAATTCTTTTCCATCGGCAGGGATCTGTCCCCTCCTCCAAAGCACAGGAGAGAGTGACGTCTATTTCTCCTGACCTTCTCAGCGAGTTTTTGAGGGGCCAGAGAAGAATTTTTATTCTCTATGCAAGAGTCAGTTGGATTAACTTTATGGAGGGTCTGTGAGAAACTACAGAACTTTAGGAAGTGGATAATTAGGGGCCATGGCTTTTTGGGGATGTGTTGCTTAATCCTCCCTTTTCCCCCTAGTCTCAACCTCCATAAAGTTCAGGACCCTTTGTTGCCTTGTGGGGACCCCTGCGCTCTGCCGCTTCCCATCTCCCTACCGCTGGTGTGAACACACAACAATCTGAACAATGGACTACTGCGGCTCACACATTCTAGCTGGTTCCTTCACAGGAGTCGGTGGAGTAACATCACAGGTCACACAGGCTCTTTCCGAAGTCTGGGCTTGTGTCGCTTGGCGACATCTATGTTGATGACGACAGTCCCCTCTCACCGGTTCTTCGGGACTTCTGCTTCTCGAGACGTGACCCCTGTGTTGTGTGACAGTCAGCATTTCTCTTTATGTGTGGATGTCCCTCTCATCATCTTTTCATGTCTGTGCATTGCTGTGTTTACTTTCTCAAGGGATCTGCATTCATGGAGGGTGGTGGGACCCAGCAATGCATCAAAATAATAGTGATACTCAGAGGTGAGGGTAGGATGGGGTCAAGGAATGTGTTCCCTGGTGGCCAGGAGTAAGGGAAAGTGCCTGGGAACAGCATGAAGCCAGAAATCCGACTTTAGGAGAATGGAAGTCTGTCAGGAAGTTAAGAAGGTGAAGAAATCTGTATATAAAACAAATTAAAAAGAGCACAAGACTGGACAAAGGCCAGCAGAGGGCTTTTGTGTTTAGGGAACAGGTGCATAAAACAATCATGACAGGGCTGTTTACAGAGATATGGTCATGAAAGCTGAGGAAGCAGAACTTGGATAGAAGAGAGGACAGGGGAAGGGATTTTCCATGGCTGGAAATGACTGGTCTGGTCCTGCATATGGGCCCCAGATAAGAAGAGACACTCCTTCCAGAAACTGACCCCTTACTCTTCTGTTATATTACAGGATGGTCTCTCAATGGCTGCATAAAATTTAATACTTTTCTATGAGAGTATTCTTTAGAGAATGCATATTAACCTAAAAGGACCTTAATCAATGATAGTTTTACATGCTATAGATGTTACTTAATGGATATATATATATTTATAATTTTATGTATTCATATTTATTTATATGATATGTATAATTTCATATATAAAATGTATATGAAGTTTTACACCTAAATGACAAAACCAGATATATATAATACAATTTAGTGTAATTTAACATAATTTAGTGATCATTCCTGGAAATATCAGGAAGTATCAGCTCCTGTATGTAACAGACATTGTTGTAAGAAAGTGGAGATAGATGGCAATAAAAGAGACAAGATTTCTGCCTCATGGAGAACACAAGATCTTGGAAGATGAATTTTACGGAGAAAAATACAGCAGGTGAAGTGGGTAGCTGGTGGAAGAAGGTGTTGTTTAGAAAGGGTGGTCAAGGAAATTGCCTCTGAGAAGAGATCTTTTTTAAAAAATGTTTATTTATTTATTTTGAGAGAGGGAGAGAGAGAGAGCACTTACGCTGGGGAGGGGCAGAGAGAGAGGGAGACAGAGAATCCCAAGCAGGCTCCTTGCTGCCAGCACGGAGCCCGACACGGGGCTTGAACCCACGAACCGTGAGATTGTGACCTGAGCTGAAACCAAGAGTTGGACGCTTAACTGACTGAGCCACCCAGGTGCCCCTGAGAAGAGATCTTTGATCAGAGACCTGAATGAAGTGACTTCACAATTCCAAGTTTTGAACAATATTGTAAAAAGCCTTTACAAGACCACTTAAAGAGCCATGCAGTCAATGGTTATGCTGTGAAGATCACTAATGTACACCAATAATATAAACAAGAAGTTATATCAATTGCTATGCCTATTTTTATACTAAAGGGCCCTTGTGACTTAAAATCTCCTGAGTCAGTCTGAAACACGAAGTCAAAGGAACTCAGCCAGGTTATACATGACACAAAGGGCATTAGGGTAGAGATTACATCGATGCAGAAGCAGCATGTGAAGAGCCTGATAAAATTGTCTCATGGTATGTGTTATAGAATGAATGTCTGTGTGTTTCCCAAATTCCTATGCTGAAGTCCTAACCCCCAATGTAATGGCGTTAGGTGGGGGGGCCTTTGGGAGGTGATCAGGTCATGGTGGTGGAGCCTCACGATGGGATAAGTGCCCTGAAGAGAGAGAGATGAGAGCTCGTCCCATTCTTCTGCTCTCGGCCATGTAAGGACACAGCAAGAAGGTGGGCTTCTACAAACCGGGAATGGGGCTTTTACCAAACACCCGTTCTGCTGGCACCTTGATCTTGGACTTCCCAGCCTATGGAACTGTGAGAAATATATGCTGTTGTTTAAGCCATCCAGTCTACGGTAATTTGTTAATGGCAGCCCTCGCTGACTAGGATGGTATGTGAGAGTGGAAACAAGTCAGGTTCCCAAATTACACTATTTAATATGGTGTGATCTTTAAGTTGTGTGGGAAAGTAAATTTATAAATGATACATCAGAAATACACATTTTCAGGGCGCCTGGGTGGCTCAGTCAGTTGAATGTCCAACTTCGGCTCAGGTCATGATCTCATGGTTCGTGAGTTCGAGCCCCACATTGGGCTCCGTGCTGACAGCTCGGGGCCTGGAGCCCGCTTCGGATTCTGTATCTCCCTCTCTCTGTTCCTCCCTCGCTCACATCTGTGTCTCTCTCAAAAATAAAGGTTAAAAAAATTAAAAAAAAAAAAAGAAATACACATCTTCTGTGTCAATTACAACCCTAAAAATTGGTACATTTAACTTGGCCCAAACCTTCTCTTTTAGATATTTTTGTTGAGACACTGGGAGGTCACCTTATTTTGGGGGTTGGCTTATTTTGGGACATAGAGGATAGGCCTGGCCTGTGGATGGATTACAGATGGCCAAGTGCTGCCCTTTTAAACCTGCCGCACAGATTTTAGCAAGAAGCAGGTGCTCGATGCTGGCTGAAGCTTCTATCCCCAAAAACAAGTTCCTTAGGCTGACTTGCAGATTAAACCATCTGCTCGTACAACACCTATCCCAGTTTTTGAGCAGCCAAACTGAAAGCCTGAGGAGTGGTCAGAACAGTCTCTGCTCTGCGTGAATGTGAATGAAGCAGAGCAGGACAGTATCGTATAGAAAGCCTTTGCTCACCGTGTTGCCCAGGCTGGGTGAGGTGATGGATGAGGTGAATGAAACTGGAGTCTTCATAGACTCTACTTCCTGACATTAGTCTCATGGAGGCAGGGCAGGTCTGCCCAGACCTGAGGGATGTCAGTTTGCCAAAGTGACATCAGGTTACAATTTCCTCCAGCAGGTGTCATAGAGCCAATTTGGGGTCCAGTCTCCGTTTCAATTTCCCTGTATCTGAGCTCTTATTACAAGTCAGAGGTGGGGCGCCTGGGGGGCTCAGTCAGTTCAGTATTAGACTCTTGATTTTGGCTCAGGTCATGATCTCACGGTTCGTGAGCCCACATTGGGCTCCACACTGCTGGTGCGGAGCCTGCTTAGAATTCTCTCTCTCTCTCTCTCTCTCTCTCTCTGTCCTCCCCCTCACTTTCTCACTCTCTCTCTCACTCTCTCTCTCTCTTTCTGTCTCAGAATAAATAAATAAACTTTAAAAAAGTTAGAGGTGATGATCAAAAGGAAAGGATACCTGAACCCTCTAACACGTTGGTGTTGCTCATTTATCAGATTAGCTGAGCTAGGGAAGTCCTACCGGAATCGGACAAACAGTGAGCTATAAGTCTGAATGGACCTGAATGGAACCATAGTCTCCAGGGTTCTAGGAAGCTGAGGGCTGGTGGAAGACTCTAGAACTTTGGGCAAAGCAGGAGCATCTATTTGAGAAGAAGAATTCTCAGATGCACCCCAATGACCCACACCCTGTATCATCTCCTCCCCTTGAGTTTGTGCAGAATCTGTGAATAAGATGAGACTTAACTTCCCTGATGATGTTACATTATATGATAAAAAGGGATTTTGCAGATGTAATTAAGGTTCCAAATCAGTTGACCTTAAGAGGGAGCTCATCCAAGTGAACCTAATCAAGGAGTCCTTTCTATCTGGATCCAAAGGTCAAGAGATGGAAAAGTCAGAGTGGCAGCATGAGAGGATTTAATGTGCTTGATGATGAGGGTGGCCATGGGGCAGGCAGGCAGCCTATAGGCAGGGATGGCCTACAGGAACCGAGAGCTGTGTCCCATGGATAGCCTGCAAGAAAATGGGCACCTCAGTTCCTGCGACCATAGGAACTGAATTCTGCCAACACCAAGAATGGGCTTGAACGTGGAATTTTGATGAGGATTCAGCCTGGCTGACACCTCGACTGCAGCCTTGGGAGGCCCTGAACAGACAACCTAGCCAAAGTGTGCTGGGCTTTGGACCTATAGCACTATGAGATAGTTAATGGGTGTTGTTTTAAGCCACTACGTTTGTGGTCATTTGTTAACCAGAAATGGAAAATGAATCTGTTTTGCTGTTGTCACAATTTTTCTGCATATTCACATCGCTAGTGTATTATTTTCCTCCTTTTCAGACAGGTCAGTCACTGAGTAACATTTAGATAAGGTACTTGTATTCTGTGGCTGGGGAAACTGAGGGTTGTGGAGTGGTCCTTTTTTCTTGTCCTTTTACTTCACGACAGCTAGATACAGGATATGCTATCACAGAATAGTGGAGGGCTTTTTTCCCATTTGGTTTTCCTAGCACACCTCTTTATTACAACAAAAGTCAAATATAGTCACTAAATAGCATGTTTTGAAGCTCCCTTATTGCCCTTTTCTCAGTGTCTTGCTCTGTTTCCAAACATCACACTGCTCTTTATTCTACCTTCCCTGCTCTGGATTTAAAGCCAGCCATTTTCACCCTGAGCAAACACCCCACCCCATAAGGACACCCTGCTGCTGTGTCGGTGCAAGGTCTCTGCTCTGCACAGGTGTGTGTTCTGCTTTCCATCCCGTTTACGGCCACTGAGAGTCCCAGTATTTTCCAGTCATTCTGTCCCCTGGGGCCTCCCACCAGCCTCTTGAACCCGTATGCTTTCCAGCAGCAACAATAGAGTGGTAGTGTTTGATTTTCTTCTTAGTCACAAGTTAGTGGGAGAGACCCATGGGCCTGGCATCATGAAGGTTATGGGATCAATGCATTTGCTTATGTTGGGAACCCAAGTGCTGAGGCCCAGGGGTTAAGCAATGGCTCAGAGTCAGACCCTGAATTCTATAGCAAGCTCTGCATGGACATTCAGTCATGTTAATGATGATGACAGATCTGATGTTTAATTCCCCCAAACTGTGGATGCTAGGGTGAATGACTGCAAAATCCATGTGTTAGATTGACACGCAAGTTATCCAATCGACAGGGCCATTAAAATCACTGAAAAAAATGGAACTTCAGAAAATGGATGATTCAACAACTGCTTTGGATCATGGTTCTGTCTTGGGCTCTCAGACCCACACATTACTCCTTTAGGAGATTGTAAGAATGGGCCAGATTAACTCTTTCTGGCCCATTTCTGGCCCATGTAGTTAATCATCATTTTCCACAACTCACGAAGGTGGCTGTTTTCTTTCTGTGACTCTTTTTCCAGGCTACTGTCCCTCACTTGACGGCTTCTTCATCCTATTCATAAGAAGATCTATTTATAGCTATTTATATCGTTACACAATAATGAATGTATATTTGTTCTTGCTCTTGGTTCCTGGTATAGAGGCACGAAAACTCATAATTTTGTGAGTGGTAAGGATGCAAGGCGCATCTCATGTTATGCATAATAAGCCCCTTTTAGCCATATGTGGGTTTATGCTAATGGGATGGCTCTTGCTGTTCCTCTAGATAGCTTCAGGATGGGGGCTGATTACCAGAAGAACCAAACATGTAATAGAGGGCTAGAACATTCAGCCCTACCCCTTGACCTCCAAGGAGGGGAGGGTGGCTGGAGATCTAGTTAATTGCCAATGAGCGACAATTTAACCAACCATGCTGTGTGATGGGTTCTCTGTGAGAACCCTAAATGATGGGATTCAGAGTGCTTCCAGTTGATTAATGCATCCATGTGCTGGGAGGGTGGGGCACTCCAAACTCCAATGGATGGAAGTTTCTGTACTTGGGATGCTTCGGGACCTTGCCCTGTGTGCCTTCCTCTTCCTCTGGCTGTTCGTTTGTATCCTTTTATAATAAGCCAGTAACAAGTAAAGTGTTGGTCTGAGTTCTGTGAGCTGTCGTAGCACACTATTGAACCTGAGGAGTTGGTTGTGGAAACCTTGACCGGTAGCCAAGTTGGACAGAAGTGGGGGCACCTAGGGAGCCAATTCTTGAGATTGGCGTCTGAAATGGAGGGATGCGGTCTTGAGGGACTGGGCCCTTAATATGCGGGGTTTATGCTAACTCTGGATACTTAGTGTCAGAATTAAACTACATTGTAAGACACCCAGTTGGCGTCTGCAGAGAACCAGAGAATTGCTTGGGATGGAAACCTCACATATTGGTGTCAGAAGTGTTGTGAGTAGAAACAGATCATGTTGCATGCATACACACACATTTACAAACACACACACACACACACACACACACACATTGCATATGCGTATTGATTATACTTATCAGGAGTAATGACAGTCATGTACTCTCTATCATGTAGTTAAATCTGCGTCATATGGTACACGTACTGACTAGAAGAATGTAATATATTTGCTCAAGGAGGGAGGAAGCATAACGTTTTGCTCAGGTATCTGCCTGTCTGTTGATCAGGGCTGTGTTCTGTCAGGTGGCTCCACTGCAGTCCAGCTGGGTTTGGCTCTTGGGCTCAGGTTTGCTTCCTGAGGATTCATTCTGGGCCCAGACAGAGAGGCAACAGCGGTCTGATGGGATGGTCTTCTCACGGCCGTGGAAGAAGAACAAGAGACTTGGTGGAAGCAGATGTTGTCCAAAGGCACCCTGTTGCATCTACCCACATTTCACTGGATAAAGCAAGTCACTTGACTGAACCCCAAACTAGAGGGGTGGGGAAGTATCCTCCTGCCTTAGAAGAGGAAGGCAGGGAGTAAATAGTTGTGAACAGCAGTCTGATCTACCCCAGGAGGTACTGAGTAATGTGTGGGGGTATATATATCCTGCTTCTTTAAACGCGTAAGCAGCCATGCAGTCAGTGATATCTCTGAAGTGTTTAGAGACTGATGTGTAGACATTTAACATAGATGGACGAGAAAATAGCGTTCAACTGCTGTAGCACTAGAGCTTGCCTTGTATTAATTTCTTCTACTCTTTATTCTGGCCTCTCTACATTAATTCAGGTCACTCACTATTAAAAAATGAGATAAGAGAGTGTTTCAGAGAAAAATGTTCTCTATGAAATATTTACGTGTGGTTAAAACTACCAGCAAAATGGAGTTGAATGTTTTATGTGGTCACTGGTGCTCAAGTCCTGGTTCCCTTCAAGTAGAAAGGGGAGAACAGAAGTGGTAAGGCTGTGCCTTCTTTTTATTACTCAGTCACCCAGAGGAATTTTCAGGTGGATTCTGTTGCAAGGGGCAAAGTCAAACACTCGTGCTGAGATGTTGGATTCTCTCAGTTTGTTCAATGAGAGGAATGGAAATTAGTGTTTCTAGTACCTGTGACTCTGGGAAGAATTAAGGGAAGGGGAGCATGGGGGGTGGTGGGTGTGTTAACACCTGAGGATTTACCATGGGCTAGAGGCTGTGGGTCAGAGAGGTAAAGCAATTTATCTAAGGTGTCATGGTTAGGATGAGCAAGAATTCAAATGTGAATAGCCTAGGCTCTTAGGACGGACACTGTGCTTGTGTGTAATGGAGTTATTTTCCACACTTCAGTGACTGGAAACTGACTGCTTGTAGGGCAGTTTGTATAGACAGCTCAAGTTTGTAACAACGACCTTGTATTGACCCTTGGGCTCTTTATAACCTCCACCAGTACTAATTAGCAATCTCTGATCTGACAGTTCTTTAAATTTCCTCCCTAGTCTTCTACAGGCTAGTTCCTTCAACTTCTTTCCAGACGACACAGTATTCACTTTTAATCATCCTGATTATCTTTTTTTTTCAGATGAACCCTAGTTTTTCTTAGGTAGCAAGGAACTAAAAGCCATAAGAATCCTCAGAGAGGGAGGCAAGCCCACCTGCTTTATCTTGGTGCTACCAAGATAAAGACAGGCGACTTTCTGGTTCGGATGCTGACCTTGAAGTGTAGACAGCCCCTTGTCCATTACGCGGCATGGCAGTCCCCCAGGGGGCAGGGTCTTCACTGTGCCCATGAGCTGTTGAACTTCAGCCCTGGTTTGGATGCTGAATAGAGTTAAAGGCACAGAGTCTGATATCATTTGCTTCTCTATGGTTATTTATTAGCCAGACATTTATTACACCACTTAAAGAAGAGACACAGAAGGGGTGCCAGGGTGGCTCAGTCACTTGAGCATCTGACTCTTGATTTCTGCTCAGGTCACGATCTCATGGTTTGTGGGTTTGAGCCCCATGTTGGGGTCTGCACTGACAATGTGGAGCCTCCTTGGGATTCTCTCTCTCTCTCTTTCTCTCTGCCCTTCCCCTGCTTGTTTCTCTCTCTCTCAAAATAAATAAACTTAAAAAAAAAAAAGTTTAAAAAAAGAAGACACACAGAAAAGAGAGGCCAAGCTGAAGAAGGATCAGAGTGATGGAATTTCTCATACTTTATTCCCCTGCCCCCTGGTGAGTATGTGATAAGAGATCATAACTGGTTTGTCCCTGGATGTCTCAAGGATATAGAATATGCTCCTTGCACTGCTAAACGATCATGGTGTGGAATAAATGTCTGTCTCACTAGGTGTGGATTTATGAGTCAGTATGAAATATATAGAACACAAAGATAGTTGAAACAAAGAAAAATAGTATGCTTAAGGACATGCAGTAAGGAAATGGACTTCCTCCCTCAGACGTGTAAAGTTATCTCTGTGGCTTGATATGCACTGTAAAACAATATCTTATCTTGTTTTGGGAAGAGTCTTTCCCATTTCTCTTGGAGTTTCAACCAAATCCACATGTTTCCTTGGTGCTTTGTTGAGTACATCCACTTGAGCATGTGACTGCTTTGGGTATACACCTGTCTGTATTCACTATAGCATCCAGCCTTGAAGAAGTGATTTTGGTCCCAAATGCACCTGTCAATCCCTTGGAAAAAGGGATTTTGACAAAGCCCTATGTTATAGGTTGAATTATGTGTCCACCTCAATTCATATGTTGAAGTCCTAACCCCCAATACGTTGGAATGTGACCTTATTTGGAGATAGGGGGAGATAGGGTCTTTAAGGGGATGAAGTCAAGGGGTACCTGGGTGGCTCAGTCGGTTAAGCGTCTCTTGATTTCGGCTCAGGTCATGATCTCGGTCTTCGTGGGATCAAGTCCCGCATGGGGCTCTGCACTGACAGTGTGGAGCCTGCTTGGGCTTCTCTCTCCCTCTGTGTCTGCCCTTCCCCAGCCAGTACCCCTCTCTCTCAAAAATAAATAGACATTAAAAAAAATAGAGGGATGAAGTCAAAATGAGGTCATTAGGTTGGGTCCTAATTCGATATGACTAGTTTTCTTATCAGAAGAGGAGACTAGGGCACAGACACACAGAGGGTAGAGAATGTAAACAAACACGGAGAGGAGATGGCCATCCCCAAACCAAGGAGAGGGGCTTGGAGCAGAGCCTTCCTTCACCCCTTGGGAGGATCCAGCCCTGCTGACACCTATTCAGACTTCCAGCTTCCAGAACTGTGACACAGTAAATTTCTGTTTTTTAAGCTGCCCATTTTATGGTACTTTGTTATAGTGACCCTAGCAAATAAATACACCCCATTCAGAAATACAGGTAAAGGGAGGCAAAGAGAGAATGGGAGAAAGAGATTTCTCTTTGGGAGAGTTTGATTGTCTCACAGTTTGTGTGGATACCATACTGGCTCAGCTTGGGAGAGGAGCAGGGATAATTGATGACATGTCCGCCTTGAGTCACTGCACCACGTGTTCAGTTTATTTCAAATACACAGAAATATTGATGATCAAATCAGACTTAAAATAATTCTAACATGAGTAATTTTCATTTCCTAATTTTTTTTTTCAGTTGCACTATTGCAGACCCACAAAAGCATAGGTGGGGATGCCAAAGGAGAAGCTGTTTCTTCTTGGGAAGAATTTACATGTTTTGGGCTCTCCCCCTGCCCCCCGGGGGGTGCTCCCCACACATCCTTCTGTCATGGGGATGTCTGGCTGAAGGGAGCCCGAGGCCCTCTGAAAGCAGCCACTGTGAATTCCTTTGGGTAGGGATTTGCTCGGGCTGTTTTCGTTCTGCTTTCTATTAAGATGAACTGCCAGTATGTGTTATGTCCAGACAACCACCCCGTGGAAACCCAGAAAAGCTGCAAAATAGAAACGAGGTAATCTCCTTGAAGTGGCTTGTCAGGGCTTCTAAGGTCAGCGGGGAGGAGCTGAACTCCACGGTGCCCTCGAGATCTGAGTGGGGTTTCAGGAGTGCCAGGGCGCCTGCCCTCGCCTGCCTCCTTGCACACTTGGAAATCACAAAAAGCCTTTCTGTCCACCGCGGCTTGTGAATTGGCTTTCATCATTGGCGCCAAAGACCCGCCACTCTTAGGTAATAAAGGACACGAAGATCAATCCTGAGGGAGAAGACTCCAGTTCCAGAATGTCCCTTTGTCCAGAAACAGCTGTGTGGAATTCAAGACTATCCAAGGATGTAAAGATCACAGGATCTCTTTCTTTCATTGTCTACTTGTTCGTCTGGGCACCACACTGTGTTTCTGCCATCAACGGAGCTGCCCACCACAGTGAAGGCATGAGGCCTTAGGTTAAAGATTTATTCTTTTCTGCTGAGGCTCGAGCCAGTTGTTAACCCTCTCCTTACCTTTCTTTCATTTAAAAAGTTTTATTAATATTTTTTGGAGGTATATACACAAAAGAGCATGGAGATCCTATATGGACAATTCAAAAAAGCAATAAAGCAACCCATACCCATGCATCCAGCTCTAAGTTCAAGAATAAACGCTCTCTTTTTTCAGGAGTTCTGTAGTAATATTAGTGGAATCATATTTCTCTTTGGAATGCTGTCTTTTGACAGGGCTGTGTTATCCAGTCAAGCTCTGAGGCACGGAGGATATTAGGGTATGAGAATAATTAACTTGGATGTTGGGATATGTCCTCCCCAGGCCGCACCAAACACTAGTGAACAGAGGCATAGCGCTGGGCAAATCTTTGTTAGCAGCATGATGCACATAGCCGAATTAAAAAACACCTCTGTTTCAAAGTCGGACCATAACTATGTGGATTAAGATTCATCCATCCATCTATCCATTCATTCATCCATCCATCCATCCATCCACCCAATACTTAATTTATTTGGAATTCATTCATCAAATTTTATTGTGGGCTTGCTATGTACAAGGCACTCATAAGCAGCCTCAACAGGAGAGGGATGAGGGTGGGACATAGGGCCAGGAGCAGAGAGCTATCTTACAGCCTGTTTCCTTCCCCCAAGTCAAGGATCCTTGAACTTTTTCTCATGAGCATGAGAAAGTATGCCCTTGTTCTGGTGAGCTCATTGTGAGTGTCATGTCACAAGGTCAGCTATATCATTTCTTGGCTCTAACCAATGAGGGAAGGTTTGACTTCTTTTCTCAACTCTTCAACATTCCCTCACTCCCATATTCCTCAATGCAGTATAACCTCACAAAGGACCTTAACCCACCTTGTGCCCAGATGTACCCTGGTGCCCTCTCTGAGGGTGGTACAAATGCTGTAATCCAGGAGGAGCTCTGTTTTTCCCGGGCCTCCTCAGGGGATTGTACGAACACATGTTGTTCTGTGAAATGACAATTCGAGAGAATGAGATGACCAGCTACAGACCTTCTGCCCCACGGAAGCTGAGGGTGGATTGGGTACAATCCAAGTACAAGAAGAAGAGTGCAAGTTGGTTGGATGCAATGAGCTCAGTTTTTCCTAGTATACTGGTTTTGCTCTGAGGGGAAAAAGGATGGGTCACATGTATGGATACATGTGTTGTGTGGTAGGCACAGTGTAGCGTTCATATTTTTTATCTTCAGAAACCCCCCTGGGTAGTTATTCTTCCCATTTTACAGAAGAAGAAGCTGAGGCTCTGAGAAGTTGAGTGTCACGTTCAAGAAGTGATGAGGCTAATATTTGAACGCACTCTTCTTCCACAACACTATTCAACCTCGTATTTAGGGTTTGACAACCCTTGACAGCACTGTTGCAGAATGTGCTATGACCAGTTATCCAGTTCAACACAATGTGTGGCTGCCTCAGAGGTTCCTGCTGCCCCCTGGTGTGCCCATAAGTTTCTACTGCTCAGGTCTGAAGTTGGGACAGAAGATAGTCAAGTTTTTCATTTTCCTACCCCCCTCCATCACTCTCCTTTTTCTTATCAATATTTTCTTTTTGGTGAGGTGTCCAGTGCCTCTGGCACCATGGGGATTCTGTGAACTTGAGACAGAACCCCAGTTCTGCAACCAACTGTGAGATTTCAGGCAAGACTCAGTGTCCTCATCTGTAAAATGTGTGCTCTGAGTGTAGAGAGTCTAGCTATGGAGCCTGGCATACATAGAAACTCACCACATGAGACTGACTTTTTCTTATTTGCATTGCTTCCTGACCTTTCCTCTCCCTTCCCATGTTAGCACTTCTGTTCAAGCCGTCATCCTCTGGACTGTCTCCTGATCTTGCCCCATCTTCGTAAGGCATTTGTAACATTTGTGACAGGGCCACAAAAGTAGAATGAATAGCAGCTCCCTGTAGGAACATCATTGCATTTTAGCAGGAACTTTCTAGAAATAATAGCCCAAAGAATGAACTTCGAATGATGTCATTTAAGGCAAAATGATGGTCCAGTGAAGAAGACATTTTTGGGCAGATGGGCCTTTCTGATTCCTGAAATCTTGATGATGAGCCTTTTGATGCTGGTCCAACACAGGCTCTGTCCTGTCAGCAGCATTTGGCTCCACATGTGAGTATGTTGATGAAAGTTGGGGAAGCATGTTACCAAGGCACTATTTGAAGCCCAGAGCCCATTTAATCTGCTTTTATCCTCTCTCTGTTATTGCATAGTGTGTCTGTATTGTGTTGTAAATGGCAGTCACTGTATAACCAGAGAGCCTCAGACATTAATATAGTTCTCAAACCATCCAGCTAGGGGATTGCCAGATTGGGAGTTCATCTTCGGTAAAATGTCATATACTTAACAGGTGTTGATATCTTGGAGCTAACTGCTCCCTTTAACTCTATCAGAACAGTGATTAGGGTCAAATTACAGTGCATGATCTTTTAGCAATTCTTGGGTTTGGGCACATAATGACAGCTCTCCAGAAGTATGCATCTTAGTGTGAGACCAATCAATCTTTAGACTCATAGTCTTAAGATAAATTTCTTTTAAATAGTGAGCAAGCAGTGGTGTGTGTGTGTGTGTGTGTGTGTGCGCGCATGTGTGTGGCTGATCACTCTTGAAAGAAGAATTGCTTTGGGAAATGAAACACACACACACACACACACACGAGGCATGCATACTTACATGCACCAAATGCCTGAAAGGTTACAATCTGTGATTTTTCATGATAGAGAGTCTTAAAATTGACATTATTGTAGTGATATCTAATCAAATTCTTCACTTTGTAGTGCAGAAACTGAGGTTCAAAGCGGAGAAGGAAAGCCTGAGTTTGTGCAGCTAGTTATGAAAGGTCAGAGTAAGAACCCAGGTCTCACGCCTTGTCCAGTGACCGATGAGCTCTTCCTTCCTCCCTTCACCCCTGCCTCATTACTTCCCTCCCTCCCAAGTTCAAGCTCAATCCCCTAGAACTGTTCTCCTATTAGCCACACAACTGGCTCCCTCACTGTCTTCAGGTCTCTCTGCTCAGCTGTCACCTTATTAGTCAAGCCTTCCCTGATCACCCAGCACAAAGCATCCCCCCCACCCCACGGATGGTGCTCCCTCCCCACCTCCTCCCCACGGCACTGTCACCCTTTACTTGTGTTTTGCCTGAGTGCTCTAACTAGACTGAAAGCCTCGTAAGAGGAAGGACTTTGTGTGTTCACCTCAAAACCCGCAGCACCTGCAGCAGTGGCTGCCACACAGTAAGTACTAAATAAACACCTGTGAAGGGATGGGTGAGCACCGCCAGTGGGAGGCAGAGGGTGCACAAACACGAACGAGCAGAAAACACCTGTCCCTGCCCTCATGGAGCATTCAGTTGAGTGCAGGAGGAACTTGACATTAGGAATCATGCATTTGCGATGAATTCCGCAAAGCCACTGCAGGGCCACAAGAGTGCCAAACAAAGGGTCTCAGCTTGGTCTGGGGGGCCTATTACAGCAGTGGGAAAAGACCACCTACACTCTATGTGCCTTTGATTCTGGAACTGGCTGAGAGAATGGGTCCATCCCAGTAATGTTCAAAAGATGTTTTGTCAGACAAACTCGATTTGATTGCTGTGTGACTAGTTTAAGTCTCTGAATAGGCTGTCTGGTTAAGAGTTTAGCGATATGGTGATCCTCTAGATAAGACTGTGTAGAGACATATATCATTGTGACTTTCCAAGGCAGGGGAATCTACACTCTATTCACTGAATGTTTTTTGAATGAATTTACCCTGAAGGGAAGGCGGCACGCATATCCATGTTTCCCTGGGGAAATTCAGGGTTGGGAGAGAAAGTCTAGTTAGCTACCAGAGTGGCCACATGATGTCGCTGTTGCTTAAACATTTAGATGAACCAAAGCCCATCTTTTGTGAGAACCAGTTTGTGAAGTTTCAGGAATGTGGAAAACTGCTCCAATAAAAGGCACACTTTTAGACACTTAAAAGACATTTCTAAGCTTGACAATGCCTCGCCTATCCCGCAAGACCCCTGTTTTATTTTTATTTGTTATTATTTTTACTTTACTCAGCAATATCCAATCTATCTTGGTCATGCCTGGTGATTTGCTGAGAAGAATTCAGAATACCCTTATGTCTAATACCTTATATGTCCTCAAAGAGTTTTAAGGTATAAATATTTCACTGAAACATTATAAAACCAGAAGAAAATGCTAGAAATAGAGGAGTATGATCACCTCTGCTCTCTGTACCTAAAGTTATTTCTAAAAATGGCCACCTATAAACACAGATGACATCTATCTACATTTTCCAAATCAACGTGGTTTATTTAAAATTTTTCCATTGTCTCGATATTTTTAAACTTTGTCTCTCATTTTTCTTCCATTTTGCATTAGAAAATTTTTATCATTTAAAAAAATCATTTCAATGATTTATTTTATTCTTTTTTTGAAGTTCATTCATTCCTCATTTACTGGGCATCTGTTATGAGTAATAGTCTGTTCCAGGTACTGTGGAAGATAGAAAATTGATGAGTATATCACCTCCATACATAAGGCTCTTACAATCTTGTAAGGTTGTAGGGCCAACTCATAAAAACAATAAACTGAAGGTTCATGCATGTCTTACATCAGACCCTGTGCCAACTCCTTACCTGTATCTCATTTAAAATCTCATGAGACTCCTTGTAGCCCCATTTGAAGGTGGGACACTGAGGTTTAGAGAAGTTCAATAGTTTGTCTAAGGCTAACCAGCTATGTATTCTGGTACTGAGATTTGAATCCTGGTACATTTGACCACAGAGCCTGAGCTATGCTTTACAGACTTTCAGTAGTATTAGGCCAAATTACTTAGTATTAAAAAAAAAATAGAGATTCAAAGTGCTATGGGAACTCCTATCTGGAGAAGTCCCGCAGAAGATGTGGCATTTGAGATTGCCTTTGAAGGATGAATAAAATTTCCTCTGGTAGAGATGAGAAGGGATGGTCAACCACTCAAGGTTTAGTTCTTGCTCATGGTATATTTACAAGGTAAACTGGCAAGGGATCTTGGTTCCACACCTTGACTCAGGGACCCAGGCTGAAGGACCACTACCTATAGATAGGTGTGCACTTTGGAGCATGAGCAGGAGAAAAGAGAATGTTTCATGAGGGTTTGATTACATTTGTCTGGATGTGACTCACATCACTCTGCTCACATTTCATTGGCCAGAACTAGTCACAGAGTCCTGGTTAACTAGAAGAGGGCTGGGAAATGTAGGGAACAGTTGGAATATTGGTGAATATTCTGTTTCTTCCCTACTATTGTGCTGTCTCCTGGAAGTAGGGAAGACATGCATTGCTATCCAGATTTAATTAGTGGATAGACTTGGGCACAGAAATGAACTGACTCACTCTAGTTTACATGGTTACCTTGGCCATAGCTACCAAGAGATGAGGGAATTGGCTACTATTGACATGATACATTATTTATGAGCTTCCTACCCTCACCTCCCCTATGCCTTTCTTTCCTCCCATGATAGCATTGACAGAGCTGGAAATTCTACAATTTCAAATGGTTTTCTTTGGTCTGGATTTTTTGAAAATTAAAGTAGTCTTTAGAGAAACACCCTATTAATCCTGCACCACAGGGTTTCACATCTCCTTTAGAATGACGGGATGGGTGGAGTTTTCTAGGACAAATAATTAAACAAATAAGCAAATAAGATTTAAAAATGACACTCATTCTCATCTCAAGCCTGGTGTTTTCCAACTCTTCTAGTGGAAACATCCATGTATTGGGAGGGCATATTTCTCTCATCTGCCGGGTGTACCTCAGTACAAGCCTATTGGCAATGCCCTGGAAAACAATCTAAAGACTGACCCATTGTTGTCTGCGGTGAATGGAGCATTTGCTTGTGTCAAGTGACATACTAGGCAACTCACTTCCAAACAGCAAGGCGCTTACCCATGTGAAAAAAAAAATGAAAGGAACAGCCAGATTTGGTTACTGTCGGAGCCACATGATTCACAGATATCCTTGATAATGACAGTTGCACAGCTGGATAATTAATCAAAGTATGAAGAGAATATAGAGCACTCCCATGCACACAGCCCCATCCAGTCTCTACGGGATCCGGCCATCATCTGTTTATTCTCCTTTGGAATGGCTTGAGATTATTCAATTATTCAATAGCTTCCCTTCTTGCTGTGATGGGATGTATGGTTTTTAATTGGCACCAGGGTCTTTCGGTTCCTATGAACTTTGCTAGTCACTCTTGTGATTCCAGTCCGCGGAAGCCTGAATGTTTATCTTTGTCTAGAGTTGGGCCCAAACACTGCACCTTGAAGTACCAATCAGCTTTTTAAAAAAGCAGTTCTGCCAAGCAATTGGTAGCAAAATCACGACAATGGTCTGGCTTGAGTCTTGGGTTTTTTTTCTACCTACCTGTATTGTTCTTGACATAGAATATACGATTAAAAAAAATCTATATTTGACATGAGTTTCCTCTGCCTTTATGGTTAATTTTGTAAATTTGTAAAGGAGAGACTTTTAAGGTTTTAAACCAACTGGTGTATAAATATTAGCCCGTGATGGTGTTTCCTGGAAGTGCTTTCTGGAAAAGCAATTCAATTATTTCTAATACATACATGCAATTTTTTTTCAAACTTCGGAGACAGACTCTTATAATTGTTTGTTCTGAGACATTTATTAAAAATAGATTACAACCTGTTTTAGGGCCTTTGAACATTAAAGTTGAAGTGACATCTCATTAAGTGGGCTGCTTTTACTGTTCTTAGCACTCTAAATTTTTGCCCTCTTTAGTGGAATTTTTCTCCTTGAGATGCAAATTCGTCCAATCTTCTGTATTAATTAAATCGAATTGTTCTTTCCCAGCTTGGTCGCTGCATAGTTCTGTCAGACAACATTTGTAACACTTTCCTGCTAATACTTAGCGTTCGTTCCTCCTCCGCCAGATCATTTCGAGAGTCATAACTTCTCACAAGTCCGACGACTTGCTCTACTTTTCAAGGCCCTATTTCACCTGACCTCCGCAAATGACCCTGCCTTTATTCTCGCTACCTTCTCAACAAACACCTTTCCAGTTTATCTTTTTTTATCATCTTCTAAGTGCCTCGTCATCAAAGTGAGGTTCCCAGAACAGCAGCAGGCAGCTGCGCCACCTGGGAGCTCATTAACATACAGACTCTCAGGAGAATCTGCATGTTAACGAGTTCCCAGGTGATTCCTGAGCACATTCGTTTGAGAAGCCAGTTCCCGTACCTTCTGGCCACATTCCTGCCTCCATGCCCTTGCTTTTACTGTTCACCCTGCCTGAAATGCTCTCCCTTCTGCCTTCCACTTAGGCAAATTTTATTCATCTTTTTGGTGCTGGTCAGTTGAACTTTCTTTTTTAAACTTTGTCATGTTGCATTCGAAATTGAGTCTTATTTTGGAGTTCGTTTCTGAGGACAGATCATTAGGGAAAATCCTAGAGCCAAAAGTATCCTTGAAAACATCTTAAGTTGCACATTTAGCATAGATGTCTTAGTGCATCTTCTGCTGTCAACAAATCTACCTATGGGAAAATTTTCCTCCCTGGTCAGAACATCGTGCTTTTTCTTTGGTTGAATGCCAGGTGGACTGAATCACATTGTAGAGGGTATGTCCCCTGCGACTCCCCCAGATGCCCTTCAAGTGAGTATAGTTGAATTTGCATAAGTTAAATCCACGTAAGAAGTAACTCCCCTGAAGTCAGGTCTGGCGTGTCTGCCCACTTGTGCTTTTATTGCCCTGTTGAACTGAATCTGGTCGGAGCAAGCAGACATTCTTGAGGTTATTTAGAAAAACATATTTTGGGTTCTTTTGAGATAATTGTGAATCGTTTCCTTTGCATTAAAGGAAGAATTCCAAATACTCAATGCATGAAAAAAATAACAGGAGAAAAACATTTTCTAATTTACCATGGGGCTTATTGGGAATGGGGAACGATCTGTATTTAACAGGAAAACAAAACAAGGAGAAAGAGGAGAAGGAAGAGAAAATGTGGGAGGAGCAGGGAAAGAAAAAGGCTTCCACGTAAAGTTGAAAGAGTAGAAAAAGTCATTTTAGGTAGGTTAATATTGTCCGTTATGACTGAATTGTGTCCCCTCAAAAGTCATATGTTGAAGCCTTAACCCTCAATGTGACTGTATTTAGAGACAGAGCCTTTAAGGATGTCATTTAGGTTAAATGAGGTCATAAGAATGGGACCCTAATCTGTTGGACACTGCAGATTGATCCTTCCCTCTCCCTCTCCCTCCCTCTCTCCCTCTCTCTCTCCCTCTCCCTCTCTCTTTCTCTCTCTGCTTGTGCACAGAGAAAAGGCCATAGAAGGATGCAGTGAGGTGTCTGCAGCTGCTGCAAGCCAGGAAGAGAGGTCCCATCGGAAACCAACCCTTCCAGCACCGTGATCTGGACTTCTAGCCTCCAAAACTGTGAGAAAATACATTTATGCTATTGAAGCTACCTATTCTGTAGTATTTTGTCATGGCAGTCTGAGCTAAGACATTGCCAAGTTCACAGTCCTAAAGACGGAATGGATTGCTGTTTTAACCTGAGGTCTCGTATTTTGGCTGTTATAAAGGTATAATGGCAGTATTATAATTCATTGTTTGGGTATTGATCTGTTCATCTCAACCATTGCTTCCTGCTTGGTAACATTCATCAGCTGAGCAGAGTACAATTGCTTGTTAATTCTTGTTTCTGTTTAGATTCAAACTCACTGCACTCTCCAAATATGTCCCAATGCATTTAGCGTTTTCTTCTTTTTTTTAAAAGTTTATTTATTTATTTTTGAGAGTGACAGAGACAGCACGAGTTGGGGAGGGGCAGAGAGAGAAAGGGAGAGAGAGAATCCCAAGCAGGCTCCATGCTGCCAGCACAGAGCCCAATGCGGGGCTTGAACTCACGAAACTGTCAGATCATGACCTGAGCTGAAACCAAGAGTCTGATGCTCAACCTACTGAGCCACCCAGGCACTCCACATTTAATGTTTCAAAATGGATTCATCTACCTAAGTCCTGGAAGAAGATGATACTGAACTGAAATCCGTAGTTTGCTATGGTAACGATGTTATTGCAGTAGAAGTATGGTGGGAATCTTTCAGAGTTGTAGTTTTTACTTCATTAGCTAATAAAACATTCTTCCAGTCAGTTAGAGCAGTGAGGGTGGGAAGTCTCCTCCTATCACAGAGATTCCTCAATGAGGTGTTAAGTTCAAAGCCTCCATTCCCTCTCTTCCCTTCATCGAAAAAAAAGACAGTAGGAGGTACAATTCAAAGCACTAAAACATGAAATAGAAGAGAAGTGGAAACGTGAACACTAATGTGCTCCTCCTCTTATAAGGAATCGTATCACACGTTCAGAATTACTGATAAGTAGACACCCGAGGAACTTGCCATGAGCTTACATTTGGTGCACGTACCTCTCACTGCTTGGTATTTCACAATATTCTGCATCTAATATCTATAGCTCTCCAAGGGCTGCAAAAATATTTTATTAATGTTATTTTATGGTGGGGTTGGGATGCTGTGGGCGATTTATAGAGCTGGGGGTCTTGGATTCATTTTCTCCAAATTATGTTTTGTTTCTTTCTTGGTTTGAAATGTGTCCAAGTAGCCATATTGCTGGGGGAAAATCACTTAAAGCATATAACGAATACATTTGTGAGGCATAACATTTCACTACACCTAGCTTCTTGCATTGAAAACTTTAAGACTCCAGAATTTAGTTTTTTCAAAAGTATAAGTCTCTTATTGAGACCACAAGACGGAGTAAGTGAGCTTTCTGAAAATCAGGAGGTTTGGGTTTTAATTCCATCTCTACTTGTAACTATCTATTGGTGATGATTAATTTTATGCATCTGCTTGGATAGGCTATGGTGCCCAGATAAACCATCAAAGATTTTTCTGAATGTTTCAGTAAGGTTGTTCTTGTCTGAGGTTAACATTTAAATCAGTGGATTTTGAGTAAGACAGATTGCCCACCATAATGCAGGTGGGCCTCATCCAATCAGTTGAAGGCCTAAAGAGCACAAAAGACTAACCTCCTCAAAACAAGAGAGAATTCTGCCAGCAGATGGCCTTCAGGCCTGAACTACAACATCAGCTCTCTTCTGGGGCATCAGTCTGCCAGCCCACCCTGCAGACATTGAACTTGACAGCCTCCATAATCACGTGAGCCAATTCCTTAAAATCCTTCTCTTTCTCTCTATAGACACATCCTGTTGGTTCTGTGTCTCTGGAGAATCCTGACTAATACACTATGTAATCCTGGTATCATCCTTTCTCTTCTCTGAGGCTCAAGTGTGCTATCTGTAAAAAGAGGAAGTAACACTGCGTAACCTCTAAGGTCTTCTAAAGAGAAAAATTGCGTGATTAAAAAACCTGCTAATTTTGAAATGTAAAATTTTTATAAAGAGTAATGGAAATACATTCCAGAGAGACCTTAGATGAAGATATGAAAACACCTCCTCATTTCTTGGCATTTTGCTTAAGATTTAGAGGTAGTGTGGTGAGTCTCTGTGATGGTGAAGTGCACAGACCTCAGCACAGCTCCCCAGAACAAGATATTCTGCCTGGGGTCTGCTGCTAAGTCTGTCTGCCCAGTCACAGGCCTCTCCCCCTGCCCCCACCGCCCTGCAGGCAATCTCCTTCTTCCAGGAGCACTGGCACCTTCTGGTGTAGGCTCAGACCTCCCAATTCCTGAGCCAGGTACAGTCCAGGCAGGTAGAACACCAGTTGACTCAGAACCCAGCTGGTGTCCAGAGATGAGAGGCAGCCATGGCCAGCCATTCCATCACCACTGTTTGCCTATTGTCTGATTATTTCTTTGATTCTTAACCATTTTTTCTCAGAGCAGATTCATGGCACAATATAGCACTAAACAGAAAATAATAGTCACCCTTTGTAGTACCTAGAGATAATCACTATTCACATTTTGATATATTTTATTCCTTCTCTAATCCAGGTAATAATACAATTTAACCTTCCTTGCTCTCCCTTTTGAGGATCATCTTGTTCCCACGTACTTAGAGAAAAGGAAGATTTCTTCATTTCCAGTCCTGGATCAGTTAGGGTCACCACGTATGGGTGTACAGGTTGTGCACTGAAGAATCTATGAAGCAACTCATCTCTTTACTGTCAATCCTTTAAGTCTCTAGTGACCCTGCCACAGGCTTTTGTGTTTAATGGATTTTCCCAGCTTACAGTTAACGGAGGGGAGTTAGATTATATCCCTGCCCAGAACAGAGAATAAATTACAACCAAAGATTAGACACCACTGTGTTTAAACATCCCTCAGGCATCTTGAACAAGGGACTATTTCTCATAGGATACTTCTTCCTTAGTCCTCCACTTCTCATCATTTTCCTGGGACTTTATTCCTGGCTACAGTCTACTTCTCAGCCAGGACTATAAAAGCTTTAGCTCCTTTAGAAAAAGTTCTAAAATTCTGATTACTTTGTTACAGGGAACATTTGAATTCTTCTCTTTATTTTGAGAGAGAGGCAGGAAGGAATCCCAGGCAGGCTCTGTACTCTCAGCACAGAGCCCAATGTAGAACTGGAACTCACAAACTATGAGATCATGACTTGAGTCAAAACCAAGAGTCAGATGCTTAACCAACTGAGCCACCAGGGGCCCTTTTAAATTCTTCTCTTAATCCTATTTTTTTTTTTAGTATGTCCAGGGTACCTTACTTTTCACCGCTGAAGAAAGGCCCAGAAGAGTGTTGTCTTGAAAGATTAGGTCCCTCCTGAGGAATTCTCTACCCTCCTCTATTTGTGTATATAAGACACTCAGAAAGCAAAAAAGGGGAAATGATCTTTATTTTCTTTATTGGTTTTCCTTTTCTCTGATGTCTGCATTTTCACTCATGGCAGAAAGATGGTAAACTTAGCCTGAATCACAGTTTTTGGGACACGTGCACCCCAAGCTTTGACCTGCCTACCAGAATGGCTTCATGGTGACTGGGGAAGATCCATGGACTTGACTTTGTGCTCTCCTTGGGAGCTCTTTCAGCTTCTGCAAAGATGTCTGTTGTCTTTGCCAGCATGCCGTTAGAGTCAGCAAAGGGGTATGAACCAGTGTGACTTAGGGGGACTGCTTTTGGCTTGGTCAGGGTCGGCGTCCTTCTGCTGGCTCAGCCCCACCTCAGCTCTGCCAGGCCACAGGTCCTCTGAGTCTTGGCCACAGGTTGTCCAGCAGCTGGCCTACTCAACCCACTCCTCAGACTCCACTGGGGGTCACCTTGCAGTTCCTCATGGCAGGGATGCTGGCCATCATTTGCATTTCCCTTGTGAGCAGGCAGAAACACCTGGAGCATTCCTTCTGTTCCAACCCACCAGGAAGACCCAAGATCCTATCTCCTGACCTTGCTCTACTTGCCACACTGCTATGTCAGTACTTCTGTGCCCCCCCTGGGTGGGCACTGGGGAGCCCGTGGTCACCGGATTTACAAATACAAATACTAGACACCCCGTTAAATTAGAATTTCAGATAAACCATGCATAATTTTTTAGTATTGTTAAGTATGTAGTATTTGGGACATACTTCTACTAAAACTGATTTGTTAGTAGTTTATTTGAAACTGAAATGTAACTGGGAATTCTGTATTTTATCTGGCCCTACCAGGGACCCAAGGGGGCAGTGGGGCACTGCCTTCCTCTGGCTTTGGCTTCTCTTTTCATTTCCTTTGCATGGAATGAGGGTCTGTGGGCAGGCTCTCCAGTCCGATGAGTTCCTGCTCACTTTACCCTTCCCATTTGAGATACAGAGTTTTAAAGCCATGCTTATTTATAAATTAGGGTTCTATGGGAAATTGAGTTTTACATCCATTTCTTTTTTGCTTGGCTAGCAATTTTCTCCAAAACCGGATTTTTAGTGGCTCGTGAATTTCACAGATGGCTTGATTTTTGACTGGGTTTACGATATGTTAATTCAGAAGCGTCTGTTGAACAGCTCTTACGTGCTGAAGTGTTGTTTTGGTGCTGGGGATACAGTGGTAAGCAAATCAGAAATGTTTTACCTATTCTTATAGAACTTACATGCCTGTCAGGAAGACAGTAATATCAGGAAGCTCAGCTCATGATGGGTGCTCTGTTAGCCACAACATGGTAAGAGTGAGTGTAAGGGGTGGTGGTGGGAGTGGTGCCCACCCCCCCTTGCCTCGATTGATTGGTCCAGGGAAAGACACATGATCCATGCTGGGCCAATAAAAATCCTTCCTTGGGGCAAAGAGAGAGGTCCAGGTGGTCTCGTTGAGAGCAGTGGTTGCAGGATGTAAAATTCAAGAGCGGGTGGTGGCCATGTTTACCACTCAATGAAGAAATAACTAGTGAGAGAGAAGAAAGTCATAATGTAGATAAAAGTAATGATGAGGGACAAAAATCTTGGAAGCATGTGGGTCCCTGGGTTCAGATGTACCTGACCTCCATCTCTGTCTTTTCAGTTTGGGTATTCAGCCCTTCCTGAAATCCTATGAGCCTATAAATTATATTTTTGCTGAAGTTAGTTTGAATTACATTTCTATCATGAGCAAACCAGAGTCATCCTGACTACTAATAAAGGGAAGCATAATAGAATCATTTGTAACAGCTACCCACACCCAGGCCCACTGTAGGGTTTTCTACTGGGTCAGCTTTCTGTGTACCGCCACATGACTAAAGATAGCTTGTCTTCATCTCCTGGCATGTTTCTATGCCTCCACACATTATTTGCCATTCTAATGGATTTCCAGATTCAGAGAAATAAGTGTTTCCTTCTTCCCTATATGAGGTTGACCTCCTGGTTTCTATATATTTTTTGGTCTCAGGTTGACCTTTTCTTAAAATGACTGCCCCCCCCCCCACCTCCATGAATGTTCATTCCATTCAGGTAGAGTCACATGCCTAATCACAAAGATGTCATCTACCCCATAGCATAAACAGGATGACCATACAATTTCCCCAAATCTGGATTATTCATTGAGAAATGATGCCATGCATGAGACCCCCCATGCTCAGTCAAATCAAACTCTATATAATTTCTTTTCAGGTTTCTCATGAAAAGAGTTAAAAAAAAAAAGCCCAAACCCATGGTGTGCCTGGAGGTATGTGTGTGCAGGACAGGGACAGTTTCATTTGGTGACACCTTATTATATGTGGAAATAGAGACACAATTTTCTCATAAAGACATCTTTCTAAATGGTTCTTAGGTTCCTAGGACATAGATGTCTGTAGTTAAAACTATACCTTATTATTATTTTTTAAATGTTTATTTATTTTTGAGAGAGAAGGACAGAGGGAGGCGCAGAGAGAGAGGGAGACACAGAATCTAAAGCAGGCTCTAAACTCTGAGCTGTCAGCACAGAACCTGACATGGGGCTTGAACTCATGAACCCCAAGATCATGACCTGAGGCGAAGTCACATGCTTAATCAACTGAGCCACCCAGGTGCTCTGAAACTACACCTTAAATATTGCTAACTGCTCTAAGCCCCAAAGCTTCTCGACACCATTACCCTCCCCTGGACCTTGAGTCCAGCACCTTGATCCCAATGTTACCCAGGGTGGGTTAAACCTGAGTCCTAGCCATTCTGAGCACCAAGGGATTTCTGAGTCCAAGAGCACCTGAGAGGTGGCCGGGGGAGGGATCCCAGATCTGCCATAATAACTGAGCTCTGCAGCCCAGGATGGATTATCTTCTTCCTGTCCTTTCACCTCCCCCAAATGGTTCCATCATTCCTTCACCCCTCCATTGAGAACCATTCCACCTGCATTCCTAACTAAGCCAAGAAATAGACCAGCAGCTGTTATGACCCAATCCTCTCCATTCTTGTCCAGGGAGGGTGTGAGCAAAGGTCACCCTCCCGATACCTGGTGGCTCAGCCAGGCCCATGGGGCTCCCCCATGTGCACCTCCATGTGGCCCTCCCCCATCACGCCTGCTGCAGCCCCAAGTCACCTTTGCTGCCAGCTTGATTCAGGATTTAGACTTTCAGAACAAGCCTGGGACTGTGCAGATCAACTGCACTGATCTCTGCTTCCTATAGTAGCCATGGCTTCTGCTTCTGTCCAGTATTCCATTCTTTGTATCTGCCTAGTATCTTCCTAACATTATGGCCCCATCCTGAGTCCTATACACCTTGACATAGACCTTGATTCTCTACCTAAGTCCTTCCTAGTTTCCTCCTTGGGCCTGAATCCTATACTTTGCAATTGCTGACTGAGAATCCGCAGAATGCAGGTAACTCTCCATGGAATGTTCCATATTTCTGTTTTGAGAATTCAACATTCCAAATTTCAAAACCCAGAATAAATGGTCTTTTCTGACTTGATCAGGTGTTGAATTAATTAAAAAAAAATACAGTTAAAATAAGGAATCAAAAAAATTTAAAGCATACATAGTAGTAAATCCCCATTCTTGCTATAGGGCCAAGACCTATAGCCTTTTTTATGGCTCTGATTTTTGGAGTTTATGTGTTATATGTATAAATCACGCCTATGGTGCACTGTGTATACATTCTACATTTTTTTCCTTCTTAGTGGAAAGAGAACTTAAGACTTTAGAAGAAGTTTGAGTTCAGAATCATTTGGACTTTTAGAATTTCCCCCAAGTCCAATTTTAGAAGTATCTTTTCTTATGCTCATTTGCTGGCAAGTTGTTAGTTGTGTTAAGTCTTTCCAAAGACTTTAGCTTAGTTTTCATGGAAATACCAATTCCAATTCTTTTCCCATTTACAGTCATGCAGTGTACATGTACATAATATAAGCAGGGTTAGGAACAAATGCATTGACACTTGCCAAGTATTCAGCCACTGAAGTGTAGCCTCTTGGCCCCTGGGATTCAGAATGCCATGGGCATCAATGAGAATGTTTTGCAGAGGAAAGTCAGCCAGAGGATGGCTAAAAGAGCTTCAGCTATATCTGACCCATGTCTGGATTTCCCATTGCTATGCTGTTCTCATGATTTCTAGATTTATGATGGTGATAACTTTGGAGACTCCACCATCAGACATCCTGCCTCTACAGGCCAGTTTATTTCCCCGGCTTTCTTGTCTCTATTTCCAGCTTCCTCTTCTCTGGGCACAGGGATGCCATCCTTTGTCTCCTGACATCTTCAGTAAAGTCCACTGTTCCTTGCATGAGATTTCTTGATTTGGTGCAAAGAGACAAAGGGCCAGTGCCCATATCTGAGTTTAATGTTTAGTGTCTGTCCCATACACATGGGAAGAACATGGGTATGGACAGAAGAGGTAGATGGTAGGTTGGTCCTTAAACAGAACTGACCCATGAAAACAGGAGTTTGAAATGGAGGTGACTAGTACTTCATAGGAACCCTAGTGTAGACATTGGACTTTTTACAAGTATGACATGGGATTGAGGATATCTCATCTAGTTCTTAAGAGGTATGGAAACCCCAGTAATATCTTGATTACTTATGGTAAACTGAATTTCTTTTCAAAACACACCCTTTCCCCCTGATATTTTCACTTTAATCCAGGCATGGAGACTTTAATTAGACAATGATCTGAATTATGGTCCATCTTATTATTTACCCTTGAATTATTATGTCTCTTCTCTTTGGTTAATTGAAGAATAACAACCTATCCAGAATTAAACCACAATCAGCGACAATTTTGCCAGAATCAAATTGCATTAATGGGTTTCTTTTTCTTTATTAGTTATTTAGTGTCCACAAAACACCCCCCATAAGTAAATGCTGCCTTGAAGCACTCATGTTTGAAAAAAAGATAGGGGGTAGGCATGCATATGGTTCATGGCCAGCCTGTGCTCAACCCTTTACACAAATACATCAGCTGTGGCTAGAAGAGGGGGTCTTGTCGCCATGTGTAGGCCAGATGGCCTGGTTTCTCCAACCTGATTGCAGGAGAGGGTAGCCACCTGGTTCACACTGGGTCAATCAGGTTCTTTCTGTCAAATTACTAATCATGAAGCTCTGAAATATTTTAGGCACTGGTGAGCACTGTGATGGAAGGTCTCAGAGGTTCAGGGACCTGGACAACCTTAAGGCTGCACTCATGATAGAGGAGAATCTGTCTGGGTGAGAGAGGAGTAGTGTAGAATTTTACAGAAAAAGATACTTTCTTCTCAAAAGTGGGGGAGACAATAGAATCAAGAATCAAGTATGTGAGCAAATATGGTAGAAATTAAAAACATGCCCTTCTTAGAAGGCAAACATGTAGATAAAGAAATTGATATAAAATATTAATGACAAAAGATAAAAATGACATTTGACTCTTTTTGGGCTTAGGTACTGCATTAAAAAACAACTTTAAACAATGTCTTGTATACAAATAATAGAGTTATAAACCTAATTCTAGAAAGGAGTATGTAGTACAGAGACCATCCAGTATGCAAAGACCAAACCTCACCTATGCCTACTTTAACCGTAGGATATTAACCTACAGTGAAACTCCTTAGTATGGCCTCATGGGCTTTTATCACTGGACCAAATCTTCCCTTCCAGCTTTACCACCCATTCCCTATTTCTGGGCATTCTGTGCTCTACTCACACAGGGATAACTGCCATTTCTTGAACATGCCATGCATTTCGTTTTGGAACCAAGGCTATGGTAAGGTTGCTACCTGGAAAATATACTGAGTTGGTTCAAGTCAACAGTTAAAGCAGATCCCTACTGTGGGTTCAATTGGGAGACAGAATCAGCCAAATAAGCAAATCCAGGTTCCAAGGAATGCTGCCAGGCTGAAAGTGGAAGTGTGCCTCCTGGAACCTTAAGATGCTTTTACCTAGATAACAAACAGTATGTACATTTCATTTTCTGTGTGTAATATTCATAGTACATGGATGATGTGTTTAGAAAAGTACCTAAGAACAATGACTTCCTTGCTGCTAACTTAATTTTTGCTTTGATGGGCCAAGATTGAAATACCTACCATTCTCTTATCTCTTGTTGTATTGGGTCATTTTTGTCAGCTGTCTGATCCTTTGCACTAGCTTGACCCTCACTTGGGCTTAGAATGCTGCTGATGTTAATTGCTCACTCTGAACTTACCAGAGGATTCTATAGCCTCTCTTCAAAGTAGTCCCTCCTACCCTTGACCTGCCGTGTGACTGCTAAGCTCTGCAGATCTTCTCTTTCCCCTTCTATTTGAGTAGATCTCAGCAGACACTTAAAAAAGACACACAGTCCCTTCGAAGATGTGTATCCAATTTCTAATTTACTCCTTAAGAGCTATGCTTTCTGGGTGAATGTGACAAGCTGAGTTCTCAGCCCTCAATAAATCATAACAGAATTTTAAACAGATGCCCCTACACTGAAGATTAATAAATGCTGTTTCCCATTTCTAAGTAACCCTGTATTTGTTAAACATTATGCTTGTAATATTTTGGATATTAAAAAGAGTTTTGTTCCAGAAGTATATTAGAAAAATATGCATAGTGTAGTATTGGGGCTGATTTAAAACTGAACACATTTTGTTTTCAAAGAGAAATGAGGCTAAAAGAAAATGATTTACCCCAGAATTCACTGAATCCATAGTTAACTATGTACTGTCTGTGACAATTCTATTGTTTATTCCTTCATTTGTTTGCTCACTTTCATTCATTCATTAATTCATTTACTCACTCAATATCCACCAAGTACCATCTGGATATGAGAGATGCCTCCGGACCCACTGGTCATAACAATAACAACAACAACAACAGCAACAGCAATATAACAAGAGACAACATTTGTTGAGTTCTCATACCGTGTCACATGCTGTAACTAATTATTTTAGATGCATTATAGCAATTTATCCAAACAACCCCATGTTACAGATGGGAAAGTGCCATTACCTCACAGAAATTAAGTAAGGTGACTCACAGTCACACAGTTGGGACGTGGAAGAGCCAGTGTCTGAGTCCAGGACTGCTGCGTTGTGCCAACATGCTCATATGGATGGGGCCAGCTCATGGCCTGAAGCAAACCTTCAACACTGGCCCCACTGGGTCTCGCCATCAGCCTCAGCAGCCAGTCACTTGTGAAAGTCTAGGGTGAACATGTACATCCAGGTGCTAGTTTTTCTCTCTCCTGCCTGCTCTGGATGATGGGGGCTTTCAGACCCTGGGTCCCAATCCTGATTCTGTACTCACAGGTATTTGCTGATTTCACTTTGCCTTTGTGACAATTTCTCACTGAGTTTCATTTGTTTTCGGAGCTCTTCCTGCTCCACCTTGTTTTATGCCATGAAATGATACCAGCTCTTATACACATAGCATCTAATGATGGAGACAATCAGGATTCTGAAAAAGCACAGGGCTTCTCACTGTGGAGATTATTTCCAGTTTCTATGAAAATTCTCACTTTCCTCAGCTCATTGAGTCTAGAGATAAAAATGAAGTTGGTGTATCATGGCAATGGGCGAGTCACCCAACAGGGAACGCATGGCCAATTTTCCATATTTTGAGCCAGACTTAGCCATTCTCTTCTCCCCTTCTCAAAGTTAATAAGGCATTTCTGCCTTATCATTTCTTCCTTAAAAATCATACTTAGAAAAAAGGGTAATGAGTCATGAACAGAGTGCTCATCAAAGAATGCTTACGACCAAGCCTGGTTGGGACAGGCATGTCAATGTGGTAAGGGAGACTCTCTTGAGAGGGCTGCATCTATTTCTAGTAAATCATGAAAGAAATACCAAGTGGCAGTGGATGGATTGTCTTCATTTATTTAGGAAAGCAAAGCCTGGATCTACATTTGGAATTGAAACAATTAAACATTTAGGATGGCTGAGTCTGTTCAGGCTGCTATAACAAAATGCCATGACCTATGTGGCTTGTAAACAACAGATGTTTGTTTCCCACTGTTCTGGTGACTGGGAAGTCCAAGATCAAAGTGCCAGCAGATTCAGTGTCTGATGAGGGCCTGTTTCCTTGTTCATAGTCTTCTCACTGTGTCTTCACATGGCAGAAGGGGTGAGGAAGCTCTCTGGGATTTCTTTTATAAGGGCACTAATCCCATTCATGAGGCCTCCACCCTCATTGCCTAATTACCCCTCAAAGGCCCCGCCTCCAAATACCATCACTTTGAGTATTAGGATTTAACATAAGAATTTTGGGAGGACACAAACATTCAGTCTGAAGCACAGGATCACAAAATAATTTTTGACAAATTTTCAAAAGAAAGCCACAAAGGGGGAGCAGTTGCCTGGGTCTGTTTGAGGGGGCTCGCATCTGTTGTACAAAGAGCTTCACTGCGGCAGGAACATTACTGCAGTCTTAGGCATCACATCCTTGTTCAATCAGAACGGTCCCAGTGATGATTGTAACCTTTATTAAGCAGAGCAAGAGGTCCCACCATCTTCCACTTGTGTCTCATTTGCTGGAAGTCCTGAGAAGTTGGGAAAGTGAGCATGTAGCTCTCCCAGGCTCTATGATGGAGGTGGAAAGAGACAAGGGGGTTGGGAATGGGGGTTCATTTTTGTAAGCCATGAAGAAAGAGTACTCCTCCTTCATTCCCTCTGCCTAATCATGCTTAGCCAGCACTTAGCACACATCACTTCTCCTCCTGGAAGCCAGCCCTACTCCTGTTCTAGCTTACAAGGCTCTCTTCATCTTCTTCATTCCTAGAGTCCTTGTCTCCATATGTTGAGATCTCCCCTCAAACAGCTGAAAGATCCTGAAAGCAGGACCTGCTCATATGTCTTTCATAAGTAACTGTGTTTACTCTAGAGCTTTGTACATAGCAGAAATTAAACAAAAATTGTGTCAGGATGGTCGAGTGTGCCTTTGCTCACTTTAAAATATTAAGCAAAATTTAATAAACATTACACATATAAAAACAATCACCCCATAAAAACTTTATCTGTCCTTCAAAACCCACCTGACATACCACTTTGTCCATGGAGCTATGCTTAATCCCTCTTGCCAGCCCTAAATCATCTCTCTTCTGAATTTTTATATTATATGAACAAAAGATGCCGATAATGCTCTATTCATTCCCATTCCTTTTCAGAGAATTTATTCTAGGATGGGAAGCCATATGTGACTTTGCCTGTCTAGCCCTGCTGCATTGATTATAGTTGGTACTTGACCCATGTTTAGGCCAATCATATTCTTTTTCCGGGAATATGTCATTCAAAACAGACATCAAGTCATTTGGATGGTGCTGAGTTACTGGCACTAATAAAACCATGCAGAGTTGTGTTCAGAGTTGCTGTCATGAGAGCCCATACATGCTGCCAATATTGACTTGACAGAGGGCTTACTATGTGCCTGGCGTGGTATGAGGCAATGGGGAGAGAAATCAACCAACATGTCTGCCCCCACGGGTCCTATAGTGGTAGGATTTCCTTTAGACACGTTCAGACAGAATTACAGAGGGGGCAGAAACTGGAAGGCAAAGAGGAAGACAGTCTGAAGCAAAAGGAACCAAGCAAATCAGCAAGAAACCCGGCAGCTCCCGGAGGGAGACTTGGAGATTCTGGCTCATATGGTTTCCATGGGGCCCAGCCGTGCATCTGCCACAACCTCCATTGCTTTTGTTGCTGCTGTTACTAGTTGACCTGTATTAAGTACTTACTATATTCCTAGGACTGGCTAATGTCTTGACATGCAGTTAATAGTCTCAGTAGCCTTATGATCCAGGTACCGCACTATCTCCACGTTATATGTGAAGGAATTGAGGCTCTGAGATGAGAGGTGAGTTACTTCAGGACACCAGCTAGTCAGTGACATGAGAGGGACTTGAAGTAGGCTGAGCTCTTTGCAAATGTGTCCCATCGTTTTAGTCTGCATCTTGAAATATCCTTGTAATAAACCAGCTTTGCTGGGTGCCTGTTCCTTCCTGTCAACAGATACCTTAGGTAGCTAGTTAATGAAGCTCAGACTGGAGGCGGCAAGAAAAAGTAGCTCTTTGACTTTCTGTTATTATGTAAAACTATAGGAATTTTAAATGGAATCAGGAGGAATAAGCCCCCTCTTGGAAATGTTTAATAAAATAAAATGATTATTGTTTTAAGGCACTAAAAAAAAAGGAAATGTTCAAAGGTAAACATCCATGTAAGTGTTTTTGGCTTGCATATTCATTTCTTAATTTATTTTTTAAAAATTTATTTAAATTTTAGTTAACATATAGTGCAATATTGGTTTCAGGAAGAGAGCTCAGTGATTTCATCACTTATATACAACACCCAGTGCTCAGCACGGCAAGTGCCCTCCTTAATACTCATCACCCATTAGTGCATCCCCCACCCACCTCCCTCCATCAACCCTCAGATTGTTCTCTATTGTTAAGAGTCTCTTGTGGTTTGTTTCCTTCTCTCCTCCCCCCCTTCCCATTTGTTCATCTGTTTTTTTCGTAAATTACACATATTAATGAAATCATGTGGTATTTGTCTTTCTCTGATTGACTTATTTTAGGTAGGTAATATATTCTAGCTCCATCCACATCATTGTAAATGGCAAGATTTCATTCTTTTTGATGGCTGAGTAATATTCCATTGTGTGTGTGTATATCTATATCTATATCTGTATCTATATCTATATCTCTATGTCTATATATCACATCTTCATTATCCATTCATCAATCGATGGACATTTGGGCTCTCTCCATAGTTTGGCTATTGTTGATAATTGCATACTCATTTCTCGAGTTCTAGGACTAAAATTAGGAATTACCACTTTGTGAGCATCTGAGCTCTGGCTGAAGAAGGAGGAGTGGGGTGGAGCTGGTACAGAGTTAATACAAAGAGTGCACAAATACATATGCACACCAAACACTGCCTATAAATTCAATAAATAATGCATTCTGTGCATACATGGACCATGTGTTCTAAATTTATGTAGGGGTAATTAGTATCAATAAAATAAAGATTCATGTAAAGTAGTTACAGAATTCATACTAGCTTTTTGTCATATATTTTCTGTATCAACTGACACTATGGGATTATATGAAAGTCAATCCTATGTATGAAGTTAAGACTGGATCCTTATAATCAAAAGTTGAAAATCACTATTGTAAACTATACCAAAATCGTACTGAGTGTTTATAATGGGAAAGGCAGATATGTGGCTGTCACTCACTCATCCCATGCACATGGGAGGTGGCTTTTACTGATGAGGACACTCCTTGTGGAAGTTCCTATTATAGACTCACACCCTCATCAGTAGTGACCAGGAAACCACTAACTTTTTGCAGTTAGCTGTGAGATGTTGCCATTTTTTGTTTAGAGAATGAAGAACTCATATTCAACGACCATCCCTTTTTATTTCCTAGGGTCCAGAAAGAGCATTAAGGATCAAGAAGCTGGTTTTATCTGATGTGTCCTGGCATTTGGCTATGTTTCAGTGTTTTTGAGTTGCTAAATCTGGTGTCTTATTCATTTCAGCTTGTCAAGTGGCTAAACACACACACACACACACACACACACACACACACACACACCCCTCAGCTCTGTATATGGCATTAATAAACTAACATTGTTGAGCTTCTGTAGAGAGCAGGTAGTCGAGGAGTAAATGTTATGCCATAATTGAAATAAGTCTTTTAACTCCCAAAGCAACAGAAATCTCCCCCACCTTCAATTTTTGGATGATTATTCTCATCCCACTTAAAAATAGCATAGAGTCTGCGGCAAGATGGTGTGCAAGTTCTCTGGAGCTTTAATCACTAATGACCTCCTCTTCAAGTGGTCAGTGATAATAAACAAGAAGAAGGGATTTCCAAGGGGGCAGAGCATTAATAAGGTAAGATTTTAAAATTAATTTTTCAAGTTAATTAAAATGTCCAAAAGCACAATAAAACTGCAGAAAATCTGGCAAGGGAATGGCAGCAAGGCCTGATTAATGCAAGTCAACTGTCTTCTGAGGGTAATAGTAATAATGATAAGATTATGGATATGGAAGAGCCCTGCTAAAGAGAAATGTGATGTATGTGGAATACAAACTGCGTCCCAGTTACTATTTTATGGTGCACAATGGATCTTATTAAGGAGGAATAGTTGCAAGAATTACCACCGAATTGCTCAATAAAAGTATTGTGTAATTAACAGTGTTGTAGCAGCAGCTGGAGCATGCCTCCCATTGATATTCCATATTCTCCATCTATTTCCAGTTTGCTAAGAGGGTGTGAGTTCTAACTAAGTCTATTTATTTATCCAGTCACTCAGTAAACATTTATTGAGCAGGGCACTCTGCTAGGAGATGTGAGGGGTATGGTGATGACTAAGGCCCTGCTTTTGCCTTCAGGGGGGCCTTATGTTCAAAGAGGGGAGTTAGGAGATGCATATAATTAATTTTGATACAATGCAGATTGTCTTGAAACCTTCCATGAGAGGTCAAAAGAGAGAGAAATTCCTTTTGGTAAAGGGATTTAATAAAGGCAGCAGAGAAGCATTTGAGAAGGTCTTTGATTTTGATGGTGGTGAAGATAATACCTTTCTACTTATAAGTTCTTAAATCTTTAAAAAGGCTATGAGGCACGTAATGCCATCAAGACAAGCAGGAAACAATGGAGGCATATTTGAGGTGAAGAGTGTAGTCAAAGTAAATAAAGGAGGGCACTCATCAATGATATGTTGAGAGACAGAGGGCACATGAATTGGAAGCACTCAATGCCATGCAAATTTATCTTGTGCAAAGGGGACTTCGGGCGTTTTGGAGCGAGGCAATTGTGACCAAGTCAGACCTGGTTCACCTAACCCTGCTTATGAAGTTATGCTGGCTGCATGGTGGACTTGGGGACAAGAGGTGGATTGTAAAAATGATGTGGGGGGACTGCAGCAATACAACATGGTAGAGATGCTGGAGGCCTAAACGTGTGGGATGTGTTTTATGAAAACGGAAAGGAGAGAACAGTTGTCAGTCACATGTGAAGGCAGAACTAAAACTCGAATGAAGAAGAGAGGGAGGTCAAAGATGACCACAGACTTCTGAGTTTGGGTTGTTAGGAGGATGGCTGGACAAATGCCAACAAAATGGTAGATGGAAGAGTGTTGGAAAATAAATGACGATGTGTTGGTACAAAGACAATGCACCTGGAGAGGTACTTCTCCATCATGAGCTTTGAGGCTGAACTTGACCTAATGCTTCTTAGCTCCTGTGATAATATTGGGTTTATGTGCCATCAGAACATGCTTGTAAGATAAGACACTTTGGCATGGAATAAGATGTTCTTCAGGCATGTGCGGAAGATAATTTAGACATCATCCATTTGGGTGTCAGTGTGTTTCAGGATCATTTAGAATGACAGCTCAGCTCTGTATCTGAGGTGGAGACAGTTCGGTTAAGCTCAGTTCTGAGGTCCTGGAAGGATTCTGGGCTCACTATTATGGGATACAACTGCTCCGTAGTTCGGATTTTATTAGATTATCTTCAGGCCTCCTTTTAATTTTCTTTTAGCACCAAAAAATGCATTCCAGCCTCCCTTTTTCATTGGGTTTCTATTATTTCTGGCTGTATTTTCCTCATTCAGCGCCTTCACTTCTGGCATCAGAGCTGATAGGCATAGAAAGTGTTGAAGTGTGGATGCCAGCTGACTTGCCCAGAGTACAACGAAGCAGAACCACTACAATGGAGTTGAAGAATTGATATGAAATTAGAGCTGGGGTAGATTATAGTCTGAAAGTTCAAATTCCATACTGGGCTCATAAACTTTGTTCATTTTCAACTCCCCTGCCTCCTTACTGCCCTTGTAACAATTTTACCGGCAAAGCATAAAGTTTCTGACTTTGTTACTTCTCAGATCACTCCCTACCTTCGTAGCTTGGAGTCCCAGTCCCAGTGTCCCTGGCTTCTTTAACAAGACTCATACAATCTTCTACCTGGCTCTCTGAACTCTCTTCTCTTGCAAGTTATCCTGTGTACTACACTGTGTATTATTTCCATTCTGAAGATTCTCTGAAGTCTATATGGCTCCCAATTGCTCCTAGAATCAGATTGAAAATGCTAATTCTGGACTTTAGGGCTCTCCTCTGGTCATCATTCTCCTTAGGTGTCCTCATCACCTGCTGCAGCCCCATTCACTTCTGCTTTTGTTGGTAAACAGTCTTACTGCACTCCACACACAACTTACCTGTGGCCACATCAGAGAAGTAGCAGGGCACCAGTGCTTCTTCCTAAAATGTCATTCATTTCCTCTCTCCCGTACATGCCTCAGATTTCCTTTCTTTCTTTTTTTTTTAAAGTTTATTATTTATTTTGAGAGAGAGAGAGCAAGCGGGGGAGGGGCAGAGAGAGAGAGAGAGAGAGAGAGAGAGAGAGAGAGAGAGAATCCCAAGCAGGCTTTGTGTTGTGAGCATGGAGCCTGACACGGGGCTCAATCCCACCAACTGTGATCATGACCTGAACCGAAACCAGGAGTTGGACACTTACCTGACTGAGCCACCCAGGCCCTCTTGCCCCTGCCTCCCCAGATTTCTTTTGGAGGTCTTTCTTGTTAGGATCAGGCAAGCTACTTCTTAGCATGACTGGCATATATTTTCATCACCTTAAATGTAGGTGCAATCTACGAAGGTTACCACATAACTTGCTTCTTAGCAGACGGTAAACAAATTCTATCCCTTTTATTTCATTTGATGAGGAGGCTGCATTTTAAACTCTACTCTTTTGCTGTATGAGATAATTACTATGCAGTTAAACTTAGCCTCCTGCTAAACATAGATCCTAGAAACACTGCTTATAGAAGACCACAGTACTTTCCAAAGGGTGTTTGGATTAAAAAAAAAAAAAGGCTCGATTTTCACAGGAGTGTAGGAAATCCTGGATTAAGCAGAGTTAAATGGGTTTCTTTCTGCAGGACTACTTAGATATTTTAACAATGTATATTACAGATCTCCAATAAGGGATGTTTTATGATCCATCAGAATTAGGAATAGCTCTCCTCTCTGGGTCTGTCTTCCTTTGATTCTTTTTTATTGCAATGAAATGTAAATTTCAGGACATCAAGAGATAGAGACTGATCAAAAGAAGTTTGATTGTCTTTTTATTTCCCACACCATGCGGTGCTAAAAACCACCTGGGCATTTCTTATTCTCTGCCTGCAGGTGAAAGCCTTCAGGTTTCTGAAGTGTTCAGGGCCCAGAACCAGCTCAGGTCACTTTGTCCTTGGGGGAGGATGACAGAGGAAGCGCCTCCTTCTTAAAGCCAAGTCCCTCCCAGCACAAAAGGGCAGTTATTCCAAAAGGGGAAATGTGGTCTCAATCCTTCTTATTGCTTTTCTCAGGACAGAAACGGCAGGCCAAAACAGCAAAACTCAACCTTCTTACCTCAATTAGGACACTCACTGGCAGGTCCCTTCTCCCTTGATCTTAGTAGGACATTTCGGAAAAAGCAAACCTAACTACTCAACGATGAAGGATTTTCACGGGGAAATCACAGACTTCTCATGTTTTGTTCCCTTGTTGTTGATCTAGAAGCTCCATGTTCCAGCACCTCCCCCTGCCCACCATCTTGGTCCCCACCACCCCGGCAGACACCTCCACTTGTACCCCCTTCTCCTCTTACTTCCCTTCCCATTTGGAGGAGACAGATTGGGGCACTTGTCTCCTGTTCCTCGCTCTTTGTGCTGTGTTTCTGGAAGAGGCTGGTCCCTCCTGAATCCCACCTTCGGTGGGCAGCCCTGCCCCATGGCTCCAGCCCCCACTGGCTTCCAAGGACAGCCTTCTTCCCTTCCTTCTGCTGCTACTCTCTGAGTGCCTCCACCTTTCCTAATGCCTTCCCTTCTCTCTGCCCACAGCTCTGCAAATAGTCACTGCCAGTTTTTAAAGCCTCTTGAACCACCTGAGTTGGGTTTTATTTCTTGGTAGACCCTGGATTGTATGCTATATTTTTGGGAAAGATACAGGGGTTCTTGCTGTCCTTCATGTGAAAAACATCAGAGAGCACTCACAGTTTACTCTTGCTGCCTACTTCCTAAGACAGACAGGGAATGTGGCCAGATCTCAGGACCACAGGAGGTCTCCCGTGGCCTCCAGAAGGTGGGCTCTGCTGTGTTTGCCCAACCTTATGTGGCCAGAATCCCTTTTTGGTGGGGGGTATTTCGGGGACTAGTATTTCACAGAACCCACTTTGCAAAGCCCTGGGCCAGAGTGTATTTCATGGAGATGGGGAGGTGGAGGTGCACATTCAGTGGTTTGCCAAGGACAGGAATTTAGGAAGCTGATGGAGACTAAGCGGGAGCCACCTGTTTATTTTAGAGAATAAGAATGCCTTTGTACAAACTACTCTGGACCTCTGTTTTCTTCAACAATGTCTAAGTAAACCTTTGCTTGGCTTGAGGAAAGATATGCTATGGTATTTGAAATATATCCCAGCAAAGGAAAACGACTAGGGAAGGAGGGCAAAGGTCCTGGCTGGCTTCTTGCCTCCTTCCCGGAGGTGCAGATGACCGAGTGAGAAGCAGTAAGGGCATCTGCACTTAAGATGTGCACGTACTGCACATCTGCCAGTAAGGAGCAGTAGGGCCACAACTCTGACCTGCTGCTTCCCTGCAGTCACAGGGAATGATCCCTTCCTCTCAGAGGCAAGGGGACGTCCTTGTCCTCTCTGCGCTCAGGGGGATGGGTCCCAGAGATAGGCAAGGAAATGTTGGTGCCCACCTTTTTAAATTTTTTTACATTTTTAAAAATATTTATTCATTTTTGAGAAAGGGAGAGACAGAGCACGAGCGAGGGAGGGGCAGAGAGAGAGGGAGACACAGAATCTGAAGCAGGCTTCAGGCTCCAAACCGTCAGCACAGAGCCCAATGCGGGGCTTGAACCCATGAACCGCGAGATCATGACCTGAGCCGAAGTCCGACGCTTAACTGACTGAACCATCCAGGTTCCCCCCTTTTTAAAATTTATTTTTAATTTTTAAAAATTTTAATTAATTAATTATATGTCAGTGCCCACCTTAAATCTGGTACGTGTTGGAGATAGTAGGCATGCTGGGGTGGGAAATGACTTGGAAAGGTTTTTTCATCATTGAATTTGCTTGTCCTTCAGAAACAGAAAAGGTGGGAACTCAGTATACTCTTCCAGTAACCTCAAGGTCAGCGTGTAATGGTCAGAGGCCACGTGGTCTCTTTAAGATGTCTGGGGGGAAAAAAGCCACCGTACATATGGTGGGCCTGTGGGGGTTCAGGGTGAACAAGGGGATACCATGGAGTTCTGAGAACCCAGCAGAAGCCCCATGATATGTGGCTTATTCCCTTCCTCCCCCGAGCTTTTGAACAGCTGACTACCTGGTAACTCTCCTGGGACCCCTGTGAAGCCCCATTTCTGGGGCTTAGATGACAGACTGAACCAGTGACCCCTTGTGATGCTCCCTCAGTACTCTTGGTGCCACATCATTCTGTCCTTGTCCCCTCCACAGTCACATAGTGCAGGAATTGCTTTGTCATGACTCCTCCTACAAACAGGAGACTCTTCTTTGGGCAAACATGAACTGGGTAACTGGGAAGTGAGTCATAGTGTCATATGGGGCTCTTCCAGAAAATTCTGCCAGGCTGACCAGGAAGGCGGCCTTTAATATCTTCCAGGACCTGTCCTCCAAACAGGGGTTGCTGTGTTCCATGTGCGTGGCGCTCCTGGTGGTGGGCAGCATGGAAGCCTAACCCCTGGGGCTCCCTATGGGGACTTTCATGGTGAGACCTGGTTCATCTTCACTCTGTGGGAAGGGGATGGCAGGATTGGAGGCCTCAGTGAGGCTACAGTCTCTTCACTCCTCAGCTCTGGAAGGGATTTGGTGATCCAAAGAGCAGAAAATGAACCTGCTGCATATCGAGTTCTGCTCTTCACCCAGTCCTTTGCCTTTTGGCCAAAGACCCGGGATGGAAGTAACTCGATGGGCAGGGCCTCTCCCTTCTAGAAATATGCCAAATTATTTTTTCAGAACCCTACTCAGGCTCAGCCTCTGCTTTGAAGCTGTCCCTGACCTCTCTCTAGAGTGACCAACTTGTCCTGGTGGCCAGGATTTTCCTTTTTTTAGGACTGGAAGTCCTGTCTCCCAGAAAGCCACCCCCAGTCCCAGGCAAGCAGGGATGGTTGGAGGTCCTCCCCTACTCCCCTCCCCTGTCTGAGGCTGCAAATCTGTTATAGGGCACATCACACTGTGTACTCACTGAGTCTTCTCTGGGAGTCTGTGGGCCCTCTGGAGAGAGAGCTACTGTCTGAGGCAGCTTTATCTCCCCTCATGCCTGGTCCTGGTAGGTGCCCCATAAATATTTGTTGAGCATGTATCACTGCTCAAGGCATAGACTCTGGATAAACAGCTCGCTCCCAACTGCAGTCTCAAGAATGACTAGGCAGAAATTCTACCTAAGAATCGACACGGTGGATCCCTTAATACCCCACATCTCTGATGGGTTTGCTTTATTCCCGACAAAGAAAACTGGGAAGCTCAAACTTTGCAATGATTATAAGGGCTTTATAGTCCAGAATCCCTTTCTGTAGCAGATAAACTTTTCTTACTTAAGAACTATTGACTTTTTCTGAATGTTTATTGTAGATCATTGGAAAACACCAAGAAGAACATACAATGACCCACAGTTTCATCCTTGGAGAAAATCACTGTTATGTAGTGTATCTCCTTTACAAAAGAAAAGTCAAATCGTAATTTTGTAGCTTGTTTCCTTATCTTTTAATACGTGAACATTTTCCTGTGTATTGTAGAGCATTCGGGGTGCCATAACAAAATACAATAGACTGGGTGGCTGAAACAACAAACATTTATTTCTCATGGGTCTGGAGGCTGATAAGTTCAGGGTCAAAGTGCCAACAAATTCAGGTCTGGTGAGGGTCTGCTTGCTGTTCTCCCACACTGTGGTCTCACATGACAGAATGGGCACGAGAGCATTCTAGGGTCTCTTTCAATAGGGCACAAATCCCATCCTGCGGGCTCCACCCTCATAACCTAACCACCTTCCCAAACCTCCATCTCCTAATGCCGTCAGATTGGGGATTGGACTTCCACATTATGAATTTTGGGGGAACAGAAACATTCAGTGTATAGCACCTCGTCAGTAACATTCTTCTACCAGGTGATTAAAAATAGATTTTAAGAATTTTTATAAAAGACAAAGGAGGAATCATCAGTTTTTATTTGTACGTTTTTAGGATGCTGATTAATTTCATCATAAAACATGTAAAATTAACATGTTAATTAAAAAAAAATCAAGGCTATTCCAGAAGAGAGAGAGAAATCTCACTCCCCAGGGATCATCATTGCTAACGGTTTGATATCTGTCTTTCCAGACATTTTCCCGTGTACAGGCACACATGCTCATGTATATGCAATCACACGTTACTAGGAAGGCTGAACGTGCCTGACAAATAGATCCAGAATGCTTTCCAGACATTGGAAATTTTCATTTCTGAAGGGTTTGTTCATGCAGTTTGCTTTTTTTTTTCTGGTTTGGTTTCAATTTTTCATATGGATGGATATGATCATTTTAGCATATTTAAGGATATGAAATATTTTATTTTAAAATTGTAATTTATTTTTACATATTAAACATTTTATATTAAAATTAAAATATCTCCTCCAAATTTAATTTCTTTTAGCCATTTTTTTCTCTTCAGAACTGTACATTTTAATGGAGTCCAATATACCAATATTATCCTTTTAGTTTCTGCCTTGGGCTCAAGGTAAGAAAGGCCTTGGCCACCTCTAAACCATAAAATAAATCAATGGCTAAGTATAAATTCCCATTTTATATTTTAATTTTTAATCCATCTGGAATTCATCTGGCATAAGGAATTACTCAGTAAGAATCCAAATTTACTTTTTTGCCCCCAGAAGGCTAGCTAATTGTCCCAACATTTTTTTCCCTTTAATAAGAAATGCCAGCTGTAGTATTTATATGCAGTGTACCCATTACTGTTATTCTCCAAATTATTCTAAAACTGCAGTTTTGACTTTTTCCCTTAACCAGTGAAATTTAGAATGGCCCAATCTCTGAGGCGTGGGCTTCATTTGCTATTTCTTTCTATGATATTCATCTATTTATATCTGGTACTACTTTGCTGTAGTCAGTGAGTATGATCTGAACTAGGTGGAATTTATTAAGGCTTCTCTGTAATATAATATTGTTTTATTTTGGCAAATGTCTTATTTTGTAAATGTTGACAAGAAGATACAATCTCTATATAGTATACACCTCTCGCTCTCTCTCACATCTGTAATTTCTATCACTGTTAAGTGTGTGGTTATGCTTTTTTCAAAAGAAGAATTTGACTCTTGGAACTTGGTTTGTTGGGGAAGGAGACGCTTTTGAACTTTAGATTAAGTCATTGCTAGATTTGCTGGAGAGTTCTCATTTTTCCAGTTATTGAAATATGATTGACATAATGACACTGTTTAAGGTACACATCGTAATGACTTGACATACGTATATATTGTGAAATGATCACCACAATACGTTTAGTTAACGTCCATCACCTCGTATAGTTAAAATTTTTTTTTCTTGTAATAATAACTGTTAGAATCTATTCTCTTAGCCACTTTCAGATGTACTGCACAGCAGTGTTAACTGTAGTTATCACCATTATTTTTTTTAATTAATTGCCTTTTTAAGTTTATTTTTTAGAGAGAGAGAGAGAACAAGCAGGGGAAGGGCAGAGAGAGAGAAAGAAAGAGACTCCCACGCAGGCTCTGCAATATCAGCACAGAGCTTGATGTGGGGCTCGAACCCATGAACCCTTAGATCATGACCTAAGCCAAAACAAAATCAAGAGTTGGATACTTAATGACTGAACCACCCAGGCACCCCTCACCGTTATTTTATTAGAGAGTTTTGCACAAAGTCTTGGGAGCACATTTTCAGGTAATTATAACATGCTACTGCACCTTTTTAAACAATAATTATTCTTTTCCTTTCAACCATGCCGACTTATTTTATTTTTGATCTCTTAGGTACAGAAAAGAGTTGAGTTTAGTGTTTTGGTTCAAGATGAGAGGTATTTTCCCCCATTGATGGCTTCATCCTTTATGTATGGTTGTTTTACTGGTTGTATTTATTCTTACTTAATTTGCATTGGTGGTGGATGGTATTACTTGTTCTCAGTCATTCATCCACCCCCATTCTTAGCCGTTATTCCTAATGGGCAGAGTGTACTCTCCTTCCTGCCTCTTTGACTTTGGGCTTTGCCATGGGCTTGCTCTGACCAGTGTGGTATGGATAGAAATAACAGCAGCCAGTTTTGAGCAGGGATTTTAAGAAGCACTTTGAGTTTGGCTTTTCCACTGAGTTCTGCCCCCTTGCATAAGAAGCCCCAGAGAGTGACTGCATCTACATCTTAGGACATAGAATGAGAAGACTCAGGGAGCCCAACAGAATTGAGTTGTGCCCAGCAGCACTGCCAACCTGGAAACCTGCAAGCAAGAAATACATGCTTATTGTGACAACCCTTTGAGATTTAGAGTTGCTCATTACTGCATTTCCCTTCCCTTTCCCCATCCATTCCTTAAAACTCTCTTCTTTCTTCCTTCTCTTCTATCCATTCATCATCAAAAAACCATTAGCAGACTAGAATGAAGTAGACATTCCAAGCAGGAATAAGGGCCTGTGTGCAAGGTGGGAACAGGGGCTGTGTGGGGCTAAGACATTAGCCATAGAGAGGGGGCTTGAGAAATATATTCAGGATAATGAGAGTCAGGTATCTTACTATTGGAAAAGGAGAGGATATATATGGAAATGGAGACAGCTAGAATTAGGGTTGCCAGATCTAGCAAATAAAAATACAGGGTACCATTTGGAACGTATTTATTCTAAAATTTATTTGCTTATCTGATTCAAATTGAACTAGACATCCTGCATTTTTTCTGGAAATCCTAACTGGAATAAACCCTGTAGGGTTGGATTGTAGTGTAGAGGAAGCTGTGTGAGCTAATGGATTTTAATATGTATAGATAAATATAGAAATAAATACAGATATAAATATGGTGTGTGTGTGTGTGTGTGTGTGTGTGTGTGTGTGTGTGTGTGATGTATTCACATATATATTTTCTAGCTCTGTCAACTCAAAAGGTTTGGGGACAATGATACTCTAGTAAGCCATGAGCATACTTAGTGTCCCGATCTTGGTTTCCAAATATGCACAGGAGTTCTATTTTTTGTTTTTTTAACCGGGGCTCCTGGGAGAAATGGCCTGTTTCAAAGTGGGGGCAGGAAAAGGGCAAGCTGCAAAAGGACAGAACACTTCATTGTGCCAGACTGTAGGGAAGTGCTCAATGAACGTTGGGGAACACTGAAGCCGTCTTGACATAACTCCCACTGGCCAACTCGGGGATGGTTTAAGCATCAAAATAAATAAAATAGAAACTGATATAAACCATTGAATTAAAAAAAAATTCTTAAGTTCACACGGACTAAATAAATAAATGAATGAATAAATTGGGCAAAGAGAAAGCTCTTTATAATAGAAAGAATGATGGTAATAGAGATATCACTATATGGCAGTTTTCATCATGATAAGGCACACCAGAAATATCAATGGATGCTAAAGTTAGGGTGTGAGAGTGTACTGAGGAAGAAACGTTTACATAATTCCAAAGTATCTGCCATAAAAATACTTATCAGTTACAAAAGGGAAGAAGTATCTTTGCAGGAGATACCTGGCAGATACCAGCTTAATGAAGTCATCAAAGCTGACACCACTAGTAAGAGCACAAATGGATATTGTGAGCTGCCCAGCAGGGTGCAGTAAAAAGAACACATTATCTGTAAAATTCCAGGCAAAATGCAAAACCTGGCTCTAATCATGAGGAACTATTGGACAAATCCAAACTGAGAGACATTCTGCAAAACGATTGGCCTATAATCTTCAAAAATGTCAAGATCATGAAAGTTAAGAACACATAGGAATTGTTCCAGATTAAAAGAAACTAGACACTCAGCATGACTGGGTAGACCATGTGGTCCTGGATTTGATTCTTTGCTACAAAGGACATTATTGAGACAATTGTGAAGCTTCAGTGAATGTCTGGGTGAAGGGTATGTAGGGATTCCCTCTACTATCCTTTCAACTTTTCTGTAACATAGAAACTCATTAAAAGTAATTTTTGAAAAAAGGTAACTAATTAAATATCTATTTAATTGTAGCTTTTCTACATTTTTAGCTTCCTTGATTTTTGTGCTCTTTTCAAAGGTATATATACTCTAAGTTGTTGCTTCTTTTCTCAAATAATGTATTTAAACTTATATTTCTGAATTTATTACATCTTCCTTTGAAGTTATTTATTCCTTTTAAATAGCATGGATTATTGGGGCTCTTGGGTGGCTCAGTCGGTTAAGTGTCCGACTTCAGCTCAGGTCTGATCTCACCGTTTTTGAGTTTGGGCCCCAGGTTCGGCTGTGTGCTTGATAGCTCAGAGCCTGGAGCCTGCCTAGGGTTCTGTGTCTCCCTCTCTCTCTGGCCCTCCCCAACTCGCACTCTGTGTCTCTCTCTCTTAAAAATAAATAAACATTAAAAAAATTTTTTTTAATAGCATGGATTATTCACTTTTTTATACACATAAAAATATGTGTATATGCATATATGGTTATAAGTAGAATATGTATATTATATGTATATATAAGTATATGTGTATATATATAGTATATGTATTTGTATTTGTATATATACAAGTAGTATATATATATTTGTATGTAATATATGTACATATAATATTTGTATACACACACACACACACACCCGTGTGCCTATAATATATATGTATATCACTTGCCTATAAATATACATATTATACATATTACAATACAAAGTTACATGTATGTAAATTATACGTGTAACCTTGTACATGGTAGGTCTACCTCTTTTCCTTGCATATTCTAGACAGTGCTCCACTACTTATTGCCATTCATGTTTCTCGAGGGAAGTTTGAGAGTTATCTAATTTCTTTCTTAGGTCAATAACTTATTGCTTCTGCCTGGATGCCTATTGGATACTTTCTTCATATATGAAATTCAACAACTTGCCAGATTTGGTTTGCTGTGAGTTTATTATTATTATTTTAGCTAGGATAGAGTGAGTCTTCTGAGCTCTATATACAAATCTTCTTTTATTTCACAAAGATTTTCTTCTGTTGTGAATTTTGATATTGTCATTTCTTTTTTGTTGTTGTTGTTATTTCCTCCAGGCTTAGAAGTTACTTATATATTAGATCTCCATTATTGGTCTGCCACATAAACCATATTCCATCCAATTGTTTTTATCTTTTTAATTCTTTCTCCATCCATTGTAGGTGATTTTCACAAACCTGTGCTCTTTGCTACTATCATCATGATTCTATCGATTTAATTCTGCTTCTAATAGCATCTTAGAATTCTACGCTATTATTTGTCTCAGGCACATTCACTTAACTCTTCTAATTGCCTTTCCATCCAAGTTTATCTTGCTCCATCATCTTTCATTCCATTTCTTTGGTTACCCTGGGAATGCAAAGTAGCTGCTGTCTAAAAACTTCCTTTACTTCCAGATTAAACCATCATTTAAACTTTTCTTTATTCCTTACATATTAGTTTCAGTCCCTCTTTTTTGTTGCTGTTGGGAGAATTACTGCTCAGGTACCACACTGGTTCTTTTTGAATGGGACATTTCTCTCCTGAATGGCTATTTATTCTACATAGTTATGTAGAGTTTCACTGTATTTTTTACCTAGTCATTGTTTGGATCCTCCCTGTACACCCTGATCTGGAGGCAGGATGGCCAGTGTTAACACATTCTGTTTAGCCAGTGAGCTGCCTGAGGAGGGTGTAGATGAAATCAGGGCATGAGAAGCTGCAGCTAGCAAACTAGTCTTTCTAATAATTACATCTTCTTTTTACCCTTAGTAAATTTAAAAAATTTTCAAAACAGCTGGTGTCTAAGCAGGACACAGAAACCATCTGAGTATTGAAATCCATGGAATTAAACACTGGCAGTTAGTTCCATGGGGGGTGAAAGAGCTCAGAAGGGAAACAGGACAGCGAGGCAACTGGGAGATAAGCAACAGCGGGAGTACCCGCTCCCAGGCTGGAGAGTCAGAGGCGGGAGGCAGCGTTCCTGGAGCTTGTGGCAAGGTCACCTGCGGAAGCTGGCTGCTTGAAGGCAGAGTCCGGTGGGAGCTGGAACAATGGAGAAGCACCTTCACTACTGAGGTGTCTCCTAAGGCACAGAAGGAGGAGGTAAAATACCCTAAATTCTTCCTTCTCCTATCCTTCTAATCTCCCAGCAGTGCCTCCCATTGGCCAAATCCTGCCAGAACCAGCTGACACAGGGGCCAGGATGATGCAGCTAAGAGCTGTCAGCCACTTTATAGTAAAGACCAGAGCAGAGGCAGTAAAGATCAGGACTGGCAAAGGTTTTGTACCTTAGAGATTCTGTGTGTGTGTGTGTGTGTGTGTGTGTGTGTGTGTGTGTGTGTGAAGTTATATCTCAAACTAAATAGCTATACGCCCACACGTTCACACACACACACATACACATATAATGTGAGATCTGCTTTCTGTATGTTTTATAGCATATTCGAAAATGCTATTTTTATACATTTATTTATTTATTTTTTAAAGCTTATTTTTATTTATTTTGAGAGAGAGAAAGAGAGTGAGAGACAGAATCCCAAGCAGGCTCTGCACTGTCAGCACAGAGCCCAATGTGGGGCTCAAACTCGCAAGCTGTGAGATCACGACCTGAGCCGAAGTCAAGAGTTGGATGCTTAAACGACTGAGCCACCCAGTTGCCTCATATACCTTTATTTATTTTGAAATAGTAATCTTTTGGGGTTCTCAAGTAGTCCTAAAACTTTTCAGTTTTTTAGTTGACTCCTTTGGGTTATAAGTAGGACTGATTTTTATCTCATCATGATTCCTGTGGCCAGTCTGTGACCCTTCCTGCTCCTGGGAAGTCTTAGGTCAGCATGGCCTCAGACGGAAGTGTACGTTTGGTACCCCAGTTGTGTCTGGATTCTAGAGCAACCAGTTCAGTACCCTGCAGGTCAAGAGAGTCCATGCTGCCTCCATTCTGATGGCCACAGAGATTTAATACTTGAAGCTCTTTCATGGGAAGACCTGTTCTGCCTGCCTGTAATCCAGGGGTTCTACTCCCATAAAACAGCCCATGTTTCTCCTGGAGCATCTGATTCTATAGCAGTTCTGGGTTTTACTCTGGAGTTTTCCTCTGCTCACATTAGTTCCCAGCGCTTAGCCTAACACAACTTCTAGAACAGTCCTGCAAATATATGTCACATATGCTGCCACTACTCCTTACTTCAGATTCAAGGTTGACATCATTAAGTTTAATTAACTAAACTTATTAATTAATTGAGTGATTAAGATTAATTGATTATGTTCATTGTTTATTTGTTTTTTTTTTTTTTATAAATATGACCTCAGAATACTTCTTGAAATTCTACTAGAAGGCTCTGCCAGTGGCATATGGAAGGACAACATAGTTTCCATCCCGGGCTTTGTAGCAAAGTCCAAACTCCAGATCAAGCTTCAGCAGGCGATGGTTAGTTACAAGGCAATAAACCCAAGGTGTCCCTTCAAGTGTGAGCCATTGACAGATTCTACTTTTGCCATTTTTTTTCCTTCAGAGGAAATCTCACCAGGAAACACCGAGCAGTAACAATAACACAAACAATGGGAAATCAAGATTAAAAAGCAGAACATCTCTAGATAAAGAGTGGGATTCAGAATTCCATTGGAGGCTTTCTTAGAATGGGTTCCCTGGAAACAGACTCTGAGATAAAGGGTTGCATACCCTCCCCAGGTTTCTTGGGGCGTGCTTCTGAGAAACGCATCTGTAAAGAACAGAGGATGACAGAAACAAACAGGGAGAGGCTGGCCCTCTGAGCCATTTGCATCTGAGGCTTCAGCTGACTCTCCAGGGAGCTCTCAGGAGAATTTGGTTGGGACAGAACTCTTCAGAATTGTCCCAGGTCGAAGTCAGGGCTAAGACTTTATATTTCTACATCAGCTAGTCATTGACTGTGGACTGCTCTCAGCAGAGGAGAGGGCAACCTTGGACAAGGCAGTTCCCGGTGGGATATTATGTCACCTACTTAGTGCATGGTGTTTTTTTCCCCCTGCCACAGACTCTCTGCTGGATCATCTGGCCAGGTAGCACTGCAGATTGCACCTGCATAACAATAGGAATTTAAAAAGGTATAAATTATACCTTGTTTTTTAGGTTGGAAGGTATGTTCCCCAACATTCCCCAGTCTACCTGACCCCTAAACACCCTTCATTGAGATAGTGGCTTCCTGAATCCTCTTAGAACTTCTCTTCGACATTTGGAGCTCATGTCTCTTACCAAGATACTCCAAAGACACTTTCCACTTTCTACAAATCCAGCTGATTAACATGACATCACTGGCATTGTGGACCAACGTGATATTATGTGAAATCTCCAGAATGCCCAAGTCCCTTCGGACCATGTTATGACAGAGGCCCTGAGGTGTTAACAGAGATTTAACAAGGCCCTGGGGGAGAAGGGTAACTGTTTACTACCATCCATCCTGTGGGAACATCAACTTCTGATCCTTCTTTCCCATAGGGATGGAAAAAAGTTAGCTGGTTTAATAGCTATGGATATGCTGAAGATCGTGTTAAAGATACCACAAGTGGTATAGTGGCTGCAATGGAGACTTCTATTTGGTCATGTCTGTGGTAATCTGTGTGCTGAAGCAGCCCCGTGCTGGCCCATGAGCACTGACTTACATTTGGAGGAGCCTTGGGAGATGGTTGTTAAGCCTTTGGTGGGAGCATTACACCACGAAACTTGGCAAAGTCTACAAGCCTCCCCCAAACCTTGGAAACACTGACCAGCACACCACTGGTGGTAGTCCACTGTCATCCACCACGATCAATACAGGTTTTATAGGGTCTAGAGTGGTGAATTAATGGGGATACCATTCCTGAATATATTCCTGAATGGGCACTGATTTTTGCCATTCTCTTCTGGATATGATTTTTTAAAAAATATGTTTGCTATTGAGGAAGGCAAGGGGGACATTTCAGAGGTTTCCACGTGGCTTTCTCCACTGCAATAGCTCTTATTCCACAGGTCAAGAATCTGATATAAGGGTTCTGTCATTTATCATGTATGCCCATTCTAGTTTTATATTTAGGTATGGGGAAATGATCCCTGGATGAATCTATGGACCCAGTGGACCCACAGGGAGTTGCACCTGGGCTCACAACTGGACTCCATATTCTTCAATTACAACAGAAGTTACAATGGTGCTTCAAATCCCTGGGAATCAAAGTCAACTCAGACTCTGGATCCAACAATACTTGTAATATCCTATTATCCCTATGTGACTAAATGGCTATAGGTCACTTTGGGGGAACAACTGGGAGAATTACTACTGAATATAGTTGCTGTGCTTTTCCAATGCCTTTTTTTCCTGGGGACCTGACTTCTCTTTCAGTTGTTCTAGAAACAAAAGCTCTGGTACAGAAGCCTGGTGAGCAATCATGACCTTTTATTTGGGCCTGCAGACTTTTGATGATTCATTCTTGATTTCCTTTAGTGGGATAATTTGTGCAATACCCTTGCTAGCCGTCCCTAGGAACACCATGTTCTATTTACCATATCCATAGCTCTCTGAGGTTCCTGGCTGCTACTCTGACTTTGCTTTTATTGTGATAATTGCTTTGGATGGTGTGATGCTGCCACTAGACCTCTATTATTTCAAAATTTTCATCGTTTTCAATGAGTTCAGTTCTGTAATGGCGTTTCCTACTCTCAGCCTGGGCTACAGAGGATAGCCACCACGAAGCTTCTCAGCAATGCTCATGCTCCTCTCCCAAGCACATTCCTTCTCTCTTTGGTAAAAGGGCATCCTCTGGGACTTCCTAAGGCACATTGCTGGCAATGGGGAGTTTCCAGACCTACCTAGTATATGCCCTTTTACTAGTATATGCATACCCACTTCTCCGAGCCTTGAGATGCCTTTCCAGGCCCCTTGATATATCAGTTTTGGTATTTCTAATTCATTGGGCCATGTGTTACACATTTTCCAAACTTCTAAGAGCCATCCTAGCATCCTAGCAGGGGTATTTGCCTAGATTTGTATATCATGGGAGAGTAGTCCATGCTGGTAAACTCACCTTAATTCAACTTTGTATTCCATGCCCCCACCTACTAGTATCCTTTCCCATGCCTGCTGGTACATATTGGCCAGATCTTGCAGCTCTTTTGGCATATAGTCCCTATTCTCCCTTAGCTGATCCAGCACATCCCAGTTAGGGGGTGCTGAGATCTAACCTCATAATCTGTCTGGTTTCCAGGAGGGGCAATGGGGACAAGCATTGTCTTTTAAGGCACAGCCTCAAATCAGGGTCCAGTTAGGAGATTGAAACTGCACAAGTAATTTAAATAGGGAATATTTAACCTAAAGAATTATTAATTAGCAAAAGATATTCGACTACCAAAAGGAATAAGAGAGGACTCTAAGGAGTATAGAAATAGCATATGTGGAAAGCAGCTACTCCTGCTGGGCTGAGGAAGCATGAATAAGGAAGGACCGAGAAGTTAGAAGAAACATGTCCTCTGTTCTGTTCCTTCCAGACCCTCTGGACCCAGACCTCCACGGAAAGGGCATGGCTACCATGGGAACACAGTGTGCTCATGAAGAAGAGACTTACTAGGTGGCACAGCTGGAGCTTGGTCTGCAGGAACAGCTTTCTGGGGAGGGTTGGAGATTGGCAGCAAGGCAGGGAGGAGGGTGGAGGTCATCCAGGAGGGCTGGAGAGTGAGTATCACCAGGCTTCCTGCATGCCGATCTGCCGGCAGCCAGGCCAAAGAACAATGGCACAATGGGACCAGAAAGAGAAGTCCCTTCCTGCGGCTAAGGCAGTGTCACTCCAGTGCCCTCTATGGACCAATATATTTCACCAGCTGAGAAGGGAGAAATGATTACCAGGTCTTGCTCCAGGCTCCCAAAGTGCGACTGGTATCCTTTGAAAGCCTTGCTTACAAGGTTGGCCCTGGGTTGGCATCTGGGAACTTGGGTTCTGGGAGGCTTCCCACCATTCCTAGAACTGATAAGAGTGGCTCACTGTGCGTATACTCTTTGTACACATTGTTTATGCTGAACACCTGCTTTCCTTCTGGGATTCTGGAATTTGGGTATGTGCCCGGCAGAGACTACTTAGATGACCAGCCCCCACCCCCCCATAAGAGCTCTGGGCACTGAGTCTCCGATGAGCTTCCTGGGTTGGTGACATTTCGCATGTGTCGTCACAACTTGCTGGTGGAGAACCAGGTGCATCCTGTGTGACCCCTGTGGGAGAGGGCCCTTGCAAGCATGCACCTGGTTTCCTCAGCACTTCACCCCGTGCGCCTTTTCCCTTGCTGATTGTGCTTTACATCATTTTGCTATAATAAACTGTAACTGAGTACAATGATATGCTGAGTCCTATGAGTCCTCCTAGCACATCATCAAACTTGGTGTATGTTGGGGGGTGGCCTTGGGGGCTCCTGATGCACTAGTAGAGACACCTGCTTCATTTGAGATCTCTGAGGGATCTTCAAGCAAATGGGGGTGCTATTTCTTTTTTTTTTTTTGAATTTTTTTTCTTAATGTTTATTTATTATTTTTGAGAGAGAGACAGAGCATGAACAGGGGAGGGGCAGAGAGAGAGGGAGACGCAGATTCCAAAGCAGGCTCCAGGCTCTGAGCTGTCAGCACAGAGCCTGATGCGGAGCTTGAACCCACAAGCCGTGAGGTCATGACCTGAGCCAAAGTCAGACACTCAATGACTATGCCACCCAGGTGCCCCTGGGGGTACTACTTCTAACAAAGGGGTGTGGGCCTTGTCTGTAGATCCAGGGAGCCAAGGGGGTCTGAGAGAGAGCTGAAAATTCTCATCTGCATTACTAGAGATCCCCATCTCACGTCCCAGAGTCTGACACTTTCTCTATTAGGGCCCTGATCTTGGCAGAGGAAACCTTCCAGGAGGAGATGTTGACTTTCTCTGGAACTCTGCCACTCTTGTGATTAAGTTCCGAACCTGATCATTCTGTCTGCCTGCCCACAGGCTATAAGAGATCAGCACTTTCTTAAATGTGGCCTAGAAGGCCATCAGGCTTTCACGAGTTTGCATGAATTGTCCAATAGTCATCCCGAGCTTGTCATAATCTTTCTTCAAGAAGTCAAAGGCCCCCAGCAAGGACTACTCAATTCCTTTTATTTAACATACGTCGCATACTTCTCGAGGGCCAGAGATGCCGCAAGGGCCAGTGCACTCACTTCCACCCGTGAAAATGTTAGCAGTTGGAGCCCCGCAACCACCAGGGCCTCTCCCCCACCCCCACCCCCACCGACCATTGGGGGAAGGGCCTCATCCTCATCCCCTGGGCTGATCCAGCTGTTCCACCTCCAACATCCTACCACTTAGTGCTGTGGTGACTATGATTTAATTATACATACATAATAACACTTTTGGAGCTTCCCGTGTGATTGTACACAAAGGCTCTCCTTTATTCTGGAAACTGTCCTGCAGGCAGGCAGTGGAGTTGCTGTTATCTCCAGTCTCCGTGAGGGAACGAAGCCTCAGAAGAGTGACTCTCCTCAAGTCAGGATCCTACTAAGAAGCAGAGTCTGAAAGAAAGCCCAGATTCTTCGGACTCAAAAGTCCTCTCTCTCTTTTTTATCATGCTGTGCTGCCTTGCCAAAGAACAGGGCATTTTAGTTTCCGCCGTAGGTGCGGAAGTTGTTTGGTTCACATTTGCTTATTCAAATTCTTGTGATCACCTCAGTATTGTTATGACTGGTGGCTATCTCTATCAGATACTTCTGACCAGAAAGAATCAAGGGCATATGAGAGCAGAGCTTGTCAACTTTAATGTGCAAACAAGTCACTTGGGGATCTTAAATGTTAAGCTCCACACTCTGATTCAGGGAGTCTGCATCACTGACAAGCCCCCTGGTTGATGCTGATACTCTCGCTTCCCCACCACATAGAGCAGGTACTCCCTTCATAGTTCTTGAGGGATTCGAGTAAAAAAATGTAGGAATATAGATGCGCCTTCATTTTCAACTTGGTAAAACGGAAAACAGTTCCTCGTGTTAATTCAACCCATAAATACTCTTGCTGACAAAAGGTAACAAAAAATATAAAGCTGCTAATAAATCTAATAAAGCTAATCTAATAAAGTTAAATTATTAGAATTTTGCCTACCATAAGATAAAAATGATGATTTCTAACAGCTTCATTCAGGCATTTGATTGGCAAAGCTCGTAAGCAGTGAGTCAAATAGGGGTGCCTAGGTGACTCTGTTGTTAAGCATCTGACTTTGGTTCAGGTCATGATCTTAGAGTTTGTGGGTTCAAGCCCCATGTCAGGCTCTGTGCTGATAGTTCAGAGGCTGGAGCCTGCTTCAGATTCTGTGTCCCCTTCTCTTTCTGTCTCTCCTCTGCTCGCTGTCTCTTTATTAAAAAATAAACATTAAAAAAATTAACACCACACACACACACACACACACACACAAACAGTGAGTCACATGGGTGCCTATCGTATGTCAGTATGCCTTTCCAGTTTTGCAAGAACAAGTCAAAAGACGTAACTAAATTTTGACTGACCCATGGAGACTGGAGTAAACGATTTGGGGGATCAGAGCTGTATTGGGTGATGTTTGCAAGACCCAGCCCCAAGTTAGAAAGTTTCCAAGTAGACTTGAGGGAAGTTTCAGGCTATCTGTGATAGCCTTAGAAATCTCTCAAAATGACACCCTGCTGAATGTCCTTCTCCCCCTCCCCCGCCCCCCAGGCCACCAACCATCTTGTTTCTGTGTTGCTAAGCTCTGCTACACGAAGCCTAGGAGTTACCCATTCTCACATCCTGTCCTTCTTCCTTGCAAGTGCCTGGCCATGGGGCTCCTGCTGTCCCTAGGCTTTTCTCAGGCTGCAGGGTCAGGACAGGAGTAGAGCATGGCCACCCAGCTCATTCTCAGGGTCAAAGACTGGGGTAAAGTGTCACAAAAATCAAAAGTAGTGGCAATCTTGGAAACAGGGGTTGATCTCTTCTTCCTGGGACATCTGGAGGCCTTAGCTCAGGCTTCACAAAGCCTCCCTATGACTTTTCCAGAAAAGAAAAACCCAGCAATTAAAATCAAGTCACCCCCTACCCCCTACCTCTCATTCTTTGTACCAAACCAAACCACCCAGCCAGCCTGTTGTAGAGTCCTTTTCTTGACCGCCTTCGTCCTCAAATGACAAAATATTTCCACTGGAAGTTTTGGGGTCATCACCTCCCTCCCTCTTTTTTCATTTAAATGGCACCAAGAAGGTGTGGGCCAGAGGTATTTTTCCCTTTTCAGAATGGACTTTTCCCTTCAAGAAGCAATGCTTCAAGGCTGGCAATTGAATGTATTTATTTATTTGCCTATCCATCCATCCATCCATCCATCCATCCATTTATTTATTTATTTATTTATTTATTTATTTATTTATTTATTTATTTATTTATTTATTTATTGTATAAGGTAATAGCTTATGGTACTTACCCAGAGCCAGCTGTTTGCAGGATGCCGAGAGCAGGTGGTCTGGGAGGCCTCTGATGAATTGCAAAAGACACTCACCAGCTGCCGACACTGTGTGTAATGAGCAAACCTGCAAAAATCTTTATTTTCAATTGGATTGTACCTTTAAGTAAGCAAGGGAGACAGCCAGTATAACTACAGACCATGACCAACAACCCACATAAACAGTGTGCAAACACAAGTGATTAATGTACCAGTATTTCAAAACATCTAAAGCTAATGAGTCAGATTTACTAGGGTGCACAAAAGAGGGGGAGAGGGGGTGGGGACGAGAGAACAACTTAATGGACTTTAATGGCCTTGAGCTGCAGCTGAAGAATTCTTCTGCTTTCCATCCACTGTGCCATTGAGCTGGTAAACAAATACCCTGCTGGCCCATGAAAGCCATTTTCTTCCTGGCCATTCAGGGGGTGGCGTTCTGGCTTTAGGATAGAATGAGGGGAGCAAGCTGGTGACCACTGAGCCCTCCAGTGATCTCTGATGATATGCGGGGATAATGGGTTACAAAGACAGACATTAATAAGGTAAGATAAGAGGGGGAGGTTTATTAATTTTTCAAGTAAGTTAGGATGCCCCAGGGCATGGTAAAAGTGTAAAGAATCTGGTGAGCGATGAGGGGCTCGGCTGATTAATGCAAGTCAGCTGTCCTCCGAGGGCCATAGCAATAATGATGAGATTATGGAAGAACCTACTGAAGACAAATGAGATGCATGTGGAATAAAAACGAAGTGTCCTAGTTACTCTTTTGGAGTGCACGGTGGATTTTTATGAAGGAAGAACGGAGGTACGAATGACAGCCTCAGGAGGTGCCAGGACAGGGATGTGCTGGTGCTGGTCAAGTACTTGGGCCGCCGGGGGTTTCAGGAATTCTGGGCCAGCCTGGGAGAAGGGTTGATGGGGAAGTGCGTCCCAGAAACCCTTTCCGCATGGGTGGACAGAGCTGTCCCCAGGGCCATGTCTGTATTTACTGCCCTGCACAGCACTGTACTTTCATGCTACCATTTCCTCCAGGATGTGCCAGGAGCTGGGCTCCCTCCATTGTTCACACTGTCCCCAGTGGACTTCCGCTGTGCCACTGCTGACCGATGAACTTGGAGCTGGAGAAAGGGAAATTGGAATTCTTTTTCTTGTCCTGTTCAAAATTGCTCCCTGGGTTTTATACTCTCTCTCTCTCTCTCTCTCTCTCTCTCTCTCTCTCTCTCTCTCTCTCTCTCTCTGCATTTGTCGTCTTGCTTGCATGCTTCTCCTTGCTCCGGTGCTTCCCCGGGCTGCCTCTTAAGTCTGTATCTTTCAATCCAGGCAAAGGGTGGGCAGGCAGCACCCCATATCCTCACCCAACTCATGCCTTCTGCACCAGTGCGTGGAAGATTGACGGGGGTGACCCTTGAACTTCAAAGTGAAGAATTATTTGCTAAAAAGGCAGCTTCAGATCCTAACCTCCAGATGGTTGGGAGTGGGTCGCCGGAGCCTGCCTTTCCCACAAGCGCTTCATTCGCAAGGGGTTCTGAGGCAAGTCTCTCTCTGATGGTGGTCTGAGAGACACTGAAAGGTTGGTGGTCTGAGAGACACTGAAAGGTAGAGATTAACTAAGAGTTGCTTCTGACAGACTCTTCTCAAAAGTGCCTAGAATTTCACTGTGGATGATGTGCTCCTTTATGTTGGTTCCCTGGGACTTGAGCAGTTTAGGGTACAATGCAGATCTCCTCCCTCGCCTCCTACACAGGAGTAACCCCTTAAATCATGGTTAAGACCACCTCAGTGTGAGTCTATTTACCAGGTTAGAGCAGGGCAGAGTTGTAGGATCAAGTCTGAAAGGAAGAGACTAGGGAACAGAGAATAGCCTGGAAAAGCAAGGACCGTTGGTGGAGCCAGGAGGAGGGGGCAGTGGGTGAAGCCAGGGGCTCTCACCAATTTTTTCTTTTCTTTTTTTTTTTTTTTTTTGTAGCAAAGCATTTCTTTTCAAATGAAATGTAAATGGAAGTCTTAATATAGAAAGTCAATTAAATGACAGTTTATTAGTACACATTTGTTTTATTTCAAATTTCAGTAAATTACAAAAATGAAAGCATTTGAATGAATGCAAGCACTCGATATTGGGGAATTACAAACAACAGTTCCAAGTGTTAGATCAGCTTTTTGGGATCAGATAAATACTCGCAATTTATAAGTTTGTTTGCAGTTGCCTTTGCAATTGTGGGAGAGCTTAACCAAACCGATCTGGATTCTTATACATGGAGTAGCAGGAAATTTATATTTTCAAGTTGGATCACTGATGATGCTCAGTGTGTGCTTAGATTCCTCTCACAGACAAGCCACTCAAAAAACAACCAGAACTGGGCGCCTGGGTGGCTCAGTCAGTTGAGAATCCAACTCTTGATTTCGGCTCAGGTCATTAAAATCTGTAAGTTTTTAAACTTACACTTTACATTGAATTTACATAAAAATTATAATGCAATACACATTTGCTATATTACATTTACATGTACATACATGTACATTTAACTTACAATAAAATGTGCAACTTTTGGGGGGGCGGATAGAGTATGAGATAGATATCACACATTTGAAATACATATTTAAATAATGGGTTATAAATAAAATATATGTAGAACCCTTGGGGTCTCTCTAAAGAATAGAGGCCTGGGCCAAAACTTTGCTTGTGACAGTCTCACCTGTTGGGGCAGGGAGGGGGGAGGTGGGAAGCAGGGACTGGACTTAGGAAATGTCTTTTTAAAAAAAATTTTTTTTTAAACATTTACTTATTTTTGAGAGACAGAGAGTACAGGGGAGGGGCAGAGAGAGAGGGAGACACAGAATCCAAAGCAGGCTCCAGGATCTGAGCTGTCAGCACAGAGCCTGATGTGGGGCTCAAACTCAGGAACTGTGAGATCATGACCTGAGCTGAAGCCGGACGCTTAACCGACTGAGCCACCCAGGTGCCCCTAGGAAATATCTTAAACCATCTGTGATAAGCACTGGATTTCCCTTTCATCCAGCTAACCTCCAGCTATTTGTGTATGAAGGTACAATTAGGAAAAAATAGCAACAAGGTAATGAGGGAAGGAGGTGGTGTAGAGAGAAAAACAAAAAGAGGGAAGGAGAATGGGTTGTGATGAGTTAGAGTTGTCTGGATGAAGAAGCCAGTCCTACCATGCATAAAGATGAAAAAAAAGAAGGGGCTCAGAATCTTCTGGAAAGATGTGAGAGAAGAAAAAAGAAAGAACAGAGGATGGTGAGGTGGAAGGGAAACCAGAAGGGACTCTGGAAGGGTCCAAATTATATGGAAGTGTGGAAGGACCTTTATTGAAATGATTCATGAAGTTCATGCTCGTGCTGTGAGCTTGCTTTTACTGCCCTGGCAAGACAGGAGGTGCTCGAAGGACTTTGTCTTGGAAATCCACTGTGGTTCCCCAGTGAGCTGGCTCTTCACACAGCGTTAAGCCCTGCGTTTCACTCCCTAGCCTTGTTTCTCTCTGCTTGCTCCCTGTGGTCTCTCATCTCTTCTCAGCTCTCTCCCACTTAGCCCACCAAGGCCTGTCTATCCAAGTAGAACAGACTTTCATTTTCCTTGGGTTCACACTGTGCATACTGACTAACCCGCTTCCTGCCACTCCAGTGGCCCCTCTCCAGCTCCCAACCCCTCTTATCTCTATGGTAACGGAAGACACTACGATCTCCGGATTCTGCCTCAGAGAGTTGGTCTGTACAAGCAGGCTTTCCTGGGGTAGCTTGTCCTTTTGCAGTTAACCAAGATGCTGGGGGAGAAGAGCTGCCCCAACAGGATGGCACACAACAGCCTCCGGATGCGGGCACTTGGCGAGTCTGAGCTGAACATCTCCATAAAAATATGATGTAATTAACAGACCTCAGCAGCTGGAACAATTCAGCACCTCACATTGATTTTCCATGCCTCCTGTTTACTTTCCGTTTTTGAACTGTCTGCCGTGACAGGAAATCAAAGAATTATAATGGCGTGTGTGAGGGCCATGATGCTGGGTCAGCATTTCCCTGAAAAATCCTGAGACTAATCAGTTTATTATCACTCAATCATCCCTTCTCCCTCCTAAATTAAAGCTGTCCCCCAAAAGGCTAAGAAATAGCAATTTATTTTGGGATATTAAAAAATCAATGTGCTATTTTAAAATATGAGCGGAGTTAAAAAAAAAATAGTAGGTCCCAAGTAATGTTAGTTGGATCTGTTTTCTCCTTCAGGCTTAATATGAGGTTGGCAAAGACGTGGGTGTGGAGAGACAGAAGTGCTATATTCACCCTTCCCAAGTTTCACGGGCTTGGAAAAGTTACCTGGTGGAACTTGGAGAGGAGTCTTTTTCCAAGTTTTTCCCTGAAATGAAGAGAAATAAGTCTCTCTGTTTGTGCTTATTCACGAACTTTCATCTGATGCAGGATTGGCTTTCTCATAGTCTGTCACTGCATTTCCAACCCTTGTCAGGTGGCAGTCAGAATGTTGGGTTAGTTTCACTTTGGATTCCTTAACACTCTGGAGAAAATTGGCCAAAAACTGAGATTGTGACAGAGAAATAGGTCTCCCTCTGAAGTCCGCTAGTCCAGATTTCTTTTCAAGATATGCCTCAGGCTCCTTGCTGTTGTTTTTCTTCAACTTCACTTACCTTGGCAGATTTCATGTCTTGGTCACAATGTAGGGATGCCTTTTTCTTGGTCTTTTTATTGACTCAAGTAATATAACCCCTTCCTAAATAATTCGGAAAATAGAGAAAAGAAAAAGATTGCCCATAATTCTCCCACTTAAGCACAATAGCTATTGTTGTTTTGGAGCAATTCCTTTGGGTCATTTTTAAGTGCCAAGTTTTGATAGGATTCTAAGCACAAACACAAACAACTTTGTATTTTGCTTTTCCACTGAATGTATGTCAGAAGCATTTCAGTATTATTACTTCAGTAAATATCTTTTTAATTGCCGACTGGGCCACTGAACATTTGTCAGTCTCCTGTTTTGATTTTCCAGGTATCCTATAGAAATAGACTCCATATTTATTTAACTATTTCCATATTTGGGGGCAATAGATCAAATCCATGTTTTCATCATAGTAAGTCCTATGATAAGCATCTTTATAGTAAGACTTTTCCGCATATAAGATAATTTCTTTAGGATAAATTCCCAGAAATTACTGGGTCAAAGTGCATGAATATCTTGTGACTCAATATTTCCTGTTGCTCTTCAAAACTAGTATGTCAGTTTGTAATATCACCTAAAACGTTTGAGGCATCAGGCTTGAGAAGGGTCTTTTTTTTCTACTAAATAGGCAGTACTGAGAGTGCTTTATGTGTGCAATTTGATGATGTTGACAAATATCCCGGAGATAAACATTTTGGACTTTAGAGGCGTTCCCCTGTCAATTGTGTTTAACATACAGAAGTGACTTCATTATAACCGTTTCTTCTACGTGTGCCATAAAGTATGAAATTTTTTGCCTGGCTGTAATGTTCTATCTCATCAAACCTCATAAAATGAATTAGCGTCACACCCCCTCAGTTTGGCTGTGAATTTTGAAGATGATACGGATTTCTCTTCCACATTACATAGAATTTGGTGAGTATCCCTTTGCTGGGAATAACACCTTTGGAAAGTAGGAAAATACCGAGTGGAAAGAAAGTACATTTTCTAGGAAAAGAATAAGAACCCAGAGAGATGGAGTGAGAATTGTGCCGCAGAGTCCCAGCAGCAGATGTTTTGGGTGTTGAAACTCCCACCAGAACAGCTGCAGAAATGTAGAATCACATCTGGGTGTGTGAGGCGGCTGCATCATTACCTACCAACAGCAAAACAGCCAGATGCTTCCAATTCATTTTAAGGACCAAGCTTCAGGTCTGAACCTGTGAATGTCTCTACTTCCCAACTGACGACTTATCAATTGCTCAGGCAGTTCATGAAAATGTGGCCTCATGGGCACCTTAAGGACGGATCTTCTCGGTTACAGCAGGTAGAGGCAGAGCACAGCTGCTGTGCACCCAGACCCACGGCTCTGGGTCTGCTGCGTGGCTTGAGAATGAAGCCATCAAAACCCTTCCACACAATGGCTGCTGCACGGCTTGTCACTGATGTAGGATGCCTCTGAGGGCTCATACTGTTTTATTTCTCCTGGAGTTCTTCAAATCCTTTCTCTCTCTCTCTTTCTCTCTCTGTCACTCTCTGTGTCTCCCTCTGTCTCTGTCTCTCCCTTCCTCTCCCAATATCCCAGATGTAAGTTTCTTTCCCAGACAACTGAGCAGAAAACTGGGTGATCATTACGGTAGCAAATAGTTCATAAGACTCCTGGATGAATACTGTGACTTTTAAGTATGTGGCTATTTTCTTGTGTCATTTCTCTCCTCTTATACTGACAGTAACTGTGAAAGTCAAGGTGAAAGTGGCTCCTGGTGACAGAGCTCCAGCAGCCTTTCCCCTTCCCTGATTGAGTTCAAAGCATGCAGGGCAGCTCACAGCCCACACCCCACCCTGGGGGGTGGGGGTGGGGAAATCGTTCAATATGTAAATCTCAACCCCAGGAGAAAAAGGTTACTCACTGTATAAATCTCAACCCTTACAATGGTCAAGGGACAGGTTCTTTCAGAAACAGCCTGTCCATCTCACACCATGGAGGGAGGGGAAGTTGACAAGATACATTTGCTGAAACATGGGGACTCATGCGTTAGATCCAATGTTAACAAGTGCCCTGAGAAACAAATAATGGTAGAAGGCATGGAATTTCTAAAAAAAAACAGTAGAAAGTATCTTCCAGTCTTTGAAGTCACTCACACACATAAAAATGCTTCATCTCGCTCAACCGTCACACTTGTACCGTACCTTCTTGTAGAAGCCTCACATTTGTTATTAGAAGTATTTTTATTATGTTGAAGGGGAAATCTTTCATATAGGGCTTGCAAATGGGGGAGGCCAAGGAGCCACAGAAGTGGATAAGCACCACCAAAAGAAAAAAAAAAAGAGAGAAAACTAAAGGAAAGGATACTTAATAGTCAAATAAACGCAGTTGGACCCAAGCTTAAAAAAAAAAAAGTAATAATAATATTAACTGAGATTTATTGAGTGCTTACTATAAGCCGGGCAATGTTCACAGTTTACAATGTTTACAGTTATGAAGTCATTTAATCCTTATAAACACCTTAGGAGGTAGGTACTAATATTATCCAATCTTGCACAGGAGGAAATAGAAGCTCGAGGAGGTGAAATCACAGTTTCGTAGTGCAGCTCGACTCCAGATCCTACACAGTTCACCACCACACTGTGCCTGTCTCTGCTTATGCTGCCTCTCCGACTATAGAGTATGGTGGCAGGGTCTGGCAGGATGAGGCTAACCCCAGGGCTCTGGGATCCTGGCAGCAAAGGTCTTCAAATGTGGGTGACTGGCTCTGTTGAGCAAAAATGATCTTAGAGTTGAAGAAAAGTAGGGGTGTTGTTCACATCCATCACGACCCAGGGTGGGTATCTCCTATTGAAATGCTTCTTATTCAATAATAATAAGATAAAGGAGCATTTATTGAGGCGTACCTCCTCCTGCAGGAGGGACAGCGAGGTCTAAGATGTATATTCTGCCTTTAAGGGATTTATAGCCTGGTAAGAAGATTATCAGAGATAGAGGAAAGATTAAGAAATGTTCAAGATCATGTAAGAAGAGCTATGGAGGTTTGTATGCAACATGGAACGCTAAAGGGGATAGGTTTTCCGCAACTAGTGGACAGAGTCAACATCTCAGCCAGTGGGGTTTGGGGCAAGTGTACAGGGAGTGAGAGGAGGGATCTGAATTGTATTTGGAAAGGTGCAAAAACCTCCAAATATAGAGTAAAGGAGAAGCATTCCAGAGGTTTGGAATTTGGGGGAAAAGGGTAAAGACGAGAAATGATATGTTCGGAGAGCAGCCATCTTGTGTAGAGCGTAAAAAAGCTGCAAAGGAAACCTGGAATCAGGTTGCAGAAAGTCTTGGTTACCCTGGACCAGGAAAGTGGAAATGGCAGCACTGCTGGTCATCTGGTAAACTGCTTTCAACAAGTAGGCTTGTACGAGCTCAGCCGAGAATACGTGGCACAGAAAGGACTGGAGCCAGAGGTTAAGGGCAACTTAAAAAGTCTATGTGGTTTGTTTTTCACAACCTAGAATGTTTAGCAACTGTATGGAATATTGTCTTATATACTAATCCTGGGCTGATAAAAATCTCTTTATCTCCCATCCAACTCAAAGGGGACAAGCAGAGATGCTTCAAGGGATGCCACACAACAGCCTTAGCCATGGAAACACCTATTCCAGAAGTGACTAGTAGAAGTTCATGACTTGCTCTTCATTATGGATTTATTAAAATCAGAAGAAAGGTCATGTAAAAAAGGATAGTTGATTGGGCATGATTCAAGGCACATTTGGAAAACATAGTAGCTGACCCTCTGTGGCATGAAGAGGAAGCCTTTTGAGTAGAACCTGAAATGTTGTAAAGTGGCACCCGACCTATGGGGGAACCAACCTGGGTGTCCATGTTAGAAGGTTTCTGTCCACGAGGCAGCTGAGCTCCTCCAGCAGAGTTTAATTTAGACACAGCTAAGCTATCAGAGCTGGAGTGGGCCAGACAGTGTATTTAGCCCAGTTCCTCAATCTCAAGAAAGGTCTTCATGCCCAGCCAGGGTCAGTGATCTGCCTGAGATCTCTTACACTGATCAGGGAACCACTGCGAGGTGTTGCGACCGGCACAACAAACACCGAGATCAGGGTCCTGAGGGTAGGGGAATGTAAGAAAAAAAGAGAGAAGAGAAATTTTGGGAACAGGAGGGTCCCCTGGGCTGATGGCCCAAGTAACGGCTTTATTGTTGCTGTACACAATCTTTTATAATATAAGACTCTTATGGATCAGGTCATTCTAAGAATAAACAGGTTTCACATGATCACTGCCAGCCAAAACATTTAGTTCTGTGTACCTTGTGAACTTTCTAAACGGGTCACAGCAAGACCTTGTTGATAGATTGCTAGCAAAACACAGTTCCCATGTTTGTTTCTATTTGACCCGGGGTAGAAAAAGGGGGGTAACATTACTGCCAACACCCACAGACCACAGGCTTCAGGAATTAACTTTCTCAGCCCTGACAAGGCTTTCGTATGCCCTTGCAAGTGGGGGAATGGGAGGGGGAACCACCGGGTTGGCTGAGTCAACAGGGAGCCGTTGCTCGACCCGGTCTCAGCCTGGCACCGGGGTGCGGCCTCCCACAGTGAGGTGCCACACCAAGCCCGGGTCTTTGCTTTGGAGACACCTCTGCTACTACTTGAAGACTTAATTTCTCCTTGGGGGCTTGTAGTTTATGATCTCTCTAAGAGGTATACCTTCTCAAGACTAAGGCACCAATATCATTCTTAGGGGCAACATAGCGTCACCATTGACAGTCTGAAGAGTTATCAGATACAGTTATGCTCAGGTAGATCATTACAAGGACCAAATACAATTGGAAAGAGTTGAGGTACAGTTGAAGGTGTAAAACCTACTTTGTAAATTTGTGTGTCTACCGACAGGGCTGGTGTACATACCTGCGTAACCCCAGGGAGTATCAATACCTGGGGTCTGATGTGGATCGTACCCTCTTGGGTGATGCGGAGGGGGCTCATGGTGACCTCAGGTTCTTTTTGTTGCAGACTCTCTAGAAGACAGTGCATTATCCGTAGCTCCAATGTTCTTTTTCTCTCAGTCCAAGCCAGAATCGTTCCTACATAATCTAAAATGCGATTCTTTTCTCCCTGATTGCCCAATGCCGCTCTTTCATTTCTGGCAAAAGGGCACCCGTACTGGCTCAGCCTGGGTTTCTCCTCATGGCTTCTAGCTTCAACATAAGCCTTTCCAGTTATTTATTCAAACTGTCTTACCTCACTATTTATTCTCCTCTCCTCTCTCTTCTATCTACTTATTCCTATATATTCATCTACTTAGTATTATTTTTTTTAACTGTTAAAGTATTCTGTATGAACATAATTTTAAAAAATGTGATCAATAGAATCAACCGAGCAGCACCCATCTCGAATTTTCCCCAGGCCCTATTTTCTCTGTATCCATTGGCAACCACTCCTAGGTCTTTTAGATTTTTTATAAAAATGTACACTCGTATTTATAAACAATCTGCTAATATTGTTAATTCTTGATTTACCTATTTTAGACATCATCTATTTGTTTCATATGATGATAGTGGAGCTTTTCTCTAATCACCCCCACTTCCTCTCAGCATATTTATACCATGTTCATTTGATTCCTGTTCAGAGCTTACCTTATTGTGGCTATGTAAATATTGTTTGCTATTGAACAATAAGTGCTACAGAGTAGACCTCCTTTATCCATGGGGGATACATTTCAAGACTGGATGTGTGAAACTACAGATAGTACCCAACCCTATGGGTACAATATTTTTTCCTGTACATACATACCTATGATAAGGTTTAGTTTATGAATTAGGCATGGTAAGAGACTAACAGCAATAGCTAATAATAAAATATATTATAACAATATACAATATTATAACAATATACTGTAATAAAAGTTATGTAAATATGGTTTCTCTCTCTAAAAATATCTTATTGTACTCTGTTTACCCTTCCTCTTGTGATAATGTGAACTGATAAGATGCCTACATGATGAGATTAAGTGAGGTGAACCACATAGGCATTGTGATGTAGTGTTAAGCTACTACTGACCTTCTGACCACTTGTCAGAAGGGGGATCATCTGTTCCGAACTGTGTTTGGCCCTGGGGGACTGAAACTCTGGAAAGTGAAACCACAGATAAAGGGGTTATTTATTTACTGCATTTACCTTTAGTTTATTGTACATCTCCCTCCTACTTCCCCCTCCCCAGAATGAATAGTCTTTTCCCTCCATTCGCTTAGTGTTCTATGAACCTATCACCGATTTTTTTTCAAGTCCTCTGACAGAGGGTGTAAAATGCTTCTCATGCAGTTTTCCACAAGTTAGGTATATCAAATAATCTAGAATTCTCCCACTTGTCCCTACCCCCCACGTGGAGATTTTTCTCCTAAAGTTCTCCAAACCCCTTGCACTCTACATTGGTTGCTTTCCAGGCTCATTGCATACTTGTCGTATGATTCATTTTCTATATCTTGCTGGGATTGATTTTCTCTTCTCTCCTTGCCTAGACTCCAATTTCGTTTTGCCATAATAACTAAAAAACAGTTTTGGTGAAGCACTAATTGCAGTTAACACGAGTTAAGCACTGACACCTTGAGAGAGGGTGTGTGGGAGGTGTATTGTTTTTAGTTTTTGTTTTTCTGAAAATTTTTTTATTCCACCCTGATATGTTATGAAGAGCTTGGCTTGCTGTAGACGTAGACTGAGAATTGTTTTTACCTCGGAATATGCCAGGCATTGCTATATTGTCATTTGGCCTCAGTGTTCCTTGTGATAGGCACCAATGGCATTTTTGTTTCCTATCCTTTGTGATAGGCTTTCTCTCTGCAGACTTATGAGCTTTCCTATACCTGGTATTCTGAAGTTTCATGGTATTTGTCTTGCTGGGCTTTTGCTTTTGTTTTTCAATGCATGGTGTTGGACACTCTCTAGAAACCTATCTTCCAGTTGTGAGATCATTTCCACCCCTTTATTATTTTAAGTTTCTCTTTCTGGAATTCCTGATGTTGGACACATTAGACTGGTTCTCTAATATCCTTTTCTCCCCCAGTCCCTTTTTTTTTTTTTTTTTTTTTTTTTTTTGGCTTTTTGAGGACAGTCACTCAACCTTATCTTCCAAGTGTCCTACTGAATGTTTTCTATTTTGGTTATTATACCTTTAATTTCACAAACTCTTCTTTTGCACTCTGATTCTTCCTTTTTATTGTATCCTATCTTGTTTTGTGAAGGCAATGTTTTTTCAGAACTCTCTGATGATAATTACTGTAGGTTCATTTTTTTGTCTTTTGGTTTTACTTTTGTTTCCTCTGCTGCCTCGATGTCTTCTTAGTCCCTTTAAAACTGTATTTATTTGTTTAGTTCTCTTTTTGCATCTTTGAGAACAACTTCAAATGTCTGGTGATCTTTGAATCTTCATTTATGATTAACAACTGATGCAATAAGGAGCCATTAGGAAACTGTGTGCATGGGAGTGGCTTGTGCCTCCGTAAGTATTGTCAGGAGGTGAGCTGGCTGAGTTGATGAAGAACATTTTTAGATGGGAGTCTCTGTGGAGATTTTCTCCAGAGCCAGTGAATTTCTTTGGAGAATTTTCCTTTATGCTTCTGCTTGGGCGGTATATATCCAGACATTCATGTTCCGTGAGCAGAGGCAGGAAGGGTGCTTGGAAAACCAGATTTTCACCTAAGTGCTTTTCTTTCAGTCTAGCACCTGGTTCCCCATCCTCTATGCCTGTTGTTATCTGAGTCTGGGATTCTCTGGTTCAAGTTCTCTAAAGAATACATTCTTGGCTTCCCGGAAGAGATGGAGCAGGGATGGGCTGGTGGGGGCCAGTGAGCAGGGCTGGTGTTTGGTGGAGGAAGAGACATACATACTGTGTATGCAGACTTTCAGTCAGAACCTCTGTTTCAGACCCATGCCTCACCCCCAGCTATGGAGGACCTGCAGTGTCCATGTGCCCAACCTCTCCAGGGTTCTGCACCTTGGTAGCTTATAGTTTCTTCCCCTCTGCTAAGCTAACTGCCATTTCTTCATTACTTTCTAACCGCCCCCCCCACACCCCACAAATGTGTTGACAGTTGTCATTCACTGCTGTTGCCCTCCAGTTCTCTTTGACCTATGGGTTTACATCTTTTTTTTTTTTTTAATTTTTTCAACGTTTTTTATTTATTTTTGGGATAGAGAGAGACAGAGCATGAACGGGGGAGGGGCAGAGAGAGAGGGAGACACAGAATCGGAAACAGGCTCCAGGCTCTGAGCCATCAGCCCAGAGCCTGACGCGGGGCTCGAACTCACGGACCACGAGATTGTGACCTGGCTGAAGTCGGACGCTTAACCGACTGCGCCACCCAGGCGCCCCTTGGGTTTACATCTTTTTAATTCTTTCACTGTCATTTTATCTAGGTTTTGGATGGGAGAAGAGATACACGTGTGTGGTCTACTTACCATATTTGACCCAAATTCCCTTCTGTTTACCTGAATTTCAGAAATCACACTTGGTGGGTTTTAGTCACAGAGGGCACCATAGATTGTAGTTCCCGTCTCGTTCATAGGAAACAAAAACTTCTTTATGTCTCAGAGGCCCCCACAGGGGGCAGCCCTGCCAGGTGGCAGCCTGCCTGGCAGTTGGGTCTGTTGGCCTCTAGAATCCTTCACTGAGCCTGGCTTGAATGCAGCCAGGGCCAGAGACACCTCAGGGAATTGTCTCCCTGTGAGCAGCTGTTGGAGCATCAGGCATCTGAGCAAGGGAGACAGACTTCTGGGATGGCTTTTGTGTGATTAATTAAGGTCTGGAGCAGTAATTTTCCTATTTACTCATGATGTCCATACTCCAAACTGCCCATCACATTTATTAGAGGGAGAAATACACAAAGAAACAAACCTGGAGTCCTGTCTCATGGAAAGCTTGTCAAACAGGAAAGCATCACATATGCTTTTTCTTCTTATCTGCCTCTTTCGACTTGAGAGCAGACTGTTACCTGTGAAACAAGACTGGAGCTTATTTCTTTATACCAGACTGTACAAATGTTCTGGAGAGACCTGGACAGGGGCAATGCTTGTTGTAAGAACGCAATGAAGATAAAGAACAAAAAACAGTCAAGATTTAGCAATCAAGAAAGTTCTTACAGAAAACATTGTTAGGACAAAGCAACTATAATAAGAATCTACCCCGCCTCCCCAAAACTCAGAGATGAAAACCACTCTTTTTTCTTTGGTTTGTTTTGCTTTAAACCAGAGGAAGAAACTTTGCTTTCAGTGGCTGAATTTCAAAGATCCTTAAGAGATTTATTAGGAATTGATTTGTGCCTACAATTTCTTTTTCTTTTTTTTTTATCTTTGCAATATTCATTAAATGTAACTGTTATGAAAAATATAATGCATCAACAGAGAATTAAGAACAAGGCTTAGATGCACTTCATTTCTTTTGAGGTAAAGCTTGGTAAACCTTTGGATGCTACCAGAAGCATGTGATTGTTCCTCTTATGGGCAGAATTGTGTGCCCTCCAATTTTGTATGTTGAAGCCCTAACTTCTAGTACTGTAGCATGTGACTGTATTTGGAGATGGGACCCAGAACAAAGGTAATTAAATAAGGTCATCTGGGCGGGCCCCGATCCAATCTGCTGTCCAAACTGGTGTCCTTATACGAAGAGGAAATTGGGATGCACAAAAACACCAGGGATGCATGCACACAGCAAGAAGGCAGCCATCTGCAAGCCAAGAAGAGACGTCTCAGGAGAAATGAAACCTGCTGACATCTTGATCTTGGACTTCTGGCCTCCCAAACTGAGAAAATAAATATCTGTTGTTGAAACCACCCAGTCAGTGGTATTTTGTTATGGTAGATCTAGCAAACAAATGCGGTGCCTAGATCTTTCTACCCTATTTGATTTAAAATCTGAACATAATAAAGAGCATAGAGAAACTAAGAATCAGACACTTGTAAAAGTTAACTTTTGCTAACCAATGGCTGAAAAGTCCGGGAAGTAGATCACAACTGCTGCACGCATCACACACGAAACCACTTTGGTCCTATTACCCATGAGGCGAAGATCTAAGGTGCTGAGTTGGCCTTGGCTTTGGCTTCCAGAGTGGTAACTTGCAGCCTCAGACTCTCCCTGGAGTTCCCCTCAGGGCTGGTCCTCTAGAGAAAAATGCACATCTCTGGGCCTGGCAGAGGATGGATGGGATTGCCTGCAAGCCCCCGGCATAGTGGGTTGGATGGAACCAGAAGGTCTTAAAGGAGAAGGGAAGAATAGAGTAAGGGTGTTTCTTGGTGGAGGGTGTCCCTGATGGAAGTGGATTCAGGGGCCCATTCTCCTGTCACACACATCAGTCAGCATGGAGAGAAACACAATTTGGGGTGTTGGGATGCTGCCATGGAGAGCTTGATAAATGGCTCCTCACCGAGAAGAGCTTTAACTGGCAGAGCCTTCTGGTGGCACCTGGGCAGTCATTTCTATAATTCAAGTTGTGGGAGTAAGGGAAAAAGCACTGTATCCATTTGACTAAATACTAGAAGTGCTTGTATTTGGGCTGAGGAAATAGCTGGGCACTGGCACTGGCACTGTTGCAGCCTCCAGCCGTGTGGTTGCACGTTGTCACAGTTCATCAAAAGCCAGCAAAGAAAACAAGGACATCATGTTTAGTCTGTATTCACCATCAGAGTGTGTTACCCTCCCTGTTACCTGAGTCCTCATGTTGACCAAGATCCTAGATCCAGAGAACAACAAAGGAGAAGAAAATTGAGGGGTGGAGAAGAGAGAGGCAGAGATGGAGATTCAGGGAGACACAGCAAGAGCCACAGAGAAAATCCACAAAGACAAAGAACAAGCAGAGAGAAGTAGGTGGTCACGGGGAAAGCAAGTCAACATCGCTAGGCCTCAGATCCCATAGGATTCTTATGGATCGCGCGTCAGATCTGTTCTCTTCTCTGCCTCTGATCTGGTTGAAACCCCACTGGAGTGTCATGGCTTAACGAAGCCCGTGGGTGTTTGTACTTGTGATGTGGTTTCTAATGGATACCCTGTGAATTTGCTGAAGTGGAACAAAAAGAATGTGGGAACCAAGTTACTATGTTTAGGTTTTACTAAATAGGTGGCTATGCCTGAGATTCACTCATGTAAGGTGGACGTCTTGTTCAGGCAAGAGAATCACATGAAGAACTGAAATCTGGGGGAGGCCAACAAGACTCGGGGCAAGGGATGTTCGTTCTTCCTAAATGAGTCTTTATTGCAAGAGTGCTGCCTTTTCTCTGGTGCTTGTTAAATACTGTATTTATGCTGTGTATTTGTATACAGTGGGATTAAGGGACCAAACTGAATTACTGATGATGGTTGCTTGAAGGGGTGTTTGACTAGGAGATTTACAGAGCGTTCTTAATAATCTTTTTTATTTATTTATAGAATGTTGTCATTCTAAACGTACAGTGAAGCCATCCCTTAGGAAAAATGCTTTCTATTTGAGGACCACCAGCTCTGCATGTTGATTTGAAAAGAGATAAAAGGGCATCTGGCCACCATAGTACAGGCTGCACATTCCCTCCCTCTTCATTATGCAGAGAGCTGATGCAATTTTTGCTTCTTTCCTATTTATACAAATAAAGAGAACGATTTGGGAAATATGTCATGCTGGCATTAAACACCACCAGTCTTGCTGGGTTGAAATGTACACGTTCCATTAACAACAATTATATTGTATAATTAAGGTTTTGGTCCCCAAAGTCTGACTCGGAAGCTTCCTCAAATACTGATGGGTTTATTGAAGACATGTTAAAATAAATATACCCCTCCCATTACCCCCCCCCTTGTGCTTCTCACCCATGCACCCCCATCCCCCCCCCCAAAAAAGTATCACCAGTACCTGTGCCAATGACTTGGTCTGCAATGAATGTAGTGTTCAAGTGCCCTCTAGTGTAGCTGTGGCTGAGATTAATAGGAGAGTAGAAAAGAAGCTTTGAAAGGGCAGATGCCAGAAAGCAGAGCCATTAGTACATTCTGTACATTCTATGAGGCTCCTTTGTGCTGGGTCCACATGAAAGAAACTGGGTGCAGATAGATCATTTGGAATGGCCCCTCCAGAATGAGGCTCTCCATGTAATCCTTTTATACTGGTATTCATCACTCTTTCTGTGGGGCTCTCAGTTTACATTGAGGTGGAAATTCCCTGAAGCTTATGCATTCTTGGCACACACACATGTGTAACCAGCCATGGGGAAAGGGCTAATGAAGTTGAAGCCCTTGCACATGGGAGCGCCTCTTGCTCCTGTGGCCTTAGCACGTTTCACTCTCCCAGCAGCCAGAGAGAGCTCTGACCTGTGTCTCTTCAGTGAATGCTGCTGGTGGGGACAGTAATGGATTCGTAAGGACGATTAACACAGTGACAGGGTTTATAAGTGATAGATTATGACAACATTCCCTGCTATCAGGATTTTTCCTTTGATGACCACATGGCTATCGATAATGGTTGCACCAGCCAAATGCTACATATCTACCTGTGATCAAGACTAACAAAAAACAAGTAGCTGAAAAGCCCAGAGCAGACTCACATCCTACCCAGGAGAATTGTTGACCCAAGGGCCCCAAATTAGGGGTGACACAAATTAGGCATAGAGGAGGGACACACACCTGAATCAGGGACACCAGTCTGGTTAGATACAAATCCGAGTAGACTGGTGGGCTTCTCTCCTCTAGCTCTCTTTCATGGGAATCTGTGAGCACACAAATGATAAGAGCAAGAAAGTCATCTTCCTAACTTTCTGAGTATGCCCATTCTGAAAAAAAGGTGTGGCTGGGAAAGGTCCGGCTGAGTGGCTGTTCCCTCTTTCCTGGATGGGTGATATGTAGGTGCTGTTAAAAACAAGACAACAGGCCCCAAATGGAGTCACTTAGGCTAAGCCCCATGCCACCAAATGGAGACTTAATTACAGTTTCTGTTCCATTAGGAATAGAATCTCAAACCTGATGTGAACTAGTTAAGTAATTTGCCTGATACACTCCAGCCATCCCCCAAAGAAAAGTAACCTTGCAATAACCAACACCTCTCTCTCTCTCTTTTTTTTTTTTGCCTAGTATAACTTCCTTGTTCCTGTTCTTTCCTGCCAATAAATGTCCTGCATTTCAGACAGCAACTTTGGAGCTCTTTTCTATCTGCTAGATTGGATGTTACCTGACTCGTGAACTGCTGAGTCAAGCCAGTATGATCTCTAGAACTTACTTAGTTGAATTTCGTTTTATAACAGTGCATATATGTGTTTCCTTGCTAAAGGGTCAAAATCAGGTAGATTTTCTTCCAGAATTGTATGATTGTGGAGGTGTAATCCCAGGAAGGCCTACAAATAATGTATGATTTTGTATCTAGTTATTCTTTAGAATACCTAGGAGAAACATGGCTCCACATAGAAAATGGAAGTAGGTTGAAAATATTGGTAGGCTTCCTATAAATCTGGAAGCCTGAACAAGTGGTAGAGGTGAAAATGTTAATGGGGTTGAATAGGTATAAATGGACAAATTCATATTATTAACAAGGTGAGTAGGACAAGATGAACTATTTTGGGAAACCTGTGTGGCAGAAACTATTGATTCCTTATCCCAAATTGACCACTCCATTTTTTTCCTTCCTAGTAGAGCATTGCATTTGTTTAGTAATTGGGTTTACAGGAGCTCCAAAGACCCCTCTCCAGCTCCAGAGGCAAATGTTGATCACGGTAAGACAATTGTGGGTAGTGTACAAGAAGCCTCTGGGAAATGTCTTCCTTGAAATACATAAAGAGAAGCAGGAGAGGAACGCCTTCTTCTTTGCTGGATGTCATGTCTGTGGGTACCATCTGGAATTGCTACAGCCAACTTGCAAATATAAAGGAGGGCTTTGTTAACCTGCTGAGCATGGCAGAGTGGAAAGATGCAGAGTACCCAGCTCCTGGGAACTGACCACCTTCAGACTTCTTACAACATAAGGTAACATATTTTTCTTGTGGTTTTAAGCCACTTTTTGCTGGGTTTTCTGTTCCTTGCAACTGCAAACATCTCCACTGATATAACCACTATTTGGAACAGTGCATAATAAGAATGTCATCTTTGAATGATCAACACAATAAAAACAATTCAAATAAAGCAATTAAATAAAATGAGGATAGTGGGTGACATAGTCTTTAAGCTGCCAGTTTGTCCCGACATGCCATGCTTTAATCCTTGGGTCTTTCTGTTATGGAAGAAATTAGTGATAACAACAACAAAAGTTTATGAGGACTTTTTGATTGATCAAAAAGTTGATCAAACCTGGGGCATTGTGAGTGAAATAGTCTTTGTTTGTAACTCGGACATTTGTAAAATTTAGACATTGGAATTCTTACTTATGGCAAACAAGTCTGTTAAGCAAACCAATCATTATCATTGACAAGAGAACTAAAAAATGTTTCCAATGATGTGTTTTGAATGATCACATCCTATTTAAGAGTACTTATCCAAATGTCTTGAGCCAAGCTATGAGTGTATGCCATCTGCCATAAAGGTGGAATCATGTGTGAATTTTCTGACTAATGATCCTAAAGAAGTAAGTAGGGTTTTCTGGGCAGATTTAGGCTACACTTTGTAATGTAAGCATGTATTTTATAATATATGTATCAGACAATGTCACCTTCAATTTTCTTTAACATTGACAGTCTAAAATGAACAACTTAGGAAACAACAGATGTTGGTGAGCATGAGGAGAAAGGGGAACACTTTTGCACTGCTGGTGGGAATGCAAACTGGTGCAGCCACTCTGGGAAACAGTATGGAGTTTCCTCACAAAATTAAAAATAGAACAACTCCACAACCCAGCAATTACACTACTAGGTATTTATGTACCTAGTACATAAATGATGTAATACAAAAATGATGATTCAAAGGGGCACATGCACCCAATGTTTATAGCAGCACTATCAACAATAGCCAAATTATGGAAAGAGCCCAAATGTCCATAGACCAATGGATGGATAAAGAAGATTATATATATTTATATATATAAATAGAATATTAGTCAACAATAAAAAAATTAGATCTTGCCATTTGCAACAATGTGAATGGAACTAGCGTGTATTGTGCTAAGTGAAATAAGTTAGACAAAAAAAATATTATATGATTTCATTCATATGTGGAATTTAAGATACAAAACAGGTGGGAAAGGAAGGAAAAATAAGATAAAAACCGAGAGGGAGGCAAACCATAAGAGATTCTCAAATACAGAGAACAAACTGAGGGTTGCAGGAGGGGAGGTGGTGGGGGCATGGGTTAAATGGGTGATGGGCATTAAGGAGGGCACTTGTTGGGATGAGCACTGGGTGTTTCATGTAAGTGATGAATCACTGGGTTCTACTCCTGAAACCAATACTGCACTATATGTTAACCAACTTGAATTTAAACAAACAAACAAACAAATAAACAAAAAAGTCCAACAAAACATTGACAACCTTGATAAGGGAAAATGAATGATGATGTCTGGATATATATGAATAGAGTTTACTATTGTAATAAAATAAAACTTAGGAAAGGTTAATCAGATAATATCAAGTTATACGCATATTGGTCACAGGTGACAAGCAGTCCACAGAAAATGACTATAATTTATAGTAATTATTCCCAGATTTTCCAAGTCTGTTTCAATTGCAAATATTCTCTCCCACTGTGAGAACAATGAGAATTGATTCTTAGCTTGGGAAATATGGTCTGTCAGAGGATACCATGTGCATGAACTCCACCCTGTAGCAAGCACTCAAGTTGTATGTGGGGTCGAGGAGAAGGAAGAAGTAGATAGATGGGAGGGAACCCAGCAGGGGCCCTGAATCTACAACCCAGAGGGACCTTCTCCCTGGGTTTCCCTCCACACCAGCTGTGGTCACCTGTTCCCTGGGGACACTAAGAATGCTCTCCTCTCTTTCACCTTGTCCTGAGTAATACTACCCTTCACCTTGTCCTTCTGGGAAAAGTTTCCAGAACAAGCTTAGCCTTTCTCCTGGTCCCTTCCCCCTGAAATGTGGGCTCCACTAGCCTTTTATGTTGTTCTGTGTTCTGATAAGATGCAACCTGAAAACTATTGGATAATAAAATGAATTACAAGCCATAGCAAACCCAAGGATTTGATTTGTACACTAAGAGATGAAGCTTGTACCTCTATGATGTGCTCTGACTTGGGAAGTTTCATTGATTAAGTTCCTAAGAAGGTGGCATTCTAAAGCCCCATTTATGATTTAGTACCAGCATTATTGAAGAGTTAGTGTCCTTTTCCTTTTGTGTCTTGGGGTTGATGATGAATCTTACATTGAGAACCTGTCACGTGAAAAGCATTTTCAGGTGTTAGGTTGGAAGCCTTTCCATGTAAGTCTGCCCAATTCGTTACAGGCAGCAGCAGAAACCAAGCTGATCTTGTACCCCTTCTGCAATTTTCTCTTCAGTTTAAGGTAGCTCCATGGAATTGTGTTTCTTTGTATGATTATTTCCCTGGCCCTAATGAAGTTCATGCATTGTCTAGTTGTCCTGTTTTTCCTTTGTGACACTGAATTGTTTTAGGAAAACACAATACTTTAAGTGATTCACTAAAGTTGTCTATGGGGCTGTTTTTCTCTTGAGACCTCTTAGGACTGGAGAGTTGAAAATGAAATTATTGACACTTGAATAATATGGCTGAAGCAGGGACAACAGCCATCAGGTGTTGATCACTGACAAGATCAATCCAAGTTGTGAAATGCTGAGAATTACTCTGGACTGAAGGATGAAAATGCCTCCAAAATACCAGAACTCTCAGTTTGATGACAGAGGATACTCATGGAGAGTGGCCACGACATGCAAAATGCTGGCGTTTGAGTCCGTCACAGTCTTTGTTGAGAAGAATGGGCAGAAATGTGAACTTTCTAGCATTATAGATGCTCCTCAGAGGAGGGATATTTCTTGGTTGACTATTTGGGGGCATATCTTATGTCTAACTCATGAGAAGGGGATTTAAAAAAAACAAAGTGAGGAGCCAGACTTTGGTCACTAAACGAGATATGGGTGCTTATTTGAAATTCATGCCTACTACTCCTTGATGTTATGTGATATTTGACTTGAACTTGGGCCACTTACTGTCAAGTTTCCAAGGGTATAGATAATATTGGGGAAAAACACCTCAAAGGCGAATTTCTATGTAGGTAAACCATGAGTATAAGGTCATAGAAATCAATGAACACAATTATATTTTGCAAACCCCAATGACTAATAACTGTAGTTACTGCTGTGCAACCAATTGAACAAAACAATGGATATACTTGCTCTACTGTGACTTTCAGCAACACCTCCAGCAGCTCCATTGTCAAGTATAGGCTGCAGCTGCTCAAGGTCAAAGATGTACCATCCTGAGCTGCCAAAGTCATCTTTACTCTAATCATTATTATTTTTAAGGTGCTTAGCTTTTTTTTTTCTGGGGAAAAACCCAACAAATATCTTTCATTTGGTACTGGAGTGAGGTGGGGGTGACACATGCCAGGGGGCTCAAAGGCAATTAGCAAAATAGTGGGAGACATAAGGGCAAGTGTCTTTTCTAGACTAGAACTTCACCTGCTGCTCAACCTGTTATCATTTTTGGTTGTTCATGAGGCAAGTACTCTATGATTATAGGTGTTTGAAATCACATTATTGAATACCATCCTCAAAGAGTTTGATCTCATTAAGAATGAATGATTATGAATACTGGTAACCCTTTATCTCTATACATGCTTATAATTATTTATCTATTCCAGATAACTTGTCAAGCATTTCTTGGTACTGCTTAAGTGTGTCTGAAGAAAATACTAATGCCATAAGTCTTTAGAGAAAATTTATAATCTAATTTTGTTCTCTTATAGTGAGGTTAAAATTGAATGATGTTGTGAGATCCATGTCCATTTATTCTTTTTTTTTAGTGAATACTTATGGAACCCCTTCCATGTTTCAAGCTTTGTGCTGGGACTACTGATAAAAACAGAAGGGCAATGGACAAAATATGGTCTGTCTTCAAGGATCTCACAGTCCAAAAGGGAGGCAGACCTACATCAAATAATCACAATAGACTGTGGCACGTTCACCATGGAGATAGGCACAGATGGTTGGCAAGGCCTGGGATGAGGACCCTGAATCCCAGGCTAGTGCTGTTGCTGCTTGAGTGGCATGTCCCATGTGGGACAGGACTTACAAGTTCTTGGGAAAAAGAACACTTCAATGATCCAAGAAGCTCTTTACCAAAGAGCTTCATCAAAGCAGAGTTATCTGTGCTCTTCTCATATACTGTTATTTTCAAGCATTTATTAACAATCATTAATCTGCCTACTAAAATTAAGAAATAACTTTATATCACTACATGATTTTTACTTCACAATGGACTGGCATTCACATGCATTTTCTCATTGAACTCCAATAATCCTATGAGGTGGTTAGAATGGGCTTAATTACTATTATCTGTTTTCAGATGAGAGCTCTGAGGCACAGAAAAGTTAAGGGACTTTACCCAGGTCATGGAGCTAATTAGCTGGCAGATTGAAAGATGTGTATCTTGATCTTTTCAACTGCTTGGGCCATGAGTTTTCTTAGTTGACGTTACAATGCAAGATGCTTCTTAGTCTCATTTCACAGGTGGAATAAAAAAAATGGTCTTTAATGTTTATTTTTGAGAGAGAGACAGAGTGTGAGCAGGGGAGGTGCAGAGAGAGAGAGAGAGAGAGAGAGAGGAAAACACAGAATCTGAAGCAGACTTCAGGCTCTGAGCTGTCAGCACAGAGCCCGACGCGGGGCTGGAACTCACAAACTGCAAGATCATGACCTGAGCCAAAGTCGGACACCAACTGACTGAGCCACCTAGGCGCCAATTTCATAGGTGGATTTAACAGATATATGGGGCTGGACATTTCTCCCTTTTGAAAACTGATCCTGCAGTACATCACTTTGCACATTTCTTGTATATTTCTGATTATTCTGTCCCTGCCTCCAAGAAACCTTCCTTCCTTTCCCCCTCAGGTAAGTGCTGATGTTTCCCTGGGGTCTGTCCTTGCCCTGTTCTCTCCCTCCATACTCTCTCAACTGGGCAATTAAGTACATTTTCATGGCATCACTACCACATAAGGTATTACTACAATTCCCAAACCTACACCTTCACGCTCTGACCTCTCGTCCAGACAGCCGAACTGAAATATACCAACTGCCTGCTGGACATCTTCCCTGATGTCTACAAGTATTGGACTTTCTCACTGAGCTACTCAGCCTTCCATTCGGCACTAGAAACTTCACTATTATTCTTAACACACTTGGCATCAGCACCATTGACCTAGTCACCTAAGCTTGAAACCTGTGAACTTCTTTCCTCGTCCTCACTTGTCACCTCTAACTGGATAACCATATCTTGATTCGGTCCCCTAAAATATTTTTTGAAATCTGTTCTGTCTTTCCCATTCATGCTGTTGCTGCCCTGTGTATTTAAATGGGCTTTCCAGTGTGTCTGTAGGGTTCTTGAGAGCACATTAAAGAAAAGGGCGAGTGATATATTTACTTATGCATTCCCTCACTAATTCATTCCACAAAAATGTATTGAGGCATATAGATCTCCCTATTCCTGGAAAAAATTGTGTTGGTCCTTTTGAGAAAATTAAAATTGGCCTGGAAACTCTAGCTTTTTCTCATACTACCTAGGTCAATTAACTATGTATTCCACAGCTCTCAAGCCTTGGCAGTTTCAGATTGGGCATTTAACTGTTAACGTAGCCAGAAATCAAAGATTAAATGACAATTCTTATCCATCATATCCAAAGTAACCTCTCTCAAAACCATCACCTAAGATTCTGCTGAACAAATACTTCAGGCTTTGATTCAGAAGATGTTTGTGCCACTTATAAGTCACTGATTTATCAGATTTTTCCAACAGCAATTGTAAAAATTCCAAACTGGTAGAGTTTCAGCAAAAATGTTAGTGAATCTACAATAATTTTGACAGTAACTTTTTCTACTTTGTGAAATTATTTATGTAAAAATGCTTATAATTTATAAAATTAGCTCTTATTTGATAATATATTTATGAATATATTCAGTATCATATTCATGGAATAGTCTTTATTGAAAGGAATAAAGATAAGTGGAGTTGGAACTGTCTTGGAACCAAGCAAGCAGAGAATTCCTTGCAAAAGAATGGATTTCCTTTAATTAGCCAACTCCTTTGATGCATTAAAAGGTGATTCATTTTCCAAAATATTGAAGTATAGGCATGTTTCAGAAATATCTACTAAACGTCAAGTAAGGAATACCTATTATGTGTTAATAATGGTAAGGGATGTATTCATGCTAATGGATGGTCTGATTGGGTATGCTTCCATTCTAGAGGCCTAGAACTTTGACATTTGGTTTATTCAAAGTTAATCAAGTCCTAGGAAGAAGAGGTAGATTAAAGACGACTAAAAATTCCTTGTTTTCCATCCCATTGAAAGATGGAGACTATGGAGCACCTGGGTGGCCCAGTCAGTTAAGCGTTTGACTTCGGCTCAGGTCATGATCTCATGGTTTGTGAGTCTGAGCCCCACATTGGACTTTCTGTTGTCAGCACAGAGTCCGCTTCAGATCCTCTGTCCCCCCTCTCTCTTTGCCCCTCTCTGGCTCATGGTTGTGTTGTCTCACTCTCTCTCAAAAATAAATAAACATTAAAAACAGAGAAGAAGAAGAAGAAGAAGAAGAAGAAGAAGAAGAAGAAGAAGAAAGGGATGGAGACTATTTCTTCTCTAAATGCAGGATGGCCCTCTGACCAGTTTTGACTAATAGAATATTGGCAGGGATGACTCTACATCTGAGGGGAGGGCAACAGTGCTTCAGCTTCCACTTTCACTGCTTGAGACACATTTTCTTGAAAGTCAGCATCCACCTGAGAAGTGTTATTAATTACCCTGAGACCAGCATGTGGCGAGGAAGACCAAGCTAGTCATGCAGCCACCAGGAGGCGCTGGAGCCTTATAGAACTAGCCCAGATGAGCACCTCACCCCCCCCCCACTCCGCACCACCTGGCCCCCACTGAATGCCACTAAACAACTGAATCCAGCAATGCTACCGATTGGAAGAACTACTCAGCTTATCTTTATCTGAATTCTTGACCAGTAGAATCGTAAGCAAGAAAAAAATAGCTATTTTTTTTAAATTGGTTTATTTATTTTAGAAAGAGAGCAAAAATGAGTGGGGTAGGGACACAGAGAGAGGGAGAGAGAGAGAATCCCAAGCACGCTCCACACTGTCAGCATGGAGCCCAATGTGGGGCTTGAGCCCATGAATCTACTAGATCATGTTAGATAGACTTACAAAATTCTAAAAATCAAGAGTTGGAGGTTTAATTGACTGAACTACCCAGGCGCCTCCTGCCCCCCAAATAGCTATTTTTAAGCCCCTACATTTTGGGATAGTTTGTTACACAGCAATAGGTAATAAAAACCATTGACTCCTACCACCCACTGTCTTCCCTGAAGGAAAGTTTACTTAGGAAACCAAATCGCCTGATGAAGAAAAGAATGACAGAAAATGTTTTCAAGGATAGGTAGGACTACATTTCCTGGCTGTTTTTAATTTGATTTGGGTGTCATTTCTTCTTGCCAATCGGAGAAACCATTGCCCTTGGTTTGTCTCCTTGTGGACACCATTTTCGCATTGTTTTAAAATGCTCTTGTCAGTTCTTCTGATCACTCTCAGTAATCAAATTACATCAGGTTACAGGTTACAGTCTATTTGTGTCAGGCAGTGGACCTCCAGGAGACACTCAAAAGGGCCATTCAACAAAAATGTAATGAGTCCCTGCATCGTGTGAGGCACTGAGCTGGACAATGGGGCACATGCACAAATATGCAAACATGATACAGTCCCTGTCGTCACCAAGCTTGTAATTTTTTAGGGGGAGCAAAGCCACATTCGAATAGTTATGATACAGTTCATGCTTCAAAACACAGGAGTATTTATTTCTGGCTTGGAGGATTTCAAAGGGAGAGTGACATTTGATCTGGGCTTGGGAAAGTGAGTAGGAGCATGGCAGGAGGGAGAGCTTATCAAAGTCATTCCAGCCAGAGGGAACAATATGAGAGAGTTTCTGGTGAGCCTGGGTGCCTTTGAAGTGTCTGGGGAGGCTAGGTGTAGCAAGAATTAGGAGGGATGAGATTGGAAAGATAGCTTGGGGTCTCATTGTGCAGCTCTTTGGACACTTCCTAGGAAATGAGCTAGACATTTGTCCTTTTAAAAAAACTGGGGAGCTGTGGAGGGTTGAGAAGAAGAGGTGGTCACATATGTGTTCATACACTGTTGGTCATGGGTCTTCTTTCTCTCCTCATCCCACATTCTGGAACACTTCATTCACAGACTGATGATAGACACTGTGGGAAAGAAAAAAGATGAGTAACTGGCATGACCTTACAGGAAATCTGCTTGTTTGCTTGAGAAGGTAGATTGTCACTTGACTGCTTAAAAACAGGGAAAGATACTCAAATGCTTTTGTGCTATTGTTTTAAGGACAAAAAGACTGCCCAACTCTTAGAAAGTGTAGCATTTGCAGAAAACAAGAACATGTCACTTTGGAGAGATATTTTTGCTGGTTCCAGAGATGAGAGCGGGGCTGGTTCCCGAAGCACCCAGAAAGGTCTTTGATGGGGAGTGGGGAAGTGGCAGTTTCTCTCAATCTGTGTTGTGTGCCAGGAATAATGACATATTCTCCCAATCACAAATTAACTATTGCTTCTTGGCAAGTGTCCCCTTCTCCCTGAGTTTATCTTGAAAGAATTCTCAGAGGTCTCAGTAAGCTGCATTTATTTAGATTTTTGCCATATGAATATTGACAAGTGGGTTGCTACTTTATGCTGTTTTGTGTGAGACATGCTAGGAACCAGAAAATGAGATTGAGAATCTGGGTCCTGTCATTCACCTGCTGAACTCCACAACCCTTGGAAGGGAGGGAGGTTAACCAAGGAATGAGTGTCACTCCCCTTGGCCTTGAGGGGCAAATAGTGCAGGAGGGAGAAACACATCAGATGAGGAGGCACTGAAGTAAAAAATACTGGTTTATAATTATAAAAAAAATAAATAAAGATCTTTAACTGTCATGTCTTCAAAGGCTAAGTGTGTAATTTTTCCCTATTGTGTTATTTATTTTGAGGTTTCCATATGAGAATTAGTCTAGCTCTATGAAAAGATTTGGAAAGTTTTTTTTAATGCCATGGAATATTTTGTATAAACTTAGGAATTATGTTTCTTGACTGTGTGTGCAGAGCTGGTGGGAACACTTTATGGGTGTGTTAATCTTCTTGAAGGTAATTTGTTGACAACGTCCCTTCTTCCCTCCCTTGTTTCTTCCCTGGTTATTTGTCTATTTAGTTTTCTGCTTTTTCCCAAGGGAATTTTGAGTTTGTATTTCCTTTCCTTTTCTTTCTTTTTTGTTTGTTTGTTTGTTTTGGTGGTTATTTTATTTCTTTTTTTTTTAATTTTTAAATTCTAGTTAGTTAACATATAGTGTAATATTGGTTTTGAGAATAGAATTTAGTGATTCATCACTTACATATAACACCCAGTGTTCATCTCAACAGTGTCTTCCTTAATGCCCATCACCCCCTTAGCCCATCCCCCATCCACCTGCCCTCCAGTAACCCTCAGTTTGTCCTCTGTATTTAAGAATCTCTTATGGTTTGCCTCCCTCTCTATTTTTATTTTATTTTTCCTTCCCTTCCCCTATGTTTGTATTTTCTTGCAAATCAGCTATTTCAACAAGACTTCATAGTATTCTGTGGTCAGTGACTTCTTCTGTATCAGTTATATCCCTGCCTCACACTTGATTTCATCTGTCTTAATATCTTTTATTTTTTCTTTAATGAATTAACTACAGGATTGTCAATTTTATTTATTCTGCCCTCCCTGAAACAGCAAGCATTTCTCTTCCTCGTCTTGACAGGCAGTGGGCAGAGAGTTCTAATATTTCCATCAAGCACTGTCCTGCGACCCCTCTGTGTGAGAGCTGAACATTCCAGGTACATTATTTTACAGCACTGATCTCCTTAAGCTGTGGCTAATGCCTTTGGCTACAAGATGGGAATCAACTTCTGCATTTTCTCAATCATGTCTTTATCACTCTTAAGATCATGTCTAGTTTCCACTAGTATGATGAGTGTTGGGGAGATGGAGTCACACTTCAGGATACCACTTGGCATACATATTTGCAAATGATGTGGGACTCACAAGGGAAAAGCAAATGAAAAATACACCTGTTTGCAGACAGGATAGGGGGTGTAATACATCATAATCTTCTTGTCCAGCTTCTTGTCTTAGAAGCCCATCTACCATAACATTAGTAGAAAGTTATCAAAGAAAATGGGGACATATTCTCCAGGAAGTACATTGGTGTGTTACTCACTAGGAGACAAGTTTTGCCTATGCTCTATCTTTGACCTGATAGCCTGCATCTGGGCCAGTGTCTGGGTGGCTTGTGGCTGTGGCTTCTTACCACAGGCAAGAAGTGGCAGGACCTCTGTCTACACTACTTTGCCATCCGCAGACTAGAAGCTGAAGCTTGGGAAAGACACCAACCAAAGCTGGAAGAAACCCCCATGTTTGCATCTCAGTGGGATCCTTGAGGGTCAGGATGTCTCTCCAGCCTATGAGAAACAACCTCACATTACAGACTTTGAAAGAGATGGAAATGGTGGAAGAATACTTGGTCTACAATCATTTATTCAGTGTAATACAAATTACTCCAAGTAGTAAACAAGACTTGCATCTAGAGCAGATTTCATGAAATGGCTGTGGGTGTGTGTGCACCCAAGGATGGCCTAGTGGCTCCATTTACTAACAGTGGCTCCACTTACTAACAGTGTAAGGCCCACTGGAATGCCTTTCTAGAAGAAGGATTCAGCATAAGATAGTAGGATCTAAAATTATAGTCGTAGGACCAGGATTTGAATCCCATTTCTATCACAAATAAATAAAATAAAGTGTTTTTAATCTTTCTGAGGTTTAGTCTCAACATCTGTAAAATGGAAATAATAACACATACCTACCAGGATTGTTGCAAAGATACAAGTCAATGAGAATAAAAGGAAAAACAAAGGTAAGGTGCTTTGCAAGCTGTCAAGTAACTTAAAGTGAAAGTTATGTACTTAACAAGTATTTGTTGAGGGACTATTGTGCACATAAACCATATTAAAGATCCACAGCAATTTACCAGGTAGGACTTTAAATGTCTAATACTATTTTAGCTGAGTTGAAAATTTTTCAAGGGGAAGATTTTCTCTGAAATAATTCTGTTTTATATAGTAATTTATTGGCTAAATTTTAGAAAACGTCAAGGAGCATGAAGATTTTTCACCACCCATTCCTTGCTTTTATTAATAAAAAGAGAACTGTGCCAAAGGGGCATGCCTCAGTGAGAAATAATGAGAGAAAATTGTTCACAGGGCTTACTTGGTTAAGTGCAATTAAACTAGCCTGTAATTTTTGTATTAAACTACTGGTAGTCGGGAACCAATATTTGGAGCTACTTATTAAATAAATTACCTAGATTAAGAAGTTTTTCCATGATTGCAAACACTGAGAGGAAGGATGTCTTTAAACCCATGGTCTCTTAAAATAAAGGCTAATGCAAGGTTGCTGAAGAGGTAGCCTTAGACCTTCCAAGCTGCACTATGCTTGGAAACTGTTGATAACGGCCCTCCCCCTCCCTAAAACACATTAAAGGAGGGAATTACAGTGGGGCTTGGAACCTGGATGCTCCTGCTCCTTCTGCCACTTTTAAATGTGTGGGAGCTTTGGCTAGCATGGAAATTCCCTGAGCTCAGTTTCTGTGTCTCTAAAGAGGAGCAAAAACATCTATATGGCCTATTGCATAAGGATGTGGTGGTGGTCTGATTCAAGATGCAAATTGTGGGAGAAGCTGATTCAGAGAAGGTGAGGAGTTCTTCTCAAAAGCCAATGTGCGCAGAGAGTCACCCTGGGGATTTTGTTCAAATGCAGATTCGGCCTCTGGAGGATCCCCAGCCTGGCCCTGGTTCTGCATTTCTGACAAGCTCCTAAGTGAGGTTGCTGCTGTTGACTCATAAAGATCCCATTTCGAGTGGTAAGGTCTTCCACAATAAAGAACATTTTAGCTGATGCAACTGCAATGTCCAGGAATAAATACTGGTGTCAGTTAAGGCTTGTTCCAACTGTCCAAAAAAGTTACGAAAGTACTAATTTCCTTTTGCTTTTCCCTGTGCTCTGTAATGTTCGTTTCACCTGGAGGCTGGTTCTCCTCAGGGTACCAAGATGATGACCTGCAGTTCGTGGGGTTTTGGTTCATACATCTTGGTTGTGGCCAGCAGAAAACTGTTTTCCCAATATTGCCAACAAAATTCCTAAGATTCATTCTGATTGTACAGGTGAAATAAACTGATTGGCTTAACCCAAGCCAAGGCTCCCTCGTGGAGCTGAAGGTGGAATAAATTCCCCAGAACTTCATGGAAATCGGGGCTATGATAAAGATGAGGAAGTGGGTGCTAGGGAGACCACCAAGGAATGTCTTTGGTAGAGGCAAATGAAAAAAAAGTTTTTAAATTGGACCTTTATTTTTAACAAATGTCATATCTTATATAAATATGAAATATGGGAAACAGTTTGTACATTTATTTGCCCATCATATTTGGAAAATTCTCTGAGTCAGGAAATACATGGTTTTGTTAATATCGAATATGGTTTGAAGGTCACAACACTATTTTAGAAATTCCCAAGACATATTTTTATTTATTACTTTTATTTTTTTTAAATTTATATCCAAATTAGTTAGCATACAGTGCAAAAATGATTTTAGGAGTAGATTCCTTCATGCCCCTTACCCATTTAGCCCATCCCTCATCCCACAACCCTTCCAGTAACTGTTTGTTTTCCATATTTAAGAGTCTCTTATGATTTGTCCCCTTCCCTGTTTTTATATTATTTTTGCTTCCCTTCCCTTATGTTCATCTGTTCTGTGTCTTAAAGTCCTCATATGAGTGAAGGCATATGATGTTTGTCTTTCTCTGACTAATTTCACTTAGCATAATACCCTCTAGTTCCATCCACATAGTAGCAAATGGCAAGATTGCATTCTTTTTGATTGCCAAGTAATACTCCATTGTGTGTGTGTGTGTGTGTGTGTGTATATATATACCACATTTTCTTTATCCATTTATCCATCGATGGACATTTGGGCTCTTTCCATACATTGGCTATTGTTGATAGTGCTGCTATAAACATTGGGGGTGCATGTGCCCCTCCGAAACAGCATACCTGTATCCCTTGGATAAATACCTAGCAGTGCAATTGCTGGGTTGTAGGGTAGTTCTATTTTTAATTTTTTGAGGAACCTCCATACTGGTGGCTGCACCAGTTTGCATTCCCACCAGCAGTGCAAAAGAGATCCTCTATCTCTGCATCCTCGCCAACATCTGTTGCCTGAGTTGTTAATGTTAGCCATCCTAACAGGAGTAAGGTGGTATCTCATTGTGGTTTTGATTTGTATTTCCCTAATGATGGGTGATGTTGAGCATTTTTTCATGTGTCAGTTGGCCATCTGGATATCTTCTTTGGAGAAGTGTCTATTCATGTCTTTTGCCCATTTCTTCACTGGATTATTTGTTTTTTGCATGTTGAGTTTGATCAGTTCTTTACAGATTTTGGATCCTAACCCTTTATCTGATATGTTGTTTGCAAATATCTTCTCCCATTCTGTCAGTTGCCTTTTAGTTTTGCTGATTGTTTCCTTTGCTGTGCAGAAGCTTTTTATTTTCATGAGGTCCCAATAGTTCATTCCTGCTTTTGTTTCCACTGCCTCCAGAGATGTGTTGAGTAAGAAGTTGCTACAGCCAAGATCAAAGAGGTTTTTGCCTGCCTTCTCCTCGAGGATTTTGATGGCTCCCTGTCTCACATTTAGGTCTTTCACATCCATTTTGAGTTTATTTTTGTGTTTGGTGTAAGAAAGTGGTCCAGGTTCCTTCTTCTGCATGTTGCTGTCCAGTTTCCCCAGCACCACTTGCTGAAGAGACTGTCTTTATTCCATTGGGTATTCTTTCCTGCTTTGTCAAAGATTAGTTGGGCATACATTTGTGGGTCCATTTCTGGGTTCTCTATTCTGTTCCATTGATCTGAGTGTCTGTTTTTGTGCCAGTATCATACTGTCTTCTTGATGATTACAGCTTTGTAGTATAGCTTGAGGTCCAGGATTGTGATGCCTCCTGCTTTGGTTTTCTTTTTCAAGATTGTTTTGGCTATTTGGGGTCTTTTCTGGTTCCATACAAATTTTGGGATTATTTGCTCTAGCTCTGTGAAGAAGGCTAGTATTATTTTGATAGGGATTGATTGCATTGAATATGTAGATTGCTTTGGGTAGAATTGACATTTTAACAATATTTGTTCTTCCTATCCAGGAGCATGGAAACTTTTCATTTTTTTGGTGTCTTCTTCAATTTCTTTCATAAGTTTTCTATAGTTTTCAGTGTATAGATTTTTCAGCTCTTTGGTTATATTTATTCCTAGGTATTTTATGGTTTTTGGTGCAATTGTAGATGGGATCGATTCCTGATTCTCTTTCTATTGCTTCATTGCTGGTGTATAGTAATTCAACCCATTTCTGTGCATTTATTTTATATCCTGCAACTTTGCTGAATTCATGAATCAGTTTTAGCAGGTTTTTGGTGGAATCTTTTGGGTTTTCCATGTAGAGTATCATGTCATCTGCGAAGAGTGAAAGTTTAACCTCCTCCTGGCTGATTTGGATGCCTTTTATTTCTTCGTGTTGTCTGATTGCAGAGGCTAAGACTATGATGAATATGTTGAATAACAGTGGTGAGAGGGGACATCCCTGTCTTATTCCTGACCTTAGGAGGAAAGCTCTCAGTTTTTCCCCATTGCGGATGATATTAGTGTTGGGTCTTTCATATATGGCTTTTATGATCTCGAGCATGCTCCTTCTATCCCTACTTTCTTGAGGGTTTTTATCAAGACGATGCTATATTTTGTCAAATGCTTTCTCTGCATCTATTGAGAGGATCATATGGTTCTTGTCCTTTCTTTTGTTGATGTTATGAATCACATTGATGGTTTTGTGGATATTGAAACAGACCTGCATCCCAGATATAAATCCCACTTGGTCATGGTGAATAACTTTTTAAATGTATTGTTGGATCCAGTTGGCTAATATCTTGTTGAGGATTTGTGCATCCATGTTCATCAGGGAAATTGGTCTACAGTCCTCTTTTTCAGTGGGGTCTCTGGTTTTGGAATCAAGGTAATGTTGGCTTCATAGAAAGAGTTTGGAAGTTTTCTTTCCATTTCTATTTTTTGGAACAGCTTCAAGAGAATAGGTGTTAACTCTTCCTTAAATGTTTGGTAGAATTCCCCTGGAAAGCCATCTGGCTCTGGACTCTTGTTTTTTGGCAGATTTTTGATTACTAATTGATTTCTTTACTGGTTATGGGTCTGTTCAAATTTTCTATTTCTTCCTGTTTCAGTTTTGGTAGTGTATATGTTTCTAGAAAATTGTCCATTTCTTCCAGATTTCCCATTTTATTGGCATATAATTGCTCATAATATTCTCTTATTGTTGTTTTTATTTCTGCTGTGTTGGTTGTGATCTCTCCTCTTTCATTCTTGATTTTATTTATTTGGGTCCTATCCTTTTTCTTTTTGATCAAACTGGCTAGTGGTTTATCAATTTTGTTAATTCTTTCAAAGAACCAGCTTCTGATCTGTTCTACTGTTCTGGGGTTTTTTTTTGGTTTCAATAGCATTAATTTCTACTCTAATCTTGATTATTTCCTGTCTTCTGCTGGTTTTGGGTTTTATTTGCGGTTCTTTTTCCATCTCTTTAAGGTGTAAGGTTAGGTTGTGTATCTGAGATCTTTCTTCCTTCTTTAGGAAGGCCTGGATTGCTATATACTTTCCTCTTATGACTGCCTTTGCTGCATCCCAGAGGTTTTGGGTTGTGGTGTTATCATTTTCATTGGCTTCCATGAACTTTTTAATTTCCTCTTTAACTTCTTGGTTAGCCCATTCATTCCTTAGTAGGATGTTCTTTAGTCTCCGAGTGTTTGTTACCTTTCCAAATTTTTTCTTGTGGTTGATTTTGAGTTTCATAGCATTGTGGTCTGAAAATATGCACGGTATGATCTTGATCTTTTTGTACTTGTTGAGGGCTGATTTGTGTCCCAGTATGTGGTCTATTCTGGAGAACGTTCAATGTACACTGGAGAAGAATATATATTCTGCTGCTTTAGGATGAAATGTTCTGAATATATCTGTTAAGTCCATCTGGTCCAGTGTGTCATTCAAAGCCATTGTTTCCTTGTGATTTTTTGATGAGATCATCTGTCCATTGCTGTGAGCAGGGTGCTGAAGTCCCCTACTATTGTGGTATTACTATCAATGACTTTCTTTCTGTTTGTGACTAATTGATTTATATATTTGGGTGCTCTCACATTTGGCAGATAATTGTTTATAATTGTTAGGTCTTCTTGGTGGATAGACCCCTTAATTATGATATAATGCCCTTCTTCATCTCTTGATACAGTCTTTATTTTGAAGTCTAGATTGTCTGATATAAGATTGGCTACTCTGGCTTTCTTTTGTTGGCCATTAGCATGATACATGGTTCTCCATCTTCTTACTTTCAATCTGAAGGTGTCTTTATGTCTAAAGTGGGTCTCTTGTAAACAGCATATCGATGGATCTTGTTTTCTTATTCATTCTGTTACCCTATGTCTTTTGATTGGAGCATTGAGTCCATTGACATTTAGAGTGAGTACTGAAAGTTATGAATTTATTGCCATTATGTTGCTTGTAGAGTTGGAGTTTCTGGTGGTGTTCTCTGGTCCTTTCTAGTCTTTGTTGCTTTTGGTCTTTGTTTGTTTGTTTGTTTGTTTGTTTGTTTGTTTTCATCTTTTCTCCCCTCAGAGAGTCCCCTTAAAATTTCTTGAGGGCTGGTTTAGTGGCCATGAACTCCTTTAATTTTTGTTTGTCTGGGAAATTTTTATCTTGCCTTCTGTTTTGAATGACAGTCTTGCTGGATGAATTCTTGGCTGCATATTTTTCTGATTCAGCACATTGAATATATCTTGCCACTCCTTTCTGGCCTGCCAAGTTTCTGTGGATAGGTCTGCTGCAAACCTGATCTGTCTTCCCTTGTAAGTTAAGGACTTTTTTCCCCCTTGCTTACTTTATGATTCTCTCCTTGCCTGAGTATTTTGTGAATTTGACTTTCATATGCCTTGTTGAAGGTCAGTTTTTGTTGAATCTAGTGGGAGTCCTCTGTGCTTCCTGGATTTTGATGTCTGTGTCTTTCCCCAGGTTAGGAATGTTTTCTGCTAGGAGTTGCTCACATAACCCTTCTACCCCTATTGCTCTCTCTTCCTCTTCTGGGACCCCTATGATACTGATGTTGTTACTTTTTAACGAGTCACTGATTTCTCTAATTCTTAAATCGTGCTATTTTGCCTTAATCCTCCTCTTTTTTTCTGCTTCATTATTCTCCATAAGTTTGTCCTCTATATCACTGATTCTCTGTTCTGCCTCATCCATCCTTCCCTCTGTGGCATCCTTTCCAGATTGCAGCTCAGTTTTAGAATTATTTATTTCATCCTGACTAGCTTATACTTATTTTATCTCTAGAGAAAGGGATTCTAATCTATTTTTGACTCCAGCTAGTATTCTTATTATCGTGATTCTAAATTCTGGTTCAGACATCTTGCTTGTATCTGTGTTGGTTAAGTCCCTGGCTGTCATTTCTTTCTGCTCTTTCTTTTGTGGTGAATTCCTTCATTTCATTATTTTGAAGGGAGAAAGGAATTAATGAGGCAAAAATAATTAAAATAAAAAAAATTTAAATTAGAAAAAATGTTAAATTTAAAATATTAAAAGCAAACACAGACACAAAAATTGAATAAATGATGCTAGATCCTAGGTGTGTTTTGGTTTGGGTGTTGAAAGGGGCTTGATAGATTAGGGAAAAAAGGGGAAAGAAATAAAGAAAAAAAAGAAATCATTTGAAAACTTGAAAAATGAATACACTGAAGTAGACTAAAATGAAATGATACAAGTAAAATAGAATTTGAAAAAATTGACACCAAAGTAAAAAATATAGTAGAAAAAAATTAAAGAAAAATATTTTTAATAAGAGTTGAAAATAAAAATGAATTTTTTCTCTTTCTGTGTTCAAGAAAAAGAAAAGAAACAAAAATAGAAAAAAGAAAAAAGAAAAAAAAGAAAATTGAATAGATGAACTAGTGAACACACTGAAGTATGACTGAAATTACTTCGTTTCCCCCTAGAAGTCAAACTATGAATCCCTTGGGGTGCCTGGGTGGCTCAGTCGGTTGAGCGTCCAACTTCAGTTCAGGGTTCGAGCGAGCCCTGCGTCAGGCTCTGGGCTGACAATTCAGAGCCTGGAGCCTGTTTCCAATCCTGTGTCTCCCTCTCTCTCTGCCCCTCCCCCACTCTCACTTTGTCTCACTCTGTCTCTCAAAAATAAATAAATATAAAAAAGATTAAAAAAAAACAAACTATGAATCGCTTTATAGTCCATAATCTAAGCAGGGGGAAGGACTTGTGTTCCTGAAGAGTGAGGTTGGCCCAGTTGGGCAGGGCTTAGTGTAATGGCTCCGTTCTCCACTAGATGGCGCTGCTTAGCTTACCGGGTTGGATTGTTGTAGTGCTTCTAGATGCGTATGCGCATGCGCTGGAGCGTGACCATGGTGTCACCCAGGTATTCAGTCTCTAATATCAGAACTCTTTTCTCCCTGATCAGCAGTCACGCACCCATCCTTTGTCTTCGGCTTCCATCCACTCCCCGCTTTTACACGGTCCGTGACCAAGCCCCAGGTAGCACCTCCCTCCCGAGTTTTGTCTCAGATGCGGCTGTTTTTCCCGACCCCTTATTTCTGAGGGACTGCGGCTTTGACCTGATCTGCCCGTCTGGGGGAGGGTCTCACCGAGCAATGGCCGGGTGCCGGCCGCTCCCAGGAATGCTCGCGGGCTGTGCTGCTGCCGACGCCCAGAGACTGGGGCCGGGTGCCAGCCCTCCCCGGAAAAAGAAAAAGTTTGCAAGACAGTGTGGCAGCAGCGCCTCAAGGATTATGGAAAATCACGACACGCATCTGGCACCCGGCTTTGCCCTTAACGACCTTGTTCCAGCACCAGGGAATGTGGTTGTTCTCCCGGGTCCACTGGAGCCTTGCCTTTGGGGGACCCACATAGCCTCTACCAGGTGTCCGCCCATCCGGGGAACCGCTTCTCCTGTGTGGCCTGAAGAACCCCGGACTCCACTCTGCTCCTGGGGATTCGCCCTTCTCACCAGAGCACCGCCAGGTATGGAGCTGCGGAGTTTCAGACCCTGCATTCCCCCTGTTTATAGTCTTAATGGAATTTAAACCCTCTCCTTTCTCCTTTCTCCCTTTTAGTTCAGTCCCTGCGGCTGTTTCCACTTTTCCACTTTCTCTCCAGCTGCTTTTGGCGGGGGCGGGGAGGTCACATATCCTACCCCCGCCCCGTCTCCATCCTCTTTGCAGGCAAAAGAGGCTCCCAGCCTTCTGCACTTCTCTCTCCCTCAGTTCACTTCCCTGCGCCGGCGCCGTGTACCTGCTGAATTCTGTGGTTCAGGTTGTGCAGATTGTTGTGTTAATCCTCCAATCAGTTTTCTGGTGTGCAGGATGGCTTAGTGTTGGTCTGACTGTATTTCATGGACGCGAGACACACATAAAACTTCCACAGTGCTCCTTATTTATTACTTTTAATACATTTACCATGGCTTGTGTCTGTAGGAATCGCCAAGAAAGGTTTGAGTATCTCTATGAAAAGGTCAGAGAATCCATGGCACAGAAAAGGTCTTTTAAGGTGGTTTATAATGTTTTTTAAAAATATTTATTTATTTAATTTGAGAGAGAGAGGGTACACATGTGCGTGAGCATGGGGGAGGGGCAGAGAGAAAGGGAGAGAGAGAATCCCAAGTAGGCTTCTCACTGTTAGCATGGAGCCTGACATGGGGCTGGATGTGGGGCTCAAACTCACAATGAGATCATGACCTGAGCTGAACTCACAAGTCAGATGCTTATATGTTGAGCCACCCAGGAAGCCCTATAGTTTGTGTTTTAAGTTTAGTCATAAATATACTTCTGTCCAGCTAGACTTGGAGTGGAATAAGGGAAACCATAACTAAATAATTATAGCAAATGAGAATACCAGGAGAGTAGAGTATAAGGTGAGATTGAGGGTGGGGCTGCCCTCCCTGGGACAGAAGGAATGATTTGTTGATTAAGATAAAACACATCAAATTTTTGAGAGCTGTCCACAGTTACCAATGGTAAACTCCTTGCTAATCTTGTCATTGCTGTGCCCAAAGCTTTCACAATATTGTTCTTTTATCCTGACAAAGACCACATGCTTGCCATCCAACCAGCCAGTCTTAGCAGTGGACACAAAGATGGGTAGCTATTTGTATTGGGTGCAAGCATTTATCGTGGAAAGTGTTCTAAACAAAGTTTGCATCAGAAATTTCTTTCCATAGATAGACTTGCCCCAGTGCCATGATGGCAGTGATGTCACCATTCTGCCAAAAAAACCTCAAGATTAGTTCTAAGAAAGCAAGAATTCTAGTCAGATTCTTTCTCTCCAGTGCTTAGAACACTGGTTTACTAGAACTTTGTGTCCAAACAACTTAAGTAGACACAAGGATTTGTAGTATAGGGCAATGTCTATGTACATGACAGGGTTGGCCATATGGCTAGGTGTAGATGTGGCACAAACTGGATGAGGCTATGGATCTGGGTGTTAGCCCCTGTAAAGTCTCGGTGTCTTTTAGGTAGTGTGTAATTAATAATTGAACCTTACCCAAAGAGTAAAAGAGTTTTATCAACATTGAAAATAAGCTTGGGATTCCTGAACTTGAAGTTGGTGTCAGAAATGGGATGGTCTTATAGGCTGTAACCCTTAACTTTGCAGTTGGCATCAGAAGTGGGATTCCCTAGGGGTGCCTAGGTGGCTCAGTCAGTTAAGTGTCCAACTCTTGATTTCAGCTCAGGTCATGATCTCATGGTTTGTGAGATTGAGCCTCACTTTGGGCTCTGCGTTGAGAGCGAGGAGACTGCTTGGGATTCTCTCTCTTTCTCTCTCTCTCTCTCTCTCTCTCTGCTCCTGCTCTGCTTTCTCTATAAACAAACAAACAAACAAACAAATAAATAAAAGGAGCTTTTTGCATGAACACTCCATGTTACATTGCGGCTACAGTATTAGGCAGCAGTTTGAGAAGTCCGGTCAGATTTGTTGTCTCATTTTCCCTTATGGAATTTTATAGAATTAAAAAAGTTAGAATTATTCACAAGAAAATGGGGAAAGACAATGGGTTGGAAATCTTTCAATGGTTTTTGAGAAATGGGATGAGTAAAGTAGACACTGATGAGGTGAAATAAAGGTCTTAATGTAGCACTATTGGGGGTCAGGTAGACAATGGGAGTCCCTCCTGGTTCCCAACATCAAAGGGCCTTAAACAAAACTACGCTATTGAACCCAGTGTGGAAGAATTTGGAATTCTGGAAGGTGAAGATGACAATGAGAAACAATGAAATTGCTGGGGGCAGTGGTCTGGCATATTAAGATGGAAGTTGATAGAGTGGACAGGACCTTCTTGCTCAACGCCCAGCTGGGGCCTAAATCCATGTGCACATGTGTGGGTTAAATGGCTAGTGGGGTTGGGGGGGGGAAAGAATTTTCTGGGATTTCTTGATATGGGATCCCAATGCGCTATGGTTCTAAAGCCTGCTGGTGAAGTCCTAATGAGATGTACAGTTAGACTGGGAGGAAATGAGGTGAAATGGTTGATAGGATAAAGTGAAAGTCTGGATTACAATTGGAACATGATATTTTATATGAAGTGACTACATTTCCTTTGCCTGAAAGGCCCTTCCAGAGGTGGAAAGTTTGGGCAAACATAAATGGCAAATGAAAGAGAAGGAGAAATAGTAGCTCAGGGTAAAGGAATGAATAAATGGGTGATGATGCACCGAGAGAAATCCAATATAGTGCTGGTGACTTGATAGAGGCTCAGAGCAGAAGAATAATAATACCTCCTTAGCTCAATTGTACCAGATACCCAGAGGGGTAAAGCCATGTTTTCCAAGGCCACCTCTGCTTTTGGAAACTCACAAGACTGAATAGAACCCTGCAAACCTGAGTGGCATTGCTCTAGGAGACATTTTGGTCATACAATATGACGAGCTAGACTGAAGGTTAATGAATGAGTAGAACTCTGTTTTTTAAAATGTTTATTTATTTTGAGAGAGAGAGAGAGAGAGAGAGTGAGTATGAGCAGGGGAGGCACAGAGAGAGAATCTCAAGCAGTCTGACTGGGGGATTGATCATACGAACGATATGACCCAAGCTAAAATCAAGAGTCAGATGCTTAACTGACTGAGTCACCCAGGCGCCCTGTGAGTAGAATGCTATTAATGTGCCAATATCAAACTCTTATTTCTCAGGTTGTATCTACATAGAAGATATTATTTGGGAAGGAGTTTTTGACAACTGCTCCCTATTGGGTCATTGGACCACGTGATATGCAACTCCTAGCTGACTGACAACTGTGTAACTATAAACCTGGATGACCGCATGCTTATTAGAAAGCTTCTTAGCTATATTGGACAAAATATAGCTGTGGCATGCCTGATATGCCATAAAATGCTGTGCACAAGTACACATCACCCTTGTTTTTGTGGGTGGAAAATATTAAACACAATAGGGAAAAAAAAAAAAACAAAAAAACAATGGGTCCTGATGGGATTAGAACTGTAGGCACCACAGGGCAGATTTGGATTCCCCTGGGACAGCACTACCTCAAGATGAGGAAGGCTGTGGGAGGCCTTAGGGCATACGCAAACTGAATTACATCCAGCTATGATCACCACTCATCTAACTCTAGAACGGAGGATCAACATTTTTGAGTATGAAACATGTATTCTAACTGCACTCAGGCCAATTAGTACACAATGGCAATAATATGCATGATGGATTAAACCACACTGGTCCCCAAGTCAGAATGAGGCCTTATGGGAGATGGGTTCTGGCCTGTTCATCCCGGGACAAACTAAATTCACTTAAAAAACATTTTTTTTTTTTTTTTTTTTTTAGTATTAAATGAATTTGCTTATAATGAGGAGTGGTATTTGGAGAAAGAAGCCCTATTAACTAGAATGAGAAAATTAGAAGTATTCTCTTCGAAGAGAAAGACAAAGGATGGGAGTCAGCTTAGAAAGATGATGAAGCTGTAGTGAAGTGTGTCAGGCTGACTCACCAAACAATGCAGGGTGGAGTACCTGGGTGGCTCAGTCAGTTAAGCGTCTGGGTCTTGATTTTGGCTCGGGTGGTTATCTTGAGGTTCATGGGTTTGAGCCCCGCAGAACCTGCTTAGGTTCTTAGGTACAGAGCCTGCTTAAGATTCTCTCTTTTTCCCTTCTCTCTGCCCCTCTCCTGCTTGTGCTCTCTCTCTCTCAAAATAAATAAACTTAAAAAACAAAACAAAACAAATAATGTGGGGTAATGCTAGGACCCAGTGTTGGCAAAAGCCTTGTACCTTGATCCAAAAGGGACTTTTGACTATTTTCGTACAGATGAAGGCCAAAGTAGCCTTGGGGCACCGGCTCTCCATCCTAGCGGCTGAGGCTCAAGGGCACAGCTATGATAATTTTACAGCCTTCCAAACCTGTGGAAAGTCTCTGGGGGCACTTGTAATTTACATCAATATGCTATGACTGCCCTCACCCCTAGGGCATATCAAAATAAGACACACTGAAATACAGATAGCAAGGATAGGAACTATTCTGAATGCCACCTGTGTCTTCCTCGCAGGAGGGAGGTAGGGCTTGCTATATAACAGCACATAATGGAAATGGTTTTAGTACAAGTCCATGAACTGAAACAGGTTGAGTGGCTTTGTCCCCAACTGACTTTGACCATGGAAATAACCAATCATGGCCAGTTATAATGGCACCTGTTCATAGTAATATGTGGTATACTGGCGAGGGTTGGTTGTGTTGGAAGGCGTTCCAACTGCCTCTGTAATTCTTACTGATTTTGTTCTGTAATGAAACATAGTTGAACCATGACAACACTGTGATATAGTGTACCATTGGCATTTTGGGTAAGATTTGACTTCCTTATGTATGTAAGTCTTAAGATTATACTCATGTTAATAATCAAATATACTGGGAAATTGAGTTAAAGCCTCCTCAGGATATAATAATACCAATTGAAAATGACTAATCTGAAGAAGAACTGGATTAAGTAACCATCACAATTGCTATGCTAAATAGTTCTACACAAGTTTATCATAAGGTACAAGTAGTAATAGATGAAATAATCAAGTTAGTACAAAATGTTAAAATGATTCTAATGCCTGTTTAGGATGGATTAGTTTCTTTAAATCTATTTCCTATCCCACAAATGTTAGACATATTCATACTGATACTATTGCTGTCTTTGTCATATAAATGCTATACTAAAGGCAGATGCTCAGACAACTATGATCATTTCCCTAGAAGGAGAGATCCTTGGCCAAAGGCCATGGGGTGGCTTGTGTAATAAGGAATTTAAACTTATTCAAGGTGAGATCTCACCTTAGCTAGAGGTGCTTTCTAGAAGTGTCTGTTTACCTGCGGGCTCTGGGCCACAAGAGACAACTAACC